>NC_086171.1:192641164-193272553 GCF_023053635.1 Elgaria multicarinata webbii
ACAATCAAAAAAGCAATGTGCCTTTTACTTAATCAAATTGACTAAAACTCATCATCTTAATTCTGTTAGGATTTCTGTAATCAAATAAAAGCCTCAAAGAGCAGGATTTCACATATTACCAACATTGAGCAGCTTTCAAATTTATCATTTCCAACTTATATATGAATCCCATGGCCAACTGTGAAATATATATTTGAATCAACATGAACAATCTTAGATTTATGCTTTACAGAAATTAATGCAACATTTTGGCAGTATCCAGCAGGGTGGAACCACTAACATAATTCATATTGAGCTAGCATAAATTACTCTGGTGGAACTCTAGAAATCAGCATGACAGCTAACGCTATTGCACTGCTCTAGAGTAGTTTACGCTAGCTAGAGCAACGTAATTTACATTAGCAACTGCACCTCACTGGATACTGCCCTATAACCATAATGTATTTGCATTTTCGGGCTTTATTAGATATTAATCACTCAAACCTAGCTAACGTCCAGACTCATACCAGTGTCACAGTCTGTCCAGTGAAAAGTAGACAGAAAAAAGCCTTAGCGAGCTAGATCTTTTTTAGCAGATAAGGTGTTATATAAATGTTAATAATAAATATGGGATAATGAATTGTCAAGCATACATATCAAATAGTACATTTTTTAAAACAACAGCAACAAGAGGAAATCACATAGATTATGCTTTTGCTCGCTCTCTCTTCATTTTCTAAATATTTCTTTTCCCAGTGTTCTAGCATTACTGGTAAAAGTTATATATCAATTCAATACTTCACTGTATGTAAATTATATTTGTTAAGTGCCACAAGAATCTAATCTATGTTCTGCCAAACCTTGGTCTTTACAACATTTCAATCATGATTCAATGAAGTAGAACTAGAATTTTTCTATCACTGGAAAACCTAAGCGAAGGCTGTGAGAACATGCATTCATCATCTTCCAAATCATGGCCTTATTGTTACATTAATGGCAACAAATTTGAACAGTTAACATTTGTTAACAGCACTTCAAGTAAACACAGAGACAGAATGGGAAGGGACAGAAATCCAATTATAAAGCTATTTTGAAGTATAAGAGAGATGGAAACATATTTCTAGCACCTTATTCTTCAATGGGTCAAGTTCTAAAGCAACTCTTAGAAATAACTTTAGTGGAACAGTAGCATCAGTTTCTATTCCTGGAACACGAACTATGGCCAATCATATGAACAAACTTCTTGGGTGAAATTATAGGTGGCATGCAATTCATTTGAATTTGAATGGTAAACTCCTTCGCTGCTTAGGGTACAGGCAATTTGCTTTCTTTTCTTTTTAGCAGCAGTGGTGGTAAGCAGCCAATGTTGTTCCACTGTATATTACATAGGACAGGGATGGCAGATGATACTAGATGCTTGTGTAATTTGCAGTAGATTGGCAAAGGCTTCTAATTCACACTTGTTTCACAACAGCAACAACAATATTACTTTTTCCACCTAAATTAGTTTGCTGAAATGAGGAAACCTTAAAGTAACCAGGAGTGGACTTGTGTTTGGAGGGACTGTGAGTTAAGTTTAGCTCTGGTAGTGAAAACAAATCCCTAGGCTCAGAACGAGCTCAGACATACCTTGTTCTTTAATTCTAAGTGCATGACTTTTTTACCTGACTCTGGTTGGTGAATCTTGGGATTTTAGTTTAACAAACACAGTAGATTCGACAAGTCTGCCCATCCCTGACATAGGGTAAGATGGTCCTAGAGTGCTTTATCTGCAGCTATAAATCTAAAGACTGATTATCCATAAACAAATAATATACAACCGAGTCAAGTATCAATACATTATTCTTACCCCTGGCTGTTTCATTTTCTGTAGTGCAAACTTGAGCAAGTAGGATAGCTGTTCAATAGTGAGCATTGTCATAGCTTTACTCTGTGTTTCTATGCATTCCGCTACAGTAATTTTCTAAAAATAAAGATTAAAAATGCTGAAAATTTGTAAAATGTGTAGAGATGACTAGCCCAACTCCCCTTCATTATTATGGAACATGCAGATTACTGACACATGCAAACACAAATAATGAAATTTGTTTCCCATTAAGTGGTGCAATGGGTATAACAACTGTCCTGTATTCATGAAAGTGTGCTAGATTTCCAAATAGTACTCTAAAATAGAGGGAGAGATATTTATTGTGTCACTCCTACAGGGGAAAAAAGATCAAGACTGTGGATGATTTTCTGGCAGTTGCTTGCTGACCCCCCAAATATTACTGAATTATGAAACTGACAGATCCATCCATGGCTTTGACTCAGACATACTCAGACTTAGAGTAGTCCTATGGATCCCACCCAATGTGTCTGGGCTTTTGAGCAAATCTTGTTTACTCTCTCAATCACGTCCAAGAAGCATAGGACACAAAGGAAGATAGTGAAAAAATAGAAATCAAAGGTAACAGGAGAGGGACTTGGTGCCACGGGGGGAATGGAACCTGAGTGGAGTAATAATATCACACCCAGAGCAATGGATAATTTACTCAGACATGCTAATTTTTCTAAGCAATAAAGTTGAAACTGCTTATAAGTGTAGAGGGCTGTAATTATGCACTTTCAATCTGAAAGGACAGAGAGTACCACTTTTTCAGATGTTGGGGTAACAACCAGATTGTGTGTGAGGCAAACATTAGACCCATACATAGAATGATTGCTGGTATCTATCTTGTATTACTTTCTGCTATTTTTTTTGTTCCTTATACTAATAACCTCATAGAGACAACGAACAAAACGTGCTAATGGTATAGAAACGGCTTCCCTGTGAAGTCTTTCTACACTGTCCAGTAAGCATTAAATACTGAAAACAGATGGGTAAGGCCATTTTCCCCCATCTTGACAATTAAGGAGGAACCAATCCTACAACTGGCCTTACTCACAGGTATACAAATGCTTATCAAAATGGTATGAGGAAAACATCACAGGGGAGCAGCTTCTACCAAGATGGGGAAAATGTAAATGGGGCCACATACATACACAATTTTGCCCTCACCCCCACAGTTGTACTTGACAAAATGAACACAGCGTATGTAGATGATAAAGGGTGAGGCAAGGAAACATCAATCAAAGAAAATCATAAACTAATAAATATTGGCAAAAGCCTTATTTTATTTTATTCCTTCTCTACCTTTCCATGAAGTGACCAGGTAGTCAAACTGGATGGAAAGAGAACAATGTTCTGAGAGGTGAAAAACTAATAGCAATGACACAAATATGCACCTCATATCAAACTAACCTCACATTCTGGGCAAAACCAATCCCCCTCTGGCTCCGCTGTCAGTTTCAGACACTTAGCGTGATAAACCCGAGGGCAGAGTTCACAGCAGAGGACTTGGCCTTCCCGATGACAAACCCAGCAATAGAAATCATTTCGTCCATCCTGCGGTACAACATCAACAGGGTCTGTGGTGAGTGGCTGCTTCATATAGTAAAACGGACCATGTCTTAGTTCTGACTGAAATGTAGGCAAGAAAGACAGGTTTGGTTTCAAAACAAATTTGCATTTTCAAATAAAAATAATAATCAAACATCACCACACCACCCCATCAGCATGTAATAGAACCCGCCTAAGTGTTTATGCAGTTCCATTCTCTCATTCAGCTTACATATATCCCTTAAGACTGGAGCAGGCAACCCAGTGTTCTCCAGATGGTTTACAGCTCCCATAATCCCTGATGATTGGCTATGCTAGTTGGGGTTCATGGGAGTTGTACTCCAAAACATCTGAAGGCACCAGGTCACCTACTTCTGCTCAAAGGGAGGTGCAGTTTCACACTTCAGATGTTCTGAGGCTCCTTAATTAGGACCAAACTAGACTTGACAGTATTCATGCAATTAATAATCTGTGATTGTTTTGTTTTTAAGCAAACAGCAGCCATAGCTGGGTTGAGGTGGGCTTTAACCCATCTATGATGGTGCTTGCTTCCTGTTCCATGTTAACTAGCTTGCTGCCAGGCCAAAGGCCTGAAATAAATAACACATTTATTAGTAGGAGTGTGCACCGAAGAAAAATTTGCTTTGGAACCCACTTTGGAGGGGGGGGGGGAGCGATTTCTTCAGTTGGGAGCCTTGGATCAGATTCAAAGCAGACCCTTGCTTTGTTTGCCAAAAGCTTCAGATGCAATAGGAAAATCAATGAATTGCTACAAGACTTCCATGTTTTGTCAAAACTGAATGAAATTTGTAAGTATAAGCAGCCCCTTCTGAGCGGATGAGGTTGCAGGTTTTAGAGAAATAAGGTCTGGGGCAGGGGGTTTGTTCAAGGAGAGCCTTTAAGTTCTAGATTAAAAAAAAAAAACCAAAAATTGAAACTTGGATACCCTACAACCTAGAGGTGCCCCCTAGGCAAGTTGCCTACAACAATGCAGAAAGATTGGTCCAGAGGTTATGCAGTTAAGATGAATGAAGAACGGTATGAGACAGACATGGACAGGAGTAGGGAGAATGGATCACAATGGTTCTGCTGCCTCTGCTTTTACCCATCCCAAGCTCCATGCTGTAGAAGTTCAACTCAAATGCCTAGCTGGGTTGGGCCATTGGAAATGCCCAATGGCCCAACCCAGATGGAGAGGGAGGGGTCAATAAGCACATCTCCACTCTCTGAATTTCATGAGAGAGAATGCGTTAATAGGACAGCAGTCAAACAACAACAAACACAGATACATTGTCAGACAGGTATTAAACATTATCTTCACTTACACAGAGAGGCCTACAAATAACACTGAAATTCAATCCAATACTTCTATGACCAGAATGAGAGCTGGGGTGATGATGATTGGAAGGTGACTTTCTTATAACTAACAACATATATTACAAGCAAAGACAGACGCAAGCAACAGCCAGAGTAAATTACAAAAATTAGGATGCAAAGAATTGGATTTTAGGAAAGGATTGGTGTAGATTGGAATAAGGGAAGCTGTAAGTCGCAGAAGCAAAACCAACCACCAAGTCCACAAACTCTTGACGCGTTGCTGCACCTAAGAGAGTAAATTTGCAAAGAGAACTTCTGACATGTTGCATCAACATCCCTCCCAAAAGCACTGTGATTAAAGAGGTAGAATCATTCTTTGATTGGAAGGTAGAGCTGTCATTCACAAAATGACACCCCCTCTTCTGCCTCCCTCTGCTTGGTATTTTCCTTTTATGGAGGGTTGGGGGCAGGCAGATGCTTCATATTAGGCTTTCAAACAAACAAAGCAACTCACTGAAGCAGGGCCGAAGTTTTCAGCCAAGCCCGCTTTGCTTCAGAGCGCCTCAGTTCAGAGGTGGTCCGAATCTCTGAAGTGAGCAACTTCAGCTCAAAATTTACACGAAGGGGATTATTCGTCTACTTATTTTCTACTTATTAGAATACAAAAATGTGTGGCTTGACTGATGCTGACTGGCTCATTTGACTAAACCAGGATTATAAATCAAGGACATGGTTTCTCATCATGTTCCTCTCTCATACTTATTTGCTTTTTCTTCAAACTTCAGAAAAGCTGGAGTATCTGTCAATAGCAATATACAAACACATTTTATTTATTTATCTGTCTATTTATTATAGTATTTCTATCCCACCTTTCCAAGACCAATCAAGGCGGCTTACAAAAGGTCCAAAACATAAACGTCACAATCAGATAGTAACACAGCAAAAACATTAAAAACCATTAACAATTTTAAAAGCTGTTAAAAAGTTCCTTTTTAACCCCCTTCCTGAATGCAAAGCACGTGGAACCACTCACAACTCCAAAGTACATTTCAGAGTTTGGGAGCAACATAGGAGAAAGCCCTTTCCCCCATGCCTGACAAGCAGGTCTCTGCAAATGAGGGCATCTTGTTTCGAGATTTGTGACCTAACCTCTGGATTTTTGCCTACCAAAGTAAGAAACTCTGCTGGGTGTGGGTGGGTTGAAGACTTGAATCTCAGAGGTGGTAAATACTTCTGTGTGGGAGGTTAAGGTCCCTTCTGTTCTCAAGAAGGCAATTGCTTAACCTATACTGAATAAATCTAGCTTAGATTCAGAAAGCACTGATTCCACATTCTTTTTTAGCAAAGCATTTGCCACATTCAAAGCAAAGTACAATTTGGTCTTTAAGTGGATACTGTCAACATTCTGTACAAGAAAAGCCAAAAGGAATTGTATGTATTTACATTAGAAATTCTATTATTTTCTGACTCGAAAAACTTTGTGAAGAAAGCCATTCTGCAGATTTAACGCAGCACTATAGAAAAAAATATTTCAAGATTCACTAAACCTTATAGAGAAAAGTATGGTACTAAAATCTGTGCAATTTCACTAGTGCATGTTTTAAATGCCCACATACAAGTGTGCCAAAGATACACACACATTATATGCTAGCTAAGATATATTTTATGAAAATGTAAATGCTTATAAACATAAACTATTCAACAATGGGCCAGATCAAAGTAAAAAGAAATTATTAATATGATCCTAATCTTTTCATGTAGTCTTCATGTATTATCCAACTATAGTACTAGTTTATTGTTGTAACCACAGGTCATAACACAGTAAATCAAACATACACATAGAAATAATAAAATATATAATCATCATGCAAAAACCCAACAGCAATTAATTGCTAAAATACAAATAAAATCCTGAATACCTAACTGCAGTTATGGCTATAACGAAGGAAATCCTAGTACTAAAACTAATCCGAGACTACAATTTAGCAAGATGTCTAACAGGATTAGTAGATACAGTTCTCTTTCTAATTTTAAGAGTCAATAGGGTAAAGATGGCCACTTGGTAGCTGACATAAAATAATGAATACATTCCACTTCAGAGCCTGTGAATTTAGCAACAATCTTTCCCAGTGTTTTACCTCTAACTGCTTCATAAAGCAGGCAATGTTTTATGTCTTCCACCTGCCCCTGGCCACAGGGCAGAGAGGCTGCTCCACGGGAACTTTGCGAAACCTGCCCTCAAGATATGCCATGGGCACAGACGGAAAGCACAGGCTTGTAAAGGCCTTTCTTAGTGGTGCATCAGTAAGATTACATAGATACGGAGAGGTAAATTTATTTTTCTTAAATGGGGGTACCACAGGGAGAACTTTGAGTGCTGCATCAAACCAGCATCTCAGCTAGCATTCTGCTCAAGGAGTCAGTCACGAAGTTTTTTGTGTGTGTCTCAGGACTTAATGTCCTCTAACAAGGGTAGAGAGTACATTTGTAGAGTGTGGGACAACGTATTTGCCCACTGGTTCCCCTCCCAGTATACAAGTAGCAGGATTTACTAAGTGGTCTTCAGGGAGACTATCAAGTTTTTTGAAATATTTTAAAAATGACAGATTGGCTCTTACAGAAATTGAGGGCAGTCCTGCCTCCATCTTTAAATGGGAGGCAGGAGTGCCCTGAGGGAGACCCAAGATTTTCCTTAAGAAATTATTTTGAACTATTTCCAGGTGGGCAAGAGCTAATTCCAGCCCCAGATTTCTACCCTGTATAGCAACTGTGAGATCACTTTACCCTGAAATATTTTGAGAGTAGGGTCTATTAATTGGCCTCCCTTGAAAAATAAGTATTTTAAAATAAACCCCCACCCCCCACTGTACGACAGGCAGTTGTTAAAGCTGTATTAAGATGTACCTTCCAAGATAGAGAATCCTGGAATGTAACACCCAGGTATTTAAAGAAGGGGCATTGCTCTAATGGTTTAGCATTAATTGTCCACCTGTGTTTAAGTCTGCTACCACCGAACACCACAATTTTTGTTTTGTAATAGTTAATCCTCAACTTCTCATTTTCACAGTAATCAGCTAAGATTCTTCAAAGTCCAATCTCAGCATAAGACATGAGTGCAATGTCATCTGCATACAGTAAGATTGAGACTTTACACCCACTGAACGAAGGGGGGGATTTGTGTGACTTCATAGCCTAAACTATATCATTAATATAAAAACTGAATAAAAAAGGAGCCAGCAGACAACCCTGATTGATGCCTCTCTTCAATAAAATCAGATCAGATAGGGACCCTTAGTGATTTACTCTCACCCTAGCCATAAAGTTGGAATGCAATTCAAACAGTAATCTACGAAGTCATCTGTCAATATCAGTCCTCTCAAACTTTCCCCACAATCTCGATCTATTGATGGAATCAAAGACTGATGTGAGGTCAATAAATGCAACATAAAGACATTTTCCTTGGCAGATGGTATACTTCTGAGCCAAGGTCTTCAAGGTATTACAATGGCCTATTGTACTGTGAACTCTATGAAAACCTGCCTGCTCTGGATGAAAAAGTTTTGTCATCTCTGCCCAGTCCTCCAGCTTATTTAAAAGATGACAGATATATAGCTTGGAGGATATGTCCAGAAGGCTATAGAGTGATTGCCTTTTTAATAATTTGTGTAGATGATGCTTTGTTTCCTGTTTAAGGGAATAACACAAGCATTATTAATTTCAAAAAACAGCCTTGTAAGAATAGGGAACCATCAACAAGCATTCAGTTTAAAAAACTCAGGAGGCACCATATCCTCCTTTGGGGCTTTCCCTAAAGACAGGAGTATCGATCAGCTGCCTGCACTCTAAATCAAAGATTGTAGGCCACACTGGTGGTGAGTCTAGATCAGGAATTGTGCATTTGTAAGTTGACTCACTCTGGGTACTGCTATAGATAGCTGGAAAATGTTGGAACCACGTCTCAGCTGAAATATGTGCATCAGGAATGAAATTATATGCTCATGTACCCATGGCTACCAATTCCCAGGACATCCTATCATGTTTTTGTATTATACAGAGTCCCAGTTGTCTCCATTGATCTTTATAATAGGAGAGTTTCTTAGCTTTCAAGAGCTGCTTATATTTGGAATGAAACTGGGTCAGCAATTGAGTTGAGGAATTTAATCTATACACCCTAACTCTATTCTGGAGTTTGTGCAGAGCCTGCTGTTTTAATTTGCATTCCTGGTCAAACTAACTCTTCCTTTTGGTTCCCGTCTGTAACAGACCTACTATAGTCAGCTGGGGATTCATCACAGAAGTGATGTTGGGGAAAAAATATCATAAATGTCTGACTTGAGTGATATTGCAAGATGCCTCCCATTTTAGTATTTGTTGGGAATTTAGCAGGGTTGCTATCTTCTCACTAAGACCCACATTCCATTTAAGATGTCGCTTACCAGGGGCAGTACCCCCCAGATTGTGACATATCACTGGTGGTGGCACAATACAAGTGGAGAAGGTCATAATCAGGGGTAGGTGGTCATTTTCTGGTCAATTATGTATATCAAATGAGCAAACCCAGGAGAAAAATGACAAAGAGACCAAAGCACTGTTTGAGTTTAAAAAGTATAAAATCCATATGAGTTGTTGCAATCAGTGACACAGAGGCTGTAGAACCCAAATCTGAAGGGCAAATCAAGATGTAGACCCCTTGTTTCATAGAATCATAGAATAGCAGAGTTGGAAGGGGCCTACAAGGCCATCGAGTCCAACCCCCTGCTCAATGCAGGAATCCACCCTAAAGCATCCCTGACAGATGGTAGTCCAGTTTGTTCAACACCTTATCCAAGGAGGTCCAAATAAGATGTGATGAAGCCTCTAGGCTAGCCTGCATATTTTCTTATAAAACTGTTTATATCCTGGCCAATCCTCATATTAAAGTCCCCAACTAATAGGATGTCAGCACCAGGCAGTAATTATTCAACTTTATCCAGCATGTTTGCAGGGACGACCAAACCTGAAACCATTTTCCTGCCCACTGGAAAGTATACATTAATGCAAAGAATAAACCCCAGATATTTGCTAGCTATCTGGTCTGTCTGAATATACTCACTGTCAGACCAGTCCCTTTGCTGGATGTTTCCTTTGACCTCAACTGAAATTAAAGTTGCTAGCCCTCCACTTGCTCTCCTGTGAGAACCATGTTTAATCGCTGGTAAGGCAAAGATGCTAAACCCCTGAAAATAGAGTAAAGAAGTGTCCTGACACCATGTCTCCTCAAAAAGATGATAGCCAACTGTGTAGCACCCAAAACTAAACATAATATCCTACACATTTTGCAACTTAAAAATTGGTAGATCAAGTACCATTTTTTTTAAAAATTGCAACATAAATAGCAGTAGTGTGGCTAAAGAGCAATGAATACAATATTGATTGACAAAATAAGCAAAGATAGGGAACACATGCCAAACTGTACTAAAACTAAAGTGGCCCCAATGCTCCAATTAGGAGAAATTCTCTAGTGCAAACTAGGTCTGAGGCTTGAGAGTGCTCCTCATCCATGTTCCTTGGGCCTCCAAGGTACACCTTCAGCAAAACACAAAGATCACACTTGAGACTTGACATTCCCAGTATTTCCAAAGTTAGAAAACCAAATAAACAGACACAGGAACTTCCAATCTCTTATATACATTCATCCTTCTTTATATGTGTAAGAATGGGGGTGTTCAGACATTCACAGGGGGGGAACCATCGTGGTTTCTTCTCACCCCCATGGGTGCTGTGCATGCATCCATTGTTTACATAATTATCCACGCTGCAAGTTGTGGGTTGTAGGGTCAGTATGAAGCCACCCCAGCCGCACCAAGTTCAGATGATGCGCCAACCCATGCTGTAGTGCAGGTAATGATGTAAATGATAGCCCTGCACAGAGGTGGAGAAGCCACAATGGCTTCCTGCCCCCATGATCAACCAAACCCAGACAAATACAATTGATTATATCACTACAATCTCAAACTCTCTTTACCCAATCAAAAAACAAAGTTCAGATTGCCCCCATTGTTTCACCTTAAAATAAATGACTGTGTAAACAATGCTACTACTGGTAAGTAGGCAAACATAGATGAAATTTATACAGTTCTATCTAGGCATGAAATAAGCTGATTGCTCTAAGGTAGTGATCATCCTCGAGTTTTATGCTCACATTTTAAAAGATGAATTTATTGAGAACAATCTTGAATTCAAAATCTCTGGCATGCTTCCTGAAGTAAACAAGCCCTACCTAAGTCATAAATGGCCCACCCTAGTCTGTTCTCCAACTCCTTTTTTTGTTTTGCATGTTCAGGCCTCAATTTATCAAATGACACTCCAGTTGCAAAACTTTTCAATTCCAAATGTATTTCCTCATATTCACAATAATTTGCCGGTAGCCGTAACACTAAAGGCACACTATGCCCCTGTTTAGACAACACGTTAAACCATGACAGTTAAGTGTTTTGAGCTAAACATTATGGCTTAGCATGTTGTGTGAACCATGACAGTATTTTATGTGAATCATTCATAACCACGGTTTAAACACGCTCACTAACCATTTGCTGCAAAAGGGTTAGCAGCTTAACCATGGCTTAGCATGTTGTCTGAACAGGCCCTACCTGTATTAATTCATCTCAAAGTGGTTACTAAAAACTACAATACATAGTAGCAGTTATGACTACTCAATGATATCTGAGACATTTTGCAGAATAAGACCTTGGATCTGCTCCGACTTGGATGCCAAAGAAATAGTGTGGGTCTACAGGATGTACATTTGGCAAACTACTGGTCCCGCTATTATGAATACTTTTCAGTTTGTATGAACGATGGAAGTGGGCAGGAGTTTTGAAGGAGCAAGGCTTACCACATATATTCTTGCCCCATTTCCATACAGGAATATTGAGGATGCCAAAGGGAGACTAGCTTAGTGGGTCAGAGGACTGATGAATGCCTCTTTGTGTGAAGGCATTCGACCATCTAGTCTTAAGGAAGTGGTAGTAAAACCTTGCTTGAATCTCCTTCAATGTTGGATTGATGTTGGATCTTTTCCAGCCAATGTCCAGTATTCTATTCCTAGTTAAGGAGTTTGAGCATGTGATGGATTCTCAATTCCAGGTTTTCTTGGATAAGGCAGATTATTAAGACCCATTTCAATCTGGCTTCAGGCCAAGCTATGGAAAAGAAACAGCTTTGGTCAAACTGGTAGATGACCTATGCTGAAAACTGACAGGTGTGCACCCTTGCCACTTCTGCTAGTCTTTCCAGTTGTTTTTGATAGCACTGACTGCAGTATCACCCTGGATGGCCTAGCAAGATGGAATTGGAAGGCACTGTTTTACAGTGCTTCCAGTCTTTTCTGGATGGTCAGTTCCAGAAGGTGGTGCTAGCGGATTGCTGCTTGTTGCCATGGCTATTGGGCTATGGTGTCTCACAGGATTCCATCTTGTTCCCTGTGCTTTTTAACATCAACATAAATACCACCAGGGGAGGTTGTTCAGAGATTTGGAGTGTAGTGCCATCAGTATTCTGATGACACCCAGCTCTCTATCTCCCTTCCATCTGATTCCAGGGAAGCTGTTGAGGTTTTGAATCAGAGTTTCGAGTTGGTGATGGGACATATAAAGGTGTAGAAACTGACGTTTAATCCAAGTAAGAGGGAGATGCTCTTGATAAGAATGATTGCTCTAGGAATAGGAATTCAGACTTTTTGGACACTCCCTTTGAGGTTTCAGGTGTGTAATCTGAGGGATCAGTTTTCAGTTTTAAAACCAGGATGCTCAGGAGTTAGCCACGGCCAGGAGTACTATTGCAGTTAGGTTGGTGCTCCAGCTATGCCCATTCCTAGAGATATCAGATCTGGCAATAGCAACCCATGACTTAGTTACATCCTGATGTACTCTTAGTTACATCCTGATGTACTCTTATGTGTTTTATTCGCTGTTGTTCCCCGCCTTGATCCAAGTGGAGAGGCGGGTAAGAAATAAATAATTTATTATTGTTATTATTTATTATTATTATTAGGGGCTGCCTCTGAAAAGTGCCCAGACACTTCAGCTGGTGCAAAACACAGCAAGTCTGTAAACTGCAACATATTATTAGGATCATATTACTCACTAGTTAAAACAGGTACACTAGCTTCCAGTTTGTTTCTGGATACAATTCAAAGTGCTTATTATGATCTTTAAAGTCCTGTTATACAGTTTAGGCCCTGCCTGATCGTTAAAATCCTCCAGTGAGACTCTATTATGTATCCTGCTAACTTCTGAGTTGAACTTAGTGAGAATGAGAGGGTATTTTTGTGACTGCCCACCCTAGAGAGAATTCACCTCCTCATTGATGACTTTTTGCCACTGTGTGAAAACCTTCCTGTTCAGGCAAATTTTTGGCATGTTGCTCTGCTACAGTTTATATAGTCTTATTAATATTTTATCTGCTGTTTTGTTATTATTACATTACTTATTGCTTTTTATTCTTGAATTTTAAAATGTTTTGATCCATTTTACTGATATATTTGTACTGTTAGCAGCTGGTTTTGTCAGGATTCATCAACTACAAACAAACAGTTGTATTGGAGAGACTTCCTTTGATAAAGTCTACTTGAATATTACAGGTAACAAGAGTAGAGCATGCTAGTAGCTGCTGCTGTTCCACCAACATTATTATTTTTTATTTTTAAAAAAAGTACAACAACCATGAATTAGAAATACGAAAGAGTCATTTTACTATTTATGCAGATTTGACACAACCACACAGGCAGAGTAATCCTGGGGTGGTGGTGAGATTCCATTGTTCAAAATCACCACTTCCTAAGCCCTGCTATTTTGTGCTGGCCAGGGCAAAAGGAGGACATGGATTTTTCGTTCCACTCCTCCCATTTGGTCTTCTTCATTCCCCTCACCCCTGCAGCTGACATTAATGGGAAGGAAAGCATGTCAGCTCCAGGGCTAGTATACTTTTTCAGCCTTTTGAGGTGTGTTGGGGGTACAAGGGAGCATTGGGTATAGCAAATTCCAGGCCTCCTTGACACCCCACAGATTTTGGTCCTATTTCCTGCGAAGCACCGTGGGTGATACAGTCATAACAGCAGAGCTTTCCACCACGGCCCCAGGAATGCCTCCTGTGGCAGATCTTCCTATTCACCTGTAGAGATGAAGCACCACAACATCTAAAGGCCCCCTCAACTGCCCTAAATTTCAGTTCTACATATCAAAGATTACAACATTAGAAATGATCTATCTGCTGCTGATATTTTAGAATGACTTCACAGTGGTACAGAGAAACAGTCCTTTCTTTAGCTTACTGAAGAAGCAAGACAAGTGATTTGTAGAATGATTGCAAAAATATAAAGCACTTAAGATAAGTTAATGTAAAAATCTGTTTGAGTTTTTGCAAAGAAGCAGATACTTCCTAAGCATTAACAAATTTTATTTTGCCAGAAATAAGATTGAGACTAATCCAAAAACACACACACTAAAAACTACATCCACAACAACAACAACAACAACTCACTGCTCATTTGTAATTAACTTTAACTCAGGGTGCTTTCAATGGTTACAGCTTCAACCACTCATCTATTATGAATACAACACTCACATGAAGTTCATACATGTGATCCTTTAAAACCAACAACCATATATCCATTGTGTGTTAATTTCTACTTGAAAAATTGGAGCAGCGATGACGCTCCAATTCTTTTTATGTTCTTTCCCCCCACAAATGCCACAGTAATGGTTAAACTAATGTCACTGTTGAACATGTGGGTTACTCTATAGCTGAACTGCTAACACAAAAACTGTTCAAAGATAAGTAAATTAAAGATAAACAAGTAATATAAATATTTTATATTATTAGAAAATTGTTATTTCATTAGACTTGGTCTAGGTATATCCGTGCAGCCATTATCACTAAGGTGGGGTTGGGGAATCCACATGCTATTTTCATTGAATTTAGATGATTAACAATTTATAGGATGATAATATGGAAATCCTTCCTAATTTGATTATTTATTTCTCTGGAATTATTTAGCCAACTAATTAGCAGAAATATTATCAATTCTAAAATTATCTATGTACAATTCCCTTGCTAAACGTATTTATTATGTAAGTGGTGTAGTGCATTAGATGCATCAATTTAGCAACACAAATACAAAAGTTGCAGTTGGCGGAATAACATGGAAGGTGTTTTTGCCATAATTCCAGCTCCATCCAGGAAGATACCAACACTCTTCAGATAAGATTTTTCAGCGAGTGAATGTTAGCAGTACTTTTATACTTTACTTACCAAGACAAAAAAAGCCTGGTTACACACACACACACACACACACACACACACACAAAGAAAGAAAAGCACTCTATAGTAGGCTTCACTTGTAAGTTTCATAGACATCTTGGTTGTTCCAGAACTAGGAATGGAATAGTAATTGCCATATTCAGCAGGCCCTATAGCCAATGGAGAACCATTACCACAAACAAAGATACTGGACCAAGGGAAGTGTAAACTACCTAGTCATCACCATGAGTTTCATATACAACATTGCATAAGATCCACGAGTTCTATTACCTGCTCTTTATTATTACTGTTCAATAAGCCAGGTTTCTTTTTCTTTTTAATAGGGCTTGTTGATGAGTCTTCTGGAGAGTGACCATTGGAAGAGTGCGGAGGACTCGGAAACTTCCTTTTTTGTGCTGTACGTTCAGCAGAACCAGGATCTAAAATATATATACATACACATATATATTACAGCAACATTAAGGACCTATAACATATTATTACAGTTGTACTATTACTTTTAATTATTTCACTGAACAACATAATAATTCAAATAAAATGCAGTAAAGACAAAGCCATGAAGACTTTCTGTTGACACTCAGAACAAATTTTATTTGCATTTTGAAAAAAACCTAACTAATCCCCCTTACCACAATTTTTTAAAGATGTTGAGTCAAGATGTTTCAAAATTAGCATCTAGCTCTCCATTCATCAACTTACACAATTGTCACCAGCAAGACAGGATTCAGACAAGACAAGACAGTATGAAACTGAGGTCAAGCAGATAAATGATTATACACCATGGGAGTTCTAGGATCTTTTTTTTAAAAAATGTAATGGCACATTTGGTCATTGGTATTCTGAAAGAGATAGATAAAATCCAAGCATCACTGCTGGTCAGAATTGTGAAAAATCAACAGCTTAAGAAAAGTCCTGAGGAGATGAAGTGACTCAACTCTACTGCTGATGTAAAACCATTATTATTATTATTATTTGCATTTTTATACCGCCCAATAGCCGAAGCTCCCTGGGCAGTTCACAAAAACTAAAACCATTCAAAGTATAAAACAAACAGTATAAAAACATGATATAAAATACACATTAAAAACTGATTAAAAACATACCATACATGATTAAAACATCTTTAAAACATCCTTAAAACATCCTAAAAAACATGATCATGCATGGCCATGAAGTATTATGTGTAACCATGACATATTCTAGCAATTGTTCTACTGCTAACACAAAACATGCCATTGGAACTGAAATGAATTTTAGACAGCATATTATTTAGGTGACCAGAGAAAAATACACCATTAATCCAATGTAAAATGTAGGATTTGTGCTAGGCAGTGGGAGTATTTAGCTACCCTAAGGGCACAATCCTATGTATGTTTATTCACAAAAAAAGTCCTACAACTCCCAGCATCCTTCCAACCCATCATGCTGACTGGAGCATGTTGGGAATTGTAGAACTTTTTTTCTGTCTAAACATGTATAGGATTGCATCCTAAATATATATAAGTCCATGCACAACTAAGTGGGATACAGGTTCCCAAATTACTCGTCGATTTCCCTACACTGATATAGCTTATTTATAGGGGAAATCATATACATGTATGCCATCAAGTGTGAAAGATGTGTTGAATTTTACTGTACTTAAAAGCAATGCATCCAGGATTACCTGTTCTGAAAAATAAGCGCAGCTTAATGCCGGCTTGCCAGCAGTTTCTATTCTGGCTGAGTAACTTAGACCAGATTCACATGACTCATCTGCCACGGGCACATTAAATTCAGACAGACAAAAAACAAAATGGAACGAATAGCTGTGTGAATCAGCCTGAACCTTATGTAGGCCTTCCTAAAGCACAGGTAAATTACTCCAAGTAAAATTCTGGTGAAGTTCACATGGAATATGTAGTGCTTTATCTAGGATCTTTCCCAAGAGAATCTGCTTTCCAGCCTAGGAAGCAAATGCAGAAGTTCTGGTATAGCCAATTAGTTCTGCCACCCTAGACAGAAATTAATAGCAAATGTGCCAGAGAACACATGGGCCTATAAAAACAGTCCACTAGAGGGCATGGGATGGCTTCCCGTCATTCAGTGAAATTAAACAAGAAGCACGTGAAAAATCAGATCTCCAAAACTTCTGCAACAAATAGATGATCTTAATAAAAATAGATTCAGACCAAGCTGGTCCTTCATTAAAAGTATGTGTGAATATACCCTTAGTTTCTATTTTTGAGAGAATATTATCCAAGAATGTGGCCAATTCATACAGTATTAATAACTGCAAAGAAATGTACATATAATTGATACTGCCCCACAAGTCTAAGACCCACATACATAATCATGATTGCTTAAACCTGTGACAGCCATCCTGAACTATTCAATCCATGGGAATATATCCCAAAGGTTAAAATAAATCATATGAAATTGTTAGACGTCTAATTAGCTTCAGCATTAATATAATTGGATTAGTATATTCTGAACTACTCTGTTTCTAATAAATAGGCTACTTCTTGGTATTAGCCCAACAAGTAGAGAAATACAAGTAAAAGACAGACAAATTAATTCCACATAATCCCTTTAGTTTCAGATAAACATTGGTGAAAAGAGGGCAGACAGAAGTTAAAAACTTTTTAAGATGTAAGGGAAACAAAATGTTATACTACTGGCATAAACATGGAAAAATGAAGCTCAGAAGCTTTATGAACTACATTAGAATGCTTAGATCAGCCTTCCTCAACCTGGTGCCCTCCAGATGTTTTAGACTACAACTCCCAGCATTCCTGACCATTGCCCAAGGAGACTAGGGCTTATGAGAGGCATAGCCCAAAATATATGAAGGGCACCAGGTTGGGGAAGGCTGGTTTACATATTGGAAGACAGTGTAACATAGAGTATTTATCCCAATACAACTATCTACAGTCTGCTAATTTCAAATAGAGACCCCTATGCCACTCATTTTCACCTGCTTAAATGACAGTGATTAAATAACTATGCCAGTTCAAGAGCAACAATTTCCTTTTGCTGTTGCTGTATTTTCAAATAATTAATATGACAATAAAATCTCTCCATCCCTTTGGAATGAAGTTATTTTAGCATCACATGACAGCACATAAAATCCACTGCCTACTTACTATTCTGGAAATCTCTTTTTTTCCCATGAGTCACTTCATATTTATATTCAAAATATGTACTAGAAAGTTAACATCAATGAAATGTAACCAAGTACAAATATAAAAGCAAATCAAGGCATTATTTCTTACAATATGTATGAAAGTGTGCTTATTCAGGTGTTTTCACGTATGAAAAGTTTACAACGAAGATATGTAGTGAAAGGACAGATTTCTAGATAATTCCTAGGCAGTTCAAGAGCAACTACATTCAAGAATATGAATAGAAATATAATTGAATGACCCAGCCCATAGTGTAGCCTTGAAAACAATCTTTCCCAAATTACTAGGCTATAATGCTTTTTACTAGATTGCTGGAGGCTGGGAGCAGAGTGACAAAGACTTGCATTTACATGCTGGAGGTAGAAGTTGGGACTCCCCTCCTCTAGCATCCTTCTTGGTTTCTATACTGGTGAGTGAAGATACAAAAGAGACATCCATTCCTCAACTACTTTTGAAATCAGACACTATGATTAAGGTAGAATTTTATACTTCCAGTGATAGGTCAGCTTTAAAAACTAATTGCAATAGTTAGTAAACACTGAACTCTTCTTAGATTAAGAACATAAGAAGTGCCATGCTGGATCAGACCAAGGGTCCATCTAGTCCAGCACTCTGTTCACACACTGGCCAGCCAGCCATTGGCCAGGGATGAACAAGCAGGACATGGTGCAACAGCACCCTCCCACCCATGTTTCCCAGCAATTGGTGCACACAGGCTTATTGCCTCAAATACTGGAGATAGCACACAACCATTAGGGCTAGTAGCCATTGATATCCTTTGTCTCCAGGAATTTATCCAACGCCCTTTTGAAGCCATCCAGATTCACCTCTCCCACAAAAAATAACTGACTAGAATGTTACCAAGCACATTGCTCCTGTATACAATCCAGCTCAATTCAGCAAGGGAGTATAGCATAATGTTTTGCAAATTTTAGGAAACCATAACACCTTCTCCCTTTTCACTTAGAAATCTCAGTGGGTTTATCTACCTGACTCCCATACCTTCCATGACCTAATTAACTTCTCTTCCCAACTCCTACACTTAATCTGTACCACTCCTTCTACTTTCATTGTCTCTTCCCCAGATCTCCAGCCAGATGTAACTAGCTCTGCTCCTGAACGAGCCTAAAGAACTCTGGTCACATATGGATGAATGGCAGTTTGAAGATAGAGACAGGGTGTTTGGAGATGTTTGGCCCTTCTCCCTCATCATAGAGGCCTTTGCACCAACGTGCCCAATGAGTTAAAAAGGCAGCAAACAGCAAGGTGAACTGCGATCTTTGCCATCACTTCTTTCCCTCACATTGGCTTCCAAATTATTTTTCACACAACTGCTCAATTCAATGTAATGAGTCAAATGTTGCACTATCATCTTGCATGTCACAGAAATGGCATTTCCAAACTTGTTTTGCCAAGCCATTTTTCAGAGGTTCCGACTTATGTAAATTGAATGATAAAAGACACTTTCCACCTTTTAATAATGTCTTACCTATATACTTTCAGCCATGTTTAGGGTGCCAGTGGGGGCAGCTAGAATTTCACCTATGCTGTATCTAGCCCCTACATAACCCGTGCAGATATCGAACCTCACCTCAGAAGATAATGCATGGTCCTCCACTCATATAATACAAACTTACTGCAGACAAGTAGGCAAAGAGGTAAATGTATCCCAGGGACAGCAACTAATGCATACCATGCAGCAGTGATTTCCAAATAAACAAAAAAGATTAATCAACAAAATTGTTCCTCTTTGTTTGGGACTCCGTTTTGCTACCTAATAGTCACCTGGGTAGTCACTCCCACACAGCCCTCTCATGCTACACAAGCATCATATTCTAAAGAACCAGCATAGTGAAAACTAGACTGAAGAAGATGGTATTGTGTAGGAAACAAGATGCAACACTGTCAAAGACCATCCTACATACAGTCGTGTGAAAAAGAAAGTACACCCTCTTGGAATTGTATGATTTTACATATCAGGACATAATAACAATCATCTGTTCCCTAGCAGGTCTAAAAATTAGGTAAATACAACCTCAGATGAACAACAACACATGACATATTACACCGTGTCATGATTTATTTAACAGAAATAAAGCCAAAATGGAGAAGCCATGTGTGAAAAAGTAAGTACACCCTTACTGCTTCCATAGGAATTAAGATGCTAAGTAGCAGACAGGTGCTGCTAATCAAATGCCCGTGATTAATTGATCATCAGCAAGTATGACCACCTCTATAAAAATCGAAGTTTTTCAGTTTGCTGGTCTGGAGCATTCAGGTGTGTGTTAACACAATGCCAAGGAGGAAAGACATCAGCAATGATCTTAGAGAAGCAATTGCTGCCGCCCATCAATCTGGGAAGGGTTATAAGGCCATTTCCAAACAATTTAAAGTCCATCATTCTACAGTGAGAAAGATGATTCAAAAATGGAAAACATTCAAGACAGTTGCCAATCTTCCCAGGAGAGGACGTCCCAGCAAAATCACCCCAAGGTCAGACCGTGCAATGCTCAGAGAAATTGCAAAAAACCCAAGAGTTATATCTCAGACTCTATAGGCCTCAGTGAGCATGTTAAATGTTAAAGTTCATGACAGTACAATTAGAAAAAGACTGAAATATGGTTTGTTTGGAAGGGTTGCCATGAGAAAGCCTCTTCTCTCTAAAAAGAACGTGGCAGCACGGCTTAGGTTTGCAAAGTTGCATCTGAACAAACCACAAGACTTCTGGAACGATGTCCTTTGGACAGACGAGACCAAATTGGAGAAGTTTGGCCATAATGCACAGTGCCACGTTTGGTGAAAACCAAACACAGCATATCAGCACAAACACCTCATACCAACTGTCAAGCACGGTGGTAGAGGGGTGACGATTTGGGCTTGTTTTGCAGCCACAGGACCTGGAAACCTTGCAGTCATTGAGTCGACCATGAACTCCTCTGTATACCAAAGTATTCTAGAGTCAAATGTGAGGCCAGCTAAAGCTTCAGGTGTGTGTTAACGAAACTGGGTCATGCAACAGGACAATGAACCCGAGCACACCAGCAAATCTACAACAGAATGGCTGAAAAAGAAAAGAATCAAGGTGTTGCAATGGCCCAGTCAAAGTCCAGACCTCAACCCGATTGAAATGCTGTGGCGGGACCTTAAGAGAGCTGTGCATAAACAAATGCCCTCAAACCTCAATGAACTGAAGCAACGTTGTAAAGAAGAGTGGGCCAAAATTCCTCCACAACGATGTGAGAAACTGATAAAAGTCATACAGAAAATGATTACTTCAAGTTATTGCTGCTAAAGGTGGTTCTACAAGCTATTGAATCATAAGGTGTACTTACTTTTTCATACATGGCTTCTCCATTTTGGCTTTATTTCTGTTAAATAAATCATGACACGGTGTAATATGTCATGTGTTGTTGTTCATCTGAGGTTGTATTTACCTAATTTTTAGACCTGCTAAGGAACAGATAATTCTATTATGTCCTGATATGTAAAATCATACAGTTCCAAGAGGGTGTACTTTCTTTTTCACATGACTGTATATCAACATCACCACACATATCTCAACAGAAAGGAGAAGGAAACAGCGTACCACAACTGAGTAAGCCTTTTCTCTTGCAGCCACTCGCCTAACTTCCTTTTCGGGGGGGGGGGGCGCAACTGGAGGGCCTCCAAAGATGACCTTACTATCGAAGCAGGTACAAATGATTTAGGTACTCTAACCTCAAGCCATTTAGGGCTTCAAAGGTCAACACCAACACTTTGAATTGGGCTCTGCAATGAACATGTACTGTCCTACCTTTGCTTCTACCTTCATTACAGAAATAGTAGACCAGATGAAGTCTCATCTCTTCTGCTGCTTTGAGGCACACAGATGTCCTTTGCATCAGATGCAGAAGGAATTGTGATCTCTTATTTCTATAACAATTCAGCACACTGATGCCAAAGTCTGGGACTCCACAAATACAGGAAAGGATATCCACTGCTTTATGAAGTTTGCTAATAAGCAAGGTTTTCTCTTTTTGTATGCTACAACATAACGTGAAAAATTCAAGAAAGCGAAACCAAGTCCAGCTCACCAATATGTGTCAGTCTGTTCACAAATTTAAACCTTCTTAGATTTTCCTCCATGGGAAATAGCAAGCTGAGGATATTTATAACAACATTTTGAAGGCTTGTAAGTGACTCATGAGTTTGTACAGATAAAAAACCAAGTTTCTCACTCCTCTCAGCCCTCATTTCTCTCTTCATTCTTCATTCTTGCTGCATATGCTTCTGCTATTAGGCTTTTCTATATTTCTCCAAATTCATGATGCAGGTTTTGGATTAAAACACATTAAAATGTGTATAAAATGCATATTTTCCCATAAAATGTGTACAGATGTTTATGTGGACTAAAAAAAATCCACTACACAATTTATTTATTTATTTATTCATTACATTTTTATACCGCCCAATAGCTGAAGCTCTCTGGGCGGTTCACAAACTAATGTGAAAACAGGAGGCAATGAATGAATACATTCATGAATGTAATTATAAAACTGGCACAGACCAGAAATATATCTGATCTGTTTACCATACAATCCTATACGTATAGATCACCCTCTTCCTTTTTACTGATCAGGCCTCTTCTCTTCTAACTCTCTCTTCAAGATTCATTTCTTTAGCAAAACCTGTCTGAAGAGCTCCAGCCAAATGCCTCTTAATTTCCTTCCCCACCATCCCACCTTGCTCCTTCTGCCACTTTTTTTGCCTTTTCCTCTACCTCACTTCTTATGCAGAAATCCAGTCTCAGCTCACAACATCCTCTGAAAGCAAAGTGCATGGATATCCATTCAATGCATCCATGAGAATCTGAAGTAGAACTTAGGAACCTCTTTATGTGTAACTGCTACTGTGAATAGCGGGAAAGTACAATACAAGTACTTAAGGATTTATTCCAGGTAAGTACTTTCAAAAACTCCTATTCATTTTATCTTTTCATTTCACGTTTGTCATATCCATTTTGTTTGCAATATCCTTTCAGAAGGGGGCCCATAATTTTTTTAAGCATGCCAAATAATTGTTAATATAAATAACAGGAAAAAAACACAACTCTCTTTGTAGTGTCACTACTCATTTATCTAAAGCTATCATCCATGACCTTGGATTGCAGCAAAATAATCTGTTTGTAGGCACTGTAAACAGTACCCTAGCTCTCCAAGATTATCTTTCGTTAACATGAAAAATATGAGTAATTGCGGGGAGAGGGGGGAATTAGCGAGGTCAATACATTAATTTTACAACAAATATTTTGCACATCCTACACTTTTGTTCACACAAAATCTTTTCAATGAGTATCGGAACTATTTAAACTTAAAGAAGATAGGAGCTCCTTTAATTTTCACATTACCAACTGCACAACAAGACAAACACTGCTCACAATAAGTTGACCGACAGAGTCAGTCAGGCTAGCCATGGCTTTGTAGAACTGAGAGAGATAGTGGATGTCTCCTCATTAATGTCCCACAGAAAGGCTGTTATGTCCATTACAGTCTTTAGTATTGTTATCCTCACTATCAGTAGACATACTATTTAACAGGGTAACATTAAGCCAAACCAAAGACAAGTGCCTGCCCTGAGAAACACACACACACACACACACAGAGTAAACTCCAGTGAGATGGAAAGAAGAACAGAAGAAGGTACAAGGGAAGTATGTGAGCAAATGCAGTTAGAGGTAGTTACACTTCATTCCAGTTGGAGATGAATGATTACTGGTTAAATCAATGGCTTCATGCAAGAGGAAGGCTTTAGAGGTTTTACAGCAGAGAAGCAATCACACAAACTAAGAAGAAGCAATGGCTGATGTGTGGAGACTTTTATGAGAACATGGGACCTTCAAGCAGCTCACGATGGTAAAACTGGAGCAGTGAAACTCATGGTCAGGGGTAAACTAGGACAGGATAGCAGGATGATTTGTGGGGGAAGGCCATACAAAGCTTAAATGTAGCAACAAGTGATTTGTTCTGAATGTGGAGCCAGAGGAAAGATTTGAGGAAGTTTGTCATGTGGTAAGAACACTGAGAGAACTTAACGATTTTTGCAGCATAATTCTAGATCAGCCTTTCCCAAGCTGATTCCATCCAGATAATTTGGACTACAACTCCCAAAATTCCAACTATTAGCCAGGAAGTACTTCTTCACAGAGTGCATAGTTAAACTATGGAATTCGCTAACACAAGATGTAGTGACGGCCACTAATTTGGATAGCTTTAAAAGGGGGTTGGATAAATTCCTGGAGGAAAAGGCTATCAATGGCTACTAGTCCTGATAGCTATATTTATTTATTAAATTTATATACCGCTCCATAGCCGAAGCTCTCTGGGCAGTTTACAGAACTATATGCTACTACCAGTAGAAGAGGCAGTAAGTCTATTTACACCAGTTGCTGAGGAACATGGGTGGCGGGTGCTGTTGCATTTGTGTCCTGCTTGTGGGTTCCTGGTCAACAACTGATTGACAGGCCACTGTTTGAATGAACGAGATGTACCCTTGGTCTGATCAAGGATGGCTGTTCTTATGACTGGGGCTGATGGGATTTGTAGCTCAAACATCTGGAGGGAGCCAGGTTAAAGAAAGCTGTTTGAGACAGAGGAAAGAAAATTAAGATAAGGGAAGGGAAGATCAGCTTGGAAGACTGCAGTCATTATGGCAGTATATGACTACAGCAAAAGAAGAGCACTTTAGCTAATGGGATAGGGAAGAAAGGATGGATTTTTAGCAGTAGGAGAAACAACATAATGGCAATTTACAGAATATGTGAAGCAAAGATAAAACAAAGATAAAACTAAAATTTTGACTCAAGGTGGATGGAGACTTTGTCAATGTTGTTCTTTGAGACGCATGACAAAATAGGATTAGTAGCTTAATCAGAACTAGTAACCATATGAGCAAGAACCAAAAGAATAGAACTTGTACAAAAAATATGCCACTGTACTAACATAAATGCAAGCTCACAGTGGTGTCAAACATTCCAAGTCATCATCCTGTACATTATATATATATATAAGAAATAAGATAGGAAGAAGCTGAAGCAATGTTGGCTTTGTGCCTGCTATGCTGAGTGACAAAGGTAACATTGTTTTCACTCACCTTTGGATCGAGTGGAGATATCCATCCCTTCCACTACCTCCTGCTCTGCCTTTATTTCTTCTTCAGCCAAGCTGTAACAGTAAAGAGCTATTATGTTCATGTTGTAGATTACATACTGCAACTTAAAAACGGTAGGGGAGCTGGGATAGACAACTAGCAGCCTGATCCACAACTCCTTGAACAACTACAGTGGTGCTGTTACCATTTGCAATAAAGGAATTAACATTTTCATCCAAAGCTCAACACTGGAGAACACATCAAGCTTGGATTGCCACCTCCTATACATACTCATGGTGCAGTGGTGATAGGAAGGGCGCGTGTGGAATAGTTATGAGCTGGACTATGATCCCCAAGCCCCCTCTGAAAGAGAGAATCTACACTATCTATTGATTAGGTTCTGAAGTATTTACAGTTCTGAGTGGCAGTAAAATAAAGGCTTATAGCAAATGCTGAAGTTAAGGTCTTTTGGTATGTTTCAGAAGTACTGGCAAGAGAAATTAACCCTTGGGTTTGGGTTGGTGGTAGCTGTACATTGAGTAATATGCTTATGAAACTGTTCCAATATCCTTTCTTCATTAACAAAGGTAGAATATAGCATTTTCACATTTCATTCAGTCCAAATGCAGAAGGAGAGAATACATGGGAGTTGCTGTGTGATTCATTTGAAACTGGAAAAAATATAGACTTTTAAGAGATAATATTCAAGGCACTATGGTAACTGTGGATCCAAAAGCCTATTCTGAAAACAGGTTTTAAAATTACCATTGATCATACGCAATTTATTTTTAAAGCTTAAACAAAATTTAAAAAGGTTTTAAGCCTGCCTCATAGTCAAGGCTATTCCATTTACCATTTACAAAGGCAGAATTGCCTTAGCAAATCCTAACACTAACATGGAATGACGTCTGGTGAGACTGAATGTACAGGTTTTCCATGGAAACCAGATGAAAATTATTTGCTATCATTTATAAAGTGACTAGAAGTTGCTGTAGAAAGGTTTTGTTTTGTTTTTTAAAAAATCAATAGTATAAAGGAAAGGAAAGGAACCTCTCGTGCAAGCACTGAGTCATTACTGGCTCTTGGAGGGACGCCAGCTTTCGCTGACGTTTTCTTGGCAGGCCTTATAGCGGGGTGGTTTGCCGTTGCCTTTCCCGGCCGTTATTACCTTTCCCCCAGCTAACTGGCTACTCATTTTACCAACCTCGGGAGGATGGAAGGCTGAGTCGACCCGAGCCAGCTGCCTGAAACCAGCTTCTGCTGGGATCGAACTCAGGCCGTGGGGAGAGTTTCAGCTGCAGAAACTGCTGCTTTACTGCTCTGCGCCACACGAGGCGCAGAGTATAAAATCTAGCTATAAATCCTGATTGAAATACAAATAACTAAACAAATACAATCTCTACTGACCTTTCTTCCAGACCAATAAGTTTTAAGTTAGAGGCACTACTAGAAAATAATGGGTACCATGTATATTTATATTGTGGCATTGGTAAGGATACTTGCAGTTCTATTTTCAATCTTTTTAATGTTGCAGCATATTCCACTGATATTTTTAGTGAACTTTTTACTATTGCACCAAGATGAATTGTCTATATATACCAATATGACATTTATGATCATCAGAGGAGGCCCTGCTCGTCATTCCAAGATGAACAGAATGTCATCAGGAAGAACCTCAACAGGAGGCCTTCTCTATAGCAGCACCCACCTTCCCTCATGTGGTTTCTGGAGGCAGAAAATGTAACATCCTTCAAACATCTCCTGAAAACATATCTTTTAAGACAAGCTTTCCCTGGACTGTAACTTATTCTGGTTTTATATGACATTTTTAAAATTTTAAATCGTGATTTGTATATTATTGTTTTAATTGTAAACTGCCCAGTCTTGGCTGTTGGGCAGTATAAATATGTAATAAATAAATGAATAAATAAAGTCTAAAATGACTGTACCAACACAATCCTATCACAATGCCCATCAACCTTCAAACTCGGAGGCTGATGGGAATCCTAAGCAGAAGAGGCGGAGCACGGAGGCTATAAGAACATTAGAAGAACCCTGATGAATCAGATCAAGGGTCCATCTAGTCCAGCATTCTGTTCACACAGGGACAACCAGCTGTCAACAAGAAACCCACAAAATCTGTAATTTTACCAGATACTGGTTTTTGCCTGTTTACCTGGAGCTCTGTAGAGCGGGAGGGAAGGAGACCGAAGACAGCCGGAGGATTCCTCATAAAATGGCCTCCCCTCCCTGTCCACAGAACCAACCCTTTCCCTCCTCTCTGAGGTCACCTTTGCGACATCAGAGAGGCAGCTGGCATGGTTTTCCAAAGGGGGCAGGGAAGCCAGACACCTGGCCCAAGGTTGAATTGCTATCTGAACTATCATGTGGCCCCCAGACATTGTCTAGGGGGCATAGGATTGCTCTGTAAGACTATTTGTCCTAATGTGTATCATTTTACAGTTACCCACAGAGACTCTCACCTGACATTCTGTTGCCAGTTCTTCACTTGGGAGATCTGTTTGGAAATATTTGCATTGTGCTTTATATTTTACTATCCTGAATAACTTGGTGTCATTGGCAAAAATGGTTACACAATTCATTATCACAGGTGAGATTAAATTATACCAGTCCCTTAAGAGATCCTTGAGGAAGCACAATATTCTCTTCTTCAACCTCTTTTTGTTAAGCAGGTAATGATCCATATGCGAACCTTAATCATCTTATCTTTAATAACTGTCTGTCAAACACTTACAAAGTATATAGTATAATATATAGTATTTCTTCCAAACTAATTTCTATCTACATGCTTGCGAACATACTAAAATTAGCAGGCATGTCAGGAATAGATGCGGTAATTTATTTTGATCTTTGTCTATTGTCAGATTGTGTACTCAACTCCCCAAAGTATAAAAACGGTAAAATTTCTAAAATTTTGGAAGAAGCCATTTAACTCATTTTTAGCAGTGGTTCATTATATTCTGAACTATCAAAATATAAGACATTCTTCCTAAACTACTCAAGGAAGAACACAGGACCATAGTTTGTACTTCATATATCTCTGGTATATACTAAACATATTGACTGAGTGGAAGCAACTGGCATATTGGGGCTTTCCTGATTTCTCCTCCCAATACAAGCCTCTGCATTCCCCAAGCTGCTCCCAAGGATCAAGGTACCTTTTGGAATGGTGCAATATGGGTTTGGGGGTGGGGGGAGCTGCAGTGAGATTGGGAAACAGGAAGGATTTGGTGGAGCTATCTTGTTCAAGTTTCCACTTGAGCAAGGCACTTCGTTCCACACTGGTTTCTCCCAATATCTCATTGCATGATCAACTAAACATTGATGCTTATCTTACAATTCTGAAGCTAGAATATGACTGATTTTGTGACCACTGTAAACAAATATTGGTTGTTCCTTTCATAGAATGAATGCATGAATAAAGCTATGCATAACTGACATACAGAGAATAAGCTGCATCTCTAATGTTTAGTGGTAGTTTATACAAGAGAAGTTTACTCTTCTCAAATAAAGGAAGCTTCTCAGATCCTGAAAATTTAAAGGGCTTCCATATATGGCAAGTGAGCTCCACAAGCATATAAAGCTCTTCTCCTTTTTGTAGTTGATAACAGGAAGCTTCTCTTGTGCATGTGTGACATGTTCAGGATTGCAGCCATCCAGAAGGGTCTTGACATATTTTTGAAAATAATTTTAAAAAGCACTGAGGACTTCTGAAATGTCACAAAACAGCAGAGAAATGAGATTGCATTACTACAGTTTTGAATGAATTCATACATTCAGAGGTAATAAAGCTACTTTGGTTTGCATTGTTTGGACAACTGCAGAACATGATAGTGATGTTAATGGAGGATGGGAAAGTCTTCAAAATCTACACACAGGCAATTTACACCGAGCTTAGGATAATCCTTCTTAGAAGTGGTGGATCTCCAAGTTTGTGCCTCCATCCCTAGAAAAATTATTTTCAAGCTGTTTACATCTAATAGTCTGTGGCTCAGTGCAGATGCAGTGTGAGAACTCCACTCAACGGTTGAGTTTTTAGGAGGTATTTTCACACAACATGTTCAAACTCCACCGTTGTGTGACTGTTGGCTACCATGAGTTGAGTAAAATCCATTGCAATGTTTGATTGACAGTTCCTCCACCATCTCTCCTCCCCTGGTCCTCCCGAAGGTATCCCATCAGCCATTGCTGCAAAATACAATCCTGGCAGCTCTCCTAGAGCAGCACTCGCTCCTTTCACTGTTCTTGCCAGGGAACTCTGTAGCCAGTGGGAAAACTCAACTCAATGCAATGGGAAACTCCACAGAGCACAATGGTTGTACAGGAAATCTCCTCTGCACAGTGTGGATATTCTGTGTAGCGTGTTTCCCCCCCAAAAAACTTGCACCATTGCGTGGAGTTTTCCTGCCAGACAACACATTTCTCAATGGTGGTGTGGAGTTCTATAAGCACCGTTGAGAAATGTTGTCTGAACTGAGCCTAAGTCATCTTACCAGCACTTTTCTCCCTCATAAAGGATTTAAAAGACACAATAATTCAAAGAAAATATTTCCTGAACAGCTGCAATTCAATATATATGCAATGCCTTTTCTGCCTTCTCCCCCTCTCACATACATTCCTCTTATTTTTTTTCTTTTTTAAAAAGGACAAAAAAACCACTGTGACAAGAGAAATGTAACCAGAATGTAAATATTAAAGAAAACTCAGGGAAAACTGAGGAGTCAGTGTACACTATCTTTATTACCATATTGACCAACTATTTATCTAGCTCACTGTAGTAATCTGACATTTGTTCCCTTTTAAAGTGTGTCTAAGAAACTACTGGTCTGGGGGCTATCTACCAGAAATTATAATGCTATAACTTCCAAGTTTCAAAAACTGCAAAAACATTTACCTGAAAGGAACTTATTTTCTTGAGAAAACAGACTGAAGAGAGCTTCTGTTAGGAAATCTTTGCCAACTACACCATTAATTGACTAGAATTTATATTCACCACAGAACTAGTAGCTAGTAGAACATCAAAAACAAATGTAATTTCTTTCTTGAATACTTTAACTTGCATGACAAAGAGGATTTGCAAATGGAGGTTCAGCCCTCCCCCACCCACCCATCCCACATTTTTTTTTTTATAGGAAAGCTGGGAGATAGGAGGTAAAGAGCACAAACCTACCCAGTGGATTTGTAGCATATCTATCTTTTTCATGATTAAAAAAAAAAAATCATAATCCCGATTAGTCTCTATAAGGCATGAATTAACAAGCCTTACAGTTAGACAAATAATGTACTCTATGTTTTTTAAAAGAAGACTATTCCTTTACTATAACTCTAATGTAAAAATATAGAAATGCAGAAACACCTACCCCCATTCCTTTAGCCTAGGTTATAGAGAGCAGTCAAAAGTTGCAGATGAACTGCTGCACCTTGACATTTAACCAGGAAATCTGATATGGAAAACTATCTAGAAAATATTGCCTTCATATACAGTAATCTCAATTTATGGAAATTATATTAACTTAATCTCAAAACCCATACATTTTAGTAGTTATTTTTCTTTTAATTAAACACAGTGTTTATCATCATGAGCAATCAAATTCAATTTTATCTTCAAAATAATTACTGTTTCTCCTAGATTTTGAGTAGCAAGCATAAAATAAAATTTCCAGAAATTGCATTTAAGAAAAAAATGGACATAGTATTTTGCATGCTATAACTGAATAAATAGCATCTGTGTATAAGCACTCACCTATAACAGTCTCTTACTCATCGGTAGCTATGCTATTTATGCAGGATTCTTAAAATGGCGTCTGGCAGCACTGCATTGCCTCATTCCTATACTGAAGCTAAAATGGTAGCAATTTATTCAATAACTATGTCCCTTGTTTAAACAGCAATACTATTTTCAAAGCAATCATCGTAGTAGAAAAATGGCAAAAAGATGGCACAGTGATATCCGACAGCCTAATGTTTAACTAAAATGTACAAGACAGGGATCTTTGTGAAGTCACAGGTTACTAAGGAAATCCTTCCATTTTAGATGCTGTCTTCCGTTTGAATATGCAAGGACTGATGCTGCCTCTCCATTTACCCTGTAAAAAGCCTGATGTCTATTAAGATTAAATACAAACACTAAGTTGGTTATTTATAAGTGGGAGGTTTAGGTACTAAAACCTTTATAACATTCATTTTAATGTACTTTTTGATAAAAGGAAAGAGAAAATTGTAATAATGTTCACTGATTTCAGGGACACAGGCAAAGAACTGTATATACAATTCATGCTAAATTGTATATACAGTTCTTTGCCTGTGACCCTGAAATCTGTGAACATTATTACAATTTACAGCTTGAAACTATGGAGAGGCTGATATGGTTAAGCCAGCTCATTTCATAGGATCCAGTTGAGCATCTCCAAAATATGAAATATAGCTGTGTAAAATTTCTTGCTTTACAATTGACTCTAGGTTAGAATTGTCAATATTACCTCTAGACCAAGCCTATCATGTTTTAAATCATTCAATGGATGCATAAATACCATGGGCTTGTTAGCACTGAAGGGAAAATGTCTGACAGTAGCAAAGTATGTCAAACTAAGTACATATGTAGCATATTATGTGAAAGAGATAAAACTTTGGGCCTTTGGTTCCCAAAGCCAACCTGATGGCCTGGTGAACATATTTTGTGCTGCTATGCTGAGAATTTGGTATAAGCACACCAGAATGCCAAGATGCTATTTGGGGTCTTTAACGTGATACCACTCTTGGCTCAACAGAATTCAGGTCATAGTTGGCATGAAGATGTATCACTCTTGAACTGATGACTACAAAGTAGCATCTGTCAGAAGAGAGTCTGAATTGCCTTTATTTCTTGCCAGGTGTAAAACAAACATGGCCATTTTACAGAATGAGAGCAGGGGAGAGTGATATTACACCGAGAGATAATGTTAAATAACAGATTTTAACATTTTTATTTTATGAAATTTATATGCCACCCACTAACAAAAGTTCTTGGGCTGGCTTACAATAAAAGAGAACTGATCCATTAAAGATGAAGTTTATTAGACATGCTAAATTTACATGTTATAATCTTTGCACTGAAAAAGCACAGGACCATTTTGTACATAGTTCTTCCAAACTCAACAAAAACAGGTGCTGAGGGAGAGAAAGGATATTTGTTTGGGGGCACATCAACACAACATGCTTTCCTTTCCCAGGTTGCTAACTGCTATCAATAAGCTTAAAAAATGTCAATAATTTTTATCCATATCTGTTTAACTCCCAACTACAATAGTTTGCATACTCAGAATGAAAGGCATATGGTGATGTGTGTGTGTGTGTGTGTGTGTGTGTATGTGTATATATAAATTCATTCTGTTCTATACACTAGAACATTGTTTTTGTGCTATCTTTTCTGCAGAGCTAATTGCAAAAGTAACTAAATGGTGGCCTAAATAATAACAGCAAATTATACTCATCTTGGCCTATCTAAGTAACTCTCTACTTGCCGAAAAACATAAAGAGGAATTGTATTATCAATATTTGTTATGCCTAAACTTATTTTCTAACACAGGAACACATCTTAGCTATGCTATTTCAGACAACCCACGCTGAACACCAAAATCTGCAAGGTTCAGTTCTGTCTGGGCAGGAAGAATAAGTGTTCACCCACCCATCTAGCCCTGTTGTTTAAAGAAGAGCTATATAATCTATCTTAAACCGGGGGTGGGGGGGTGGGGGGAATAGCACACAGTGCTTCTATGCATGCCATCCATAAAAGTGATTGATATCATACCTTGCAAAAGGATCAAAAATATATGGAATTCTTCAGCTTGGCTGAATTTGCTTTATTTAGATGGAACAAAGATGGGAGAAATTTCCAGAAGGCCTTTCTCAGCCTCATTACAGTATTTGTCAATCTTTAACCTATCCTCTGTTTCTATTGGCTCAGACTCTCGACAGAGCAGCATGATTGGGCTGATCTGGGAACACTGCTGTCTCTCCTTGCCTCAGACATCTTGCTGCAATGCAGACATTTATATTTTGTGAACTATGAAAGAATTAGCATTTGAACAGTTTAAAAGGGTGAACTTCAGGGGACTTGTGATGCTGTGTTTCATTATGTGCACAAGGGTAGTCCATGCAAATATGCTTTCCCATGTCAGCAATACCTCTGGAGGTGTAGATTTGAGACACATCCTTCTTCAACAAAACCTAGGGGAGCCATTTTAATTCAAGCATTCAGAGTACAGCTCATTTTCTCTTGCTTCTTCATAAGATAATATTGTGTAATGTTAAGATTTTACACCCAGCTGCTAATGTACAATAAACTGCTGCAAGAAAAATATGTCTGTGCACAATTTTGACAACTGAAGAACTAAAACTTATTGCTCAGCAATATCCCAGTATTATTTGTACATGCAGATAAGTCCTAAAATAGCATAAAACCCTGATAATGAACTTCAACTCCTTTTGAAATGGTGATAGGGAAAAGAGAGAGACTAATCTGAATTAGGTATTTAAATGGTACCTACTTTGGGGGTTTCACTTTAAAAACAAGACATAGAGCTTGGTTAAGGACAAAATCAGAGCAAAAGGGATGTTAGCTAGAAGTTTATCAAGTCCATGGGACCCTTTATAAAAAGTAGCAAAGTATTTCTCAAGACACATTTGTATAATATTATGAACAGGACTGTGAACAAACTAAATATACAGCAGTCTCTGTAATGCTGTGAGAAAATGTCCACTGAAAAAGCTGCTTGTTGAGACATACATACAAAATGTCTCAGTTCCATATTATTTTAAAAACACAAGTTACTCAAAAGTGGTTCTAAAACCAAATTTCATGCTGGATGATATATCATAGGACTACAAAAGCATAGGGTTACTGAAAAATAGTCTTGTAACAATGTAGTAAGATTACTTTGCTGAGAACTAGCACATTCATCACACTTCAAAAGCCTGAGGAAAGTCTGAATTGAGCTTTAACCTGCAAATGCATTAATTAAGAGGGTCTAGGAACAAAGAGTAAGCAGATTTTTTTCCAGAGGAAAACAGGAAGTATATATTTCAGGAGTGGCAGAACATTGTGAAAGAAATGAAAAATCATTTTGGCACACAGTTTGTATGAACAGAATTCTGAACAGACAACAAAAAATAGTTTTTAACTAGCTATCCACAGAAATTCTCTGGCTGGATTAAGTTTGCCCTGTTAAAAGCAAAAGATAAAGAACTATTTAAAATGATCAGAGAATAGCAGACAAGTTTACTTACCAAGTGTTCAAGCAAGCATCTCATTTTCCCCAGTAAATATGATACAACAACAAGCTGGCAGATTTGGGATTTGACCAAAAGGAAATTTTTGAAATAATTACGTAGCATCATGCCAAAAACCAGAAAAGCCCGAAAAGGAGAAAAAAAATGAACATGTAATACTCTCATGAACCACACATGATTTTATATCACCCCACCTCAGAGAACTGTGCCTGATTATTGCAAAAGAAAAAAGCAGTTAAAAAGTCCATTAATTTTATTTGTACTATAGAAAAGATGGTAGATAACAGTTCAAAACGTTTTGTCTTTAATAGGTAAGGCACTGAAACAGATGCATAGCTATGCCTGATGGTTTCAGACCTAGACCTTAACTGTTTCTAAAACCTACAATAAGAAAATCATTTTTAAAGAGACAGCTTTGTAAGCTAAATATTGCCTTCCAGAAAATCACACACACTGCACTGAAGGATCCTGTAAGAAAAAAGTTAAATATCCATTTTAAGTTCAGGTAAAACTGCACAAAAAACATGATGCAATAGCACTCCACCACTTAGGCCCAGTATCTGCAATCTACCATTAGCTCTTTTTCCTGCGATCTAGGTGCCTAAAAATCCCATATTTTATCAGGGATAACTTAGTTTAGCTCTTCTTTTCACTGTTTGAAAAGGTAAACTTGCCTGTTCTGCTGTCTGCCATTATCCCTGCTTGTCTCCCTGTAGGGCAGTTAAATGCATCTGCTCCCTAGCTTCCATTTTCTCTCCAGCAGGCATGTGACACAACAGACAATAGTGCAGGCAAACTGCTCAGACACAGAAAGCTGCTTTGGAAGAACAGTATCTTGACAAACTCTAAAAACCAGCATCCCCTTGTGAAGAAGTATGTATGCAAACGTTTTGCTAGTCTGTAAAATAAAGCTATGGCTAATGGCTACTAAACCATGTGACCTAAGAAAGCAAATTTAAACATTTTCAACTTAATAAAGTGCTGTGGGGTGAGTTTTGCGCGACAGATCACAGAGAATCACACTGTTAAGCCACAACTCATAGGTTTTAGAGAAAAAAATGTAAAAAAGTAAAGCTTACCTCTGTGGATGCATTGTTAACACAGTGTTATGTCAATACTTATAAAACATGGAGGACAGGCTCTCAGTACTCAGACAGAAAGGGCTTGGCACTTCAGCTTGATGATCTGTCTTCCTAATAAAAGCTAATCCTGGATTGGCTACTTTGGAAAATCTGAATGTAAAGCTTCAGGGGATTGGCTGAAACACTTCCTGAGCGATTATCTTTGTGCAGCTCTGGCAAGCAGGAGCCATCCTGTGCACAGAGAAGACAGGCTAAACTAGGCCTGTTTCAGCAAAAGAAACTTAAAAGAAGAACCACACACATACAAACTCCTTACAGAAAGCAGATTTTCGAGTAGAATAAAGTGAATACCAAGTGCCAGTCTAAATAAAGCATTTCTTAAACCACATCTGTTGCTTCTGCTTGAGGTTTTTAAAACCTGCAGGTTTCCCTAGGTCACAAAATCTGTTTTCCTCCAGAGAAAGCATTCTGAAACACACCGTGAAAGCCACACTAGTAAAGGAAGAAAAGCATTTTGAGGCAACAAACACATACACACCACCCAGAAGGCATTCAATTAAACATATTCTGAAGGATCAAGGCTAAATGCTGTAGTTAATTTGTTATATAGTATCTACACTGCTCAAAAAGCAAATATGATTGTTCTACACACATTAACAAGAATGCAGTAAGTTGTAAGAACTCATATTGTGGATTTTAACCAACATATGCAATGAAAGTTGAGTTATAAATAAGGAGGCTGGCTCCTAACCAGTTGCAGTGCCCCTTTCCTAATTAAATATAAAGGATGCAGAAAAAAGCTACGGTTTTTTCAGTAGAATGGTAGATGCTGTTTTCACAAACTGCCCTTCCTTCATCCCTAAGGCCTTCTAAAGTTGTCAGTTAAACAAAAATCTGACTTGCCTATTAGCCTGCTGCAGCTGCAGCTTCCTGTCCATTAACCCTATCACATTCGGCTCTTTTTAAGAAACAGGCCTTGTGAAGAGTTGAATTTCAGTGTGTGGAAAAATACCAGAGCTGCTTTCAGAACAGCGAGGAACAATGAAAGTGTAGTCTCAGTTTAGCAAAATTCAAGTACGGTTATTAAACCAAGTCTCTAAAAAAGAAGCAATTTTTAAAACAAGAGAAGTCATTTTAGAGTTAGAGCAAAATCCATTAACACAACCAGTTTGATTTGGGGTCAGTTCTTAAGCACATTGTTCAAGGAAAAAATGGAGCTTTCATTCTTCTCTAAAACAGCCTGTGTGACCGTTTTGTTACCACAGGCCATATGATATGCTGCTATGCTGCAGGAAGGAAAACAGCTCTAGATGAAACATTTTAAACAGGTTTTCACGTAGGCCTTCTACTAATGCTTATGTTTATGCTGACCTTTCTGCTGACCAAAAAGTGGGGATTATCTAGAGGCAGATAGCAAGAAAAAGTCGTGCTAAGAACAACCCTCAACTAATAAATTGCAACAACCAATTATCCTTACAATGGTATAATAGGGGGTTCACATAAGCAAGAGGGTACATAAACAGGTAATGTGCCTTGAAATTAGAAAGGCTAGCAGTCAAATTAATGTTTCTCAACTGGCCTTATAAAATAAACTGCTGCTATAACCACATGAAATGAAAGTTAGTTAAAATATTTTCTCTCAATCTCAATAATAAGCAATGTAATCAAAGTTAGGTCATACACACACCTTTTGACTGTGGATTTCATTTCAGTCACATACGCATAATCCAATGCAAAGAAATAATCCTAGACTGCAGTGCTCATGCTGTGGTTACGTTTTCCTGAGATAACAACCATCTTCACACTTCACAGGGAAATTCTCCTGCCACTAAGAAGCTGTATGTTCTATGCCAAAGCTGTTTTTCAGGCTGTACCAGTGAATTAAGTGCAATACTCACTTCATACACAATCCTAGTTTCTGCTAGAGTTTCATGTCTTTAAAATCCTAGCCACATTTTTCAGGACAGAGAGCAGTAAAACTCAGAATGTTCCCTCGCTGTTTTGTTTGGGGGTTTTTTTAAATGCAGCAGGAACTGAACACTGAAGGGCAAATATACAACTCACTTCAAGCTCCAAAAGGAAGCTGAAAATGGATGGCAAATCCATGAAGTTTGCCTATTGTCTGAAGTGTGAAATACAAATTTCTTGTAAAAAATAATAATGTACAAACTCAATCCCTTTAGTGTAGGTTTCTCTTTAAGAGTCTGGAATACAGTATTTATCTCAGTGTACAGATGCCAATTTATCAATGAGATATTATTCAATAGCAGAAACTACTGAATAGTAAAAACCAGACCATGCGCTTGATCTGAATTTTGATGAGTTTGTTTCCAATGGTTTTTGAGATCAACTTTTAGTCTAATGCAGCGGTTCTCAACTGATAGAAATCAGATAGTATCTAGCACAGTGCCTATTTTAGGTTGAAACTGTTTAGTACATGGGTTCTCAACATGGGGGGAATTCCGCCCCGGGGAGGAATTTTAGAGTTGGGGGGGGGAATTGGGACCACTATTCAGCAAAGTATGATGTCCTGTAGATTATGTCTTCCTACACATGTTATTAAAAATGTCCCAGAAAAGTGTCATGTCATCTGAAAAAGCCAGGCCTTTGCTCTCTTTTCCCTCCCTCCCTCGCAATCCTAGAAGTTTCAAGCTTCCCATTTAAAGGGGCAATGCAAACCATGGGAGCTGAGAATGTAAAAGGGGCCATGCTTTGTGTTGTTCCTTTAAATGGGACTAATACAGAAAAAAATAAAAGATTTTCAATATTATATGCTTATTATTTGGAATGCACCTATTGAGTTAGACTATCTTGGGAAGGGGGAATTATATTCTGAACAATGGTGAAAGGGAGGAATGGAGCAAAAAAGGTTGAGAACCACTGGAAATACACTGTTTCATGTACATGCCCACCTCCATTTTTTTCCCCATTTCTGAAGAAGTCAACATTCTATTTACACCACTTTCAGAAAGTCACAGCCTGGTACTCCATGTTAATTAATCGCAGAACAACCAGAAGTGCCTGATTCCATACTCAAAATCACTAGAACTTCTGCCAAAACCACTGTAAAGGTGGGGGAAATCCAGCATTTTACCCCTCTTTGACCACCATTATTGTGAATACTACAAGATAGTTAAAAAGCATTAAGAGATAACTAATTTATAATAACGTGGTTTTGAGTACTCTGGTTCTTATGTGAGAAGCTGTAAAGTCTTTCTCCAAAGCGTTCAGTGTAGCTTAAAGGGGGATATCTTATATTTTCCTCCCATCCTGTGAAGTAGATTAGGGTGGGAGACAGTAACTTGCCTTCCTGTTCGAGCAAGAATTTGAACCCAGATGTACACCATACTGGCTCTTTTCTGCAACTTGCCCCTTTATAGGGCAGGGCACCAGTTTCCCCCTCTCCCCAGACTGCAAGGAAGAGCTGCAGTTTGCAGCAGGAAGAAGCAAGGTCCACCCATCTCCTCTTCCTGACTAAGTCTGTTGGCAGGGAAGTGGGTGTTGGGATAGTGAAAGTCACCACACACTTTATAGATTATTTTCCTGTAACAGGGAACTATAAAGGGATTTCATGGTAGGCAATGGGGCAGAAGTGGGAACAGTGATGAACACAAACCAAAGGAGTTGCATCATGGCAGATATCACAGAAAGCGATGGAAAAGGAGTATCTCTTTCACAATATTTCAGTGAAAAATTAATTCTTCTCATGTAGTAAAATCCATTGGTGGGAAATACTTAACTACCATTTTAGAGTGCACTTGTGTCATTAATATATCACACTTAAAGAAGGGAGAAAAATTCAAAAGGTAAATTTCTCTGATGGTAAGAGATAAGGAGAAATACAATTCTGAGTGACCAACGTAAAGCAAAGGTGGTCAAACCTTAAGCTTATGAAATCTACTTTGTTTTTCACTAGGGCCCTGAGATTAAGACTTACAATTGAATTAAAGAATTATGTGTCCAGAAATTTGTTTTGATTGCCAGAACTAAACTGAACTGAATCCACAGTCCTCACACACACACACAAATTCCTGGTCAACTCCTCCCCTCACTTTTTTCATTTTAGTAGTATAACTGGGGGGGGGGGGGCAGGGGGAGACTAATTTTGTTGTTGCCAATATTAAAGAAGTGGGAGTCAGAAACCATTCTCAGCCTACTTAAAATCTCCCAGAGATCTAGCAGTAGATTCTGATCGACCCCTGGTATAATGGAATCAAGACATTAACAAAACTGTAAAGACATTTTTCTAACACCCATAAAAAACATGAAAATAAGGTATATGTTATTAACTGAAGTAAGAACTATTTAATTCATTACTTGGGGGGGGGGGACGACATTTTGGTATAAAAGAATAGCTGCTTTTATTTCTACCATAATTTGTGGACCAGAATAGTTGTTTTAAATGAATGAATGAATGAATGAATATATTTTATTACGGTCATTAAAAAATGGATATTGTATCTAATCTGTTTTTATGCTTTTTACGCTTTTAAATTTTGAATATCGGTTTTTAATGTTCAATGTTTTTAAATGTTCAGAGCTTCGGCTATGGGGTGGTATATAAATGTAATAAATAAATAAATAAACTTTTAATTTGCACTTAACTGGACACAAGTGGCAAACAATAGGGGACCAAGCATTCATACTGCCATGAAAATGGCTGCCAGCAGCAGGATCATTGCTGTACACAAAATGTCCCTAGCACTGCCCTGTCTAATACAGAGGGGCACTATGAAAACTGCACAAGCAGCTCTTCTGTTTTTTATCCTTAAAGAGATACTGATTCTGAAGCTGAAAGTGAGATAGGGTCCACTATGGAGGCTGCTTATATAGCTTTATCTTGCTGGCAGCTCTGTTTCAGTGTTATTCATATCAAGAGCAACATTCCCAAACAAATACAACTGAAATACAGTTGATTCTCTCTGGGAAACATGTCCTGGTGCTGGGGCTGCAATGGCGCTGATGGTAGCTGGGCACATAGCCAAAGTGACACACACAGTCCCTGGAGAGAGGATTTGGTCACATATCAGATAGTAATTTAATAGCAGCAATAGCTAGATGAGGCCTCATGTTCTGCTCTTCTAAATGAACAAGACGGTTTACTGAGCGAAAGGAAAGGACCCTCAAGTGCCAGTAAAAACAGAGGCTAATTGGGACTCCTCTCAGGTAGCTCCTATTGTTTTGAACTCAAAAAAGTTACCTCACTATGGTAAACATGTTATTTAACATGTGATTCTATAGTAGGAAGGGGGGAGGAATCTAAGAGCTTGATCTTCCATATTTGGAATGATCTTGCACAATAAATCCCAAAAGAATAAGAGGCAGAAGTCCCATTTTAATGGAACGATTTATGTTGCTGAAAGCAAGCACATTTTCAAGTTTCCAGCTAAGGCGGCTGAAAGAAACCCCTGCTGCAATCAGTGAATGAAGCCTCTTATCCTGTAATGAAAGGCAATTAAAATGCATGGTCTACTGCAGGGTTAACCAATTGCTTTTCCGGGGTGTGGTTATTTAGGTGAAGGGGAGAGAAAACAATGAAGTGGGAAGGACAGGAAGGAAGGAAGGCAGAAAGAGAGGGCTAAAGTCAGAGATGCTAATCATCAGTGCTTTGAAGAAGTAAAGTAGTGAAAGGTGAAGTGGGGGGTTGAAAACCATGAAAACAAATTAAAGACTAAGGAAACACAAAAATGTGGGAGAACACAAGAGGTCAAAAGCAGCCACAAGCCAGTAGAGAGCTCTAGAAACATCCTCACTTTTTTCCAGTTCTTCTTGAGAGCGCTCCAGAGCCAGTGATTACTGCTTATCATGGAATAGAGGGAACAGGTCCCAGAAAATGACATGCACACACATAACCCACAGCAGTGCAAATCAGAGATCTTCCTAAATAGTACCTATCCTGCCAGACACAGACAAAAAGATACTTGTCTGAGAACTCAAGAAATTGTATTTTCAGCTCACACGACAGGACAGAACAGTTACTGCTGAGACACGTTCAGGCAAAAAGGAAAGAACTGCAGGATAATTGAGTAAACAGGCAACATGAAAAGGAGCTATGAAAAGGAGAAAAGGGTGTATGCACAAGTGGGCTGCTCAAATATGCATTCAACAAAGGAGTCAGAGAGCTGACACAGATGGTTCACTGTACCAGATGGAGGCTTGGTGGGGCATGGAGTATGTTTTTCGAAGGGGGGGGGGAGAAGAGAATACGCATCCAATGTTGACAGACAGAAGACAGCATTTCAAAAGTAACGAGAAAGAAAAAAGTGTTTGCCTTCACTGACAGAGAAGAGGGGTGGGAATACATTGGTCTATGTTTATTTTCAAAAAGACACGTTACTTCCACAATAAAGGAGTTCAGAATAATTTTTAAGCCTCATGGAAGCAAGGAAGATCATTTTTCCTGAAAGATGGGGTGCTCAGATGCTACAATGAATATCTGGAGTTTCAGATAAGAAAATCAGAGACAAAACATGTGACAGAGAATATCAGACTTCCCTAGTATTAAAAGCTTAACTACTGGTTTAAGATTTCTAAGCGTATCAGTTTACAAGCAAGCAAATGTAAAAGGAGGGTGTATACAATTCTATCCAAGGTAATAAGCTAGAGGGGTAATAGGAATAACAATGTCAAATGACCTACAGCTACATAAATTAACCAGTAGTAGTAGTAATAACCCTCACAAACATTTTAGCCTTTCATCTCTCTTTCAGAACACTTATACTTCTTTCTGGGGACTCCCAAGTCAACATCAAGCATCTCTTCCACAACTGCACTTGAAGAAATTTTTGCATGCAGTCATGTACATAAAGGCTACTGTTGTGTATGAGGACCTGTGTATTAGAGTAGTAATTCTACATTGCTAATAAAATAGGAGAGGACAAGTTAAGAACATAAGAAGAGCCATGCTGGATCAGATCAAGGGACCATCTAATCCAGCATTCTGTTCACACAGGAACCCACAAGCAGACCATGGGTACAATAGAACCCTATAGCATGTGCTCTAGCAACTGTTGTTGTTGTTATTTATAACACTGATATACTGCCCCATAGCCTTACTGAAACAAATTGTCATAGTATTTCCCTCCCTAAGAGAAGTGCTCCTGTTCAGAACATCAGCCAGCCCGGAACAAGAGCCATGCATATGTGTGGAGAAGGGGTTGAGGGAGCGGAAAAGAGATTACACCTTTTTTCTCACTCCTTTCAAGGCTTTCCTCTGCTGTGTTATAGGGCTGTGTGCACATGTGTGGGGGAAGGATTCTTTTTCCTTTTCTTACTCCTGAAAGTTCCCTGTATAATGCAAGGAGGAGAGGGTTGCCTTATTTTTGGATGCTTCATTTCACTTCCAAACTAGTAGGCAAGCAACAAGCTAAGCTCTCTGCTAGAGGAAATCATATCTTACACACAGGAAAACAGGAAAAATAAAAGTGGGGGAACAGCTTTCTAAACTCTTTTCTCCCCAAATCACATTTGATGATGGGGTAGCATAGGTACAATCACCCCAGAAAGTCAAAGTCAAACATGAGAGTCCATTACCAGGGAATGTTCATTTACCACAATTTTATCTGGTAGGCAGGAAGATAATATGCATTATCATATGCATGCGGGATTTCCTGCGGGAAACAGGATACTGGACTAGATAAACCTTTGGTCTGATCCAGTAGGGTTCTTCGTATATTCTTATCCCTCCCTGGACCTTTAATTTCCAACTTAGGTGCCCCATGTTCCTCTACAGTAAGGGTGAGATGTATGTGTCTCCTGGCTTTCGGAGCAGCACCCCACTGTTGCTGTGCGGCAGCAGCAGCAAAGTAATTGGCAAAGCAACAGAGGCTGAAAAGGGGCAAATTTAGCTTTAAAACAAGGCAAATGTGGCCATTTTCAGCCTCCAATCATAGCAAACTGCCAATTGCTTTGCTGCTGGTGGCATGGGAACAGTAGGGCAAGGGGTAGAAATTGGCCCCTGTATCTTCCAAAGTTGGTCTGTTTTATGTCCTACTCCTGAAGTTTGAAAATCACTGTTCTAGCTTCTATTTTGTCAACTTGGTTGCCAGGCCCAGTGAATATACATTTGCTGCTCTCTCGGTAGATCTAATGAAACTGGCTAGTGCTACATGTGAACTTACACTTGATCTTAGCCAAAAAGTGATACAATCCTAAACATGTTTATTTAGAAGTAAATATAATTGAGTTAAAGGCGAATTACAGTCTTAATCTAATCTATTTCAAGAGAGGTGTATGTTCCACTGTTCTTTTGCTTGAGGGCATTTGAAAATTCAAGCAATTCCTCTCTGTTAGCTGTGATTAAACAGGGTTTTTCCCCCCAAATGCATGCTTGCCTCTAAACAAGAGGCAGTTCTTGTTTATTTGGAATTCTGAGTACTTCTTGTCTGTCACTGGCTGAGCTTTCAGCTTCCTCCATCTCCATTTTAATTAGGTTTGGTTGCAGTGCCTGATGCAATTGCCCACAGCTATATAGTTGCCCTGCAATCTACAGCAGACTATCTGATATCTGGCTAGAGCCCACCCATTGGATCTCATGTTTCAAATAGATCAATGGCTGGGTTAGAGCTTTTGCATTTCTGGAACTGTTCCCAGACAGTCAAACTATTAACCCTGCCTGAAAAGACGGATATTTTTATCCACAGCTCAGGCTGCCTGAATCACATGACTGAGGTGAACCAGTTTCCTAGCAAACATAGAACTTGGAGGTTAGATGTGTGCAGTTTGTCTATCTGAACAGTATTTTCTTTATTCTTGTGGCTTAGCTTATTTGTTCTAGTGAAAGCCACACATTTCGCATCTTGCTACAGACAGTGATTGAACCTCATCAATTTCACTTGGGGGTAGCTTGTCTAAAAGCACCCATACCCACCCACCCACCCAATATAAAAATACACCACCTCAAAGAGCACGCTAGTAGAGAAGCCTTCTTTTTACTGGAAGTGTTAATGCAAAACATGATTAGGAATGAACGGACAGGCATATTTCACCCCACCCCTCCCATAACTCTGTTGTGGTTTAGTGGCATGAAAAGACTGTATGAGATCAACTGCAGTATATTTGAATTATCCCCAAGTACCAAGGATATGAAGGGTCCTTTCGCATTAAGAAAATATTGCAGCACTTAGCACCGAGGATTCTGAGGAATGCTAAACCTGTGAAATCTATACATGGGGAAAAGGACAAAGAAGACTATTTAAGGACACTGGTAATACAAGAGTTTTACTTTAAGAGTATTTTGTACTGTCTGCTTTTTGCATGAATATGTGTTTTTTTTTTAGGAATTAATATTCTTCTGGGGCAAGAATGCAACCCAAGCTTATATACATTTGGACAGAGTTTCCCTGTTGAATACCTTCTGGGTTTTCAGGACCATTATGTTTGAACATGTGGAAAAGGAAATTCTTTGAGTCTCTGTCAAAAAAAGGAATACTTTTACAGAAGACAGTAAGATGCAATTAAGCCATGGTGAAATCGGCCATCATCCAATGCATTCAAAGTCAACTTGCTCCTAATTCAGTCACAGAGGGCAGATGCTTTTGAGTTTATTGGAACTGGAAAGGCTATTGGGCATGATTTAATTCCCAAAGACACAGAGGAACAGAGAGAGGTGGGCCTAAGACAATGAAGACAGGCTAGTGTGTGCAATTGTGGGATGATGTCAGCTTCCTGAGAGTTTGAATATCGTTTTTAAAATGTTTAAAGCTACCTTGAGTGTTTAAATAAAGGATGGGCAGGCAGTGGTGGACATAACAGCTGCTTTGCACTACAGCGTCCATGACCCACTGAATGTATTATTTATTTAAAACATTTGTATCCCGCCCTATATCATTAAGATCTCAGGGAGGCGTACAGATAAAAGCATACAGTATAAAACAGTGGTTCCACAAACTCATGCCCAGCGCCCCCCTACCCTACACTATAAAAATCATTATTCAGAAGAGCAGTTTTCAACAACCCACCAAGGAAGATAATAACAATAAAATTCAAAACAGTAGCAATTAATTGAATACTTTATTCAAAATCCAATTGGTGTGCCCCGCCACGCTGGCTGCAAACAGAGACGTTTGCTCTCTCTTTTCCCTCCCTCCCTTGGCAAGCCTGGGCCGGGTGCTTCCCATTTAGAGGGGATTCTAGGAGTTGAAGGATTTTTTTCTGTCTAAACATGCATAAAATTGTGCATTTAACTTATCATGTCACACTAGCATGAATACAGGAATCAAATAGGATTTCCTTCTTCAGTGGAACACACTTACTTAGGAGTAAGCACCATTTTGTTATAGGAAAGGATAATGTATTTTAATTAAAATTTAAAAATAATTATCTGCCACTTGGTACAGAATTTTCCTATGGAAAACCTGGCTGGGACTGTACTTATTGTCTTTAAATATGGTTAAATATCCCAGTTATCTTGCTATTCTATCTCTACAATTCATTTTCTCCTGTCTTTTCTTCAACCTCTCTTCGTTTTCAGGCTGAATCCTATGCACATTTACCTCAGAGAAAGTTCTATTGATCTCAGTGGAGCTTACTTCTGAGTAGACATACTTAGGATTGTGCTGCAGCTCTGTTTTTATGGTGACACAAGATACACACATACCATGTTTACCAAAAGAACGCTTGAAAAAAGGGGGTTGGACACCCTGAAATAAGCAAGGGCAGATAGGAATGGTTTCAGCAAGCATTCTGAAAAAAGGTGCTTCTGAATCTTCTTTAGCCAGGAAGGACCTGGGGAATTGCAATTCTCTCTCCCTCCCCCTTTTCTTTTCTCTCCCAATCCTGTTACAGTTCAGATTTTTTGGGGGGTGGGAGCACACACACAGACACACAGCATCTCTCTCCATCCCCCCAAGCCTCACAATAGCTGCCGGGCTGATTAGGACAGGAGGGCAGCAGCTCAGAGGGGAGATGGCCCCAACCTGCAACTCCTGATGGGGGAAGGGAGTCTGGTGATACCTTGCAGCAGCACAAGCAGTCCTGCTCCACACCCAGTTGGACGGCCGCTGTTCTTGGCAGCTGCTCTGCCGCCCGCCATCCTCCACGTGCTCCTTCCTCTCCGCTGCAGGGCTGCTGCTCCCGCCTTGTGCAGCAACTATCGCGCGAGATCTGCTGGGGCAGCTTGTAGGAGGGAGCAGCTCTGGCCCAGGGAGGGAGGGAGCGGGCGGCAGTGGCTCCAGCAGGAAAGAAGCCCTGGGCCCTCCTAGGCAGGAGAAGAGTGGGCAGAGCAGCTGAATCCGCCACTGTTTCCTGCTCTGCTGCCTCCTGTGGGCACTTCCCCCACCCCCGACTTCTGGTGGGGCCGCTGTGGGCTTGAGATAGGAGGAGAGAGCGGCTGCGTGAGTGAGAAAGTCCTTCCTGAGCAGGAGCGGTGTGGGGAGAGCAGCTGAATTTGGCGCTCTTTCCTGCTCGGTCCCTGGACCTTCTGGAGAGACCACCTTGAGCGGCCCCCTGCCGCCCCTTTGCCTGTTAGCGCCCCCCCGCCATCCCTTTGCCTCTTAACGCCCCCCTATGCAATCCCACCACCCCCAAGGGGGCAGTACTGCCCACTTTGGGAACCACTGGTATAAAACAATAAATATGCACAGTTAAATTACATGTTTAATTGTGTGTCAAATTACATGTTGCAATCATAACCTGTGACTTAGAATGGAGATCATATTAAGCAGCTGTAAAGTAGCAGGATGGAGAGGTGTGATTGCAAGCCAAAACCAGGGTGTCGAACCCTTCCCCTCTTGCCATTTTCCCCTTCACAACCCTTCCTCCCTGCCTTTCTTCTTCTAGCCCAGCTACAAAAGTAACAGTCTGGGAACAAACTGTGGGTGAAAGTGGCAGATAAATGTGTTTAGTAGATATGTGTGCCTGCTTAAAATTGCCCCCATTCTGCTTCACAGAGATGCACAATCAGCATTCCAAGACACTGGTCTGCAGCTGTCATGTGTAGTTCAACCTCAAGTGAGTAAAAAGTATTCATTTTTAATGATTGCAAGAGTGTTTTTAAGGTACTTATACTTTCTACAGGCAAGTGCTACCTGATGAGTATTTTTCCTCTGCAAGTAACTACATGTCACAGTTGTTCTGTTAACAGAAAGCTCTAGCTGCCACTGCCAGGACCAAAAATATCAGCCAATTCTACCGGCAGGAAGAAACTTCGCATCAATTGGCCCACATACCAAACTGCTTGTTATTTATCTGCTGGCTTAATCAAATATGTCATTTTCCACTTGATTCATGTTCCTGGCTTTATCCCTGGAACATATACACCTTTTTTGGCTGTGGGTTGACCCTGGGTATATAATTCGCAGATTTTTATTAGCTGTCCGCAGGTGAAATGCAAAAAGGCGATAGCTAGTTCATGCAATTGATTCTCTTCAAGTAGCTAAAAACAGAGAAGGAAACATGATGTAGGAAAACACTGACTGTCATTGCTACTAAACACTAGAAATGAATACTGATACAAATTTTGGATAGTATCCAACTGATGTTCCTCCTCTGATGGATGTCTCTTTAATCCCATAGAATGGGGAGGTAGGTGATTTTTTTGTTATTTCCCTTTCCTCCTTGTAACCCATTGCTCAAATAACTCTGCAACATGTTTTAAAACCATTATGGTTTTCACTTTTGTGAACCGCCCAGAGAGCTTCAGCTATTGGGCGGTATAAAAATGTAATAAAATAAAACAAATAAATGTAGGCATTTATATGCTGGATGGCTGACTACAACCTTAAAACCCCTATTGCCAAGACGGATGTTAACAATTGTGCTTCATTCAGCTTTAAGCTCCTCCTCCTCTTCTACTATAAATCCCAAGATTTTGTGATGGCTCTACTTACTAGTAGTTAGTGTTGCAGACACAGAATTAGGCTAAGAATTATCTACTCTGAAATTTTTGGCAAACCCCTAAATCCTGAAAATATTTATTTGGAAGTAAGCTCTGCTGAATTCAAACGGATTTACTTCCAAGGACAATTCCAGATACTATTCAGCCGAGTTAACCCAGGAATCTGCAAGCTCACTCTTGTGTATGATGAATTCTTCCTGATTGGGCCTGTAGGATTTACTGTAAGTAGTAATTAAATTTAAATTAAATTCTATCCATAGTCTTAAGTCATATCTGCGTGCAGACACTTGTGCCATAAATAGTCATTAGATGGTTTCTCTTTACGTGTCCACTTCTACCTTTGTGTTCTCCACTAACTAGTATATTATTTACTGAAGAAAAGGGGACAGAAAAGTGGCCCAGGAAGATGAGAGGAACAGTGCAGGGTGTTAATAATTATTTCTGTTTTCTCACTTTACGTTAATAGAAATACAGCACCCCCTAGCGTTTACTTACTCTGGAGTCATGAAAAGGTTACATTAAATAATAGCAAGAGCTGTACTTATACATGTATTTGAAATATCAGTCTGAAGCAGAATTGTACAACCAAACATAGCCAAAGACAATCCTTCCTGTGTATAGGATTAACAGCTAAACAGAGCAGTCATCAGCAACCCCAATTAAAGAAAAGGTGCACACTATATCTGTGAGCAGTGAGAAGTTCCAGGGGCACAGCACTTACTCAGGTTTGGTTTCCTTTGGAAAGAGCTCACTGGAGCTTATTGACACATTGACCTCTTCAGATGACATGCTAAGCCACAATGGTTAAGCATTCTGAATAAACATTATGGCTTAGCATGTTGTGTGAACCATTCCTAACTATGGTGGCTACATAACCACGGTTTAAACATGCTCACTAACCACTTGCTGCAAAAGGGTTAGTGGCCTAACCATGGTTTAGCATGTTGTCTGAACAGGCCCACTATATTTCTTTTTATTTACAAGTGTACAGGCTGAGTATAGGAGGAGGCTCAACTAAGACAGGCAAAGGCTACTGTTCCCACATCAGATCTCTAGAGAGAAGGCCAGCATCTGAAAATGCTGATATGGAGTCCCCAACTCAGCTCTCTGTCTCCCTCAGTCTCAAACGGCCATCTTTCCTCACACAGAGACACTTGGATTATTTCATCCTTACCTGGGAAGGGAGAAGGCTCTGACCTCCATTTTTTTTCCTTTTCAGAATATTCCCTTCTTCTTGCACTGTACTCTACCGAAATTCCCAGAAACTTAAAATGCAGCACTTATTGTTTCAGCACAAGACAGAGCTATACCATATTTCAAGGTGTGGGGGGAGAGGGAGGGAAAGAATTTTGAGACTTGCAGCACCATCACACCAAGGCTGAAAAGCCTGAATGTTTGCTCCTGCTATAAATGACTAGGCTGAAAGCAAGTTGAAGAAGCCCCTTGTCAATTTCTCCTTGGCTAATATTCAGGGAAAAGTCTGAACAAGCATATGCACACTTCACCTTAAGACTCAGTTTCACCTCTTTGCAGGCTTACCTCTGGTTTTACAGTCACAATAGGGCAAGGGCACTGAGAGTGGAAGTTTTGTCTGTATTTTTGTGACCCTGCCTCTAAATAGTAGAAAAGGAAAGAGGTTGTAGCCTTAAGCAGTGTACTTGGGAAAGAAGTCCCGACTAATCTTAGTGGAACTATGGCCTTAGCTAGACCTAACTGAAAGTCCGGGGGAGAGGAGGAGAGACCTCGTGTTGTGAATAACGCGAGATCTCGCCCTCATTTATACGCAAGGCGCGACGACCTCAAGAGAAGAGGTGTCGTGCCCACCATATTTTTTTTAAGAGACAGGAGCGCAGGAGCGCTCCAGCGACAACCAGTGAGTGTTTTTGTTTTTTTAAAAAAATGATTTCCCCGCTCCCCTCACCCTAACCCTGATAGGCGCAGCTCTTGGCTCCGTGCGAGTAATCGTGCGGAGCTGGGTAAAGGCACAGAAACGGGCCACAAGCTCACGGTCTGGGCTCAGCCGAAGACGGTGGGAAAAACCGGAGCCAAAGGGTATCCCGGGGCAAGGAAGGGATGATCCCTCCCTGATCCTGGGCATTAGCCCGGGATATAGCTTGGTCTAGCAAAGGCCTGAGTTTCAAGAAAGCACCTTTAGGATCTGACTAAAACAGTAATACAGCTTAGATGACAAGCAACCCTAATGATAGAAGAAACAGAAAGGGAGGCAGAGTTGCACTATATGTTAAAAATACTTATCCCTGCACAGAAAGGCAGGCAGATGAGCCAGGCAGCCCAATTGAGAGCATCTGGAAAGGCCGAAGTGCTCAATTCCTACTTTGGCTCAGTCTTTTCCCCAAAGCAGGTCTGTGACCCCCATGGCAAAAGTGAAGCTGAAGGGTTAGGATTGCAACTTGAGAGTGACACAAAAAAAATGGTCAAGGAGCGCCTAATTTCTTTGAACAAGTTCAAATCTCTAGGAACTGCATCCTAGGGTAACAAAGGAAGAACTCTCAGGACCACTGTCTATTATCTTGCAAAATCATGGGAGATAGGTGAAGTGCCGGACAACTGGAAGAGGGCTAATGTTGTCCCTATCTTCAAAAAGTGTAAAAAGGAGGAACGTGGGAACTAAAGACCAGTTAGTCTAACATCAATCCCTGGGGAAATTTTGGAGCAGATTATAAAGAAGTCAATCTGCAAGCACCTTGAAAACAATGCAGTGATTACTAGAAGCCAACATGGATTTGTCAAGAACAAATCATGCCAGAATAATCTGATCACATTTTTTGATCAGGTAACCTCCCTTGTGGACTGTGGGAAAGCTGTTGACATAATATATCTCGCCTTCAGCAAAGCTTTTGACAAAGTGCCCCATGATATTCTGATTAGCAAACTAGCTAAAAGTGGGCTAGATGGAACAACTATTAGGTGGATCCACAGTTGGCTATAGAATCAGACTCAAAGAGTTCTTATCAATGGTACCTTCTCAAACTGGGAGGAGGTAATGAGCAGGGTACCATAGGCCTCAGTCCTGGGCCCACTGCTCTTCACATCTTTATTAATGATTTGGACAAGGAGGTGCAGGGAATGGTTATCAAATTTGCAGATAACACAAAATTGGGTGGGATAGCTAATAACCGGAAGACAGAAACAAACTTCAAAGTGAGCACTGGGCTGAAAACAACAGAATGAAATTTAATAGGGATAAATGCCAAGTTCTACATTTAGGAAATAGAAACCAAATGCACAGTTACAAGATGGGGGATACTTGGCTCAGCAATACTACAAGCGGGAAGGATCTTGGAATTGTTGCAGATCACAAGCTGAATAAGAGCCAACAATGTGATGTGGCTGCAAAAACAGCAAATGCTATTTTGGGATGCATTAATAAAAGTCTAGCTTCCAAATCGCTCAAGGTACTGGTTCCCCTCTATTCAGCACCGGTTAGGCTTCATTTTGAGTAATGCATCCAGTACTGGGCACCACACTTCAAGAAACACACAGACAAGCTGGAGCGTGTTCAGAGGAGGGCAACGAGGATGATCAAGGGTTTGGAAACAAAGCCCTATGAGGAGAGACTGAAAGAACTGGGAATGTTTACCCTTGAGAAGAGAAGGCTGAGGGGAGACATGATAGCTCTCTTCAAATACTTGAAAGTTTGTCACACAAAGGACAGCCAGGATCTCTTCTTGATCATCCCAGAGTGCAGGACACGGAATAATGGGCTCAAGTTACAGAAAGCCAGATTCTGGCTGGACATCAGGAAAAACTTCCTGACTGTTAGAGCAGTATGACAATGGAATCAATTGCCTAAGGAGCAATTGTGGGCTCTCCCACACTAGAGGCATTCGAGAGGAAGCGGGAGAGCTATCTGCCAGGTATGCGTTAAGGTGGATTCCTGCAATGAGCAGGGGGTTGGACTCGATGGCCTTATTGGCCCCTTCCAACTCTACTATTCCATAATTCTGTGATATGGTTCATCATAGGCCTCACACATCCTTCAAACCAGACTCGTGACATTTTTAAAAAACAAAATAATTGAGTTGGAGTTAATTGAAAACAATGCCAATTATTATTATTATGCCATTGAAAAAGTGAGCATACTCATGTATTTAATTATTTTTGCTGAGAAATGACATTAGTTTAGTTTTAATTTAAAAACTGCATACTTCAGTTAAAAAAAACAAATGGAACAGATGCAGACTATTTAGAAAATTAAATGGTGGCAGTTTCTCTAGCAACTACAGCCAAATACAAGCTCACAACAATTTTCAACTTCTATTTTGAATTATGAGAAATCACAAATAACTAAATTGTGAAAAATACAATTTCTTATTGGCCACCAGGTCTAACATAAGTTTGCAGATATACACAAATGGTTTGTTATTGTAAGGTATATTTCACCCGTTTTCTTTAGCAACTGTTGTTATGTGGCAAAAGAAGGGGCAATGAGTATGCCACCTTGTTTACAGTAACTAAGTGTTTGTTTATTACAAAAACAGAATTATCTTTACATGTGCCCCAGGCTTAGATGATTTGGTGCTTCCTTTAATACTACTGAAAAGAGGTTAGGGTACTGCATGTTGTTTCAAATCATATTGTTGTTTATATGCTTTTAAATTTTTGTATATTTGTTTTTAATGTTCACTGCTTTTAATTTTTGTAAACCGCCCAGACAGCTTCGGCTATGGGGCGGTATATAAATATAATAAATAAATAAATAAGTAGGCTTGTGGGCTTACACATTCCCTCCCCAGTCCACATCTCTTCTCTGTTGCTAAACTATGGTCAAGGCCAGACAAGGGAGGGATGAATTAACATTACTTCTGTACAACATTTCCATGTTTAACACTAACTAGAGATCTAATGGACCATGTAAATTGCAAGAGGAAAAAATGGTGGGATAAGGAATTTTTGGCTTTCTCCCAGCCATTAGTTATCTTTGTATCAGCCTCATGATACTATAGTGTGTGTATGTATGTGTGTGTACCACTTCTCATTTGAAACAAATCCCAGAGCAGTTTACAAAAATAAAAACAACACAAACTAAAAAAAGACCATTTAGATCTAAAACAGATTCTGGAGCGGAGAACATAAGAAGTAAAATAGTGAAAAGATAAAGAGATTAAAACACCATATTAAGATTATTCTTTTTAAAAAACAGAATGCCAATAAAAACCATGGCTGGTCAAGGTATGCTTCTTTGAATAGAGCTATTTTCAGGAGGTGCCAGAAACAACACAGTGTTGTGCCTGCTTGACCTCCAGGAGCAGGGAGTTCCAAAGAAGGCCCTTCTCACAGTGGACTCCAATGGGGCCATAGGTCCATGTGGAACCACCAGGAGCATGCCCTCTGATGACCTCAGTGACCAGGCAGGTGGGTAAGGGAGAAGGCGCTCTCTCAAGTATCCTGGTTTCAAGTTGTTTAAGACTTTGGATACCATTAATCATGGTATCCTCCTGGATTGCCTCTGTGGACTGGGAGTTGGGGGCACCTTTTTACAGTGGTTCCACTACAGAGCAGCTTCCAAAGAATAGTTCTGGGGGACTGTATTCAGGCCTCCTGCGGGGTGCCTCAAGGTACAATCTTGTTTCCAATGCTCGTATCCAGTGTAGGCAATACGGGATTTGGGGTGAGGTTCCATCAGTATGCTGATAACATCCAACTCTATTGGATTCGTTTCAAATGAAATATAAATGTTGTTAATTAATAAATAAAGATAAATAAGTTCACTTAAGTTTGTGTTGGTCTGTGAGCAGTCTGTTAAGATCTCATTAAGCATTTGCATTAAAACAGTTTTGCTAAGATAAAAATGGTGCAAATGGATGTCCCTTCGTAAGTTAACACAGTATTTTAATCATGAAAACCCTTCTTAAAAATCACCATTAAAAGTTTCAACAGCAGCAGCTTTTTTTAAAAAAAAATCATTCATTTTTACTACAAAATATGGAAATTATGGTAAAGGTTTTCTGTCATTAATCCATTAGAGCCAAAAAGACTAAAAATATATATTTGAACATAGGTTACTCACACTTTGCCATGTATTTGTTTTACAAACAGTCTCCCCGCCACCCCAAAAGCGGGCATGGTCACTATTGTCAGAAATGTTAAAAATCATTCTAAATCATTTGTTTAAAATTACATCTGATTAATCACATTATCTTAATTAGATCTTCCTGAAGAAGTGTCTCTCTCCATGGATTCAATCTGATCAAGTTTATCTGTGAAATGTCCATCACAGATTTACTTGGTTCTATTAAATGGCTGTCACTGATAAATTAGTGTGAAAAGAGCTTGTTTCTCATTTGAATGAAGTACTGATCAGAGGCAGAGCCAGGCAAAGCTGGTAGTAGGCCCAGGCCAGATGGGAAATGTAGGCCCCATTTCAAAGTGCTCATTAAGTATTTTTTAATCAGTTCTAGATTATGAACTAGAACGATTTATAAAAAAAGGTAATGGCAAGCACTTTTATTCAAGATGTATTAAGACATCACTTCTTTACATTCAGAAATGCTTTACATGCTTTTCTTTGGGCATATAAATCAACAACAACAGAAAAATCAAGTAACTTTGCACAGGGGGACTCGGAGTAGGCCCCCTCAAAATCGTAGGCCCATGCCAACTGGCCCCACCTCTGCCAGTCCTGATCAGAGGCAGACAAAAAGCACAAAACTTATAATTTTGTAACTAACACTTTGACAGATCATGTACGAGTGCTCCCCATACCAAAAAGAAACTTCAAAAAGTTGACACTATGCAACTCTTCAAGAAATACAAATCATTCATTTTTGATCACCATTCTACCTTTTCTAAATGCACTAAACAAATGAGTAACACACAAAACTGTATTCACACTACCCAGACTTAGGACTCTTGCTAAATACAAATATAAATGTTTACTTGGAGGGAAGTCCCAATGAATTCACTTGAGACTTCAGTAAATATGATTGGGATTGAAATTTGACTGATACACTTCCTTTGAGCCTCTTCCTGCATTACATTCTTTAAGTGTTTATCTAAAAAATGTATAATATGGACATACTTATTAGAGAGCTGTGGTTCCCTCTTGAGCGTACACTCTGTGCTGCCTGGGTTTATTGCTTATGCTATTGTGAAACGGCCATTAAATGTACACTTCTAACTACACTTGAACATACAGTTCTTCATTACACACATTATTAGCTTCATTTTGGCATATAAAGGGTCAATCCTATGCTTAATAATGCTGGCAGAGGGGCAATAGGATATGGCAAAGTCCTGTTTCTCAAACGCAACCCAGATATGCCAGTGGAACAGCTTGGAAAGGCCAGAAGAACACTCCACTGGTCCAATGATAGTGCCAGTGAAGATGAAACAGAAGAACGTTTGAAATGGGGCAGTTAAAGGCAGTATGGGGGTGGCATAGGGAAGGAGATATTTATACCAAAACCAATACTACTCAGTCAGCCCACAATTACATACTTGTCATTTGTGGAACTTTACATCAGCCCCGGACCTGGTGCAAAGAACTTCCTTCCCTCTTTCACTTGAAGGGAAAAATAAATTAGAGGAAAACCACCACCCCTAACAATGACCGCCCCATCCATATTATCACAGTAGAGTACAGGATATGGAACAAGTCAAAACCCAATCACAGCACACTACCAATAGTATATATAAACCCCATATAGGAAGACCACAACTCAGTTAATGGGGTATGCAACATGAAGCTTTATCTTGTTGGCCAATGTTGTGCCGACTTAGAGCTCACAAGGGAGAACTCTGGTTATGGGAAACTGGGAGAAAGTGCACTTTATGCAAACAGCTTGTCTTCAGAACACATATAGAAACTTGAGCACATTGCTAACCCTTCTTTTCGCAGGACCCTTACAACTACCTTGCCTTGGGGTGTCCAGACATAAATACCCAACACCCACTCCATTTCAGTGACAATAGGTGCCAGAACAATCAATAAGCAAGGGAAGGGGGCAATTATGCTATAATGTAGAACTGCTGCAACTGTCTCTTTCCTGCTACCCCTTGTGCTATATGACAAAATTTGTCTGAACTAATCTGCTCTAACACTCTTCCTCCCAAGAATGGGGAGCAGGATCTCCCACACAGCAGAAGCACTCATTGCCACACACATGTAGGCTCTCAGTTGGCAAAGGTCAGACATTCTACTCCGTTTTGCCACTGCTGCCTGAGTATATTTGCTTAGCAGGACACAGCCCAGACACACAGAGCAGAACAGGAACTATTCCTACACACACAGAATTCCACTACAATGCAGCGATATATCCCAAGAGTGCAGAGGTTACAGGATAATGCCCTACATGCTATCTACAGCAATCTGCTCTTGTGAAACACTTCAGTTTGATTTCCAAACTTTCTTAGGGAGCAATCCTATGGCCCCAAGACAGAGTTTGGAGAGCCATAGGATATTTCAGATGCCTGGATTTGAGGTCAGACAGTGCTCCGACCTTGGACCCAGGAGTCCAAGCTCCCCGCCCCCTCGCAGCCGGAGAGCAGAAAACCATGCCGGCTGCCTCTATGACCTCGCAAACATGAGCTCAGAGAGGAGGGAAAGGGGGTAGTTCTGTGTTAGGGGTTGGAACTGGGGCAGGCGGCTTATGAAGAACATTCCAGCCACCCCAGTTTCCTTCCCTGCCTCTCCACAGAACCCCCGGTAGAAGGGCAAAATCACCCATCTCATGAAAATGGCTGCGTGATAGGAGTGTGGAGCCGATCTCCCACCCTGCATAGAATGCCCATTGGATTTCGAGTTCAGATTGCACCCTTGATATCTTTTACACCAACTCTAGTACATTAGACTTGGCTATTTTAGTTTGTACTTACCCCATCATGGCAACGAAGTTCTTGTGTGACTTTCTTTTACAACTCTGAAAAACAGATCAGACAAATTTGGGTTTAGATTCCAGGTGCAGAAAAAAAAAGACCAATATAGTTAATTTTTCCATGTTTTGTTTATAATATATTTTGGTACATTAATATTCAAATAGATAAGCTAGGGATGTAGAAACAACACAAAATACTGTCATCTTCAAAACAGAAAATAATCACAGCATATGTCCCTCTAAAGTAAAAGTGAAAGTCTGATCTATTATTATTATTATTTATTATTGTTTATTTATATAGCACCATCAATGTACATGGTGCTGTACAGATTACACAGTAAATAGCAAGACCCTGCCGCATAGGCTTACAATCTAATAAAGTTGTAGTAAACAATAAGGAGGGAAAGAGAATGCAAACAGGCACAGGGAAGTGTAAACAGGCACCGGATAGGGTGAAGCTAACAGTATAGAGTCAGAACAAACTCAATATTTAAAAGCTATAGGGAAAAGAAAAGTTTTTAGCTGAGTTTTAAAAGCTGTGATTGAGTTTGTAGTTCTCAAGTGTTCTGGAAGAGCGTTCCAGGCGTAAGGGGCAGCAGAAGAAAAAGGACGAAGCCGAGTAAGGGAAGTAGAGGCCCTTGGGCAGGCGAGAAGCATGGCATCAGAGGAGCGGAGAGCACAAGCGGGGCAATAGTGTGAGATGAGAGAGGAGAGATAGGCAGGAGCTAGACCGTGAAAAGCTTTGAAGGTCAACAGGAGAAGTTTATATTGGATTCTGGAGTGAATTGGAAGCCAATGAAGAGATTTCAGAAGTGGAGTGACATGGTCAGAGCGGCGGGCCAAGAAGATGATCTTGGCAGCAGAGTGGTGGACAGAGACCAGACTGATGTGAGATGAAGGAAGGCCAGAGAGAAGAAGGTTGCAGTAGTCCAACCGAGAGATAACCAGTGCGTGAACGAGAGTCTTGGCAGAAGAGACAGACAAAAATGGTCGAATCCTGGCAATATTATACAGGAAGAAACAACAGGATTTAGCTACTGCCTCGATATGAGGAATAAAGGAGAGCGAGGAATCAAATATAAAGCCAAGACTACGAGCTTCCTTGACCGGAGTAAGCGTGACATCGTTGACAGTAAGAGAGAATGAGAGGTGAGGAGAAGGTTTAGGAGGAAAAACAATCAGTTCAGTTTTTGCCATATTAAGTTTCAAACGACGATGAAGCAGCCAGGCTGAGATATCTGAAAGACATGCCGAGATACGATCGTGAACATCAGGAGAAAGTTCCGGAGATGAGAGATATAACTGTGTATCATCGGCATACAGGTGATATTGGAGGCCATGAGATTGAATAAGCTTACCCAAGGGCAGCATGTATAAAGAAAACAACAACGGGCCAAGCACCGAGCCTTGCGGAACCCCTACTGAAAGGGGAAAAGAGGAGGACGAGGTGCCGTTAGCCGACACGCTGAAAGAGCGACCCTCTAGATAGGAGGCGAACCAGTTATAGACAGAGCCACAGAGTCCAAGGTCATGGAGGGAATCTAAGAGAAGATCGTGATCAACCGTGTCAAAGGCTGCAGTTAGATCAAGGAGAATAAGAACGGAATAATGGCCTTTAGACTTGGCAGTAAGAAGATCATTGGTGATCTTGGTAAGGGCTGTTTCAGTGGAATGCAAAGGATGGAATCCAGATTGAAAGGGATCCAGAGCAGAGTTACTAGAGAGAAACTCAAGACAACGAGAGTAGGCCACACGTTCCAGGATCTTTGAGACAAGAGGCAACAGAGAGACAGGTCGGTAGTTAGACAGAGATAGTCGATCAAGAGTGGGTTTTTTGAGAATGGGAGAGACTGTAGCATGTTTAAAAGCAGAAGGAAATGAACCAGAGGACAGAGAAGAATTAATGATGTGAAGCAAGGACGGGAGGATAGCGGGGATGAGATTAATAAAGACGCAAGAGGGAATCAGATCACGGGAACAAGTGGAAGGCTTCGACGAGCGCAGTATTTTAGACAGTTCATCAGCTGAGACCGAAGGGAACGCCGAGAGAGTTGCAGGAGGAACTGACAGGTGAGGAACAGGAGCTGGAAGCGGAGCAGAGCTGGCCAGATCGGAGCGAATAGTTTGGATTTTAGCACTGAAGAAAGAGGCAAAGTCATTGGCAGACAGAGAGGCGGGGAGAGACGGTGGATTAGGCTTCAGAAGAGAATTGAAGGACGCGAAGAGCCGCTGAGGGTGCCTAGCATTTGACTGGATCAGCGTTGAGTAGTGCTGCTGTTTGGCCAGTGAAATGGCAGAAGAGAAAGAGGAGAGAACAAATTTGTAATGGACAAAGTCCGCCCAGTCCCTGGTCTTACGCCACAGGCGTTCGGCTGCCCGGGAACAAGAGCGAAGGTAGCGGAGGAAAGAGGTGAGCCACGGTTGGGGTTGAGAGGGGCGAACTATTCGAGTTGTAGATGGAGCAAGATTATCAAGAGTTGAAGATAAGGAGGAGTTAAAGGAGGAGACGGCTGAGTCCAAGGAGACGGCTGTGAAGACAGAAGGAAGAGAGGAGGCTTTTTCTTTCCCCCCGTTCTCTTTCTAAATCTCATTAATTTTTCTGTTCTTATATGAAATTAACTGAAAACTAGAGAAATGTGGATCAGAGAGCCTCTTCCACTGTGGCACTTAAACTTCCATTGTTTATGCCTCTTTTAATTTCTATTCCAGCAGGCATCTTTTAGACGAGAGGTGGGCAACTTCTAGGTCAAAACATCTGGAGGGCCACATCTCCCCTCATTCCTCATCATTGGCCATGGATGAGGAATGTGTGGCCCTCCAGATGTTATTGGACTGCAACTCTCACCAGTTCTAACCAGCATAGGCAATGGTGAGGGATGATAATGACAGGAGTTGCGGTCCAGCAATATCTGAAGGGCCACATATTCTCCACCCCTGCTAAACTACTTCATATGTGTAAAAGACAGAAAATCATCAGGAGGGGGCATACCTCAGTGGTAGAGCACCTGTTTTGCCTGCAGGTCCTAGGTTCGATCACTAACATCTCCAGGTAGGCTGGAAAAAGTCCTGCCTAAAACTCTGGAGAGCTGCTGCCAGTCAGTGTCAACAATACTGGGCTAGCTAGTCCAAGGGTCTGACTCAGTACAAGCCAGCTTCCCATGTTCAATTAAAACTATGGGATCAATATAAAATGCAATAAAGAGATACAGTAAGGCTGCAATCCTAAACACACAGTTAGACCTAATGAACTCACTGAGTCTTACTTTTATATAGATTGCAGTATAAATGTAATTTGATAAAGCACTTTTGGGGCATCCAATACCCCCCCTTACAGATTCATAGCACACATCATTTCTAAGAGATCTTATCAAGTAATAATAATACACCCCTATTGTACATCAGGGATGGAGAACTCCTATCAGTCCTAGCCAGTATAGTCAATGAGGGATGACGGGAGTTGCAGTCCATCCCCATCTGGAGAGCCATACATTCCCCACCCATGCACCACACTGTTTCCCCAATCCACATACCACACTTATACTGCAACTCTCTGCAGCATTCAACAGCTTTCAGCAGGTGGCTACAGTTTTTTGGCCCAATTTGTTCTTGCCCTCTAGGACAGTGGTGGGCAACCTAGGCCTGCCTGATGTTTTGGCTTATGACATCCATCAGCCCTAGCAGCATAGCCAATGGTGAGAGATCATGGGAACTGTAGTCCAAAACATCTGGCAAGTCACCCATCTGTTCTAGGAGCTGGCAGGCCAATCTTTCTTCACCTCAGTAGCAATATGGGGATAATAATACTGCTCTACTTATCAAATGTTACAAAGATCTTGCAAATGAAGTGCTTTGAACACTTCAGAATATTATAGTATCCCACTGTCTGCCCTCTTTTGTTCCAGTTAGCCAGTATGGACTACTACTCTGACCAGCAGCATCTCTGCAACTTCTTGTTTTTCAATCCTCCTGCCTCATGTGTACTAATTTTTTAGCTCAGAATGTCTGCGATTAAACCTGGGGCCTTCTCCAAGCAATCTGGGAAGGAGTACAGATGAGAAGGCCTGGGGTAAAAACTGGAAAAATTCAGAAAAAATGGGGGTGCGGTGCACGTGGGTTCTGTTTTTCCCCCGAAGCCTTTTATTTCCCCCCCCAAAATTGATTTTTTTTTAAAAAAAAATGGATTATAGAATGTTTTAGTTTAGCATGATGAATAAAATGTTTAAGACAAGCTGTTCATATATATACTTCTACAAATGATTTCTAAAAAAAACTATGTACAGTATCAGATTATTATGATTTTGGTGCACTGAGGACAAGCAAGTCCTAAGTTGCAAACTGAAACTAAAACTCTCAAACGCAAGAGCAAGATGCATTTCTGCCTCTAGGGGGCACTGCCATTGAAGCAGAGACTGAAACTGATAGTGATAGCTACAGTTCAGAAAATGAGTCTGATTAAATTTCATGCATATTCATTGAATCTTGGTCCACCCTTTTTCTCAGTTATTTTTATGGGAATGGGTGCTTTATGTCTGTTTGACACTGTGGATGACAAGCGGAGACATAAATAATTTTCTTTGTTACTGATGTTGATGGTTTCTTCTGCTTTTTAAAAATGGTTTTTGCCTGCTCCTCATAAACTGGCAAAACCAAAGAGGTTCCTTACAGTTCAAGGAGCTTGTAGCTTCATTTGTTACACACACACAAAGTAAAAATTTAAGGAAGTAAATTCAATTTGAAATAATTGTATGAATACACTGTACTTTTAATATACCAAATGTAATAATTTTATGCCAAAATAACTTGTACATAATTACATTTTATGTTCTTAAAGTAACAAAGTGACTTTCTTTCTGTAAAAAGTGCTTATATTGCATTCCCCTCAAATTTCCTTTCCCCTCCCCCACACCCCTGGGGGGAAATGGTTCTTTTTCCATGTCTTCAAAATTTCTGGAAATTTTACATCTCTAGGAAGGCGCAGGAGATTGAAGGTAGAAGACACCAGAGCCCAGGTCCTACTGGACTGTCCCCTTCCCTACCACCTGCATTGCAGAATGATCCTGATTAGTTATGTTTTGATCAATAATGTCTTGCTGTGTATTTTTTATTTTACTTGTTAGCCACATTGGAGGAATTTATATCTCAACTTTAGAGTGTAATCCTCTACATGTCTACTCAGAAGTCACTCCCAATGTATTCCATAAAACTTATTCCCAGGTAAATGGGTACAGAATTGTATTTATTAGGGATACAAATAAATAATCATATATACTAATAGCAAATTCATTCTCCATATGGATCACGTAGCCAAAATGGCATCATCCATACACAAGACAGAGAGCAGGCTGGGGGAAATCTCAGGGTTTGTAGAAGTACAAACAATGTTTGGACTGGGGACGGGGGAAGAACACAAGAACAGCAAAATGAGGACTAAGCTTGTTTGGTGGGCATGGAACACAGACTTGACATGCTGGGGGCGGGAGGGAATGGGAAATGAAAAAGCAGGGTGGGGTAGTTGGAGGTAATGCACTGGAGTATCCTGGGAGAGGGCATGGCATGCCAAGGGTCTTGCTCGCAAATAAATCATTTAGGAACTCTCTTTCTAGGTAGTATTTCTTTTTAAAGTTATTGTTTTGAAAGCTGCTTTGGAAATCCAGATTTAAAAGCAGGAAAGGATGTGTTTAAAAATAAATATAGATCTGGCCACAAGGCAGGAGAAGAACCTGTGGACTCCTCACTCCCATATGCCCCAGCCAGCATGGCCAATTGTCAGGGATGATGGTAGTTGTAGCCCTAGAACATCTGGAGGACCACAGGCTATTTGTAGATCCTCGCCATAAAAACACACTTTATGGAGAGATTCGTCAGGGCGGGCCAGGGTCTCAGGTAATGTCTTCCCCAGGCCTCCCGGCTCAGATTTATTTATTTATTACCCCACCCCACCTCCCCATCAAAGCACGTGCTGTGTTGCTGCTGAGCTTGTGGGTTCTGCCTTTGAACCGGATTCAGGACGAGTTGTTCCAAATTAAATGTACTTAAAGTGTAATCCCTGTGCATTTCTCCCAAGTAATCCTCACGAAGTTCAATGGGGTTACTTTGGAGAAAACAGGCTCCCCTCCCCCCACCTCCACCCCCAGTTTCACAAGTGCGTCCCAGTTTCAGAAAGAAGCTCGTCCCACGATTACGATAAAGGTAAGGAAGCACATTGGAAAAGTATATTTACCACACGGGGTCTAAAGATACCTGCTGCTCTTTCTTCCCAGTTAAAACTCCTCAGAAAATGTTGTCTCCACTACAGGCACAAGAGAGCGAAAACTAGTGGAGGGACGCTAGCGGGGCCCACCTCTGGGGAGCCCTGAGTGGCCGGATTCCGTGCCACTCACGCTCCCCCCTCCCCCCCTCCAACAGCCGTTTCAAGCGTTGGCCAACCTCTCTCTCACCGCTCCTAGAAAGCTCCCTTCCAGGCAAGCGCAGCGATTAGTCGCTGAAGCCGTCAGTCACTATCATTCCGCATGGTGGTTGGACGAATCTGGAAAGAAGGGCGGTTAAGAGTTGTGGACGATGGGGGGGAGGGGGTGTGAGAGTCGTTGGTGTTTACTGGGTGTGAGGGAGAAGAGGCTTGTGGAGGAGTGAAGGAACGGCGGCTCGTCTCCGTCCGCAACTTTCGGCCCTGGAGCTTCCCGCGTTCGGAAGCTCTCCGCCGTTATGGGGCTCCGCAAGAAAAGCAAGAGCCCGCCAGTCCTGAGCCATGAGTTCGTTATCCAGAACCACGCGGACGCCGTGTCCTGCCTGGCGATGGGCCTCCTCCTGGGGCTCATGTTCGAGGTATCATCGCTACGGGAAGGGAAGGAAGGGAGGGCGGCGCGCGAGCTTTTGGGCCGAGCCACGCCCCTTTCTGCCCCCCCCCCTTCGCGCACGTCCCTGCCTTCCTCTGTTCCGGCGCTTCCTCCTCTTGCTGCCGTCCTTCTGGTTGTTAATTCTCGCAGCCTCACGCCCCTCTTGTGTGCGCACGCTCACACGCGTCTTTGGCCAGCTTTTTGCAAGAGTCGCTATTTGTATGCGGCTTACCGCCACAAGAGTTTGGGTGACGGGGCGCCCCCTCCCGAAACACAGACATACCTTCTTGGCCGACAAAGGGCGAAGGCAACAGTCTTGAGAGCACCCTCAGATATCTCGTTCAAGTCAGCCAAACCACAAATTCCGTTTGGGGTTTGCCAAAACCACAGCCGAATTCTCGGTAGTATGGAACTAAAAGGGAAACATTATTGTTTCTCAGTCGCAGTGCTCTGCCTTTATTTAATGCATTGTTAGTTAAGGCTGTCGCTGGCTACTAGTCATAATAGCTATAGTTTGCCTCCAGTTGCTGGAGAACACAAGTAGAAGGGGGTTATTGTACTCGTGTCCTATTTGTGGGCTTCCCACAGGTAGGTGGTTCTGCAAACAAGAATGTTAGTGGACTGTATAGGTCTTTGGTCTGATTCAACAGGGTTCTTAAGAGGAAATGGAAACCCAAAGCCTTGTGAAACCTTTTGTTGAAAGGTATTACCAGCATCCACCTATCTCCTAAGTAAGTGCTTTCTCATTTTCAAGGCCCCCCACATATGTATGTATTATTGCAGTTATATCCCGCCTTTTTCCCTCCAAGGAACCCAATGCGGCGTACGTAATCCTTTCCATTTTATCCTCACAACAACAACCCTGTGAGGTGGGTTGGGCTGAGAGTCTGTGACTGGCCCAAAGTCACCCAGTAGGTTTCCATGGCCAAGTGGGGACTACAACCCAGATCTCCCGACTCCCAGTCCGACACTTTAGCCACTTTGCTTCCCTTTGGCGCTTGTCATAGTAGTAGCCTGGCATCTGTTTTCAGTGCTGAAGTTTAGTCTTGAATTGTGTGAAGTAAGAATACAGTTTTCTGAGCAGATGTGCATTAACCACATTCTAAATAACTACGGGGAGTCCCAAACACCAGGGTTTACTTAGTAAGAAGAGCTTACAGATTGTAGGCTAGTGGTTTCTGCACAACCTAGAGCTTGGTATCTTCTATGTGAAATGCTGCTAATAAGTTCACAGTAAACTGGTGGTAGCATTAGGACACCACCAATTGTACCACTAGTTAGCTAGCTATATCTATGTGTTGCTGCCATCATACTACATTGAAATATTCTACAGTTCACTATCATTTGTGGCTTGCAGCCCAATCCTGTGCATATTTGTTGAGAAGCAAGAAGGTGGGTAAGGCATTTGGGTTTTTATGGGTGTAACAGTATTGGGAGCTGTGTTGAACTGGTTATGGATGGATAATGCTGTTTCTAGAGGTTGATTGAAGAACTACTTTTTGCTCACATTTGTTTCAGCCCAGGTAACTAATCTTGATGGCAAGGCACAAGATGTGGTATCTTTGTTTAACAGCATCCCAGGTGGGAAGCACAAACAACTCTGAATGTTTTACTGATAATAGGCTTATAAACAGTCATGTCTCAGGGGGTTTCAAATTTGCACCAGCATATCCATAACCTTACTCATCAACCCACCAAGTGGCATTCAGAAAAAGAATGGTCAGTTAGTTTTACAATCTTAGAATTAATATGAATTAACTGTACTGCAGTTTTGATAACTTAATCTCTTCTATTTTTTTAAAAAAGCCATTTTAAGTGGATTATTACTTAGAAGTGAAGAGACGAAGCCTCATACAGTGCTAAGATATACAGGAAACTTAGAAAGAAAGGCTATGTTCAGACATCACGGTAGCCCACAATGGGTTAATAAGCTACTCTTTGCATTTGCAATGTACATGTGCGTGCGTGTGTACCTGTGGAGTCCTATGCAGATTTTAGTACTATTCATTCTATAACGATGATTATGGGACTGGTAGCAGGCTCTGGAAATGCATATTCCTACCTTTCTAGGCCCTAAGCTTATGTATGGTTAGACAATGGGCTTGTTCACATGACACAACAGTCCACTGTGGGTTATTTAAACCACATTGTTCCTGCAGGGTATGTACAGACACCATTTTGAATATGCATGACACTTGGGCATTGTTGTGTTGTGCGAGCCCTTGGTCTGTTCTAGGGTTATGCAAGGGTTGTTTATTCCTCACGTAACCCACACTTGCCAGATTCACACAACAGCTCCAATCAGGGGCTGCATATTCAACTTAGCACTCAAAGGCACCACAGCTAATTGTAGGTTAAATAATCCACAATGAGCCACAGTGTGTCATCCAAACCTGGGCATTATTTCTGCACTTACGTTAACCTAAGCTGAGTTTGCCCCTAATAAGCAAACCCTGGCTTTCAGTCCTAGTTAGGAGCAAAACTAGCTTAGTGTTAACCATACTCAACACTAGCGTAGACATCATTGCTAAGTATTGGGAAGAGTCATGGGAAGAGGGGATTCTTATATGAGAGAGAATGGAGGGCATAATCATGTGTGTCAAACATGTTACCAAACTTGTTGGTGTGACGTCAGTGCCAGACTTTGGTGTGGCTTGGTGCCCATTTTTCACCTTGGCAATGCAATCCTGCACTAAAGGAAGTTCAACATTTGTGAACTGCCCAGAGAGCTTCAGTTATTGGGTGATATAAAAATGTAATAAATAAACAAACAAACAAACATTCCTGCTTTGTGCAAATTCAACAAGACTGGAAATCAAGTTTCAAAGTATGTAAAAATATAAAATTGACAGTAGTAATGTGGAAGAAATAGATAAGCGGAGCAACATTTCTGTAATATAAGAACTTGCTGATCTGTCTCTTTTGTTTTAAATTTTAGGTAACAGCCAAATATGCCATCATGTTTATTACTGTTCAGTACAATGTTACCTACACTACAGGTAAGAGTCAAACTGATCTGCTGCCTGACTGCTTGCCACCTTTTAAAATCAAGGTTAGGGAACCTTTTTCAGCCCAAAGGCCAAATTGCAAAATAGGGAAGTTCTCTGGGCCACGTTCCATCTGTAGGTGGGGCCAAATGTGAACAGGACTCCATGACACAACAGCACTTTCAAATAGCATCCCAAATATCAAGCCTTTGCATGTTTACTCACAAGTAGGCAAGTCTCCTACCAGCAATAGACACACCTCAGTTCTGTGCAGCAGCTCTCCTGCCTGAAAATGGCATAGCTCAAAATCTTTGCACGAGCTTGATTCCTTGCAGGGTATTTAAAAATTGATTTCCTTTAATATCCTCTTATCTCCAATCAGTGATCAGAGATGGATGGGGAAGCGGAGTGGGGGGGACTTCCTGCCAGAGGTTTCTCATCTATTGTAAACAACTTCTCATTACAGTGCAATCCTATGTGTATGCTCAGAAGTACATCAAGTTGTGCTTAATGAGACTTAATCTCACATTAGTGTGTATAGGATTGCCGCCATAGTTGATACTGCCTTTGTGCCCGCCATCTCCAACTAGGTACCCTCCAGGTACCCTTGGACTTGAACTCCCATCAGCCCCAGCCAGCATGGCCAATGCTACAGAATCCTATGAGTTGTAGTCCAAAACCTCTGGAGGGTACCACGTTGAGGAAGGCTGCTCTTTGCAGTACAGTCTGATCCTATGCATGCATATTTAAATGTTCACTTAGGCTCTAAAAATGAAATGTCACTCTGTCTGAAGAATGCAAGGGACAAAATAATTATTTTCTCTCTTTTAAACACATTTAATCCCTGATAATAAATACTCCTAAGACCTGTTATACTGTTTCGTTTAGAAGAACTTGCAGTAGAAATGTAAGGTAAGCAAAACCAACTTTCTGTGTGTTCTCCTGCTGTATAATGATTCCCAAGTACAGTATATAGCAGGATTGTAATAATAATATTGTGTATTTCAGATGAGAGGCCTGAGCCAGTTCATTTCTATGAGTATGGTTCAAAAGACATGGCCACCATCTTTTTCTACATGCTTATAGCCATTATTCTGCATGCAGTGATTCAGGAATACATACTAGATGTAAGTTTACAATTATTAAGTGGGTGTGAATGTGTTGGTTTTGCTGTGTTCTTAGTTATTTATAAATACATCTACTATATATTTTGAGATAGCATCACTTCTGAATGAGTAGCCTACCCCAGGTAAATTGCGTTGAGATGTGTGCATTCTCCTCCTGCTCAGTCCAGTGTGTAGTAGGTAGGGAGACCATATAAAAAGGAGGACAGGGCTCCTGTATCTTTAACAGTAGTATTGAAAAGGAAATTTCAGCAGGTGTCATTTGTATATATGGGGAACCTGGTGAAATTTCCTCTTCATCACAACAGTTAAAGCTGCAGATGCCCTGCCGTCTTTTAAATCTGGTCACTCTAGTATAGCTCCTTCAGCTTTAACTGTTGTGATGAAGAGGAAATTTCACCAGGTGCTGCATGCATACAAATAACACCTGCTGAAATTCCTTTTTCTATGCAACTGTTAAAGATACAGGAGCCCTGATCTCCTTTTCATATGGTCACCCTACCTAACCTACTAATGGGCTTGGTTCAGATGTATGTATCTCTCCTTATTAAGCCAAGTGATGCATGAGCCTTGTGTCTGCATGCTCCATTTGTGCACTCCACTTTCCCTCCCCCTTCTTTGTATATTGCAATTAAAGACTTCCTAGGTTAATTAACTAGGTTAATTTCCAATTATGTCTGAACCTAGTAACTAGTTTCCCAGGTTTGAAAAATTCTTCAAATTATAGCTTAAGATCCTGGTTTGCTCCAAACCTGATGTTGTGTTTCTCAGAAAACTCTTGGTTTCACTGGGAGGCAAATGACGAGGCTTGCTAAGTTATCTACAAAGCTTTTATTAAGCACAAACATCTCTTCTACCCGAAGAGAGTATAATCTCTTGGAAACGTCCCCCTAGGCAAAACTATGCAAACTAAGCAAGACAATTGTCCACGCAAGAAACATAGGAAGGCTCTTCCCAAACGCCTGTAACTTCAGAGAGCCTGGTGTGGAGGCAGGTTCTGGCGCAATCTTAGTCGAACCGACTTTCTCACACCTTCCTTCCGCCCCGTGCGTTTGAGCTTCTGGCGGACCCTAGCATCAGCTAGCTTGTTGGGACGCTCACCTCCGGAAGAAAGCTCACTTCCCACTGAGTGTGTAGGATTTGGCCTTGAGGAGATAAGCTCTAGAGAGGGCTGACTCCCAGCTGGGGAATCACCCGTAAGAGCTTCCTCCCTCACTTGTACAGGCTGGCTGGTGTCTGGCACTGCATCTTCTAGTTCTGATTCTGATTGATTACCTGAAACATCTTCTCCCAAAACAGGGGCAGTAGGGTTAGACATGACACAGGGCACAGAGAAGTGCTGTTTGGAGAAAGTAAGAAAACAACAATGATGGAGTAGTGTTTGGACACAAAGAGAGCTAATAGTCACAGGATGCTATAAACAAATTTATTCCTGAAACGCTTTTCAGCAATAAATTCATTTACAGCATCCTGAAACTATTCTCTGTCTCTTCGTGTTCATCTTTGATGCTCCCCTGCCTTGCACCTTTGGAGTGGTGTTTGGGGCTGAAATATACAGTAAATATATGGTAATGAGTAAATAGTAGATAACACGCTCCAGCATGTATATACATGTGTGTATATATGTGTTTGTATATGTGTGTGTGGCCCTTGGCCCCTGCTAACACAGATGTGGCTCTTAGGGCAGAAAAGGGTGTGAACCCCTGCACTAAACCATATTTTAGCATAATGTGAACAACCCTCGGTGAATCTCAGGCTCGCATGTTCTTGCCTCCCCTCTCATCTCCTCTGACATGGCTGTGAGGAGTTCAGAAGCTTTTGCTGCTGTTTTTCGTTAGCCACAGCTCATTGTGTTGTCCAAAGCGGTAAACTGTGGTTAATTGGTTTGTTTCAAACAAGCACTAATATATTGGTAACCTAATCTGTGGTTTATTTTATTCATTTACTTTATTTATATCCCAGCTTTCTGCCAAATTCATGTTCAAGATGGTTAATTAATCCAAGGTGTCTTCAATTATGGTGCATAGAAATGGAGCAGTGTGAAAACAGGTTTATATGTGTGTGTGTGTGAGCTTAATAAACTCAGATATGCATTTAGGCCATTGTGTGCATCCTTGGGGTCCACAGTGTGAGGTTTAGGGCCCACGGGGGACAGTATGGAGCACAGTGTGGTGAATTTGCTATGTCTCTTTGTAATACTTGAGCAAAAGCTGAGGGCTGCTCTGCTGGCCAATTTGATAGGGTAGATCTGTTGATCACATCCTTACCCCGACTTGGCCAGTAGCAAAACAAAGGGCTAAATATTCCAATTTGGGGCATTGTTGCGTTGGAATATAAAGGTTGATGATGACATTGCTGGCATGTTAGATTAGTTTCTTGGGCAGATGTTGTGTTGTAATAAGTACAGAAAAACATTGACTTCCTAACTAAATTATTACTCATGTTTGTTTGTTTTTCCTAGAAAATTAATAGACGACTTCACTTGTCAAAAACAAAACATAGCAAATTCAATGAATCAGGGCAACTAGCATTTTTCTACTTGTGTTCATTTGTATGGGGAGCAAGCATTTTGTCTGCAGTAAGTAAGTCAAGCTATTTTTCTGGAATTTAAATTAAAAGTGCATTATCCCAAAATATATTATCAAATCTTTTAACTTTATATTTTTTTCTCCTTAGGAAAAATTCACAACAAACCCAACTTTGTTGTGGAAAGATTACCCTCATTCTCACATGTTGTAAGTCTTATTCTCTTTTTCCTTTGACTGATTTGGTATGTCTTCTTTGCTTTTTGTATGTGCAGTCAAATTTCTGATTCTTGAACTTTTCCATTTAAAGACAGTCTTGAATGACTGCTTTTTAAATATTCCTTGCTTAAATTTTATATTCTGCACAGAAATTTTATATCCTGCACTTTCTCCGGCTCTGTTGTACTTTTTTGAAGTAGAAACATGACTTTCAGAGCAGAATATGGACTTGATATAGATTTACATAATGTTTTTATGATATTTACTGCTATGTTTACTAAGGATTAACATCATCTTTGGCTTGGCAAATAGAACACATTTTCAGTCAGTCTTCTGCTGTGAACCCCAATATCTTTCCTGATGATAGCTAGTTTACATGTATACACTGTATATATGTAAAGTTAGGACTGTCATCTTAACATTATTTTTCACTTAGTTTGAATTTCATTTGCCATTCTGTTGTGTAATTACCCAGCTTGGAGCCCTTCACAGTATCTTTGAATTTCGTTGTCCGCCAGTCAAAATAGAGATCCTAAGGATGCACACTGTCAACACTATGATTGCATTTGAATGTTACGATAACCCGTGATGGGTTAAAAAAGCCACGATGGCTTATTTAATACATCAGGGGGTTTTGTGTCATCTGTTAGGAGTTTTTTTTTAACCTATGATGGCTTATTTGGCCAAAATAACCCACTCTGATAACCCATGGTCTGCAGAGCAGGTTATTTAACCCATCATTGGTTATTGTGTTGCATGGTGGTCACAGTGGATTATTTTGGTTGCCTACAGAGTTGCTTGTAGAGTTGACTGATTGTACTCACAGCCCGACCCCCCAACCTTTCCCCCGGCAGTGCACTCTGCAACCTTCCTAGGTGTTAAACACCACGTTGGTTGGGTGGCGGCAGCTGCGCAGGGTTGTCATTTTGCCAAAGGTAACTGCTGAATGTTGTATATGAGCCAAATATAATACTTTTTATGGCTGTTACTGACTTTTGTTCTTTTGCTTCTAGTTTTCAGGTTAAATTCTTCTATATCTGCCAAATTGCCTATTGGGTACACGCACTGCCAGAACTCTACTTTCAAAAAATAAGAAAGGTATTGAATTGCAATTTCAGTTCAGGCATTATGATTTTTTTTAAGTGCTCACTTAATTTAAGTTCACTTAATTTACATTTTCAAGCATTAAAAATTTTAAATCAAAAGATTTGTGCAACATCCCCCCCCCCAAAGCTAGTTCTTGGGTATTTATTTATTATTTATTTATTAATTATGTTTTTATACCGCCCAATAGCCGGAGCTCTCTGGGCGGTTCACAAAAATTAAAAACATTCAAAGTATAAAACAACAGTATAAAACCATACTATAAAATACAATATAAAAGCTCAACAAGATAAAAACAGTAGCAATGCAAAATTATAAATTTAAAAAAACAAGTTAAAATTTATTTATAGACTGAAAATGCTGGGAGAATAAAAAGGTCTTCACCTGGCGTCTAAAAGCATATAATGTAGGTGCCAGGCGAACCTTCTTTGATACAAAGAAGAAGAAGGGGTTCTATATAAGGCAAAGGCTAAGAATAACAGGAAGGTGAGAAATATATTCCACTCCACCACCACCCAGAAACCTAAACAAGCAAGTAGAGGACAGTGAGTCCACCCAGCCTATTTTAAAGAGCGGGAAAAGAAACATTCCCATATTTACTCAGCATCTCTTGAGTTTAATCACTGAACAACTTTTTCCCCCCAAGGACAGCATTTTGCATGAACTTGAGTGGAGAACATGCCTCAAACAGAAAAAATAGCGCATCGGCAACACGCAGAGAACAAGGAAAGCTAGCACTGCTTAAGCTACATATTTTTGTCTTTTAATTGTAATATTGTGTTTTTTCTTTTCCATATAATTCTAGGAAGATATTCCAAGACAGTTACACTATATTTGCCTTTATATTGCCCACATTTCTGGTGCCTACATTTTGAAGTGAGTATTTGTAAGTTTATTTTGATGTTTGTAGTGTGCAAAGTGCTATTCAGGAAATGTGTCATTCATCCTTGTTAGAACCTTATATGAAGTTTTTAATATTTAAGTGTCACAACTGGGGAAGTTCTAACTGCCCAGTTTGATCATGATTCAGCCAAGATTTGAATATGCACATGTCAAATCTACAGCATAACTAGCTTCCTGTCTACTGTGACTAGACTACGTTGTATTTTGTTGCTGATGAGCTTATTAAGTGAATACTGAAGAAGAAAATAATTCTTTTTAATATTCCAGTCTTCAACGTTTGGGTCTAATTTTGCTGGTACCTCATTACCTTGTGGAACTTATTTTTCATGCCTCACGACTTTTCTACTTCAGTGATGAGAATAAGCAGAAAGGGTAATCTTGTTTTCTTATTATTACTGTTGCTGTGAAATTTTAGTTTTTTCTCTGTAAACCTCTTTTACAACTCACCCTGTTTTCTTGTTTACTGTTACTTTGTCATATATTTGCAAAGTTTGAAAAAGCCGTTTGTTTGGGGGCCAGCTGTAGCTGTATGAACTTGCCTGGGGTTTAAGATTTGCCTTGGAGGCCCAGCTCTTTAGTCTGCACCAGGAAAGATCAAATTGGTGCCTATGAGAGATAGGTCCTTTTCGATGGTGGCCACATATTTGTGAAGTTCTTTTTCCAAAGCTAGTTATCAGGCTCCTTCTTGAAGACTTATTCGTTTTCTTTAAAAAATTCCCTGAATGATTTTATGCTGGCTACTTGTTTTACCTAGCGTTCAGTTTTTGTCTTTGTATAATTAGTTGATTTTGTTTTTTAATTTGAAAATTATAAATTGCCCTGTGAGGACTTTATACTGAAAGGCAGAATATTTTATTTTTTTATTTATTTATTTATCATACTTATACCCCGCTCCTCAGCCAAAAAAAGGCTCTCGGGGCGGCTTACATTTAGCAAAAAGGACAGTCTTTTATGGCTGTCTGTTGCATGCTGGGAATTGTAGGACTAATTTCTGTCTAAACATGCATAGAATTGTGCTCTTAAATAACTTAGGGCACAATCCTATGCATGTTTAGACTGGCTAGCTGGGGAATGCTGAAAGTTGTAGGAATTTATTCTGTATAAATGTGCATAGGATTGCTCTTCTTCAAACACTCCAAGTCATACAAATAATACCACAAGTACATCAGCCTACTGCTAAGATGTCTTTTCAACATTCTTTCCTAATCTGAAATATTTTTAGCACACACATTCTTGTATGCATCCTTCTTTTAGAACGTTAAAGGCCTCAAACCCCCAACATCTTGCAAGTAGAATGACACTGTCAAGGAAACTGTTTCCTAAATTGTTTGTTTTATCTTTTTTAATACTGTTTTACAGCATTTAATAAGGTGTCTCTCTTGCTTCAGTAAACACCCAAGTTTCCTAAAACTTTCATTCAAGCATATAGTTTTAGAATAAATTTGAAATTTAGATATGTCTTGAAAGATATTCCTTTTACTACACATTAGATTGTAAGCCTATGCGGCAGGGTCTTGCTATTTACTGTTTTACTCTGTACAGCACCATGTACATTGATGGTGCTATATAAATAAATAATAATAATAATAATAATAATTTAAAATAGCCTGCTACCCTCTTTGTTCCAAGGCAGTTTCAAAAGTAGCAAGTCTCTACTTTAATGTCTGATGTCATGGATTTCCACTAATAGTGGGCAGTAAAAGTATAAGTAGAAAAGTTTTTACTGACAGTGGCCACAATTCAAGCATGATACAAATAGTATTTCAGAAATACTCTCTAATTAACCAAACTACGGTTTACAACCTTGGTTAGAAGTAGGTGACACAAGCAGGTTAGCATTTATTTTCAGTGCAAATAGCTAACCATAGTTTGTTCCAAAACTGAAAAGAAAGGCAGAATGCCGTAATGGGAGATGAGTGTACAGTGATCAATCACTCTCTTACAAATGCAGACATGTGTGCAACACGGTTGCCGTGTGCCACATTGAGCAGTTATTGAAACTTTTTTTATTTCAGAAGGTGCTGGCAATATATATTGACCTGGTTCACACATAACGACAACCCAGAGTATGGGTTGATTTGTGCGTTGTTGTTGAATTGTGGGTTCTTGTTATGTGCAAACCCTGCAGTATGGTTTAACTATGGGTTATTAAACACAAACAGCCCAGAGTTCACAACACAACAACAAACTTTCTGGGTTGTTTGTGGTCAACAGCCTATATTTAAACCATCGTGCAGGACTTCTACATCATGACAACACATACTCTGGGTTATGTGCGAACAAGGCTGCTCTGGAGAATTATGATCAAAAAAGAAGAGGGAAAGCCTTTTATATATGAAATGCTTTCCAGCCAGCTTTTCTGGATAACACCATTAACCGCATATAGTAGCATTCAAGAAATATTTTAAATCTGGAGATTTAGATGTTTTTGAGGCAACTGATAGAAAAATACTTATTGTGGTTTTCTTTTCAGATTTACCCTGTGGGCTCTACTATTTGTCATGGCTCGTCTTCTGACCCTAACGTTGTCAGTTCTCACATTTGGATTTGGTCTGGCAAGAGCAGAAAATCCTGGCTTTTCAATAGCAGAAGGAAACTTTAACATACTCACTATTAGGTATACTGAACTTAATAAAATAACTCAATGTCCTTTAAATCCACAAGTTCCAAGAATTAATGGTGCTCCAGAAAAATGCTACTGTTGCATTATTATTAATATTAATTCCTTTTAATTAATTTTGGTATATAACTTGCATAAATAAGCTTTCCTTGAAACCTTCTTTGAATTCTGTCTCTATTATAATGTTAAATATATTAAATAATCACAAGAACATACAAATTAGAAGAAGGATTTTAGTTTTTGTTCTCATATCTAATAGCCAGTAATATAGGCCATTAATAGACCTATCATTTAGGAACATCATGCTGTTAAAGGCACAGGAAAAGTGACATCCTTACTGACCAAGAAAGGTGTAGTCATATTCACAAACAACTTCATTTGATTTCTTGAAGTACTCTATGCATTATTGTAGACCCATTTAAACATCTTTGCCACCAACATAACTCAGGCCATTTTAAATGCATTTTCTAACTTTTAAAAACTGACATCTCATTCAGTGCTTGCAATTGTAACAATAATGTAGGTAACTATTTTTTTTAACTTGAAATTTATTAGAATTAGCTGTCTGGCTGCAATTTGTTTAACCCAAGCTTGGATGATGTGGAAATTCATCAATTTTCAGTTAAAGAAATGGAGAGAACATATACAAAACCAAATTCCTAAGAAAAAAATAAACATAAAGATTAAACCAACAAAAAAGGAATTGTGCAGAGGTAAGTAGAGTCCTAGCATTTACAGTATTAGAGCTGCTTGGTGGAAACACACTATGTCTGGTTTAAAAAATTCTTAACCTTGGTAGGGGTGTTGTGGCATAGAAAGCAATTTGCCCATCCAGTCCATATCAATATAGATTATAATGCAGAGGTTGGCAACCTTTTTTCTGTCAATAGCTGCATACCTTCATGGGTAATCTGTTGGAGCTATAGCTAGCAATGGGTAGGGCCGGAGTCAAAAGTAGGTGTGTCACCCCTTTTTCTTTCTGCCACCTTCTTTTCTCTCCAGTGTAGCGGGCTGCAGATCACTCTTGCCACCAGGGAAGAGACAGATCACTCTTGAAACTAGGTTGAGGGCTACAGGACACCCACCCATACTATAATGGCATGCTTAGTAAATTGCACTCTGTATGTAAAACCAGGCTTATTTATTCATAAGCTGATGCCTCTGGCAAAAAAGCTTTGTTTTTTCTCTGCATATTAATACAGAGCATATTGACCAGAGAATGTGCATATTGTCCAAAGAATGAATGAAATGCAGTTGGAACACCCAAGTCCTGTTGGAAATTCTGTATAATGGCTGGGAAATGTGCGCAGTTTCCTCTTTATGAACTTATTATATGTACATTCTCCATGAAGCATGGTGAATGTGCACAATGGCTGGTTGTTATGCACATTAACCATTCAACTCACTACTGCTAACTCACAGTACAGATAACATTTGTTAATCTGATGCTTTGTCTTTTATTGTACTACAGCTAACTTTGTCAATGGAGCAGTCAAATTTGAAGAGGGCACATCACCTAGAAAAAGAAAATCAAAATTTTTGTGAGGAGCATATATCCAAAGGACAATGATTTAACAGAAAACTTTGATTATTAAGTTCCATCATGACACAGAGAGACTATCTGACTGTTTTGGCTAAAGGACAGTGGTTGAAATAATATATTTTTAAACTTATGTTCATAAAAAAAAAACTTAAGACAACCATATTTCATCATGAGTTTAGCTTATTTAACATTGTGATACATCTCAACTATTTCAGTTTTTGAAAATGGAATGTGTTGTCGTATTTTCACACGTAAGTACAATACTGCAATGTTAGGGGAACAGGTACATGGCTTACAAACCACATCTCTTATTTGGAACTTTAAAATATAATATTTCAGTTTATAAAAAGTAGTTTTTTTTAGAAACCTTAATTTCTGGATTTAGAGCTAAAGACGTTTCTTTTTGTGCAAAACCTTTTCTAAATAATACTGTTCTCTTTATTATACTGCTGATTATGTCTCTTTTTTCAGAGGCAATTTTATGTTTTTTCTATTTTAAAAGTTCATTAAGTTCTGATACATATTTGGTTAAAGCAATGTTTAAACTGATGAAACTGATCATCTTTGAAAACAGTCTGTTCAACATTGGCTGCAAGGTGAATTTGAAGAATGACTGCCAAGTAGGAATTTAAGGCCAAATTTTGCAGAATTAGTCTCCTGATCTAATCTGAGACTCCAAATAGCAAGATTTATATAAATGACTTTTTTCTGTAGATAAATGGGACAAATGGAAGTCTAGGTTGCAATCCTGAAAGTATATTCTAAGCTCAATAGGGCTACTTTAGAATTTTAGCAGTTGGAAAGTTAGAACAAGTTCACATGCAGCAAACAACCCCATTGTTTGTTAACCATGCGTTGTTTGGCAGCAGGTGGGAGTAATAATGCTGGCTTGCCCACTTTCATTCTGCTCAATGAACCATCCTGGGTGGTTGTCTATGACGAGCAAACTCAGAACTCTGGGTTGTTGTGGGAGAAACAAACCTGAATTTAAACCCATGCTTAACAAATTAGAATCTTTCAGTTAACAAATTGGAAGCGGACAAGTGGTCCAGACCCCACTTGCTCATTCCCATGTGTTGGTTATTGCGCTACTTAGAAATGTAATAAATAAACCATGGGTTATTTGTGTGTGAACCAGGTCATAGAGCCGTTGTACTTCTTGCTATTGCTCTTTCCCTAAAATCCCTGTAGCACCAGCAGCCACTTAAGAAAAAAAGATAAGTATGTTAATTGTAGCTTTTCCTGCCTTTCATTTGGATTATCTAAAAGGGTTTAACGTTTATTAGTTCCTTAAATAGGCCATGCTGTTGGAAGGTACCACGGAAGTTGATTAAAGTCAGTAAGGATGTAAATCCTTTATATGTTTATACAGAAAGTCTACATGTGTTTTGGATTGAGTCCTAAGGCACTGTAGAGCAACCTTCAACAACGTGGTGCCTCCAGATGTTTTGAACTTCAACTCCCATCAGCCCTAGACAGCATGACCAATGGTTCAGAGGGCTTCACGTTGAGGAAGGCTGCTATAGAGGTTCAATCCATATACTATTAAAACTCCCAATAATTACAAAAGTTCTGGTTTATCTCTAGCCTTGCCATAAGCTCAAGGGTTTCTCTACTCAATTCAGTGTAGACTCTATGTAAAGTGAATGGAGCTGTCCTAACTCTGCACTCAGTAGAGAAGCTTTTGCACACATAAAAGCTCTGTGCTTATTGAAATAACCTCACGTATAACAAACCTTAAGGATAGTTCATCCCGGTCCTTCATTGGGAGGACAACAGTAAGGTGCTGAAGCTGATATGCCCTTGTTTCATATGCGCACCAACAATCTGATCGGGTTTTGGTGGCACACAGTGGCTCGTTATAGGTTTTTTAATCCATGATAATCTGTGGTGCCTGCAGATGCCAACTTGCATATGAAACCCCCACTCGGGGGTTGTTGTGCTGTGCATACCTGGTGAACGTAGGTTATGCAAGGTTTAAACAACTCTCACATAACCCTAAAACAGACCATATGTTATGTGAGGGTTGTTTAACCTTTGTATAACCCACACTTGCCAGGTTTGCATGACACAACACCCCTGCGCAAGCGTTGCATATTCCTAAAGGCAGCTGCATGCATCCAAGCTTCACCGTGAGACAATCTACAGCAGTCTGTCATGTCGTCTGAACAGCCCCTCTGTGTCTGCTTTTAATTCAGATAAAGAACATCCTTCACCATCCTAAACCACATACGTTGGCTATGAGAAGTTATGGTTGTTTTTAATTTTCATGCAAGCTGTTATTGAAAGACAAGGTTTGCCACTTCAGTGCTAAACATCAGGAAAACAGTACAGGTCTATTGTGGTATTGGCAAACTTAATGACTGGTTCAGAAATCAAGATATCTGCCTCAGTCCAATAGTAAAATTACACCTCCTGACCAAAATCCTGTGAGAAACATTCTCATTCTCTAAATCATTCTTTATTTCTCATTAGCATTCAATAAACTGTTCAATCACATTGAATTGTATTTAGGTATTGCCGGATAGGAAAAAAATAGTTCTTTTGATATGAGTAATGATATTTTTTGTATATTACTTAACATAGTTGTATAATTTGTATGCAAAATGCTATTCAGGATTTGAGCCAATTTTTCTCATTTGCTAGGCTGTTCCTGTGTGCAAATTAACTAGGATTTTGTCTGATGTTTCATAATCCTGTATATTTCTACTTAGAATGTTTCACCATGGAACTACAATATATTTTTTTATGGCTTTAATAAAATTAGTTTGTATGATGATTGCCTCATTTGATAAAAGCATCATCTTCTGAGCAGTTTTGTTAAAAATGTAGTTTTCTGATTTAGTTTTCAGCTCTATTGCTCACAAGACAATGCTTTCTCTGATCAGTATGCTTAGAGGACTGCTAGCACTCTAATAGAGGAGGCCAAAGGCCAGTTACACCTATTTCATCATCAGGATGGTAGCTGTGGACACTGTGGGATTACAGGTTGAAGTCTGTATTGTCTAAACTGTTCTATGTTACTAATTTCAAACAAATTCTCCAAACTAGAAGGTTAGCATAATATTTGCGTCCCAGTAGTTGAAAACTTTTAAGGAAATGGTCATGGACTTTGAATTTGTGGAGTCTAGCCACTGTTACATATTTAGAACTTCATTGCATAACCATGGACAATGACAGTTCAATTACTCATGGTTACCAGAATTAAATTCCAAACATACACCTATCATTTTTATAAGTCTCTACACATTTTAATTGACTCCCTTTTTTATTTCTGAAAGCTAAACTCAAGTATTTTTAAATGTATGTTACTTAAAATGTCTTTGAAATACAAGTATTTTGTGTATGAATATGTTTGTGTGTGTGTGTGTGTGTGTGTATACACCTGGTATCTGTAGACTGGAAAGAAAAATGTCATTTTGCAGCATGAAAGGAACTTAAATTGAATATCACACTGTCCTGTGTCATTGCACTGCACTGATTGATGTTTTATGTACTATCAAATGCATTAAATAAAAGGTGGTCATGTGCCTTAGGATACTTTGGTGAGCTTTAAACAGTTTTTGACAGATTGGGTGGTGGTGATTTTTAGTATTGTGTGAGAAGGTGATGCATAGGTGGTTTGGCACTTAAGATTTCAAGATGGTGATGGTTAGCTGGTAGTTTGTGAGAAATCCATGGTTGGTGCAAGTGCTGGATCTCATTTTTGTTTTTGAAAGGAGTGTGTTTCAATTACTTGAGTGGATACTGTAGCACTGTGTTGATCTCCAGGTAGGACTAGGTTTCCTGCCTGAAACCTAGAGAGCCACTGCCAGTCAGTATAATCAATACTTGGCTAGGTAGACCAATGGTCTGTTCAGAACAAGGGGCTTGGGCGAAGTCAGGGATTGACTATATCTCTATAGCAATGCTGCCCTGCCATTACAAGCTCTTGCACCAATGTATGCAGTGCAATCCTATGCATGTATATTCGGAAAAAAGCCTCATGTTGCGCAGAAATTACTCCCTAATCCCAGAGCATGATCTGATGGAGCAAAGTTCAGAAATCTTCCTGAAGCTAAGTAGGACTTGGTCTGGTCAGCACCTAGCTGAGAAACTAAGTGAGCTACTGTTCCTTTACTCTCACCAGTTTGCCTTTTGTGAAGTGACTGGCATGCCCACCATGGCCACCATTTTATAAAGGGTTCCCCCCTGCTCCCCACCTGACAACTACAACACTTTTCAACATTCCAAATGTGACCACCATCCCAGGAGCTGGGGACCACAGGCTTAAAATAATACTTTAAAAAGTTCATTCTGATTTCTTTTCAAGTCAGATCAGTAATCCACTTATTTCCCCTATCTGCTAGACATCTAAGTGAATAGAACCCTAAACTCCAAAGCATAACATAATTTGGTAACCCTAATTTTTTTAAGTTCTAGTGACTAGCCCTCCCATTGCAAAGAAAACTATAATTTCTGCTAGAAATTGGTATGACTAAGCATGTAGCTTCTGTTTCCCTGAGGTCACAAGTCTTTGACTTGTTACCTCAAAAGCAGAGGACAGCTCCAATTATCTCTCTTAACCCCAGAACTCTTTTAACATGTGTGATTACTCTCAAAATGAACAGTCCCATGAGATAGGGGCATTTATTAAGTGGGCTATCAAAACTATTGTAAATTTATCTATGTGCCTTCTGTTTTTTTCTTTTTTATATAGAAACTGGCTAAGTTTCCTTGCTTATCAAGCAAAATGTTTTCATGCAATTAACATTTGGTGGTCATTCTTCCTCTCCAAAGTGAGTAGAACATATGCATCAAACTATCAATTGCCTTCATTATTATTATATTTATTTATATCACACCTTTTGCCCTATGCTGGGCCTCGAGGTGGCATCACAAAATTTAAAACATATATATTAAAAACCTATAAATAGAGATATACAAAAGTTAAAAAATATATTAAACATATTCCAATATTAAAACATTTAAAATGACAATTTTAAGAAGTCCCTGACACAGAGGTCCAGTTCGTTCACCAAAGGCCTGCCAGAACAGAAAAGTCTTTGCCTGCCTCCTAAAACACATCCGGGAGGGAGCCAGTCTAGCTTCCCTCATGCTCATTAAGTCTCAAAAGAGCTGATGATGCATTGTTGTGGTACTCCAAGGATGTATGGATTGAGTCTTGATGGTAATATCCTGTTTGAACCTTTAAATTATGAGACTGAAAAGGCTGTGTGGGAATCCATTTTTCTGATGGAGGAGATAACTATTATGACAGACAGGGAAAAAGCATGGAGAATATGATGGGGGAAAGTGTTTAGTAGAAAGGTTGCATTTACAATACCAACACTAAACATTTGATGAGGCAGAATACAGTCATCTTGGGCTCCTATGAATATTTGTTTTAGATGTAATTCCAACTCCAATCTTTGTGAGGGGCTTGTTCCTAAGTAAGTACATAAGGTACTACTGGACTGGGGATGCAGCATTGATCCAAATCTCCAACCACACCCTTTTAATTGATCCTTGGTAAAAACAAGTCCTAATTTGAACAGAGGTTTGAGTAGAAGTCTGATCTCATAGAATTTAAGTAGATCCTTCTCTATCAACATGATTTTAATACGTGGAGTATATAAAACTAATATTAAATCACAGCTTACATCCTTGCCTGTGGGTTTCACCAACCATAAATCTAGAGCTTCATTGTGCCACCATGATATAAAAACATGGCTACAAGGCATTGATTTGCATGGATTTTTTTATTTTTTTTTTACTATTTTGCATGGAAACACCTCCCACCTTGCCATGAACAAATCCTGTATCACCAGTCTTTGAATGTTTGAATAAGGGTACCAATTCCATCTTTAGATCAGAAATGCCTAGCTTGTAAACTTGACAGTTGGCCTTTTTGCTAGAATGCTTAACCCATGCTTATAATATATAACAGAGCTGGGAATAGGTTAAGGAAAAGCCAAGTGTCTTATGTTCTGCAGTAGAATTTGAACTAAATTTTCCTTTTATGTATCCTTAAACCTGTTTAAAGCTACTTAAATCTAATTCAACCTGCTTCTCTATGCTTAAGAAGACTCTTAAAATGGGTAAATGGACAATGAAGTGGCAGTAATACTGTCCCTTCTCATAGTAGCATGATCAGGAGGCAGGATTTTAAGAGCTTTTGTTACACCCCCAACCCACTGTCAAATCACAGACTCAAACACACCACAGATCTAGTACACTGACACAAAAGCAAGGAACTGAGGCATGTTTTTTAAACAAATGATTCAATTTATAGACCACCTGAAACATATCTAAAAAGACATCTCAAAGAGGTTTACAACATAAATGTTGTTTGGACTTTTGACAAAGTCCCTCACCCAAAGACTCCTGAGCGAACTCAGCAGTAATGGAATAAGAGGATAGGTTCTCTTATGGATTAGTAACTGGTTAAAGAACAGAAAGCAGAGTAGGTATAAATGGTAAATTCTCCCAATGGTGAAATATAAACAGTGGGGTCCCACAGGGATCTGTTCACAAATGATCTGGAATTAAGAGTGAGCAGTAAAGTGGCCAAGTTTTCTGATGATCCCAAATTATTTAGGGTGGTTCAAAGAAAAAGGGATTGCGAGGAGCTCCAAAAGCATCTCTCCAAACTAAGAAAATGGGTATTGAAATGGCAAATGTTGTTCAATATAAGCAAGTAAAAAATGATGCACATTGGGGCAAAAAAATCCAAGTATAACGTGATGGAGCTGAACTAGCAATAACTGACCAAGAACAAGATCTTGGAGTTGTGTGGACATCACCAACCCTATGGTGAAAAAGGGAAATTCCATTTAGGCATAATTAGGAAAGTAATTGAAAAATAAAACTGCAAAGTTCATATTTCCCTTATACAATGATCAAAGGGCTGCAGCAACATCCCTGTGATGGAAGGTTACAACAACTGGGAGTGTTTAGCTTGTCAAAAAATGAGGGTAAGAGTAGAGATGATAGAAGTGTACAGAACTATGCAAGATGTGGGGAAAGTAGATAAGGAGGCATTTTTCTCCCTCTCTCATAATACTAGAACCCAGGGTCATCCCATGAAGCTGATTCAGGACAGATAAAAGGAAGTACTTCTTCACTCAGTGCAAAGTCAAACTATGGACTTTGCTACGACAACATATAGTGATGGCCACCAATTTGGATGGCTTTAGAAGGGGGTTGGATAAATTCCTGGAGGAGAAAGCTATCAATGGCTCCTAATCCAGATGGCTATATTCTACCTCCAGTATCAGAAACAGTATGCCTATGCACACCAGTTGCTGGGGAATATGGGTGGGAGGGTGCTGTTGCACTCTTGTCCTTCCAGTGGGTTTTCGGTCAACAGCTAGTTGGCCACTCTATGAACAAAATGATGGATTAGATGCTGATCCAGCATGAGTCTTCTTATGTTTAAAACACACATTAAAACAATAGTTAAAACATCTTAAAGCTATTTTTAAAATCTCAGTTAAACACACACCCCTCTCAAAACATTTAAAACCAGAGAATTACGAGCCATTCGAAATTCTACCATTAAGTTATATTTCTTTACATGGAAGACATAGTAAAAAAAAAAAAAGTTACAATTTCTTGCTTCTCTGGACCCCTTCCCTTAGAAACATAACATTAAAACATATCCGTTTATACTGCTCTATAGCTAGAATAAGAATTAACTATGCCAGTTGAAACAGCTTAGTTATACTCAGGACTTAATTTCTAAAATGAGAGCTGCTTAGGCTCAAGCTTATTCAATAATTACAGCTTCTGCCCTAAGGGCTGTGGGCCTTGGTCAAACTGAGGATACTCAGTGATGAAAGAACTGCACTCCACAGATGGCCAGAGGTATTCTTTATTATTTCTCAGTGGCTGGTTTCACACACACAACATAACAACAAATATTCATGGTTGAACCATGGGTTGTTGTGTTCTGTGAACTAAGCCATGCTAACAAACCATGGTTTGTTAACTACAAACAAGCCACAAAGATACCATTGTGAACTGGGTTAACAAACCTTGATTTATTAGTGCAGCAAGGATCACACAATCCTGCAACTCACAGTTCAACAACAACCCATGGTTCAATGACAACCCCTACTCAACCTTGTGTATGGGTTGTTGTGTGAACCCATTCATATGTTGCAGCAACTGAAATAGGCCCCAAACTAGGCTGTGCTGAAGCTCATCATGACACTTCAATGAGAGTTTGTCATATAAAAATCATAATGGCCCCCTTTTGGGTGAATGCATTTCTGATGTTTGAATGGAAGAAAGTTACCAAACAGAATATGAAAAGTTACTGAAAGGAAAAAAGCTAAAGAATTGAGGAAACAGTGTGTATGTGTAAAACTGAGTGGGACATGAACAAGATGCGGGTAAATAACAGTTTTGGGGAAAACACTGGACAGAAAATACCAGATAATCCCAAAACTTGATAATGCAAGAATGTTGCAAACAGCTGAAATGACGGTTGTACAAATTTCTAAGGGAAAGGTGATGTCCTTCAACATAAGAAAGAAAAGTTCCCAAAAGAAACAAGACAAGCCCAAAACATGAAGTCATAGAACATACTTTTGTACAACCAAATATGAAGTCATAGAACATAATTTCCCCCCAAGGCTTTCTATGTAAAGTCTTTGGGGAAAATTTATATAGGATGCACCAAAACCAGCGAAACTCTTGAGACAGACATGAACAACAGAGAAGCAGTTAGCATTCTGAATATAACCTGCTACTGAAAATGACCTAAGTTGGCCACCAGGTTGCCTTGGTCCAACATTGGTAACTATCTGAATGAATGTGTAAAGTGTGAATGAATTGACAGTATACCTGCATTTTATCTAAATAAAGATGTTCTAAAAATTGCATTCAAGGTTTTCAGTCTCAGTCTTTATCTTACCTCATGATCCCAGTATTTGTATCAAGTTCTATTGCTGGTATTATCAACCTGCTGCCACCACTTGAGGGAATTCCTTCTGTTACCCAGTATCCTCAAGTATACAAAAATAACTTGGCTGTTGCTATGAAAACTGTTAACCTTGAGAATAATAGTGTGCAAGCCACACTGGATAAGCAACACTAATTTCTTTAAAATAAGAGTAGCTTTATACCATTTGCACAGTCAACCAAGCCAAATACGTAGTTAAAACAAAATAGACAACTGTCCTATAATTTATAGTAGTTAGCTTCCTTATGTTAACTTTCCCTTAAATTACAAGACATGGGTTTGGTTCCAAACTTAGTCATATTTAGACAAAAATGTTTTTTTTTTTAAATCAAAGGTAACTGTTGGCCAAAAGAAAAATTACAAAATCTGTATTAGGGTAATACCATTTATAAAGCCAACTCAAAGGTTATATAATCTGTGCAGGTGTTTTGAGTACTCCAGTACTCAATCAGGTGATATTAAACAAAGCCAAATTGCAGGGTGTGTGTCTTATATTCAAGCCATGGAATCTGCATCTGGTTACAGTCAAGATACAGTTGGAGGAAGCTGCAGTACTAAAGTATTGATTTAAGTGGGTCTACTCGAAGTATGACTAAGTCTGGATCCAACCCAGATACCTAGTAGTCATTTGTATGTGTGTTATATATAACATATATAATGGAGCACTCCTTTCCTCACTTTCCTAGGAATTCTCCCATTTACTTCAACTTCAGCTTCTGTCTGTCCTCATTAAATCTCCTGACCTCTCTAACTGCTCTCAGAACTCCAGTGTCCAACCCCATTTCAGAAAAGAAAGCCAATCTCAGAAAGAAGCCCTGTTTCCATAGTTAATTAAGATAGCATGTTTGCCTTCCTCCTCTACTAATAATCAACTTCTAGGGACAGTGTCAGGAAAGCTAAAGCTCAGAATGAGCTGAGATTGGCGAAGAAGAAGAAGAAGGGCTTTTTCAGTTTTGCTCAAAACTAGAGTAAGGAAAGAGTAATAAAGGTGATGAATTGTTAACAGCTGAAAAAGAGAAGGAAGAACTATTTTGCCTTCATCTTTTCCCAAAAATGGAATTATGTGTAACCTTGCATAAGTTGTGTAATTGATGAAAGGTCAGGATTGCAGTTCAAGGTTGATATGAAATTGGCTAGGAACTACCAGTTTAGGCCCTTTCTACACCTAAGGGTTATCCCAGGAAAATGGAGGGATCATCCCTGTCTGCTCCCAGGATTCCGTGTGGTATTTGGATGCACAGGAACAGCCCTGGGACGATCCCGGGATATAGGGCTGGTGTAGCCATGCCCTCAGATAAGTTCAAGACTTTTGGATCAGATGAATTGCACCCTAGGTTACTAAAAAAAACCTTGATGTATTGTCAGAGCCTCTATCATCTTTGGGAAAGCCCAGAGAACAAGCTAGGCCCTGTTCTTCTCCTATCCCAACCCCCCCCCCACATTTTTTAATTCTTAAAGAGGCGCTTTCCTGCGCTCCCCCCCATTTTATTTATTATTTTCCATGGGGCACAGGGCTCTCCTGAGCTCCGCCCTCTTCCCTGTCCAGCCCATGGTGACCAATCAGGGGGAGCCATGGGCTGTAACAAGCCTCCGCTGCCAAAAAAGTTGGGTTAAGTGCCCAATTCTTTTTCAGCGGATAAGGTGCTCTTTCAAGTCTCCTGGTCCCAAGTTGTTTAGGGCTTTATAACACAAGTACCAAAACCTTAAAACCAACCCATCATAATCCTCCTCCTCCTCTCCACTTTATCCTTACAACAACAACCCTGTGAGGTGGGTTGGGCTGAGAGTCTGTGACTGGCCCAAAGACACCCAGTGGGTTTCCATGGCCGAATGGGGACTAGAACCTGGATCTCCCCGACTCCCAGTCTGACACTCTAGCCATTACACCACACTGGCTCTTGGGAAGTTACCCAGTAGAAACGTTGGGTTTTGAATTTAAATTATTAGCTACACTGGAGCTTAGCAAAATGCCTGATGTAGACTTCAGTAAGACAGACTTAAATCTGTGAGATACAATTACATTTATAACCTGACCATCCTCAAAGGAGCTTAAGGGGGCATAACACAATTCTCCCCCTTCCTTTTATCCTCACAACCTTGTGAGGTAGGGTTAGCCTTAGACCAGCGGTGTGCAACTTGTACCCTTTCAAATATTGTTGGACTGTAACTCCCATCAGTCCTAGCCACTATAGCCAATTATGAAGGACGATGGGAGTTGTAGGCCAAAACATCTGGAGGACCACACATCCTCTGTCCCTGGCTTTAGACAGTGAATGGACTAAGATAAGCGTCAGGGCTGAGTGGGATTTCAACCAGGATCTCCTCATCTGCCTAAAAATATAAACCTATTTTAGCAACTTTTCATTCTGCTTTTCCCCCTCTTGCTTTCCTAAACGCTAAGCAAATTGCTTCTTCTTCAGGCCGGACCCGCCCCAGGCTCTCTCAGCGACTAAGCCCTAGTAACTAAGGCAACGCTCATCTCTCCTATGGAAGGGCGCGGTGTCTACCGGACAGAACGCTGGGTGGCTTCTTAAGAGTTGTCATCCTGTCCATCATTTTGGCCGTTGCCTTGGTAGCCGGACGAACAAGGGCGGGGTCAGGCCTGAAGAGAAGCTGACTCGGCTCCGCCCACCTTCTCCTGGCTAAAAGCGTCTCGTTTACGGAATATAGGAGGGCGTGGTGGTTCGAACGGGATTTCTCTCCCCACCCCTGTAATCACCCTCAGGTCTTTAGTGCGGGGAGAGGAGGCTCCCTTAGACTTCCCCCTGTCGTGATTATCCCTGCGGTGGCCTTTCGCCTACAAGTCCCATCATCCCTCACCATTGGCTATGGTAGCTAAGGCTGCTGGGAGTTGTAGGCCAAACAAAAGGCTGCATAGCCACAAATTGCCCACCTCAGTGCTATAGAGACAGAAAACATACTGCCACACGCAGTCGCAGCCCTTATCCTCACTTTCCTGTTTAGGGTTTAACCCATTTTCCATTCTTAACTTCCAATGCAAAGTTCTGAGGGTTTTAATTTCAGAGGTGCCCAAGGATAGGTCAGCACATAAGAGAATTACACTGAAGAGTGGATGTTGCGGTTATTTACCGGAAGCTCCGACTGTGTGTGTCTGTAACCTTTTGCGTTTTGTGTGGGTTTCTCTTCCTGGCATTTGTAGTTTGCTTGGTGTGCAGAAGTTTGGGTTGCAGGACTCCCTTCTTTCAAGCATTTTCGTGGAGCCCCTTTCGTGTGGTGTTACTGCAACTTTTTGTCCTGCCTTTGCGAAAGGTGATTTATAACTAGCGTTTAAAATCAATATAAAGTTATTAAAAATGCAAATTTCTAAATGCATGAGCAATTTTTTTTTAAAAAAAATCAAGCTTAACCACAGCAGAAAAGTCACGTTTGTGTAAGGAAACCCGAGAGGATCCTAAAATAAATAAATTCTAGGCTGCAATTCTTACTTGGCAGTTTGAAGAGAATGTACGCCTCAAAACTTAGATATAAAAATAATTTGTGACAATTGGTAGGTCTTTGGGTGTTAAAAAAAAAACCTCTTTGTTAGGGCTTCTACACAATCACCTATAAACAGTTCAGTGAAATTCGTTGATTCATAATTTTTGTGAGGTCTTAACAAGCAAGCCAAACAAAATAATTAAAAACTATAATGGGATAGGATGGGCGTGGGTGGGGTTGGGGATTTATCTAGGTAGGCTTATTGGTATAATAACTGCATATATCTATAGTATGAGTGTCTGGCATTTTTTACCCAGCATCTAATCATATCAAAAGCTTTGTTTCAGAGTTCAACCCCACAAACTGCGATAGGAAGGCGGAATCCTGTAATGTGGAAATGAATAAGAAAAGTGTATGTGGATGACTTGCATAAAAAAAAAAAAATTCTTTTACTGGCATGCAACCTCAGCATTAATACCAGATGTATGATTCAAGACAGGGGCACCATTTCTCTGTGGTGGAGGCAGATGCTTAGCAAGTTTAGAGGCTTACTAAACTGAAAACGAAGTATATTTTAAGGGCATTTATTGTAGTTACTTACTTCATAATTACTATAGCAATGTAATTAACCGGTGAAACAACAGTCTCCGGCACTATTTTTTATTTTTGTTGTCTAACATTTTCAGCTATATATTAAACACTTATACAGAATATCACTGTAATAAATAATAGATTCCAGTGAAAAGTGAAAAAGAAAGGGAACTGAATGTTGAATTGTCCATCTCATAGAATCATAGAATCATAGAATAGCAGAGTTGGAAGGGGCCTACAAGGCCATCGAGTCCAACCCCCTGCTCAATGCAGGAATCCACCCTAAAGCATCCCTGACAGATGGTTGTCCAGCTGCCTCTTGAATGCCTCTAGTGTGGGAGCGCCCACAACCTCCCTAGGTAACTGATTCCACCGTCGCACTGCTCTAACAGTTAGGAAGTTTTTCCTGATGTCCAGCCGGAATCTGGCTTCCTTTAACTTGAGCCCGTTATTCCGTGTCCTGCACTCTGGGAGGATCGAGAAGAGATCCTGGCCCTCCTCTGTGTGACAACCTTTTAAGTATTTGAAGAGTGCTATCATGTTTCCCCTCAATCTTCTCTTCTCCAGGCTAAACATGCCCAGTTCTTTCAGTCTCTCTTCACAGGGCTTTGTTTCTAGACCTCTGATCATCCTGGTTGCCCTCTTCTGAACACGCTCCAGCTTGTCTGCGTCCTTCTTGAATTGTGGAGCCCAGAACTGGACACAATACTCTAGATGAGGCCTAACCAGGGCCGAATAGAGAGGAACCAGTACCTCACGTGATTTGGAAGCTATACTTCTATTAATGCAGCCCAAAATAGCATTTGCCTTTCTTGCAGCCATATCACACTGTTGGCTCATATTCAGCTTGTGATCTAAGATCTTTCTCGTTTGTAGTATTGCTGAGCCAAGTGTCCCCCATCTTGTAACTGTGCATTTGGTTTCTATTCCCTAAATGTAGAACTTGGCATTTATCCCTATTAAATTTAATTCTGTTGTTTTCAGCCCAGCACTCCAGCCTATCAAGATCACTTTGAAGTTTGTTTCTGTCTTCCAGGGTATTAGCTATCCCACCCAATTTTGTGTCATCTGCAAATTTGATCAGCGTTCCCTGCACCTCCTTGTCCAAATCTTTAATAAAAATGTTGAAGAGCACTGGGCCCAGGACTGAGCCCTGCGGCACCCCACTCGTTGCCTCTCCCCAGTTTGAGAAGGTTCTATTGATAAGTACTCTTTGAGTCCGATTCTGTAGCCAGCTGTGGATCCACCTAATAGTTGTTCTATCTAGCCCACTTTCAGCTAGTTTGTTAATCAGAATGTCATATGGTACTTTGTCAAAAGCTTTGCTGAAGTCAAGATATATGACGTCCACAGCATTCCCACAGTCCACAAGGGAGGTTATCCTATCAAAAAATGAGATCAAATTAGTCTGACAGGATTTGTTCCTGACAAATCCATGTTGGCTTCTAGTAATCACTGCATTGATTTCAAGGTGTTTACAGATTGACTTCTTTATAATCTGCTCCAGAATTTTCCCAGGGATGGATGTCAGACTGACTGGTCTGTAGTTCCCAGGTTCCTCCTTTTTGCCCTTTTTGAAGATAGGGACAACGTTAGCCCTCCTCCAGTCGTCCGGCACCTCACCCGTCTTCCATGATTTTGCAAAGATAATAGACAAAGGTTCTGAGAGTTCTTCCGCTAGCTCCTTCATTACTCTTGGATGCAGTTCATCGGGCCCTGGAGATTTAAACTCATTCAAGGAAATTAGGTGTTCTTTGACCATTTGTTTATCAATCTCAAACTGCAATCCTGCCCCCTCAACTTCTGCTTCGCTTTTTCCAGGGGGGTCATAGACCCCCTTTTGGGAGAAGACCGAGGCAAAGTAGGAATTGAGCATTTCAGCCTTTTCTTTGTCGTCTGTTATCAATTTGCCATCCTCATTAAGCAGTTGAACCACCATTTCTTTCCTCTGTCTTTTACTACTCATGTATCTGAAGAAAGCCTTTTTATTGCTTTTAGCATCCCTCGCTAATCTCAGCTCATTCTCAGCTTTAGCCTTCCTGACGCTATTTCAGCACTTCTGCGCCACTTGTCTGTACTCTTCTTTTGTAGCCTGGCCTTCCTTCCACTTCCTATATGTATCCCTTTTTGTTTTCAGGTCATCTCTAAGCTTTTTGTGGAGCCACATTGGTTTCCTCTGTTGTCTTCTATCTTTTCGCCTTGTTGGAATTGTTTGTAACTGTGCCTTTAAAATTTCATTTTTTAAATACTCCCACCCATCCTGCACTCCGAAGACAGGAAATGATAAATAGATTGCAACATAATTTGTAATTATTAGGCAAGGCAAAATATTGAGGGGCATTTTCTGTGTAGCATATAAAAGGGTTCCAGGTACTAAATGCTTTTAGTTTTCCCTTTTTTGTGTGATTTGAGATAGATCAGTTTTTGCATAATTAAATGCTCTCATATTATTTGGAACATGTTTTTAGAATGGCTAAAGTTGGCCCTTTCCAATATGCAACTACTGTGCAATATGCAATATACAACTTAATGTGTATTCCTCATATTCTAGAAGAATTCCCAGCAGTTCTATTCTAGTGTATACTGTTATATGTAGGACTGTAAAGTTTTTTATATACCGTACTCAAATACTTATCTCCAAAAGTCTCAAATACTGGGACAGGACCACCACCTCTAGATGAGAGATCCTGTCTCAGTCTCACTGCATCTTTTCTAGCATTTTTCATAGGATAATAATATATTTTTGGGTACTAGCAGCTGAGATGCCTTTTGGACACAGTCTTAAAAGTTAACTCCTGGATTCTGGCACTAATGTGTGCCATTGTATTTGAAGATAACTTAGCTTCCTGCTTGTATGTGACAATCTCTCTGCCTATAACTGCTTCTCAGTATACCATGAGATTCAGTTACCACAATTTTAATGAGCACCTTATGAATTATGGAGACTGCTCACCTAACAGAATGTCATGATAAAAGTGATTTGCTCCAAATCAGTAAGGTAATATTTAACTTGCTTTAAAACATGGTCCATACAGACAAAATGCATAAGATGCATCCATTTAAAGCAATTAACCATAACTTCAACTAATTTGGCTTTGAGTTGTTTAAAGAGGATTAGTTGACTGTAGCACACCTATAATTTGTTTAAAAATCACCATATTCCTCCACTAACCTATTTAATATAAATAAACAAGTATGTTAGCTGTGGGTGGTCAATAAAAGAAACAAGGGGAAATATGGCTGGGCCTTGCTTTTTAGAAATCCCCAGATGGTTTATGAACAGGCTATTTGAAGGACTTCCTTTTGCCACATGAGCCTACACTATGTTCTGTATTTGAAGCCTTGTTCCATGTTCCATTGCCATCAGAAATCCAGTTAACTGGGATGGAGCCTTTTTAGTTAGAAAGCCCAGGAGGACCAGCTGAGTTTCAAAACCTAACTTTTCAAAACCTAACCGTGATATAGATGTTTAGGCAGGCCACACACATTGTCTCATCTCAGTTCACCTCTGTGTTCATGGACTGCATAATAAAATAACATCCAGCTGATTGTGACACCAGCGTACCATAAAAAATCAATCTGAGACATATGTCCCCATGATTACAGGGAGACATGACAAAACCACTATTGAAATCACATCTCACATCCATAGCCATGGATTGCATCATAAAATAATGCAGCTCCTTGTGACACAAACACCTAGATCTGAAGTATGGATCCAAAGGGAGAGGTGGGTAAGAAATCATCATCATCATCATCATCATCATCATCATCATCTTTATATGCAAACTAGCTGATATACCTGGTGCTGCTTGGGGGCCCTAAGATATATGTCTGCGAGGTAATTAAAGTAGTAGGCTGGTGTACATGTATTATGTACATCTCTGATGATGGAGCAAGTAATAATAAAAAATCTAATCCATTGTGGTGGTGCAAGAGTGCAATATTCTGAATCTCAGATCCTCTTCTTCATATATCCTCCCTTTTATGCAAACAGAGCCTTGAGATCCATTGTTTAATGGTTTTAATTTTTGTAAACCGCCCAGAGAGCTTTGGTTATTGGGCGGTATATAAAAAAAAATCACAGTTCATATCTGTGCCTACTCACTGCAAAATAACCATGGATCATCAACCACCTTGTGGCTGTGCAGTGCTGAAAAGCTCATGCATGGGTCCCATTAGAGACCCTCATCAAATTATTAAATGTGTACACTCATCCCAACATATAATCACAGTATACATAGATGGCTTCTTTTTTTTCTACTATAGGGGTGGGCAGTACATGGGCTGCCAACAACCCCCTGGTCTCTGCTGTCACCATTGCTGCAGTTGCCCACAAAATCCATGTAATTTTTCTGGGAAACAAAGCATATGGAGAGCGCATGTTTTGTTTTCCAGCAGAACTAGGCTCCTGACAGCTGTCAGGGTCCTAGTTCTGCTGTTTGATGGGCTGACAGGGTCCCAATTCTGCTAGGAAACAAGGTGAATACTCCCTGTACATCATTTTCCAGAATTGCTGGGATTTTGCTGGTGATGGTTATTTCTGGGGATTGTGGCGAGTGATGTTGCCCTCATTGGGTTCTGGGGAGCAACGTGGATTTTGAAGCCCCAGATTTTGCCCACCTGTGCTTTAGCATGAAAAAAAATCAGTGTGTGCTCTGTGATTTTAGTGACAAATAATACAATATTCATGGCACTGAGCCTTATATGATCTCTTTTCATTTAACAGACTGCTGAAACATACAAAAATTCCGTAAGGACTACCTTCCGACATATATTCCTCCCTAAATGCCCCAGTCATCATCTGAGTCACTACTTCAGATTCCCTAGTGTCATGAAGTTACGCAGACAGCTAAAAGGGCAAGGCTTCTTGGTGGTTCTCCCACATTGTAGAATGCTCTACCAACAGAGATTCATCAGGCTCTGGCACTTTACTGTTTTAGGTGGTACGTAAAAACAGCTCTTTAAAAAGGAATTGGGTTAAAAAGTTATAACAGAACTGTTTTTATCTCTTAAGTTTATTTTTTGTCATTGCCTATATGTTTAGCTTTTAAATATTGTTTTAAATATTGTTGATCTTGGTTTGTTTGCCATCTTATTTATTTATTTACAATATACCACTCCATATCTAGACAGAGTCAGGAGCAATGAACAATTAAAAGATAAAAAGATTAAAACACCATATTAAAAATTGTTTAAAAAAAAAAAGTATGAATAAAAATGTGCTTGATCAGTTAAGGAAGGCTTCTTGAAAGAAAGATGTTGTTGCCTGCTTGATCTCCAGAGGCAGGGAGTTCCATAGAAAGGGGGCCACCACACTGACGGCTCTTCTCTTGGTGGTCTCCAATTGGGCTCTAGGTCCATGCTGAACCACCAGGAACGTGCCATCTGATGACCTCAGTTGATAAGGTGCTCTTTCAAGTCTCCTGGTCCCAAGTTGTTTAGGGCTTTATAACACAAGTACCCAAACCTTAAAACCAACCCATCAGCGAATAGGCAGTCAGTCTTTAGTTCCCTTTTAAAGAAATGGGAAGGATATAAGATTTTTTACATAAGTTAATAAAATACTACAATTTTATAATGTTTAATATCTGGACCAATGCAGTGAAAGCTTACATCAAGAAAATGGAATCTGCTGTGTGTTCATTGACATGGTTTGCAGGTAACAACCTATGGGTTGTTTAAACCATCTCTTATGGGGCAGCGCAGGCAGCACTCTCACAGCTTCCATTGAATCTGGTCTCTCAGACAACTCAGGAACACCCCATTCCTGGATTGTTTGATTCAACTTCTGAATCCAGAACTCTGGGTTTTGAGAGACAAATAGCCTAGGTTTGGAACCATGGTTTGTTGTTGGGTTAAAACTCTGGATTATTTATCCCAGTTAATGAAAGTTGATGCCAAATGTAAATGGTGAACAGGCAGGAGGCAGCGTGCTCACTTGCTCCTGCGAGGCCTTGACTGTTCATAGGTTAAACAACCCATGAACTGCCATTAAATCTGAACCATGTCATTTACCCCTTCTGATTCTATAATATTCAGTTTCTTACTTATAAATGTGTGCATATGTGTGAGGTTCATTTGTAGATGTGTTCATGACTCCACTGTAAAAAAACACAATTTAGTGAGTCATAAGAGCATACAAACATGAGAAGAGCCATGCTGGATCTGACCAAGGGTCCATCTAATCCAGTATTCTGTTTCCACAGTGGCCACAAGTAGGACACAGGTGCAACAGCACCCTCCCACCCAAGTTTCCCAGCGATTGGTGTGCATAGGCATTCTGCCTTTGATACTGAAGGTAGCAAAAAGTAGGGTGATCATATGAAAAAGGAGGACAGGGCTCCTGTGTCTTTAACAGTTCCATAGAAAAGGGAATTTCAGCATTTGTCATTTGTATATATGGAGAACCTGATGAAATTCCCTCTTCATCACAACAGTTAAAGGTGCAGGAGCTATACTAGAGCGACCAGATTTAAAAGAGGGCAGGGCACCTGCAGCTTTAACTGTTGTGATGAAGAGGAAATTTCACCAGGTTCCCCATATATACAAATGACATCTGCTGAAATTTGTTTTTCAGTACAACTGTTAAAGATACAGGAGCCCTGTCCTCCTTTTCATATGGTCACCCTAGCATACAGCCATCAGGATTAGTAGCCATTGATAGCTTTATCCTCCTTTTAAAGCTGTCCAAAGTGGTACCCATTACTACATCTTGTGGAAGTGAATTCCATAGTTTAGCTTTGTGCTGTGTGGAGATGTTCTTCTTTCTATCTGTCCGGGATATCCCACCAATCAGCTACATAGAATCACCCTGGGTCTTAGTATTATGAGAGAGGAAGAAAATTGTCTCCCTATCCACAATCTCCATACCATGCATAATTTTGTATACCTCTTTGATGTCTCCCCTTACCCTTTTTCTAAGCTAAACAATCCCAGATGTTCTAACTTTTCCTCATAGGGCCACTGGAAGCCAGTGTGGTATAGTGGTTAGAGTGCAGGACTGGGACTTGGGAGAACCAGTTTCTTGTCCCCATTCAGCCATGAAGCTCACTGGGTGTCTTTGGACCAGTCACTGACTCGCAGGGTTGTTGTGGGCATAATATGGAGAGGAGGAGGACTGTGTAAACCACGTTGGGTTCCTTGCAAGAGGAAAAAAGCTGAGATATAAATGTAAAAATAATAATTAAATAATAATAAATAGTGGAGTCGCTTCAGCCTCTTAATCATTTTAGTTGCCCTTTTCTGCACTCCCGCCCCCCAGGGGTTGTCTATATGAGCTCAAAGCCTTGCAATGGTTGCAAATCTGCTGCATCAGTTTCATGACACAGCCACAGATTTGAAGCCACCACAGGGCTTTTCTGCGAAGTTGCGCAGAAAAATGGTCAGGGACTTACCCTGATTTTTTCGAGTTACCCTTCTGGAATTGAATTCACTTTGCTGTGCCCTTGTGTTGGCTTCAACAGATGATTTACATGACAGTGTCAAAAAAACTGAAACCTTGTAATGGTTATTCCTGGATTTGCATGACTTCTGCAGCTAACAACACAAATTATCCTTATATTATAAAATGTATGGACCTAGCACTCTGAAGTCCTAGGATTCATAACATTATACCACCTGGCATATTGCATTCTTTGCCAATATATCCAAGAAGTTGGGTATTTCTGGAGCTGGCTAGTAAAGTGCTTTTAATCTAAAAGGGAAAAGCACCCAACACCAAATAAGAACATTAGAAAAACTCTGCAGCACTATATTAAAGGTGTAGTATTCTGTATTTGGGAAATTAACAAACAGGACAAGAAAATGACAGCTTTCTGATGTTTGTCTTTGGCAGTCTATCTTTTGAGGTATATTGTCTTGGAGTATTTAATTATCTTAATTAATAGCTGTTGCTAGAAATACCTCTATGAATTTGTCTAATCCTTTAAAAATGCAAGATAAGCTAATGATGGTCACCTCTGTCAGTGGATGCCATCAGTTAATTATGGATTGTGTGAAGTAGTACATTTGTTTTTTTGTCCTGAACCAATTCCCAATATTTCATTGGTGACTTTGAATTCTTATATTATTAGAGAGGGAGAAAAATGTCCCCTTGTCTACTCTGTGCTATTTATAATTTTATAAACCTCTATCATGCTTCCTTAAGTCAGCTATTTGGTAACATCCACCCGCCATCATGCCTCTTCTTGTAAGCGAGGAGTTCAAACCTGCTAGTTTACCGTTGCTTGGCAATTTAAGGTGCAATCCTATACACCGTGTGTATCTGTGCTATCTGGATAGGTTGCACTCTCCCTGAAAGAGCAGGTTCATAGTCTGGAAGCCCTCCTACGCCATCTTTGTCACTTGAGGCTCAAGGATCCTCAGTGGCATAAATGCCTTCTACCAACTTTGCTTGGTGGCCCAGCTATGCCCCTATCTGGGCAGAGATAACCTGGCTGCAGTTATGTTTGTTCTGATAACCTCCAAGTTAGATTACTGCAATGCACTCAGTGTGGGTCTGCCTTTGAAGATGGTTCAGAAGCTGCACTTTGCGCAAAATGCAGCAGCCAGATTGGTAATGAGGGCCAGAAGGTCAAAACGTATAAAACCAATTCTGGCCTGTTTGCACTGGCTGCTTATATGTTTCCAAGCCGAATTCAAGGTGCTGGTTTTGATGTATGGAGCCTTACATGGCTCGGTACCACAATAAAAATGTAATAAATGAAATAAAAATGAAATGTTTTGACAGAAAAAACCTCCTACAACTCCCAGCATTCTCCAGCCAGCATTTTCTATCAAAACATGCATAAATATCACACTTAATATTTCTTTTCCTCTGTGTGCTTGCCAAGGGAGGATGTACTAAAGGTGAATCTCTGAGTGAAGCTTAATTTGATGAATTGATTCTTATACAAGGAGGTTATTCCAAGACAGGTGTCATTTCCTATTTGTTTGTTTTTTTACATTTAACCAGAAAGGCAGAGGTCAAGAACTAGTTTTCATGTAAGTCAATTACTTATAATTTTGTGTATGTATTTTAACTGTATGTATTTTTATTTCAAAGTGTTCTTAGGGTGGTGGATTTGGGATGAATTCTTGTAAAAACCACAGGAATCTTTGCCTTAGATCCATTCCTTTTGCACCACAGGAGTGACCTGAAACAATGGGTCTGTGATTTCTTTTGTAGAATCTGTGGAGAAGGAATTCTGTAGTAACGATAAAAACCATGAGAACCTTTGCTTGCACAGTGGTGATAACACAAAGTGCTGGATCCATCGTTTAATTTTTATTTTTTTTACTGTGAAATCGATTGACATGGATGTGATTTGATGGTGAATTTAGGGGAATCCACGGCCATGTCTAGACCAGGCCTATATCCTGGGATTGTCCCGGGATCATCCCTGTGCATCCAAATGACACACAGGGGATGCCAGGAGCAGGCAGGGACGACCCCTCCATTTGCCTGGGATAATACTTACCGTAGGTCTAGCTAAGGCCCATGAAGACATGAGTGTGCTTCCAGACGAGGCTTTCTTGATGTAATTGCCCTTGCTTTATTCCCTGATGTTTATGGGGGGGCTTAAATGTCCTTATCTTGTATTCAAAATCTTCCTGTGTTCAGCCACGTAATGTATAATCTGTTAATGAAAAGGAGGAAAGGTGGGATAGCTGCACATTTCTTTCTGGTTACTAGCGCTGTAGTAGGAGCCTTCTGTCTGAAGGCATCCTATGCTACAGATTCATGTTTTTGCAATACATCAGTATAATTAAGTGTTGATGGATCTGTTGAGTTTTATGATGCAGTCTGCGGACTTGGTGAGGTATAAAATACCCTATTTCTTCCATTCTAAGACACACTTTTCCCCAATATTTTCCAATATTTTTCCAATATAAACATCTCTAAAAATGGGGTGCGTCTTAGAATCGTGGGTGTGTCTTAGGTTTTTTTTTTTTTCTGTTGGTGGTACTGAAATTAGTGTGCGTCTTACAACTGATGGCATCTTACAATCGAAGAAATACAGTAGTAGCTTTGTGTGGACTCCATGTAAAAACCATGAGGATCCATCAGAATGCATGATACAGATGTGTATTTTGGTGCTATGTATTTCCACAAAGCAGAGGATCAATTATATTTACAATGCAGCCCATGGACACAGGTGAGAGCTTGGCTTGATAGTGGTTTTGGAGGGCATCCATATAAAAATAATGAGGAGCTGTGTTACGTTTTACTTCTTTCTTCCTTTTGTGGCTTTGCTAACTGAATAGAAACTTCTAATTTGGCTGTGAGATTTGGAGATCTCAAACTCTATCAAGAGGTTAGAGTCACTGTCTTGGTCTGTGATGTTCTTTCTGTGACATTCCCCTTAAACTTACTTTTTTGTTGCTCCTCAGGGGGACAAGAATTTAAAGGAATTTTCACTTTACTTTTTTTTCACTTTAATTTTTGTTTTGTTTTGCACGTTCATTCCAACAAACATGAGTTTTTGGAGCCCTCAGGCAGCGTTTATCATCAAAACATAAAGCCGCCGAATTCATTTCTGGACACGTCCAGGATCACAATGACTTAGGTCTGGTTATCACACTTTCGTCAAGTTTTTTTTGGGGGGGGGGGCGGGGGGGAATGTGTGCACTTTGAGGAAAGGATGCTAGTGCAGCGAGACTACAACCCCCAAAGGGCTTTGCGGTATGGGAGGGTTCAGACCGTGTGTGGCCTTATACAGCTTTCAAGTAACAGAGACGGAATGTCCCGTGATAGCCCTGCGGTGAGGCAGCTTGAGAACTACAATTCCCAGCTGACTGCGCGCTTGCCGGTCTGGCACCGGCTTTAGCTGGCGGCTGCTTTTGAGGAGGCTGGTTCCTATTTTAAATCCAGTCAGCGATCAAAATGGCGGCTACGAACTGAGCGTGAGGTGGGGAGGAGAGAGACCCCGACCAGAAGGCGCGCTCGGCTCTTTTCCCCGGTGAGTGCGCTCGCACATGGGGCGGCGGAGAGGAGAGGAAACAAAAACAGCGGTAGGCAAGAAAGGGGCGAGGAATCCCTGTTCATTCCCACCTAAGGGGCGACGAGGGGAGGGAGTTTGAGGGGCAACCGTAGTTCTGACTGTATAGATGTGCCGCCTCTTCCACAGGGGGGCATCGTTGGGCTGGGGGGGGGCGGGGGTTGTTGAGAGCCGGTCTCGGCGGAGAGCTTGGCCAAGGCGAAAGTGCAAAGAGGTTGCCGAAGCCTCTTTATTTCTGGGCTGGGGAGGGTCTCTATGTGTTTCCTTATCTCGTCGAATTAAGGAGTTTAAGGTGTTGGGAGAAGAGAGCTTTTATGAGGCAGTATTGGTTGGTGTAGCATGGGAAGTTGGAGTTCTCCCCGTGTGTGTGTGTGTGTGTGTGTGTGAGAGAGAGAGAGAGAGAGAGAGAGAGAAGACTTCATGGGACCTGATGTCCCTGTTCACGTGCATTTTGGGTGGGCGTCTCTCATGAATGCCTGGAAGGGAGTGGGGAGAGGTATTTTGGCTCTTGGAGGGAGGCTTCTTTAGCCTCTCAGACCAGTGTCATGCTGCTGCTTCCTCCTCCGCCTCCATATCTATTCTTGTTGAGTCTCGGTGAAAATGGGAGATGAGGGGCGGGGAGCGGGTTAACTTTCAGGTAAATTTGGGAACGGGGTGGGGAGAAGAGTCCAAGAGGTGACTCCAAAGGAAACTCGAAAAACCCCAGTTTGCAGCATCGCTGCCTCTCGACTTGGTAAGTTTCAAACGTGGAATCTTGCGCTCTTTCCCCAAGAATGAACAGGAGACGTTGGATTGGGACTTGGGTGAGAGAGAGGATACGTGATGCCTCTGTCCGCTTGGGTTGTGTGTCTCAGCCATGGCGAGCGCTTGGGGATAACGAGCAGGCAGCAATAGCTTCCGTTTTCATGCTTGTTAACAGGGTAGCAACTGTAAAGCCAAAGGGGATGGTGCGTGTGTTGGTGGGAGAGCAGAGTTTTGGCGCTTGAGATACTGACTGAAACGGAAGCAATCATACAGTTTATTTATTTATTAAATTTAAAGTGTATGTTTAAAGTTTTGCCTTGCTCTTGTGCAGGGTGCCGGCTGGCTGCAGTTCAAGGGTGTCTTTGCTTTGCAAGTTTCTCAAGAAAATGTTTGTTTCCAGTCCTGTTTTTGTAGGGCAGATAGCCATGTTATTTTAAAAGAGCCGATTCCTTTTCTTTCTTTTTTAAAGATACTGTGTAGATGTTGTGTCTGAAAACAAATGAAAATGTCTTCAATAATTAAAATACGATTAACATTATAAATACAACAAACGTTAGGATTTTGTTATTTTGACTGTTTGGCAGCCCTAAATCCGTATTGGCTCTTCTCTTAATAAAAAATATTAGACATATCTGGTCATAGGAGAGTGTATTATGTCCACTTTCCATGGTATAGACATACTGTGTGGCTTGTTTGATAATTTAAATAGCAAAACCTCACTGCAATATATTAATGGCAATATATTAATGGAAGGCATATCTTCCTAAAGTGCTTGATTAAATAGGACTTGGGATGCCGAATGCCTAATATGTAGATATAGTCCGTTGGCATTTTAAAAATTATTTTAGCATTGTGTGTCTCTAACCCGTTAAATTGAACAGAAAAGGTACTCTAATAAAGAACTTGCATGTAAATAATAACTATAACTAATAGAGGTAATAGACCAGAGAGCATGGTGATTGTAGAGGGAGCCATAGCTTTTAACACAGAAATGTTCAGTAACCAATATAAGTAGCTGTTAAAGTGCTGCTTTAAATTTTTAATCTTTATTTAAATCTTACATAGATTATGTAAAGCTGTATTGTATGCCTTTAACTTGGAACTTGTCATTGTACATTAATTTGTGGTCTGTGTGCAGTCGCTTATCAGATATACACCAGATAGCTGAGCCAAAATGCAGACTAGAAGAGGAAAGCCCTGATCACAATAGAATAACAAGGAGCAGTATTCCTACTATGTGCAGAGCATAATAACATATATCATGTATAAAAATGCAAACAAAAACAGCTTGGCTTTATGTAGATATTGGAGGGGAAAACAAAAATACACTTGCTAAGACATTTGAGAAGAGGAAAACATTGTATGTAAGATGAACTCTAGTACTATGTCTAAAATGATATTGGACACTAGTCTGACATTGGAGGTTGCTTCAGGTCTTGCATATAAATGAGCAATATGAGCAGTAATCGAAGATCTTATTTTTGCATTGTCTTCACAAAGCTGTTTGAGACACATTTTTATGAATATTCTGAGTACAAAAAGGAAAGCACTATCTTTAGTATGTCAGATATTATTTTGTTCTAGTATTTGTTCTTTTAAAACACAGTATTTAAACATTTGGGGGCATTAGAATGGCTGCTTAAAATTGACAGTTACCTATGAGCTTCTTAAATGGTGGTATTATGCATTAGGAGATACTCAGTTAGAATTTAAAATTCTAGCTAAAATGGGTGTGTGAACAAAATGGCTTTTAAAAATTGTATCAAGTAGAAGGAAGAAGTGTGCATTCTTGGTCTGAAATGTAAGAGCTTTCCCAATAATTCTGGAATTCAGTTTACTCTGGCAATGTGGCATAAATTAAATAGTACTCTGTACAGAAAAACACAAATAATTGAATGCATGTAGAATTGTAAATAACACACAATTTTAAAGGATTTCTTCCAGAACAAAGTTTTAGAAAAGGAATTGCCAATAGTGTCTTGCAGTGTTAGCTAGACCTTTCTCTAATATATGCAACAAAGGCTGCATTCTTATGCTCACTTACATGGCAGTAAACCACATTGAACTTATTGGATCGTACAATTAAATATGCATAGCATTCGGCTGTATGGGTATCATACCCTAAGCATGTGGTATGGGTGGAGAAGACAGTTCTGGAGCAATCAGTGCTCAGTAGCTGACCAAAATCCTCTGCTTTTAAAAACTTTCTCTTGGCTAGTAAGGCTCCACCTCTTTTAGTCAGTGTTCTGTTGGGCAGCATAGGGTGCTTCAAGTGCATTCTAAAAGGAACATTCTTCCTACCATCTCAAGGATCCCTGACTATTTCTCATGGATCAACTTCTCGTGGCTGGGCTAGCAACAGATGCCTTCTAGATGTAGGAAGTGTTAATGTAGACATCAAGAAAATTAAATGACTCATTCTCCCAAGATTTGGGCCATCCATTGATCACTTCATAGAGGCCAAAGATTCCCATCCTGGTTCTGGATGGAGTCTAGATGCAATTTTAATAAAGAGGAGTTGGCTGCCAAGAACATAAAAACATAGAAGATCTCTGTTGAATCAGATCAAACACCCATCTTGGTTTTCCCCAACCTGATGTTCTCCCATCAGCTCTATCCAATATGGTCAAGGGTGATGGGAGTTATAGTCCAAAACATCTGGAGGGCCCCAGTTTGTGGAAGGCTACCATCTACTTCAGCATTGTGTTCCTACAGCAGACAACTACATGCCTATGGAAAGCTCACAATCAGGATAGGAGTCCAATGAGTTCCTCAACAACTGGTATTGAGAAGTGTACCAACCCATTGGTTTTGAAAATGGCAAGGCATTGGTTTTTAAACTGATGGGTTGTCATTACATGTGAACCAGGTCACTGCTTCTGACAGTGATTAGTTGCAGTTTTCTTGAAGCATTTTGATTTAATCTTACAGTTAAGTAAGACTTATTTTAGTTGCAGAAACTAATTGCCCCTAACTGGATATAACTTCACCTTAAAATGTACAGTGCAATCTTGTACACATATATGGAAGTAAATCCCACTATGTTCAATGGGATGTACTCTCATGTAAATATATATAGGGTTGCAGCTTAAGTAATAGATCCTGTTCAGACGACATGCTAAGCCATGGTGTTCAAGTGTTTTGAGCTAAACATTATGTCTTAGTGTGTTGTGTGAACTATTCTTAACCATAGAGACTACACAACCACAGTTCAAACATGCTCATTAACCATTTGCTGCAAAAGGGTTAGTGGCCTAACCATGGCTTAGCATGTCATCTGAACAGCATCATACTTGGATTCAAAATAAAAACTCCAAAAAGTTGTCACAGGACAAACTTATTGGACATTTAGTCGTATGACAAAACCATGGGCAGAGAAAGTTGCTCATATACTGTCCATTTTGCTTATTTTGGAGTCCAAAAATGGGTTTGTATTGCTGTAATGTGTAAGATGTAGTCTTGAACCATTCACTATTGAATAAGAACTACACTGAAAAGCTATGTTACTGTTAATTCTTGAAGCAGATGGTCTGAAGTGGTGATGCCATTAATCTTAAGTAAATGGATATGGATTTAACTGTCTGACAACATTAATAACTTTCAAATTTGACTTTGTTGGAGGTAAATAATATTACAGGCAAGCATGCATATAATGGATGTGAGCAGGATTGCCATTTTCAAATACTGCAGTTGTACAACTTGCCTTCATTCTTCTCTTAGCTCTCTCTTTTGTTTTTTGTTGAAAGCTTTTTGATACAACTAGACCTTAGAGGAAAGCTGAACCATACTTATTTTAAAGAAAGCAACATGGATGGTAAACCTTGGTGTGCCTCTTGTTAAAAGACAGAGTAAACAATCTCTTGAACCATGTGTTTAATTGGGGGTGCTTAATCTACATGTCTGAGTTTTTACACCAACAGTGAGCAACATATAACCCTTGAAGGCCTTTCCTGCGCAACCTCAGGTTGCTCCTCCCGAAGCCCCCAAATAGCTGCTTAATTCCTCCTCCCCTACCAATTTATGAGACTTGTGGCTTCTTGCAGCCACCACAGCCTTTGTCCCCCTCTGCCACTCCTTTAACAATTTTGGCCATTACTTCTAGAGCTGCTGCTTTTGTCTCCCCCCTCTTGTGTAACAGTTGTGGTGGCTATCACTACTGCCTTTGCTCTTGGAAGGCTAGATGATTCCTGCTCCCTGTGTGTGGAAGCCTGGGTGGTCTCTTTATATCAGTCCTTCTAAGTTAGCTGGAGGCAGCTAGTGGTAGTGGTCTGCTGCTGCTGTGAGTGACAGGGCCTGCAAAAACTTCAGCTTAAGTTCAGAATAAGTGTACTTGCTCGAATATAAGTAGGGGAAAACAATTGAAAGCTGTTGAACAGGGGGATAGAATGTAATGGAAGGGGTAACCAGTGTAGTGAAGGGAGACCTGGGTTCAAGTCCCCACTTAGCCATAAAGCTCACTTGGGTGTCTTTGAGCCAGTCACCAACTCAGCATAACCTACTTCACAGGGTTGTTGTGAAGATAAAAGGAAGAGGGGGATTATGTACACCACTTGGGCTCCTAGGAGGACAAGGCTTGATATAAATATAACAGATAATTCTGGAATGAATTAAATTAAAAGGAAAATTAAAGAAAAGTTTTTTTAAAAGTAAAGTAAATGAAAGAAACTTTTAAAAATTAGTGAAATTAAACTAGTGCTTTGGAATAATAGTGGGGAGAGAATACTATTTCCAGAAAATGTGTTTACATATCTGTGTACATGCAGTGCCTGACCCAGCACCACATGCATCCCTTGGGGCCAAAAAGGTTGCCCATTCCTGTTTTATACCATTACAAATGGAAACAAAATGGCAGCTTTTATACTAAGTTTCCTGCCTCTTTTCCCGCCATAGGCTCTTATGTGAAATTTTTCCTTAATTAACTCCCCACAACTAATTCTAAATAATAATAATAATAAAAAAGGATATACACTACTGCTTTATAATGGCTTATAATGCTATTGACAACATTCCATATACCATTTTCAAACTGCTTTCAAAGTGTTATATCCTGTTTGGTGTAGATTTGGTCCTAAATTTGAAGTTAATGGAATTTAAGTTAGACCTGACTAATCTAGGTCCCATTGATTTCAGTGGCCTTGCTCTAAATATGACTGAGTCTAGATTCAGCATTGGTATAAATTTATTGGTATAAATCCATTGGATTTATTGGTATAAATCCAAAGTTTGATAAAGTATGCAGCTCAAAACTGACAGCAGTAGTAAATTTGCTAAGAGGGGTCATTGTGACATGGAATGCTTTTTCCTAGCTTAGCTTGGTATGTCAACTGTGACTTCCCTTGGATGGGGATAGTCTAATTTAGTCTACTGTAATGTGAGGTTGCCCTTAACAACAGACCAGAAACTGCGCTGGTTCAAAATATGCCTGCTAAGATCTTAACAAACTTTTTTTGGGTGGGCGGGGAATGTATTTTGCCAGTTTTGAAAGAACTTCACTGGCATAGATTTGTTTCTGAGCCCAGTTCAAGGTGTTGCATTTGATCTGATCTTTAAAGCCTTATGTGGCTTAGGATTTAGGTGCCTTAATCAGGGTTTGACAGATTTTGTTTGGCTTTACTGGTCAAACAAAATATGTTGCCACCAGGACCTCCATCTTCCAAGGATTGAGTCTTGTCCCTGACCTCATGCTATGAATCAAATGCAGTGTGAGGTCAGGGGAAAATCTGCTCCTCTTTCCAGTTCTAAAGTTGGAGTTGCGGGTGTGGTAACAAGCCCTGCCCACCCCAGTAGTTCAGACCTGGGGGTTTGGTGGGCAAAGGCTCTGCGCCCAACACGTGCTCAGTGTACCTACCAGGTGGGGGAAACTCATGCACCTCCAGACTCCAGATTCAAGGTAAAGGAGACACGTGGTAGGCATATGGAGTTGGTTCTGCCTGTTGCTCCAGATTTGGGCTCATCTTGCTCTCCAGAGCATGTCTTCCTCTTGTCATGGTGAGAAGAATGAGCAAGATGGTCAAACCCTGACCTTAAGGAACACCTCCCACACTGATTTTCCCATATGGAAAGATCTCCTGCTGAAGCCATAATCCAGGTCCTAGAATCCAGGTACTCCTTTTATTGGAGATAAAGCAAGTGGTGACCAGGAAGTGGGCATCTTCAGATGTGGCACCCCAGCTGTGGAACTCCCCCAAATCAGGATACTGGTAGTTTCATTATGTAGTTCACTCTGGTGTAGAGATGTAAAATTTCTGGAGTTTTTGAAGCCATGGAAGACAACTGCTTTTTCCTAGGTTTGGGGGGGGGGGGGGGAATTTGGATTTTTTTTTTGAAAGAAATGGGGGGGAATGCAATATTAGCACTTTTTATAGATTGAAAGTCACTTTGTTAGTTTAGGAACATAAAATATAATTATGTACTAGTTGGTTAGGCTTAAAATGATGACATTTGGTATATTAAAAGTACAGTGTATTCAGGCAATTATTACAAATTGAATTTACTTTTTAAATTTTTTACTGTTTTGTGTAACAAATGGAGCTACAAGTTCCTGAAATGTGAGGAACCCCTTTGGTTTTGCCAGTTTATGAGGAGCAGGCAAAAAACAATTAAAAAACAACCAGAAGAAAGCATCAACATTAGTAACAAAGAAAGTTGTCCGCTAGTCGTCCACAGTGCCAAGCAGACATAAAGTACCCATTCCCATAAAAACATTTTTTTTCCAATTTTTCCAATTTTGTTGCAGAACACAACTCTCATTAGCCCCAGCCAGCATGGCTAATGATCAGGGATACTGGGAATTATAGTCCAAAATGTCTGGAGGGCACCAGATTGCCTACAGGTGAATGATGGGTTGGAACAAGGTCTATTCTGTTTTGGCTCTGAAGCAGAGAGATTACTCTTTTCAATGTTTAGGGGAAAGTGTAAGTCCAGCTTTCAAAATGTGATAGTTTGGGAAATAGGAAAAACCCTCATTTGCTATAAGGATTTTTCTGTAGTCTAAAACAAATCTTAAACTTTCACTAATTCTGCATGTTCATGCGCTTGCTTATTAGGAGATTACATAAGAACATAAGAGCCATGCTGGATCAGACCAAAGGTCCATCTGGTAAAAAATTCTGTTCACATAGCAGCCAACCAGCTGCCCACAGGGAACCCCACAAAGCAGGACATGAGTGCAACAGCACCCTCCCACCCAAGTACCCCAGCAACTGGCTGTGATAGTTGAGGTAGCATATAGCCATCAGGACTATTAGTCATTGATCTTGTTCAGACGAGACGCTAAACCACATGGTTAAGCATTTTGAGCTAAACATTATGATTTTGCTTGTAATGTAAACCGTTCCTAACCATGGTGGCTATATAACCACAGTTTAAACATGCTCAGTAATCATTTGCTGCAAAAGGGTTAGAGCCTAACCATGGCTTAGTGTGGTGTCTGAACAGGCCCATTGATAACTTTATCGCCATGAATTTGTCTAATCACCTTTTAAAGCAATCCAAAGTGGTTGCCATCACTGCATGTAGTGAAAGTAAATTACATAGTATAACTATGCACTGTGTGAAGAAGTTATAGACTTTGCTGATTCTGAGTTAGGCTCGACTTCTACAATGAGCTCTACATAAGGCTACCTTTGTACCTAGTCCGGAAACTTCAACTAGTTCAAAATATGGCACCCAGATTGGTCACCGGTACACCTAGGGGTGACCATATTACACCAACTTTAAAATTACTTCACTGGCTGCCAATTAGTTTCCGGGCAAAGTATAAAGTGTTGGTGATTACCTTTAAAGCCGTACATGGTTTGGGTCCAGGTTACCTGCGATATTGTCTTCTCCCGTACAATCCTTCCCGCACACTCAGGTCCTCAGGGAAGAGTTTACTCCAGTCAGCCATGACTAGGCTGACAACCATTATCCAGAGGACCTTTTCTTCTGCCGCCCCCAGACTGTGGAATGGCCTGCCGGAGGAGATTCGTCGCCTTAACACTCTTTCCAAGTTTCAGACAGCGATAAAGACTAGTCTCTTCCGGCAGGCTACCCAGATGAATTTTAAATCTAAGAATTTTAATATGTTGTGATTATTATTTTAATATTGTATTGGTTTTATATTTATTTATTTAAAATATTTGTATCCCACCCTATATCATTAGGATTTCAGGGTGGCATACAGATAAAAGCATACAGTATAAAACAATAAATATACATAGCTAAAACCAAATTAAACCATGAACCAAGTTAAAACAAGGGAGAGGCGGGTAATAAATACTATTATCATTTATTATGTTCCATGTTAAGTTTCAGGGTATGTGTACACTGAAATATAAATAGGTTTATGGGTTTCTCTTCTCAAGTCACAAAGGGCAATGGTAATTTATTAGTATCCTTAGGATTCTTTTGGAAGGAGGAGGATATTGCTAAAACTACAGCTTCCAGCATTTTTTGTAGAAGAAGCTATAACAGTTAACTGTTTAAATTTCCAGTGTAAGCATGTTTAATTGTTTTTGCTTAATGTTTAAGGTATATGAATTGGGAAGAATTTGTAGCATGTGTCTTGACTGGGATGTATCAGCCACCTACTTAGAAGCCATTTCTTGTCCATAGCTATCCATGGTATCTTGTAGTCTATGGAACTGAATTCTGTGATCAGGATGATGTAGGTTAATCTGCAAAGGGTTGGAAGCTTAATTTGTGTTAAGGGGAGCAAAATAGGACAAAGTGATCTTTCGGTTTTTTTTATGCTATAAAAATAGAAAAGACCATGGGTAACTGCTAACTGTCTTCTCGTGAACGTGCTAGATTAATAGCTATCATGGCTACATAGAGCTTTCAGGTTCAGAGGTAGTATGTGACTGAATACCAGCTGTTGAGGAGCAACATCAGGAGGACTATTGCTTTCCAACCTTGTTGGTGAACTTTCCAGAGGCATCTGGTTTACTGGGAAACAGAATGCAGAACTAAGTGGACCTTTCATCTGAACCAGTAGTTTCCTTTACATCATTTGTATGTGTTATTTTAAAGTAAATTTAATTATGTTCTATGGGCTTTACTTATAGGTAAGGGTGCATAGGATTGTAGCCCAAGTGTTCTTTATTTTGGTTGCTTAAAAAAAGGAACTATTTAATAACAGCATAGTAAAATGTTGAGGACTTATTTTAATTTAGTTCTGAGTGATTTCATTTTTCCCAGTAGTAGTCTTTAAAGGCTATTCTGATTAATAGCTTAAAATAGGTTTACTATATTAGGCAATGTTGTGGCTATGTGGAAGAGCAAGCAACTAACACATTGGGTATTATATCAGTTAAATGCAGCCTAATGTGGGGTTAATATATAATGATAAATGGTTTAGTATTTTCTGTGCAATACTCGCTTTCCATTTCTAAAATGTATGCTTACTTTATCAGGATCTTAGAGCCTACCTCTAAAATTTACAAAATTTAGAACTTTTATGCATATTAGGAAATAACAAAATGAGAGGTGATGTTGTACCTACAGACTAAGATACTATAAAGTGGATTCTGTAGCTGACTCGTTATAACATCAAAGAGTCAGTGTGTTTCTAGAATGTAAGAATAGAGCTGTGATTTGAGAGTCATTGTCCACATGATTCAATAATTGATCCATGTGGTTTGGGGTCTTTTAACATCTATTCCAGTAAATGGATTGTTGGAGCCCACAGACACCTTTCATGACTTATTTTCAAGACAGTTTGGGGACAAAATTGCTTGTCTTTTGGCCAACATAGATTCCAGAGTAAGTCCAAATGAGGCATCCAGTACTTCATCAGGTGTGGTTTCGTGGTATCAGTTTTAACTTTTGAGGCCTGATAATGTGGTGGACTCTTGAAGTAGTGAGTCCAAATGCTTCTCAACTATTACCCTTCATAGTTAAGTCAAACTAGCTGGAGGGGACTGATCAGGTGGGTCCAGGGTGTGGTAAATGTGTTACTGAAGGAGGGGCAAGTTCCCGATGACTTGAAGGTGGTGGTGATGCACCCGTTTCTCAAAAAAAAAAAAAAACCCCACAGAGATTCTTAATAACTACTTCATAGGGAAAGTGCTTGAGATGTGGTGGTCACACATATTCAGACAGTCTTGGAAGAACAGAAAATGTAGACCATGAGTGCAGAACCTCAGGTTTGGGAGCCAAATCCAGCTCTGTGGGTTCCTCAGGAGGCCATGACTCAGTTCAGACAACACGTTTCTCAACGGTGGTTTTAGAACTTCACAGGTAGAGTTTTAAACCATCATTGGAACAATGTGTTGTCTGGTGGGAAAACTCCATGCAACGGTGGACAGACTATCAATGCTGTGCAGAGGAGAGTTCCTGCATAACTGTTGTGTTGCGTGTGGTAGACTCCGTGGAGTTTTCCCCATGTCTACAGAGTCGCCCGGCAAGAGTAGTGGAATCCCGGCTGCTCTTGCCCAGCATGCCTCTATTGGCATGGGAAATAATCCCCTCCCGGGAAGTGCTTTGGCAACAGTCGCTAATCCTGTCCCTAGGTGGGGCGGAGTGATCGGGCCACACATGGGGATAAATAAAACGAAAACATCCTCAGAAAGAAGGGTGAATACTAGTTTTGCAAAGTAACCAGTGAAAAAATATCGTTTTATTAAAGTTAGCTCCTAATTGCAAAGTTAACTTTCTTTGAAGTGAGCTCCAAATAAATCCATAAAGAGTCTTGTGGCACCCTGGCGTATAACAAATGTATTCTGGCATAACCTTTCAGGTACATTGTCTATATCATCAAATGCATTAAGTATTAATCTTTAATTGCTGGATCTCTATATACATACTGGCAGCCAGGTTGGGGAAGTGAGGGAAATGTAAACTGTGTTGTCAAGGGGAACTGAACTGTAGACCTGTACAGACAGTGATGATTACCTTAACTGTTGCCATTCACAAAACATTGTTGGGTGATAACACAGGCATCATAATATGGTGAAACATGTCAGTCCTTATATTAGCCAAGCTGGAGTTTAATTTTAGGCGGTGCACTAGGTAAAAAAAAAGTCATTTGAGGCCAAATTGTGAGTATTACCTAGTGGTTGGGGATATGGAGCCCTCACTTCAAAGTCCCTTTTCAGATGGTAGAAAATATTGATACCTTCCTGAATGCTAAATGCATAATTCTCCAAAGCACATTAAAAAGCAAAGATAGCTGTGCTGGTCCATGAGACAAAAATAAAAAAGCCATAATTGGCCAAAATAAATAAATAAATAAATAAATAATAAAAAAATTGGGACCAATCTAAATTGCCTGAAGAGCCATGCTAGATCTGACCAAGGGTCTATTTAACCCAGCACTCTGTTCACATAGTGGCCAGCCAGCTGTTGGCAGGGACCCACAAGCAGGATGCGGTGCAATAGCACTCTCCCACCCATGTTCCCCAGCAACTTGTTCATCATTGTAGATCAGAGGTCCGCAATATTTTGGGGCTGCTGGTGACATTTGGAATGTTGACTGTGTCATGGGTGCTTTCACAAAATGGTTGCCATGAGGAAGTCTTCCCATTCACAAAATGGCTATCATGTTGGGCGTGGCCAGTCATGAAACAGCAATTTCCCAGAAGACATAACTAATAAGGCTAAGGTCCTAAGTTCCAGTCAGAGGTGGCAGTCTGAGTTCAAAATATTAAACTACTCTTTTGAACACATTTTTCTGCTCCAGTGCCCAATTCACAGGAGGCAAACTGATGAGGCTCAGAGATAAGTAACTTGGCCAAGAAAATGAGTTCAAGGCAGAGGTGGACAATGCCTTACAATTGGTAGCACTAGGAGTTCTCAGTCTGGAAGCACCCTAAATCCCACCCTGTTAAAGTAAATAGGACCTAAGTTGGGGAAGGATGTTTAAAACATTACAAAATGGGTAATTGATTAAAAACACAAGTATCTTCAGTTTATGCTATGTAAACATACACATTTCTTACCATCTTTGGTACTTAAAATACTGCTTTTCTGGTTAGAAAGCTCATGGAATTATTAACTGTGATGGCACTAAGAATGAAGTTGCTGTATATGACTGGATCATACTGCAATTCTGAATCTCCAAAAGAAAATGTAGCATTTTTTTTGTTTTCATGGAAAGGCAACAATTTATTATCTTCACCCAGTTCTCCTTTTTAGTTAGAAGCCTTTTATTATGTAGATCAACTGATAGTTTTCAACATTTATAGCAAGAATATCAGCTTCCAAAAAATATAAATGATAAGGGAAGTACATACCTTTTAAAAGCAATTGAAATTACCAGGATTTATAGAGTAAATTTGAGGTCGTGGTCTAATGACTGCTTTGCAGAAAGAAAGAAATATGAAAATGAGCAGCATGCTTTCTGCATGTCAGCCTGTGAATTTTTCCACCATTTCCATTAGTAACATGCAGACATGTTTATGCTGCTGGTATTCCGGTCAGCATTTTTCACTCTGAATGGAATTTTAAGTTATTCAGTCTGTGATAAACAGATAACTAGCCAGAATTTTAGGGAAGAAAATATACTTCTATGAAAACATTTAGTATGTTTCTACATATAATTGAATCAACTAATATATCTAAGAATCACAGTATTGCAAAACTGCAATGGGTTCACTTTAACTTGCATAACATACTTGATGCAAATATCTGTACCTTCTGGAATGCATTGTCTATACCTGAACTTGTATTTAAATGTGAATTTTCCTTGCTGCTGAGCTGGAGTTCTGACTGCCAACTCTTATATTTTCAAGACATCATTTGAAAAGACAGGCTTTGAAAGCACTTGGGTTATTTAATTGCAATTTAATTCCTTTGTTGAAATTAAAGCTAGGATATATAAAAATGTAGGGCTGCTAGCTTTAACTGGCAAATTGATCAACTAAAAGTATAGTTGATTGTTGTGGGTGGGCAGTAGGGAGCAAATACGAGTTGTGCTGAGAATTAAGGACATATGTTTCTTGAACAGTATTTTGATTCCTATGTGGTGATGCAGAATGAAAAAGAAAATAGCTTTTGCCTTTTGAAAATGAGGATTATTATTTTTTAGCAAATGCTATCATCTTCAATATCTTCAAAATGGCTTCTATATTTAGGTTTTGGTAGTATGCCCATTTATTTAAATTTAATCATTTGATGAATCACTTAAAGGCAGGTGATTGAACTGAATACTATTCATACTTTTGACAGCAACTAGAGAATGTAGGGATTATTTATAAAATAATCTAGAAAAGATAATTTAGTTTAATTACATAGTGGCCCCATTCAGACAACACGCTAAACCATGCTGCTTAACCACAAAATGGTTAATTGAATGCATTCCGTTAACCATTTTGTGGTTAAGCAGCATGGTTTAGCATGTTGTCTGAATGGGGCCAGTCTGTGTTTGCATGTTTTTTGTGCTGGACCCCCATAGTGCTTGTGGGCTACTCACCCTACTGAAATCTCTATTGTAATCATAATAATGTTGAAAGGAAAGTCCTGATTGCATATTAGCCACATCAACAAATGCCTTTTAATCTCTGAATAGTTTAAAGAATGTCACCCTTACTATGCCAGAATAATAGATCCATCACATCTCAGTGGTGTTCCTTATTTGATGATCCTAGAGGCTATATCAGTTGGAAGCAATATAAAGCTAGCTTTCATGCTGGCTTCCTCCTTGCAGTTAGGCGGTACTATATTTGGGGAATTAGGTTGCTTTTCCCTGAATAGTTTAGTTGATTTGTGTGTTTCTCAGGGATCTTACCATCATTTGAACCCAGAATATATTATTCTTAATAACATAACGTGGGAATGAGGGCCACCCATTAGTCATGCACAGTATTAGACAATGGACTGCAAGTGGGAGCTGCAAATGACTTAGACCCTAGACAGTGGACTGCAAATGAGGTAGACCCTAGATCACCCTTAAAATGACGTAGAGACTCAGGGAGGGGTGGAAGAATGGGGGACCCCCTTTCCTTAATTTGACAGCTGTCAGTGTGCACTAATTACTTACTTGACAGGTTTGGGACCAGATTGTACCCTTAGCACAGTTATCCTCAGGTTTTGAAATGTGGAACTTACCCTTGGGAGTCCCTCTTTCCAGTTCACCCCTCCCTGAGTTCCCCCAAGGGTGATCAAGGGCCTTTTGCGCACATTCCGTGGGTGTCAGCGTGGCTTATTGGCCAAAAATAAGCCACCCTATGAGCAGCGGTCCAAGTTTGAATAAAAAGACAACCCACCATGGCCTGTTTCACACAATGACTCATGATGGATTGTGCTCTTAGTTGCTTAACTTTCCAAACTTAACTCATATTGTCCCTATATTTGTGTTAAATCAAATAGATTTCTTGAAGCTAAATGGTTGCTTTGTTTTTGTTGCAACATTCATGAACATTTGCATAGTCTGAAGTGTTAGAAAGCTAATATTATTGTGAAAATCCTGAACATACTTCATTTTCACATAGAACAAACAGGTATGAATTTTGACATTGAATTTGGATGGCACAGTAAACAACAGTAATTTGATTTTTTTTAAGCTATACTTGTGGAGTAGTTCAAGGGGAAAACAGGTTAAAATGTATATAATGCGCATTCACACACAAGTAAAGTTGATGTAGTATAGCAGCTTAGAGTGTGAGGTAAGCTGCTTTGTCTCTCATTTGCAATATCGAAATAACAATACTGGCCTACTTTACAGGGCTGATACAGAAGAATTTCTGAGAATGTATATGAAGTACTTTCATTGCTCAAAAATTGCAATAGAAAATGCTAGCTGTCGCATTTATCCCAAGCTTTCATTGGCTTCCTGTCATTAAAATTTCAGATGCAAGAGAAGGATAAGAAGGCATGCACCTAAAGTTTTGAGCAATCAGTGGGAGAAGATTTGCAGCCGACTATAGACTTGGTTCACGCAACATGATAAACCACACTCAAGGGTTGAGTATGGGTTGTTCTTTGAAACCTGGGTTATAGTATTGTCTGAACCCAGCCTTGGACCCAGCATGGTTTATTAACCACAAATAACCTATAGTTCACAAACCATCAACAAATCAAGGGTTCTCTTCATGGACTGTCCATGGTTAACAACCATAGTTTGTTATCATGGCTGGGTTCAGACAACACAATAACCCACGTTTCAACAACTCATGGTAAAACAACAACCCACACTTAACCCATACTCAACTCGAGTGTGAATTATCAAGTTGTCTGAACCCAGCCATACTTTGCTGTTCTATTCAAATTTGAAAAATGATTGTCTGTGCCAGCTGTAGTTTCCCCACAAACCAGGCTCAAACAATGGTTTGGCATTAAGTCTGAGGCTCTGTTCACAGAATTGCAGGGGAAGGGAGGGTAAATCATCCACAGAGCAGGAAGGCGTAGGTAAACCACAACATGTGGGCCTACCACATGACTGCTACCCTGCAGAGTGCTATGGTTTACTTACCCCTTGCTGTTCCATGGATAAATTTGTGGCATCCTGCAGCGGCGCACACATAACCCAGCACACACCGCAGTGCGGCTTAGGTCATGGCAATCTCCCCAGTTGGTGAAAGGGCCATGTGACCATAGAAAATGTCTGTGGTGGCAAGAGTGTAGCTGGAAGTGGCAGTCACTCTTGCTGGTGGGCTCTATGGTTGCTGCCATTTTTAAAGAAGAATTCGTGTTCTGAGCTCGGAAACTCATGGGGTTTATAGTCACACAACATGGGAATTATTGTAGATGGCTGTTAATCATCTTGCAGAAGATTTGCAGTGGGCGTGGGTACTTGACCTATCATGGGGAGAGAAATCTCCCACCAAACGACATGCTATATAGGCTGGGTTCACACAACATGATAACTCACAATCATGGTTGAGTGTTGGTTGAGTGTGTTGTTGAACTATGGCTTGTCATGTTGTCTGAACCCAGCTGCGCTAATAAGACATGGTTTGTTAACTACAAAAAATCCACATTCACAATCCAAGAAGCTATGGGTTCTCGGCAAATACAAGGAGACATGATTTATACCCCACCTTACTACCAAAAAATGGCAATTAAGGCAACTAACTTAAGTTACATTCATCTCAATGGGTCTACTCCAAGTAGAGCTAATACTGCTCTGGTAGTGCATAACAAACTTTCTAGTGAAGTTTTTGGAAGTGTCTTTAGGTTCAATTTTGCTCTACAGCTGGGTTGAGTTGGGGAGAAAATATCCCTGGAGACATTCACTGAAAGTTCTATTGCAATTTTCAAATGATTTTTCACAATTCTTAAATGTGGGAAGTACATTAATAGTAATCATTAACATGTGTAGCCTAACCTTTTGTCTTGTTGAAACAGCAACAATATGCAGGAGTTGTCAATGAGGTTGCTTCATATCATTAAAGCTTCTTTCATGTTAAGTTATTTGAGATTTGTCAACTCCTTCACTGTCTAGTATTTTATGATCATTCAAACATAGTACATAAAAATGATAGCATATAGAAAGTGTGCTAATACCACGAACGTCTTGCCATTCTTTAAATTGTAGGAGTACTACGGTAGTAACTTGTAGTGGGGTGGGAATTTGGAATAGCACATTTAGTCCTACACTATCTAGCAATTGTGCTCTATTCTACCATACTGGCAAGGTAACATGAAGGGTGTGGTTTAAGATTAGAATGATTGCCAAATTAAACAAGTTATAGCCAATTAAGTATTTATAGATTTGCATATATAAAAACCTAGAGTTCAAAAGAAGCCTTCTAGAAGAGGCTTTCCCACCTATGTGTGAGAGAGGGTGGGGAATGTCTCTTCTGAGATGGCACTTGTCACCTATGGTTATTGTAAATACTTTTATTAAAATAATGCTAATCTGCTGCTCAATTAATTAATTTAAAGTTTCAGTTCTACTTTTAAAAAGCATAAAAGTGAATGGACGTTTCTGGGTGTAGTGTCTTATCAATTGTTTTTTTTAAAAAAGGAGAGAATTTTAGGAACAGTAGACTATTAAAAAACAAAACTGCTATCCACAGTGTTTGCAATATATATTACAGCTTCAGTAGAGCTACAGAATAGCAATGGTATTATATCTAGCAACATGATGCACCAGGTTGGTTTGTGTTGCAAAGGATGAGCCACTTTTGTGATAGTGTTGCTATGGCAACTACCTTCTGAGAGCTGCCTCAAGGTCACTCATCAGCCATAGCCCAGAGTGCCTGGATTTTAAGCAAAATAGGAACGCCTAACAGTGACTCTTACTTGCTTCTTTATTCAGACTTATATAGTTGCATTAAATGTTCTGCAGAATATTAATAAATGTACAATATTTGCATATCAATTAAGTTTAAGTAACATTTTTGGTAAAATCTATCATGGTCACAAGGATAGACTCTCTAACAATTCCGGAAGTGTATATGTATACTGTCTCTGCAGAGGCCACCAGTGAGGGAGGAAGCAGCAGCCAGGCACCTCTCCACCGTGCCTGGGTCCAGCTCCAGCTGATAGCCCCCTCCCTCCTGCTACCAACTGTCACTGCAGAGGCCACCAGTGAGGGAGGAAGCAGCAGCCAGGCACCTCTCCACCATGCCTGGGTCCAGCTCCAGCTGAGACCCCCCTCCCTCCTGCTACCAACTGTCACTGCAGAGGCCACCAGTGAGGGAGGAAGCAGCAGCCAGGCACCTCTCCACCATGCCTGGGTCCAGCTCCAGCTGAGAGCCCCCTCCATCCTGCTACCAACTGTCACTGCAGAGGCCACCAGGGAGGGAGGAAGCAGCAGCCAGGCACCTCTCCACCGTGCCTGGGTCCAGCTCCAGCTGAGAGCCCCCTCCCTCCTGCTGTCAACTGTAACTGCTGAACTTTCCAACTAAGATTGTAGTGCCTGAATTTGCTTTCCTTCCCCCCCCCCCCCTCCTCCCTCCCAATCCCCTTTCCTTTTGTGTCATGTCTTTTAGATTGTAAGCCTGTGGGCAGGGACTGTCAAGAAATACCTTTGTAAGCCGCCATGAGAGCCTTTTTTGGCTGAATAGCGGCATAAAAATCCTTAAATAAATAAAATAAATAAAAAAATATGTATGCTTTCCAAATGCTCCAGTTTTACAAAAGAACCAAAAGCATGTGAGTAGCAATCTGTGCCAAGGATGTGTTGGCCCTGAACATTTTATTTTTAAAAAATAACTTCTTATAGTAAAGTATTCCATTAAATAATATTACTTATAACATTAGTAAGTATTCCAAAACTCAGTTGTAATACTTGATTTTTTTATTAATCAATGAAGAATAAGTTATCATATTTAAAAGATGCCAACATAGCCTGTTTAAACAAGCAGCTAACTTTCAATCATAATTTAGCTTCAGATGAACCATTCTGTAGTTGTGGTGCCCAATTTATAACACATACACCCCAAAGCCTTCTTGAGCCTAAGTCTTGTCCTATTTGGGAGATAATCCACCATGTTTAAAGTTTGCTTTCATTAACCAATGATAAAGGGGATCCTGCTTTTGTTGCCCTTACTTCAGTAGTTGATTTAAGCTGCCTTGAGGATCTATTTGGGCCAGAATAGTGACACATAAATTTGAAAAAAGCAAGAAATTGTATACTACTCTCACTATGGTATTATATACTTCATGCATTGGATTAATTTTTTTATGCTGTGTCTTGACCACTAGAATGGTGCACTTGAAACTGCCAAAATAAAACAACCTGTTCATAGTGCATTAAGACATTCACATTTTAAGCCTATGCTATCTATATTAAAACACTATTACAAAAATGTTAATATAATTATGGCAGTAAAAGATACTGCCCTCAGCCAATATTGATGGCTTTGCTAAAAAGCCAGGTTTTAACTAATTGCCAGAACATCAGCAAAGATGCAGCCAAATGTGCTTCTGTTATCAAGCTGTTCTATAAGTGATCGATGTAGAGTAGATATTAATAGTGAAGTCATCTGCATATTTAGAACGGTATAACTGATCATAACAGTGTAGCATTAATAATTAATTAATTAATTAATTAATTACATTTTTATACTGCCCAATAGCCGAAGCTCTCTGCTGAAGTTCACAAAAATTCAAACCATAATAAAACAACCAACAGGTTAAAAACACAAATACAAAATACAGTATAAAAAGCACAACCAGGATAAAACCATGCAGCAAAATTGATGTAAGATTAAAATACAGAGTTAGAACAGTAAAATTTAAATTTAAGTTAAAATTAAGTGTTAAAATACTGAGAGAATAAAAAGGTCTTCAGCTGGCGACGAAAAGAGTACAGTGTAGGCGCCAGGCGGACCTCTCTGGGGAGCTCATTCCACAGCCGGGGTGCCACAGCAGAGAAAGCCCTCCTCCTAGTAGCCACCTGCCTCACTTCCTTTGGCAGGGCTCATGGAGAAGGGCCCCTGTAGATGATCTTAAGGTCTGGGCAGGTACATATGGGAGGAGGCGTTCCTTCAAATAACCTGGCCCCAAACCGTTTAGGGCTTTCAATACCAGCACTTTGAATCGGGCCCGGACCTGGACTGAATAAATAAATATTCAAAAGGATATAATAGATGCTACTATAGATTCTCTAGTCTGTAGGGTTGGGAGAGAGTCTCCCTAGGAAAGCTGCTGTAATGGGCAATGGTATTATTGCTCCTGGCCTTTTGTCCCCATGTTGAAGAAGTTGGTCATATGCATTTTCCCTTAATTATCTTGCTTTGCTTCCTACAAGGCTCATAGAAATGATACTTAATGAATTTTATGGGTTGTATCAGTGGAGCCCAACTAACATAATATAATAATATATTTATTACCTGCCTCTCCTTCTGGATCGAGACAGGGAACAACATGTAATACAAAATATTATAAAATACATAAAATGGATTAAAACATATAAAAACTAATACGTTATTAAAATAACAGCCAGACAGACATCCTAAAATTCGACTGGGTAGGCCTACCGGAAGAGATCAGTCTTTATTTCTTTCCTTATATTCAGAAAGACTATTGAGTTGGGGGATCTCTCTCAGCAGGCCATTCCACAGTCTGGGAGTGGCAGCAGAGAAGGTCATAGAATCATAGAATAGCAGAGTTGGAAGGGGCCTACAAGGCCATCGAGTCCAACCCCCTGCTCAATGCAGGAATCCACCCTAAAGCATCCCCGACAGATGCTTGTCCAGCTGCCTCTTGAAGGCCTCTAGTGTGGGAGAGCCCACAACCTCCCTAGGTAACTGATTCCATTGTCACACTGTTCTAACAGTCAGGAAGTTTTTCCTGATGTCCAGCTGGAATCTGGCTTCTTTTAACTTGAGTCCATTATTCTGTGTCCTGTACTCTGGGAGGATCGAGAAGAGATCCTGGCCCTCCTCTGTGTGACAACCTTTTAAGTATTTGAAGAGTGCTGTCATGCCTCCCCTCAATCTTGTCTTCTCCAGGCTAAACATGCCCAGTTCTTTCAGTCTCTCTTCATAGGGCTTTGTTTCCAGACCCCTGATCCTCCTGGTTGCCCTCCTCTGAACACGCTCCAGCTTGTCTGCATCCTTCTTGAATTGTGGAGCCCAGAACTGGACGCAATACTCTAGATGAGGCCTAACCAGGGCCGAATAGAGAGGAACCAGTACCTCACGTGATTTGGAAGCTATACTTCTATTAATGCAGCCCAAAATAGCATTTGCCTTTCTTGCAGCCATATTGCACTGTTGGCTCATATTCAGCTTGTGATCTACAACAATTCCAATATCCTTCTCGTTTGTAGTATTGCTGAGCCAAGTATCCCCATCTTGTAACTGTGCCTTTGGTTTCTATTTTCTAAATGTAGAACTTGGCATTTATCCCTATTAAATTTCATCCTGTTGTTTTCAGCCCAGCACTCCAGCCTATCAAGATCACTTTGAAGTTTGTTTCTGTCTTCCAGGGTATTAGCTATCCCACCCGATTTTGTGTCATCTGCAAATTTGATCAGTGTTCCCTGCACCTCCTTGTCCAAATCATTAATAAAAATGTTGAAGAGCACTGGACCCAGGACTGAGCCCTGCGGTACCCCACTCGTTGTCTCTCCCCAGTTTGAGAAGGTTCCATTGAAAAGTACTCTTTGAGTCTGATTCTGTAGCCAACTGTGAATCCACCTAATAGTTGTTCCATCTAGCCCATTTTTAGCTAGTTTGTTAATCAGAATGTCATGTGGTACTTTGTCAAAAGCTTTGCTGAAGTCAAGATATATGACATCCACAGCATTCCCACGGTCCACAAGGGAGGTTACCTTATCAAAAAATGAGATCAAATTTGTCTGACAGGACTTGTTCTTGACAAATCCATGTTGGCTTCTAGTGATCACCGCATTGATTTCAAGGTGTTTACAGACTTACTTCTTTATAATCTGCTCCAGAATTTTCCCAGGGATGGATGTCAGACTGACTGGTCTGTAGTTCCCAGGTTCCTCCTTTTTGCCCTTTTTGAAGATAGGGACAACGTTAGCCCTCCTCCAGTCGTCCGGCACCTCACCCGTCTTCCATGATTTTGCAAAGATAATAGACAAAGGTTCTGAGAGTTCTTCCGCTATCTCCTTCATTACTCTTGGATGCAGTTCATCGGGCCCTGGAGATTTGAACTCATTCAAGGAAATTAGGTGTTCTTTGACCATTTGTTTATCAATCTCAAACTGTAATCCTGCCCCCTCAACTTCTGCTTCACTTTTTCCAGGGGGGTGATAGACCCACTTTTGGGAGAAGCGGGTCCTTTGGGTAACAGTTGTTAATCTAGTTTTTGCTGGCTGAAGTAAATTCTTCCCAGAGGACCTGAGTGTGCGGGGCAGATTGAACGGGAAAAGGCGATCCCGCAGGTAACCTGGACCCAAACCATGTTGGCCTTTGAAGGTAATAACCAACACTTGATACTTCGCCTGGAAACTAATTGGCAGCCGGTGTAATTATTTTAAAGCTGGTGTAATGTGGTCACCCCTAGATGTACTGGTGACCAACCTGGCTGCCATATTTTGCACTAGTAAAGAAGTCATTCTCAAACTCTTTTTTCCAATGGACCACTTGAAACTGGAGTCTCGTTGATTTGTTCTACAGATCAACGCATAAGTATAAATCATACTTGAATAACATTTTCCTTCAACTCCGGCTTTTTAATCAATCCTAGAGCTCTATTATGAAAACCACAGGCCGTAAGCCATGCTGCAGAAAAGGGCCTCTTGAACTGGTACATTTTTAGGGAAAAATTATTAGACTGGACCAGCACCATATTAAGAACATCATGGGCCCTAGGCCATTATCTTGTTAACCTCTTCATCTGGCCTTGATTCCTTTTGTCAGTGTGTGTGTATGGGGTGGGTGGGGAATCAAGCGCAGGACTAAGTACAGATATTCTTCACTGTTCCAAAACATTTTCACAGACCACCTGAATGGACCTTGTGGCCCACCAACCACTATTTGAGAGCCTGTGGGCTAGAGAACTGGCAGACAACTAAAAGCACTGGGTTAGGTCCAGATGTAGTCATATTCGAGTTAGATCCATTATAAGCAATGGGGCTTACTTAGTCATGATTTAAGTCCCCTTGATTTCAGTGAGTCTGCTCTTTAAGTATGAGTAAGTCTTTAGTTATTTATAGGGCAGAAAGAACACATTTTAAATGGTTATTTATTTATTACATTGCTATACAATAAATAGCTGAAGATTAAAATGCAGTTTACATTATTCAGTCATTTGTTCTGGATGAAGCAGTTAGGTGGGTATTTGACATTTTTCTGTCTTAAATAGCTTCCCCATTTCAGTTGATGAGTAAACTGGTTCTTTCAGTTGAAACATGCATGATCCAGTTGTATTCAGGTTCATACACATTTTTCTGGATTGGAGTGAACAGCTGAATCCTGGATTTAGTTACATTACTCAACAGGAACTATATACAGGAAGTCTGTATCTTGCAGCCAGTCTTGAGACAGCATTAGGTATTAGGAATATTGCAGGAAACATTGGTATTTTTGTTGCAAATGCATCAACTGTGGGAGTAATATGTATGAGTAGTTATCTTTTATTCCCCATGTGCACACATCTAGGAGACCCCGCTGTCCTAGATTGTGTGAAGACTATTCACAAGTGTGTACTTGCATGTTACTCCCACTTTTTATTCATTTTTTGGTGGAAAACACAGTGTAACATCAGTGTTTACTCCACCAGTTTTAACGTGCAGCGCTACTCTAAATTACATAACTTCTAGACAAAATATGGTCTTCAGCTTGAATGTCACAGATGCCAATGCTGGAATTGAAGAGGGTTTTATATCATAACTTTTTCAGATCGTGCAAAAACAAGTTATGCTAGATGCTCTTACACCCATTTTAATTGCTATGGTATAACCTGAGGGAAGGAGCTTTCTGTAGAGCCAGATCCCTTGGATTTATTTGCTTTAGTGCCAGGTCTTGTGTCAATAAATATGCTAGGTCTCGCTTCTCAGTCCCTTGAGATTCAAAAATAGGCACTGTATTATTTCTCTAAGCAGTATCTTTCCCTTGGATGAAGCTGAAAACAAGTGGTTATTTTTTCTATTTTGAATTTCTACTTTGAAGTAATATTGGCATGATCAGTGACAAAACTCTGTCCACCTTCTGTCTATTATACAGTTGCAGAAGGTGACTGAAGAAACACCTTGAATATGTTTCATATTGTAACATTGAATTAATATTGGGGAAATCATGCATCTTGTAAAATTGAGTTCACAAGAGAATAATGCTGTTGTGCTGATTTTGTTTTTAATAACCATGTTTACTACTTCAGCGAATTTGTAACCCTTCTGTAGGGTCATACCTTTTTGTATATTAATGTGACTATTACAAGTTGAACTTTTAAACAAATACGTAGGGCAACCTTTGATCATAAGCTGTTAATAATTATAGTTGATATTCTGTATCAAATAAATTATTTCTTTTAAAACATATTTAATACAAAATTATAGCAATAATTGTGTAGGCCTTCTTACCTGTAAATTGTCTAGTTATTCAGGGCTATTTAATGCCAAATGAGATGATGATGATGATGATTACACTTATATCCTGCCTTTTTTCCCTCTTGCAAGGAACCCAAGGCAGCTTACATGGTCCCCCTCCTCCTCTCCATTTATCCTCACAACAATCCTGTGAGGTAGGTGAGGCTGAGAGTCGGTGTCTGGCCCACAGTCACCAAGTCAGTTTCATGGCTGAGTGGGGACTAGAACCCGGCTTTCCTGAGTCTCAGTCCAATACACTTAAAACAATTTCAGCTACTAACTATTAAATCAAACTGGTTTAGTATGCATGTATAGTATTTCTGTTTGGTGCATATTAAGAACACCTATGTTCTAATACAGGTGTTCTGGAATATATGCTTATTAGGAGTTTTTACTGCAAAGAACACCTGATTCATGGTAGCTCCCCAAAATATGTATAGAATCCACTTGTTTTCCTTTCATGGAATGTGACACAGCTTTTTGTGTAACTGTGTTTCTTTTCTTTTATCGCATTCGTTTCCTAGGGTAACTATGTTGTATAATTACAAACTTGAACAATGTTGCTATTTATTGAGGATATATACATATTTTACATTGCAGCTCTGGGCTAATTCAAATGTTGAGCTAGTGAGGTACAATCTTCTCCATTTTTTTTGGTATTATCTGTCTTATATGGAAAACACAATTCTGATCACTCTAGTATAAAAAAATATTCCGCATCAAATCCTATCATCTGAGAACATTTTTAACCTAATATTCTCTCTAAGATGGCAGGTTTTGAGGTGGAACATGTTTTCATCTGCATCTGCTTTCACAGAGCAGTCCTAACTACACTGATCCAGCAGTATAGCAATGACATAATGGCTACCAATCTGGGAGGGGAGAAATAATACAAAAATGTCAGATGAACAATGTTCACAGGGTCCGTAGAAATACTGCCATAGCCAACCAACCATTATCTGCCCCATGGCTGCAACTGCAGCCATGGGGCAGATAATGAACTCATGATGATCTGAGCATACCACCTGCATAACAGTATACACACCTGCACTCTGCCAACCGCAGTGGCTCATGCCACAGTGTATGAGGATGGAAAGCAAAAGATAGGAGTTTCAGCCCCAGCAGTGAGGAGGGGACAACATGATCTCACTCACCTTTTTGTATGCTTAGGAAAAAATGTACTGAACCCCATCACTACAGAGCAACTCTAAACATTCAGCCACAGGACCCAGTCATATGTGCCAGGAGCACAGTGGCTGCAGGAGGAATCTTGGTCTGGTGGAACAGCTTGGTTTCAAACCTATTTAGCCTCATCGGCACATTTGGAATTTTGAGAGAGTGCGCTGTAGATTCTCTTACAGGATGGTTACCAAGTGGGGGCGTGCCCATTCTCAAAATGCCTGGCTGTCATGGTTTCAAAAAGCCACTTTGTTTTAAATAATGTTTCCCTCCCACTCAGTGAACATTCCTTATACCAAGTCCGGGCAAGGTATAAAGTTCTGCTGTTGATGTGGCTGTGAAATAAAGGGGATTAGGATCTTGCATATGTATACTCCTTCCACATTCTCACCCTGTTTTCTCCTGCTCTGCTGGCATATCTTCATTGTCAGAAGGGTTCTGATGGGAGTTTTCTGCCAGTGAACTGGTGGAGTTCTGCTGACGTAAATGTCAAACCAGTGACATAGTTTTAAGGTCCACCACTTCCTAAGCCCCTCAGATATTATTATTATTATTATTTGCGTTTTTATACCACCCAATAGCCGAAGCTCCCTGGGCGGTTCACAAAAACTAAAACAATTCAAAGTGTAAAACAAACAGTATAAAAACATGAGATAAAATACACATTAAAACAAATTAAAATATATCATACATGATTAAAACATCCTGAAAACATTCTAAAATTTCATTGGATAGGCCTGCTGGAATAGATCAGTCTTTATTGCTTTTTTAAATTCCAAAAGACCGTCAAGTTGAAGAATCTCCTCCGGCAGGCCATTCCACAGTCTGGTAGCAGCGGAAGAAAAGGTCCTGTGGGTAACAGTTGTTAATCTAGTTTTTGCTAGCTGAAGTGGATTCTTCCCAGAGGACGTGAGTGTGCGGGGCGGATTGTACGGGAGATATATAGTGGTCTTGAGCATAGGATTACTCTCAAGCAAGTAACTCTTGAAGTGGTACATGTGAGAATACTTCAGCAACTGTTCAAATTTAGTCCTTGAGGATAGGTACATAGAGGCTACAGAGTCATTGAAGATTTATAGGCTGCAAAATTATGATTTAGTTCATTAGATCTCCCATTCTAGTTTAAGGATTAGTTATTTCCATGGCTGTGGCAAATGTATTCATCTACTTTTGTTCTCAGTATGAATAAGCTATTTTAGTCCTCTTGCTAACTACTATCTTCTAATTTTTCAATCTCTAGGTAGACATGCTGCATGACTTCTGAGAGGAATATATTTCCAAGTAAGATGATGATGATGATTTTATTATAATAATTGGGAAGGGTGTTACAGAGGGTGGATGCCACTGCTGAGAAGGCCTGCTTCTGAGATCTTATATGGTGACATTCTGTTGGTCACAAAATGAACAACAAGGCCTCCTCTGAAGATCTTAAATGTCGGTTGGGTGTGTATATATATATATGTATGTATGTATGTATATATAGGCAGGCTGCTAGGTATCCTGGTCCTGTGTTGTTTAGAGATTTATATGTCAAGAACATAACCTTGAACATGTCTTGGTAGCTAATAGGCACATAATGAAGTTAGAGCACACTTAATAACATGCAGAGTAATCCTAGTTGTGGTGGGTGGTGGGGAGAATGAAGTGGCAGATGCTCTGCCATTTCCAAAGCTCTACTGGCTCGTGCCAGATAGGACAGGCAGAGGTGGATGAGGGTTTCTCATATATTTTTCTTTTCTGATAGATTTAAATCTCTCTCCAGCTAGTTTTAATGGGAAAGGAAATACCTGTATCATTTCCAGGCTGGTGTAGGTGAGGAGTCTGATTTTGGAGTTTCTCAGGGGAGTGAATGCGCCTTGAATCCAGAGGATCTGAGGCAGATTCCAATAAATTACCGCCACAACCCTTATTTGGGGCCTACCACCCCCAGAAACTCCCACACTAGATGTACATCCATGGAGCTTTCTTGTGGGGTGCCAGAGACTGCTGGCAGAGGGGCTTGACAGTCTATTCTAAACCCCTTCAACCAGAGGATCTGGGGTTTTAAAGATTGAACTCCTAGGCCCGAACAAAACCAGTTTAAGCAAAGGAAATCCTATTCAGTTTTTAAAAGATCTTGAATATTCCTGTTTCACCATACATAATTTCTCAGCTTTTGGTTTGATGTGCAATTATTACCCATTACCCTTTCACAAAGCAAAGAATATTTTTTAAAATATATCCATGTGGCAATTTACAGCACGTTTTCAACTTGATTTAGGTTGCAGTCCTATGCTCACTAATCTGAGAGTAAGCATCATTGAACACAGTGGGTTTTACTTTTAAGTAAACATGCATAGGATTGCATTGTTAAATCTATCAACAGAAAACCTTGCAGTTGTGAGTTTTCAAGGGCAGTAATTCCCAAGTGAGAGTGAAGAATGTTTGATGAATCATGAAGGGGTTGCTGAGTCTTTGTTGAGAAGTTCAGTGTTTAGTTTTCTATTATTGCAAATATAACTTCTGGAAATACGCTAAAATTCTTGAGTGTTCTGAGGTCGAAGCAAAATTCAGCTTCTAGAACAGTGACCCATTGGGAAGAATGTAGAGCAGAACTTGGACCAGATGGCCATCTCCTGTTCCTTTCAGACCTATACTTGAATTATTTTAGTAGTGTTTTACCATATAAGTGAGATGCAACATAGCTGCCGTTATATGGAAATACTGATATAAATAGTTCATGATAAAATTAAATGGAAGTGAAATTAACAGGGGAAAATTAGTGATTCTGAGGGATTTCTTTTTATCAGTGGGAAAGAAACTTGGGCCAGATCTACACCAAGCAGGGTATAACACTTTGAAAATGTTATGTATAATGTGTCCTGGGCCCAAACAGTTGTCAAAACTGTTATAAACTGTTATAAAGCAGTAGTGTAGATCCAGCCTGGATTAATAACTATTTGAGAAGTTATACTGGAGAAATTGTTATGCAACCAGTAGATTCATTTGTATGAAGTTTTTTTTAAAAAAGAAGAGAAAATGGCATGGAAAGCTTTTTTCTGTTTTTTCTTCCTCCACTGTTCATAAAAAGGAACAAAATGTATTATTCACTAGGTCATTGTACAACATTAGCTAATTATTATCAAGCAAGGAAACAACTGGATCTGCAACAAATCCTAGCAAACATGTGGCATTTGATTGGGAAAGGGTGTTTGTAAGTTATTCTTTTATCTTCAGCTGTCATTTCCCCCCTTGTACTTTTGGAAATGTCTATGATAGCACATTTATTCTGGAAGTTTCTATAAGTAATCACTTGTAAAAGCAGTATTCCTCAAGTTCATTGTGTATTTTTCTTGTTATGATAATGGTAAAAGAATAAAATGGGAAACAAAACACTTAACATCACAAAATATTATACCACTGTTTTGGGCAAATATCTGTAGGCAGATGCAGCAACAAATATTTGCCTGAAACAATGGCATAATATTTTGTGATGTAGAACTGCAAGAGTCTGTATACATGATAAGTATTCATTTGTTGAGATGATAGATTTTAGGAAATTTCCTAGTCACCCATTTCCTTACCTGTACACTCTGGTAATTCTAATAATAAAATGATACCATCCCTTTACTAATACTACAGGTTTTATAAGACCCCAGATATTGATACAGCCAATTGTTAGCCCTTCTCTTTGGAGAGAGAGAAAAATCATTAAGCATTTAAACCTTATAATGGGATGTGTTTAAACAAATAGCCTCCAGACTGATGTACTGGCTTCTGAGAAGATTATAGTATTTAATGTTGTAATTTAGTGAGCAGCTCTATATATAGATATCTAAATTTGTCACTCTAATTTGAACAAACCGGCTAGAGTTAAATTATGAATTGTATCTTTTGAATATCTTATGTCTGATAATAACAATTCCATTAATATACTCAAAAGAGAAAATCCAAAAGGTTCAGTTATAGTTGCATGGAACTATAGAATGAAGAATTGGATATAATGTTTGATTTTTGCTTTAAAGTACTGTTTACATTGTTGTGGCCCAAACATTACGAAGACGCTTCTTTTGGTTCAACACAGTTTTATTGATAGAAATTTGCAATGGAGAGAAGATGTACCTCTGCCAAGGAATACCCTTCTCTGAGGCTTGCTGCATTTGTCAGCTGTTTTATTAGCCAGTTCAGCAGAAGCAACTAGAGCATGAGCAGAAAGCTTGTTTACCAAAATGGAAATTTAGCTGACCACAACTTTCCTGCAGCAGACCTGTTAACAAGGTGATGAGGGGGAAAGGGGATCTGGCTCTGTGGCTAGGGAAAAAGGGGAAGTCTAGCTTTCCCGCTGACTCTCAGTTTGCATAAGCGAGATACAGTTGGATGTGGGGGATTTTCTGAAACACAGACGGTTTCTAAAAGCTGCTGCTCAGCTATTTAATAATGCCCAACGTCTGAACTTTATTAATCAGATTGATCAAACGTGGCTTCTCTTATGTCAAGATATGCTTATAGATATGGCTTGTAGCTATCACAACACTTTCTGACTTGTAAACCGTTCTTTGGATTTTGGGTGACATCCTGTTGTCTTCTGTGTTTCTGATGTCTGAAATCATACATAAATGTTAGCTTGCATGGCTAGAATGTAAAATTGAGCTATGTTGAGAGAATTTTAATGGGTTAAGGCCCAAATTGCAAACCTGCCAAAACATGCTTGTTGAACCTGTTGAAGGATTTAATCATTCTTCTTTAGACTGGAGGTGATCAGTGTTTTAAAGATATTTTTGAATGTAAAGTACAGCCAATTGGTTTATATGAATTATTTAAAATCTGCATGAGAGGTCAGAGCACATTCAGTAGCACTGAGGTTGAATGGAATTCAGACAGATAACATAGGATTATAGTGCAATCCTATACTTGTCTATTCTGTAGTAAGTCCCATTGAGTTCAATAGGTCTTATTTCCATGTTAGTTAGTATTGGATTATAGCCTACTGGCTATGTCTTAAAAGTGTCATTGCCAACAACCCTGTTTCTGTGTTAGGAGAAAGCTATCAGAGTCCTCAGATTTCTTTTGTGTGTTTTTAAAGTGTTTGTGTGTGCATTGCAGAAGATCTTTAGATATATTTTTTTTGTTCTGAGATATTTTTGTTTTGTTTTTCTCATTTGTCTAGATATCAGGAAGGGTTTATATTCCACACTGCTGAACTTATGTTGGTATTAGCAACTGCCAACGCCTATTCCCATCCCCCAAGCTTAAAGTGCAGAGAAGCCTAGTTTGCTTGCAGCTGCAGTGCTAGACATCTTTCAGGAAATGACCTTGGCTTGTATTAATCAAATTCAGAACACACAGAAAAGCTGCTTGGTAACATGCTGACTTGATATAAAATGTTAGAGCATCCATTTTCTTTTAAAATGAGGCCATGAGGGTAAAAAAGAGGATTCCTTAAATAACATTCTATTTAAAGGACTTATCAGTAAACTGTAAGGACTATATAATGGTTAACTATAGTGAGGGTGATTTAAAATATAAAGCCTGAGCTAAAATTATTCATTATCCCCATTTAAAAACAAACAAAGAAACAAGATCTAAGAATCTATTAGCTCTGACTTGCATTTAATCACAGCATAGCATTAACCCGATAACCAATCTATAGATACTCCATCTTAAACTTTGGCCCACATTGCATACTAAGGACCAATGCATCTGAACAAGCAGCCACCTGGAGGCTCATGTGTGAAGCTATTAATGTGCAGCACCTCTTCAGTAAGAATTTTCATGCCACACATCTGTCGTAACACCCTCCCATTATTGGAATATAAATTGAGGCAACTCATGAAATATTGTACAGTTTGTGATAGTGTATCTGCCTGCAGTACTAACATGATGCAGTCGTTTGTGCTGTGGCTGAGTACTTGTTATGTCTGTGTAAGAATCTGTTACTATACATAATTTTATTTGGAAATATTTCTCAACAAGCATAGGACATGGTTGTAAAGAAAGGAGAAAGGTATCTAAAGGTTCTAAGGGAAGTCTGAAAAATTCTTGAAACTCCCCATCTTCCAGATATCCATTCAATCTGTGGTGCCACAACTGTACACTGTCTTTGGGTGAAAGTTAAATTTAAGCAAAGATCAAATTAACTCCATTAGTTTTAAGCATTAGTTTAAAAGTTAAGATTTTGTTGCTCATTTGTTGAAGGTCATGCTACCCTTCATTACTTGCTAAAATATGCTCAGACTGTTACTTCAGTATCTTATTTCAGAGGGCTTTAGCATTTCCCCCCCTATTGCTCAGAATTTTCTATTTATTGTTCAGAATTCTGCTTTTGGGACTCCATTCTCATTAGATGATGATGGATTTTGTTTGTCTTAACACTGGTATTAGTATAATAAGTGGGACCTGCAACAAAATATTGCAATATGGAGCGTTCCTCTTCAGGATATTCCATTGCCCCTCGCTCTGTTTTCTCCCCTTTATAGTCAGCGTTCCTTTCCTCAGTTCACATTGGGCTCTCATTCTGCCTTGGTTTGTCCTAAGAAGGTTTTTCTTTTTGATACTTCTGCAAATCTTAGGGTTCCTCAAGCCTGCTGATGTCTTGTGGGTGGATGGTGCCATTTTGGCTACATAAGGACTTTAATTCGGTGCTAATGGATTCTTAGATCTTTGGATTTGTAGTATCCAAAACTAAACTGACTACAGCTCAGTTTTGGATATTATAAATCAAACAAACAAAAAAGCTGTTTTCTCTCATTGCTGTTGACATTGCCAAGACTCTCCCTCTTTTAGTAGCTTGTTAAATCTCTTTTTCCATCTACATATCCAGGGTGTCATGACATTCTACCATTTTTTCTTAGGTTTCTGCCAGAATATTATCCTTATGGTGAAAAACTGGAAAAAGGTCCTTGAATATTTGGAAGGTTTGGCTATGTGTAATATACTCCATGCGTTCCAGCACAAAGAATGCTTTCAGTTTGACAATGAATTTAAGAGTTTGGGGAGCCATGGGCAGACTGGGGCAGGAAAAATCTTGGAACCATCCACATGATTCTCCAGATTATGTAAAGACCAGGGCAAATGACTGTGTGTCTCCGTGTTTTCCTTTTCTTCTGGAAGCGTTTAGGTAGGGTCACACTGTGTTTGTCCAATTAACATATACCAGACCCTTCTACTTTTGAGAGAGAGAGAGAGAGAGAGAGAGAGAGAGAGAGAGAATAAAATGGATATGAACAATGGAAGGCTCTTAGGCCCACCATGGTTGTTGTGTGGGAAAGGAGTTTGCGGGCACTGTGCTCTTATGGATGTGGTTATACCTGAATAGCCATAGTCTGTCCCATTGCAGCAGAGTTATGATATTGCACAATGCTATATATTGTCTCCATATCAGACTGCTGAATGAGATCATCTGGGGATTTGGAATGAGGTGTCATTTCTTTTGGTTTTCATCTGATTCCAGTGATATAATGGAAGTGCTGTATTGGGTCTTGGGATCACAATGGACTGGATGAGGGCCAATAAACTCAAGCTCAATCCAGAAAAAACTGAGATACTACTGTTAGGTTGTTTGTCTTCGTGGTCAACCTGACATGAAGTCAACAACTTAGGGGGCTCTTAGGGCCCCACCTGTCTTTAGATGCATATCTTCTACTGGGTAGAGCTGATGTACAAGCTGCCACCCCTCCTGGGCAGTTATGGTCTAGCCACTGTTGTTCATGTTGTGGTAACCACCAGATTAAGTTATTGCAATATGATGTATTTGGAGCTGCCTTTGAATGCTACTTAGGAAAGCTCAGTTGCTCCAGAACATTGCTTCTAGATTTTTGACCATGAGTGGTACACAACAGACCAGTCTGTTCTGAGTACAATGCAAAGTGCTGATACTTCTTCATCGTGGTCTCTATGTATCACACATATGGACTCTGCACCTGTGCGGAGCTCGCTCCAGGTACCTCGAATAGCTGAGGAAAAGTTTTTTGGGGGGACCCCTCCTGCTGCAACTGCGCATGTCTTAACGGTGCCTGCCTAGCCCTCAGTTCTTCGTTAACCACCATTGTGGCAACATCGCATGAAGGGTCTTCCAGTAGTTTGTCTACTTGCTTCCCGCCACAGATGAGCAATCACTTTGTGTCATCTTGTCTTGGGGAAGGACATATTGTTGAGACATGTCATCACTGCATGTCCATCACTAACAGATGCGCCAAAACAGAGCGCATTGTCTGCTGCTACAGCTCCACATGATCACTGACAACCAATGTACAAAAATGGACACATCTTCAATTTCAGTGACCGGACGAGCTGAATCGCAACAAAAACATCACTGTGATGTTTGCAGGTTGCTTCGGCTCACCAATTAGAGAGTTTGTGACTAACTGTGGGCAGAACTGACTTACCTCCTACTCCTGGCCGATCTCTGAGACTGTCCATGGCAAAAAAAAATCAAAGAACAGATGCCCAAAACGTCTGAAATGCAGAAAAAGAAGAATGATGTGCAAAAATCATTGGCCCCGTTCAGACAACACGCTGAACCATGCTGCTTAACCACAAAATGGTTAATGGAGGGCATTAAAGTTAATGCATTCTGTTAACCATTTTGTGGTTAAGCAGCATGGTTTAGCGTGTTGTCTGAACCCCCAGTGTCTCCACTGAGGCGTTCATGTTGACTGCTGTCACTCCTAAATTCTCCTATACATCAACAAGTGTGTCGATACTGACTTCGCTACCAAGGCCGGTAGGGATGATGTCAGAGGGAGAGCTGAGAGACTCGACACCGACACCAGATGGCCCAATCTCTGGGTCTTGAGATACAGCAACTGGTGGTGAAGCTAAACGACCCGGTCTCCAATGTGTTAAATACAGAGACGAATGCATCAGTGGTGATCTCCTTCCTCCCTATCCTGTTGCAGCCACTGCAGCAATCCTGGAAAGAGCTGTCTTCTGCCGCTCCTACCTCTAAAGGGTTGGAGGCCATGTACCGCACACAAGAAAAAGGAGCTGAATTCCTATTTCAATACCCTAAACCTAATTCAATTGTGGTTGAGTTGTAACAGGGAAAATCACAAAAGATCCATTCAGCAACGGTGAATGGAAGGTAGAAGATTAGATCTCATAGGTCATAGGATCTACTCGTCTACCTCACTCAGTCTAAAGGCCACTAACTAACAAGCCACTATGGCCCGTTATCAGTTGTTTCGTGGGAAAAGATCAGTTCCCTCTTGTGATTATCTGCCAGACGATAGAAGAGAACTTGCAAGGGTAATTCAAGCAGAAGCCAAAGCAATTGCCCGACAACTTAATACCACTAGGCATCAAGCTGATTGCCACACAAAGGCAATGATGGGGGCTGTAGCACTTTGATGGCATGCGTAGCTAAGATCTGCAGGTTTGAGCCAGGAGACACAATCTTGGATAGAGGATCTCCTCGTTGATGAAGAGGGCCTCATCAGTTCTAAAACTGATAAAACTATGGACACAATCCACAAAGCACGCACAACTGGCAAGAAAATTGAACTTTCAGCCCTGCAGCAGCAGCAATATAAATCAAGGCATTGGAATAGAAGCTCCTACTTTCAACAGCCTAGATATCAACCTGAGCAACAGGCTAGGTATCAACCTTCACGCCACCAGGCAGACTTTGGGAAGCAGCAGCACCTTTGACTTAGCTCCCACACAGACTATACTAGAGCAGGCCACCGTTACCTTTGGTGCTCAACCCTTCCCCTTCAACTATCAAAAGGAATATGCAGAAGATTACCATTGGTACCGACACTCGTGACAAGGGAGCAGGGCAGAATAAGGCACCCAGACATCAGAACACTGAGACTGTCTGTCTGGAGAATGCGACTGTAGCAAGTGTTGGAGTCATACTGTCATACACAGGATAGTGACTTACCTGAATCAATCAAAACCGTCCTAGAAGCAGCCAGAAAATCTACTACTAGAAACTTGTATTAGTACAAGTGGAGGAAGTTTCTCACCTTTGCAGAACAGAATAAGTTTGATCCCAAACACTGCCAGATAGTGGATGTTTTAAAATATCTACTATCCCTGCTGACAAGGGGCTTAAAATTTCTTCATTGAAAGTGTACTTGGCTGCGATTTCGGCTTCGTACCCATTTATGAAGGGTTCTCGCTTTTTGCTCACCCTATGGTAAAAAAAAATCTGAGGCTTCAAGAACATAGCTCCACCAACGAAGACATTGGTTTCAGTATGGAGTTCATCAGTCGTTTTGCAAGCATTAACCAAGAAACCTTTTGAGCCGCTGGGTATTGTAGACTTACAATTTTTGTCAATGAAGGTCGCCTTCCTAGTAGCCATAACATCGGCGTGCTGCTCAATGAGCTTAAGGCATTACGTGTGGATGTGCCTTATTTGACATTTCATAAGGAAAGAGTCATTTTATGACCCTATTTGGCTTTTCCACTTAAGGTCATATCAGAATTCCACACTAAAGTTATTGTTCTGCCTATTTCTTTCTTGCTCCACAAACTCCACTTGAAAAAAACATTGCATATGCTTGACATGAGAAAGGCTATAGCTTTTTATAAAGATAGGACAGAGCCATTTAGGAAGACACTGCAGCTTTTTGTGTGTTATGGAGAGCTGCGTAAGGGTCTTTTGGTGTCCCAAAGCTTAGTGCACTGGATTGCACAGGTAATAAAGCTTGTATAATCGGCAACAGGTCTGCAACTTTCAAAGCTGGTCAAAGCCCATTCGACTAGAGTCTACGTCTGTGGCATTTGGGAGGGGAGTTCCCATAGAGGAGCTTTACAGAGCAACAAAGTGGTCTACTCTTTCCACATTTATTCAACACTATTGACTGGATGTCTGGGCGAGACAAGACTGTTCATTCGGTAGAACAGTTCTATCGGAGATACTTGGATGAAACAATGACCCTCCTCCAGGTAGATGAGATTGCTATTCACCCATATGTGTGATACATAGGGACCCCGCTGAAGAAAGTCAGGTTGCTTACCTGTAACTGAAGTTTTTCAAGTGTTGAAGTTCTACAGTGTTGTTATTAATTATCTTATACTGCCTTTCAGGCATAGGGGCCACAATGGTGGTCGTCTTGGGAACTGAGGGCTAGGCGGAACCGTTAGGACATGCACAGATGCAGCATGTGTGTGTGTGTGTTCCCACCTAGCCCTCAGTTCCTAAGTTTTCCTCAGCTATTTGAAGTACCCGGGGCGAGCTCCCCACAGTTGCAGAGCCAATATGTGTGAATGCATAGATAACAACTTAAAGAACTTCAGTTACAGGTAAGCAACCTGACGTTACTTTTAATATCCTGTTCTGTTTGGGATCTGGGATTGTATGCAACACTAGATCTATTTGTGAACCTGTATGGTGACATGGATTAATCAGGTTTGCATTAAGGTTCAGATCCCTTTTCTGAAGCTTACTTGGTGGCTTTTATTGTCTTTCAACTCAGTCGGCATCTCACAGGGGGCAGTCCTTAGAATTGTAGAACCAGTTCCATGAGCCCAAGGAGGACTTAGACCTGTTTTTCTCAATTATTTATTTATTTATTACATTTCTATACTGCCCAATAGCTGGAGCTCTCTGGGCGGTTCACAAAAATTAAAATCATTAAAAGTATAAAACAGTATAAAACCATAATATAAAATACAATATAAAAACTCAACCAGATAAAAACAGCAGCAATGCAAAATTACAAATTTAAAACACCAAGTTAAAATTTATTTATAGACTGTTAAAATGCTGGGAGAATAAAAAGCTGGCGTCTAAAATCATATAATGTAGGTGCCAAGTGAACCTCCTTAGGGAGCTCATTCCACAGCTGAGAAGGCCCACCTCCTGGTAGCCACCTGCCTCACTTCCTTTGGCAGGGGCTCGCGGAGAAGGACCCCTGAGGATGCCCTTATTCAATTTGTAACTAAGGGATGCTTTGTGTCAAAATTCACTCCCCTAGCACAGGTAACTTGTTTTGAATCAAAGTAGATATGTGAATCCCAGCCAGATTGTTTTGATGTTAAATAAGTTAAGTGTTGCCATCAAACAGTAGTATCAAGATACATTAATGTTGTTTTTCTTGCACCCTCTTGTCTCCTCATAAAAAAACAATGCTTTTCTGTGCTGTAGGACCAGACCCAAATATTTTATTGGCCCAAGTATTTGAGAGAGATTCATTTGGTTGAGAGAGATTCATTTTAAAGATCTTACAAATGAGTGCTGATGTTCTAGAGGATTGGGCACATGAATAAAGTGGCCACTTAATCCATCACTGAAAGAAGAGGACACAGATTTGGATAAGACTTTCATGTGCTTATTTATATGCAGAATACACATTTAGAAATAATTACTATAATTTAAATAGAAAAATAGTATATCTCACCATAGTGGAGAAGAGTGTGACCAGGTGATCTGTGTGCCTGCTTAGCCTGCTGCTTAGATGCTAACTCAACATTGAGGGCCCTGCTTGTCCTTATGATGGTTATTTATCTTTAAACAGGATTTGGACTGGACAGCCCTTCAAAAAGATGATGCCTTCAAATAAAGGACTGTCCTCTGGAAGGTAGGACACATGACCCCCTAGGTGTGGAAGGGGAGAGTGCAAGGGCCCTGCTCTCATCCAGTAGGAGATCAGTGGATCCATATCTCTGGTCGATTATATAAGTCTCTTATCTGCCACTTATTTATGGGTAAGTGGTGGCAAATGTGAATTTTAACAATTACATGGTAAATCTCCTGATGATGGAGTTGCAGTAGGGGCATGGACACTGTGATTGTCAGTAAGCACATACATTGTAACATTCCTTGAGACCTTGAGTTGGGGGAAAATCTAAATATCTATTAAAATGCAAGCCTTATACTCTATGAAAATGAACTGGGAGAATAAGGAGTGACCTTTCAGATTCTCAAATGGAAGAAGCTACATTAATGTACAAGGCTGTTCTGTAGCCAAATGGTTACTTCAAAATTGCTATCCCATACTAGTAGCATTATCCTGTACTGATACTGTTGCATAAATTATGCTAATCCGAGTGCGTTCAGATCCAATATTGAGACACTCGTGAAAGATCACAGGCAAGGCATTGGGCACCAAATGTTTATTCTCGAGAATAGGTGATGACCTGGCACTCAAGTAGCAAAGGCAGGGTCATACCACGCTGAGGCAAGACAATAGCCTATATACCTCCAGGTGTTACACGTCATCAGCCTACATCCCATTGGCTCGCATCACCCATCACGCCCCGCAAGCCTGTTCAAAACACCCCCCTACAGTGGCCAGGGGAAGAATTGTAACTGGAAATACCTGATTGCCGCCATCGCTGTGTGCCTTACTTCCTTATTCCCAGGTGTGCTTTGTAACTATAGCCCCTCCCCTATTGGTGATGTGTCTAGGTGGCAGTCGTAAGCACTTGGCTGCATTTGACTGGTCAGTTTCATTTGAAACTGACCTATGGTTTTGTGGATCAGTGGAGTGGATCACTGTTGTGGATCAGTTAATCAGTTCGGCAGGATTAACTCAGTCAATATCGTCTGGCAAGAAAAGGGCTTGGAAGGGGCTCCCCCCCCCCCCCGCCGGCTTATACGCCCATTCACCTTTTCTAGGTGTCCTCGGGTGGGCTCCTGGTGGGGTATCCTAGAGTGGGTGCTTGTATGTCAGGGGAAATGGACATTCTAGTTTTTACATCAAAACTGCTGTGAAAACCCTTTTCGTAACTTGCTGCAAACTGACCCATGCCAACCCCTCCACTCAGAAGATTTTTTTTAAAAAAATAAAAAGTTGAAACAGGCTTACAGTCCTGTTTCAACCTAAACCCCCATCACTTGAAGTATAGGAATGGTAAAGGATTTACAACATTTTTGGAAGAAAATAATTTCATTTTGTGCAGAAATACTATGGAATACACCAAAGGCCATTGTTGTGGACAGGAATAGAAGAGTGATTCTAATGAGAGCTGAAGAGACTAAAAGATGCAATTATGACCTCTGTGTTTCCAACTAAGTTAGTCCAAATAGAACTATTTTGATGAAACAAGAATTTGCAGAATAGTGGGTACAGTGTTAAGTAAGAAAGTTCATACTTAACTTCATACTGGCGTCAACACTGATTTTATTCCAAAATGAGATTAAGTGAATGGTTAAAGGGGATGAATACAAGAGAGAGGTTGGAAGATGTTTTAAAAGATTTGAAATTATCATGGTTAAACTATGGGCAATTGGAACAATGGACTAAAAATTGGGTAAAAGAAAATAGAGAGTGTGGAGAGAAGACGAAATTTGAGGAATTAATTGAAAAAAAGAATTGATAAGGGACAAAATATAGGGATAAAAGGGTTAATGAGTCAACTATATAATGTATTAACTGAGAAAGGAGTGTGGGATAGTAGTGGGAAAGTGGTTTGGGAGACTGATTTGAAGATACAGATAGGACAGCAGAGATGGGAGGGATTATGGAGACAGAGAGTGTTGAGAAATATGTCAGTAAGAATAAAGGAGAATTACTACAAACTGGTATGGAGGTGGTATTTAACTCCGGTCAGATTAAATAAGATTAATAATCAGCTTTCAGAAGATTGTTGGAGGGGATGTGGTGAAAAAGGAACGTATTTACATATGTGGTGGGACTGTAAACATGTGCAAAAGTTGTGGAAGATGTTTTTTTATGAGATTGAGCAGATAGTGGGATTTAAAGTAGAAGTCACACCAAGGATTGCACTACTTTCACCGCAAGAAGAACTTAAATGTAATAAAGAAACGAAAGAGTTAATAACGAATCTGTTGACGGCTGTGAGGCTGATTGTAGCCAGGAACTGGAAGATGCAAGGAGACTATTGTATTGAAGAATGGTATAAAGAAGTGTGGGACATTGCTATAAATGATAAATTGACATGTAATATTAAAATGAAAAAAGGTATAGCAAAAACAAATGATTTTGAGGGTATATGGAAAAAGTTCCTGGAGTTTGTATTTTCTAAAGGAAGTGGGAAACCACCAACAGAAGAAACTATGAGTTTTTGGAAACAGGAATGAGATCCCGAGGGGGGGGGGAGCACTGTTATGTTTAGTATAAATATGTTTAATAGGCAAAATTTGAATATTTGATATTAAGGTAATTTTATGTTTATGTAACAAGTGTTTTTTATTTGATGTTTTGTTGTTGTTATATGTTGTTTAATAAAAAATTTAAAAAATAAAAAACAAAACACTGATTTTATTCCAGCGCCAAGTGAAAACATGGCTTTTTAACAAAGCTTTTAATGGTTGAATTCACTAGGCACATTGTTTTAACTGTTTTAATAGTTTTACTGCTTTTAAATTATTGTTTTAACTTGGTTTATGGTTTAATTTGTTTTTAGCTGTGTATATTTACTGTTTTTATACTGTATGCTTTTATCTGTATGCCGCCCTGAGATCTTATTGATATAGGGTGGGATATAAATGTTTTAAATAAATATAGATATCATCACGTTCCTTTCCTTGGAAACCCAAAGAAATATGCTTATGGAAAGCAAATTGTGGAAATTATGGAAAGCTGGTTGCACATCAAACAGAGTGTAGTAGAGCATTACAACTATTTTGCATTTTATTTTAATAGATCTATAAATAGTAAGGGGAGGCGGTGCTGTAAGTGTGAGTTGAGAAAGAGAAGGAGCCAGGTGACTGGGGAAGTGATGTGGGAGTGTTTTTATAGATTTTGAGAGAGACTGTCCTGAGATAGATTGTTTTGGCTGAAGTACAACTCTGAAGGATGGACTTAAGTACCTAATGTTCAACTTATGCAAATAGGGCATTTTAGAAAGATAAACATGTGTAGAAGGCTTTTTACAGACTTAGAAGTGCATGGAAAAATCCTCATCTTAAGAGGTTTCAAGGAAGCCTGGGCAATTAAGATTTCACAAAGGAGCCACATAGTTCCACTAGTATGACTGTGAATTAAAACAACAACACAGCCAGCTGCATTGCTTCATTAGAAAATATCTGAACAGTAGTAGTGGCATAGTAGAATTGTAGAATCATAGAGTTGGAAAGGGCCTACAAGGCCATCGAGTCCAACCCCCTGCTCAATGCAGGGGTTCCCTGGTAGTCGCCCTTCCAGAAAGTGACCAGGCCTAGACCCACTTAGCTTCATCAAGATTGCAGCATCCCATGCCATCACACCAGAAAGTCACAAAGTAGTGAGTTAGCTTTTGGGTTTGGCAGAACTCTTGTTAAGGCTGGATATTTAACAAACAAACAAAAAAAAATGGGGACGATGTCAGGGAAAACAGCTTTATCACCTTTCCTCTCTTATTGATCTCTGAAAGCCTTTAGAAATATTTGCAAGTAAATAAAGGGCATATATATGTATAGCAAAACTGTTCCCTAAGCTGGCTGCTAAAACCAAAAACTAGCTCAATGTGTGAATTTCAGTTAGTACTAATAATGATATACTGTGGTGGTGCTGCAGTTAAATCTTACTTCCTCATCATTTGTTTGTTGGAAAATGGTGTAATGTGCATGTTGTGGAGCTATGCACCTCTGATTTAAAAGTACAGTGTTTTAAGCAAACACCCAGTAGGAAAAGTATTTTGAGTCTGTTTTTCTCCGCTTGATTCCTAAGAAGGAAACAGTAGTTGCAATCGGAGCTTTATTTTTTTAAAAAGAAGAAGTTATCCTTGCTGTGAAGTCTGGATGAGTTAACTTTTCATTTACAGCTGGAGGTTCTATCTACAGTTGCTGTTTTCTGATTGGTTACTAAAAGGTGAAATTCAAACCACAGTGAACTTTTGACCCCGTAGCAGTGCTTGTGGTACGCCTACCACTTGCGGAGAAAGAGTGTGGGTTGGGTTTTGTGTCTGTGCGTGCACGCCTCTTTCCTTGTATTCATTCTGTGTGATCCTTCAGCTCTGCATGCAACCGTTTGAAGGGGGGAGCAAAAGGACAAGCACAAGCAAGTAGCTTGCATGTTCAAGTAACAGCAAAGCTGGCATTTACCCCTACTGAGTAACACCAGCAATTTAAAAAACAAAACAAATTCCAGCAGGCAAATAAGTAGGACTCTCCCTTCCCCTTTATTTGATGGCTTCTGTTTTGTGTGCAGAAATCATAAATTGATGCAGACGAAGGTAGTAAGAAACCTGACAATTTAAGATGACACATCAGATGGACACTTGCATTGCAAAACATTGGGCTATTTTGGTTTAGGAAATAAATGATAAACTTTTTGAATGACTGTAGAGTCTTTTAATGGCTGCACTAAAAGCCAGCCAGACATGCAGCGAATAAAGAGAGCACTTCTCTTGATTTGCTTCATACTCACAAAGAAGATCTAGCTGCATTCCATTTAATCTGAATCTCACAGCTGTAATTAGCCTCTCCTTAGTTTGTTTAGACTTAAGTGTTTGGGTGGGGAAGGATTTGAACACAGTGCAGTCCATCTTGAACTTCTATGCAATGGAAGATTAGCACAATTCAACTCTCATTTTTTTCACTGGGGCTTAGAACAGAAGCACGTGTTGGATTGTGCTGAAAATGTATGTATTTGGGCTTGCAATAGCCCATCTTTACTAAATGACTTTCAATCTGTAAAAAGTGCTAAGATTGCATTTTTTTTCAATTTCCCGATAAATTTCCATTTCCCCCCAAAATCCCCCGGGAAAAAAACATTTTTCCCTATGGCTTCAAAATTTCCAGAAATTTTACGTCTCTAGTTGCATCACAGTCATAAGCATATTTTATTTGGTAGAGTACCACTGTTTTTCTGCAAAGTTTGCTGTCAAGTATGTGAGTTTAGGATTGCATTTTTGAGCAGCATGCATGTTGTATGCTTCAGGTTTTGCTTATTAAGTATTTTCTCATATTAGTTCAGTGTACACATTACAGTATTCACCATTCATACTTTATTTTGATGTTAATACAGATAAATATTTCAATGAAATTGCATTTAATGTAATAGAAAATTTGTGTGGATTTTAAAATGAAAACATCTGAAATGCCATTGTTTCCCATGACTGATGTACATGGTAGGACAGTTTTATAATATTTGAAATAAGTGAGATTCAAATATAGGCTATCCAGGAATAGATTTTTAAAAAGAAATCTTTCTTAACACTGACACAAAATTTCTTCATTAAATATTCCATTGTATCAGCTAACTGCCCTCTACCCATAAATGTAGATGTTTATCTTAGTATTCTAATTGTGTAATTGAAAGCCCAAACATTTTAAGCATCCTTGACTAAATTAGGGTTACAGTCACTGACACTTTTTTCCTTTGGCCTTTACTCTGAAGAAAACATCAAGAACCAACTTGGGGCTTGGTGTGATAACTTCAAACACGCTTCTAGAAAGTGCTTGTATGAAATAATCCCAATATGTTAATAGTATGTGAGATATATTGTTTTGACACTTCTTTCATAACCTTGTAGCAATTTCTTATAGTGCAATCCTATACATGTCTACTCGGAAGTAAGTCCCATTAAGTTCTTCCAGGTAAGTGTATATAGGATTGCAGCCTTAATAGGTTTTAAAGTATAGCACATGTTTTAGGTGTAAACTGCTAATTTCTTCTTTGCTACAGTTTGATCTGGGAATAGAAGGGAGAATCCTTATATAGCCTAGCCAGCAGCATTGAAGGAACAATGAATTTAATATGATTAATAGCAAATTCCCTCCTCTCCCCCTGCTGCTCTTGTGTGCAATTCCCCTTGAAGCAGTGAAAGCAAAATGCATTCATAATGATACTGTGGCCTCTGTTTATTCTAATCAGTGCTCCCAAGTAACGGCTATTGTATAGTTTGATTCCTCCACCCTAAAAATACAATTTTTGTGTCTTTTATTGTTATTTCTTATGCAACATAACCTTGGAGTTACTGTGCATGTATTTTGATATGAGAAATCATATTACACACCAATCTTTTAAGGTGATGTACTGGTGATTTATTATACCCTATCCAAGTATTTAATTAGGAATATCTGATGCTTGCCACAAATATGTTACTGCAGAATGTCTGTGAAGCAATAGTCTTTTAATCAACAAATTAGTACCTGTTTTTGATTCCATTTAAAATCTCTCTCAGCATGAATGATGTGAAATAGTACTAACAAAGGTTAAGGTGACTGAAAAAACACATAGCTAGTTTAAGGCATTTAAAAATGTCTTAAATATGCTTGCTAATATTTTCCTTAATTGTACACATATGTACATAACCCCCAATTTGTTGTGCAGTTTTTCAGTTGTCATCTAGTGTAAGTTGTTGCATCATTGTCCTTGATGTAGAAAAACCTCTGAAGTATGCATGTTTGCATATGTCAGGTCCCACCCCCAATTTTTCTCTTCAGCCTAACCCCAAACAGCTTTGTTACTCAAATACTTTCATGGACAATTCAGAAATTGTGTGATATTGGTGAGGAAATGCGATTACAGGCACCTTTGCAATGTTTAATAAGATGATTTTTGCAATGTGGCTTGTAATATTTGGTGCTAGGAAATACTGATTTTTGTAATATTCATCCCTGTTGTAGCTAATTTCTGAGGCATATTTATCAATGTTGTGGCTGTTTTAAAAGGGGATTAGTAGATGCTTTCAAAAGTACAGCAAACTGTAGTTCTTCATACATACCTCTTTGGCTGCAGAGCTGCAAAAGTCTGATTGTGAATTCAGTTAGAAGAAACTGAAATGTATTAAAGCAAGTTTTAGCCAAATATTTTTCTTAATTGTTTCTAGTCGTAGGAGCATAGGAAGCTGCCTTATACTGAGTCTGACTCTTTGTTCATCTAGCCCAGTATTGTCAACACTGACTGGCAGTGGCTCTCCAGAGTTTTAGGCAGGATACTTTCCTTGCCCTACCTGGAGAAGCCAGAGATTGAACCTGGGACCTTCTGCATGCCAAGCATGTGCTCTGTCACACTGAGCTATGCCCCCTCCCTTGTCATTTCGGAATATATATTTTAGGATAATTTTTGTTCTAGACTTGAAGTCAAAGTAAATACATTGGGCAGGACCCAATGGGGGTTTTCTATGTGCAACCAGCCCTGCTGGTCCTAGTGTGCATTTGCCCCCTACTGCGATGTAGTGCTTCCGGGGCCAAGCCCCAAAATGAGTGTTTCTACTCGTTTCGGGGCTTGCTCCTAGAAGCGCTACATTGTGGCCAACAGCAATAGGGGCCATGCATGCACTGGGACCAGCGTTGCTGGCCAAGGGTAGAAGGCCCTCATTGGATCCTGCCCTTTGTATAAGTGTGTTTGAAAGCTTGCGGAAGTTTGTCATTCTACTCCAGTTAAAATAACTATTTAACACTAACTGTAGAATTCCAGGGTTCATAGCTTTTTGGTATCCAAAGACATTATCTCATTTACAGTTTATGGAGCGTAACTTTTTCATTACTAAAAATTGAGAGCTACCTGCTACTATTCTATTTGCAAATCTTAACTATACAGCAAACACTTGATAGGACTTGAACTTAAGTGTGCCAAGCAGTTTAATCAGTCGAAAGTATGTCAACTTTTCCTGGCCTTCAGTTTACTTTGAATGCCAAACCTGCTTTAGTTTCATGTTGTTTCTAATCTCTTCTACTCTGTGATTTTTCAACTCTGAGCAAATTCATCTGTTTATTGGTTCTTTCTTGATTTTTTTATACCCAATTCTGCCTTTTGAGATTTGGGTCATACAAACATATCTGTAACATTGTGACCAATTGTTTAGCCAACGTCCTCCACTTCAGAATTCTGTTAGGTGAAACTCCTCCTGAACAGTTGCTTCTGTTACCCAACTCATTCCTTGCTGTTCCTTTATAATGCTTTATTCTAGGTGGAAGCCTCTAATTTTGGAGGTTTCCAAGATTTCTGTGCCTTACTGGGTGGATGCCACTAGGGTGGGAGGAGTGGTAGGGCAATTCTCACATCTCTGTCCTCCTTTTTAACTGTTTCTACTAGATGGGTCCCTGAGCGCATCCAATGGTGTCACAGTGGTGGCGGCTGGTCTGGGGCTGGAGTGGCCATGGGATATACTGGATCCTGGCTTCTCCTCTCCACCTTTCCTGCCCCCTTTTTTCTTTTTTTATTATTCTCATCTGAAGTGGTGACACTAGCCTCAGAAGATGAGCTACTGTGGAATTTCTGGGGTAAGGGTGAAGTTCCGAGTAGGAATTTTCACCTCTGAGGTTGTAGCTCTGTCCCCAGCATCCTATCGCCTGCCATCCAATGTCTAGAGGCCAAAGGATGTGCCCTTAAGAGATCTAATTAGTTTTGCATTCCATTCTATAGCATGATCATTTCCTGAAGAAAAATAAATAGTGAAATATATGACATTGTCTTTTACTGAGTTGAATATTGGCCTATCAATCCAGCGCTGTCTAGCCTGACTGACAGTGTCTCTCCAACCTTTTAGACTAGTGGTCTTTGGCAGATATTGGATTCTTGAACTGTTTTGGAATAGAATTTAGGATTGCCTGCATAGAAAGCATGGAGTCTTTTATTGAACTATGGTGTTTTGGAATAGGACTGTACCTCCTCTACATTCTGGATAGCACAGAGATTCATGAAGAGAAGAGTTAACAATGCAATTTTCAAATTAACAATATCATTAATTCGTATGTGATCATAGTTATTACTGTTTATCAGTGGTATAACTATGATGAAAGTATAATAGTAAATATACACAGCGAAATCATACATGTTATTAATTACACTGAAACAGTTTTATCATGTAGTTTTAAGCCTTCTCAATATTTTGGGTATTTGGCTTTAGTGTTATTGGAACTGACAAAGGATTCAGGCCCATTATATACTTCATGACAATTGAAATTAATTAAGGTAGTCAAATTAACTGTGGTCCTCCAACTTTGTTGCCTTCCCCAAGGGATAATGAACAAATTGTGCAAACTTCGTTCCTAAGAGACTTAATAAAATAGTAAAAAACCAAAATTATATACAGCATACAGACTAACACAACAAAATATGAAACAGCAATAATATGTTCAAATAGACAGTAAGATGAAAAATGCTCTGCTAACACTAGTGGTTCTTAAAAGCCTGAGAAAACTGAAATGTGTTTATTGCAGTTAGATTACTGCAATGCACTCTGTGTGGGGCTACCTTTGAAGACTGGTTCAGAGCTTATGCAAAATGCAGTGGCCAGATTTATTACAGGAACTGGAAGGCTGAACATATAAGACTGACTCTGGCCTGCTTGCACTGGCTGTCTACGTGCTTCCAAGCTTGAGTAAAGCTGCTGTTTTAACCTATAAAGCCCTACATGGCTTGGGACCACAATACCCGATGGAGTGCCTCTCCTGACATGAACCTACCTGTATTCTATGCTCAGTGCCTAAGGTCCTCCTTCTCGGTGGTGCCCCCTCCCCCAACTGTGTAATGATACCCGATAAGGCCAAGCTGGTGCCAACATTGCTATCTTTTTGTGTCTCTTTTCTTAGGCATTTGGCAGTTTATGATGAATTTTTAAGCAATCCTGGTTGACTGTTCAAAGATGTTATTACATATATGTTGTCTTTGTGTATATTCTATGTGTTTTATGTAAATGATCTTTCAACTTTGTATACTGCATTTAATGTTTTTAAGCTTTGTAAACCACTCGAGAGAGCTATGGGGTGGTATAGAAATGCAAGGATGATGATGATGATGACGATGACGACTACTAATGTATCCTTTTGACTATCTTGAGGTCTTCTTGCCTCATCTACTTCTAGCTTCATACTGAAACCCTTTGTGAACCGCCCAGAGAGCTCTGGCTATTGGGCGGTATTATTATTATTATTTATTGCATTTTTATACCACCCAATAGCCGAAGCTCCCTGGGCGGTTCACAAAAACTAAAACAATTCAAAGTGTAAAACAAACAGTATAAAAACATGAGATAAAATACACATTAAAACGAATTAAAACTTACCATACATGATTAAAACTTCCTGAAAACATTCTAAAATTTCACTGGATAGGCCTGCCGGAATAGATCAGTCTTTATTGCTTTTTTAAATTCTAAAAGACTGTCAAGTTATAGAAATGTAATAAATAAATAAATAAATAAATAAATAAATAAATAAGAAAAAGCATTATAAATATGCATAGTTCCTAGGCTTTGTTTGTCTATCATATTAATTCAAATTATGCAAAATAATGGCGCAGTTTGCGCATCAGGGAGCATCCCTGGGTTGTTTGGCCACTCTCACTCACAGTGGGAGTGGTTGGGTTGCATGCTCACACATTCACAACAACCTAAAGTTTTAACCACCCCAGTTGTTGTGACATATAAATCTGCAGAATCTAACTGTTTAAATTATCCTATGTAATCTAGGCAGAAATCCTAAGGTTCTGGAGAAGATGGCTTACACGCCATTGGATGTTGTGACTGAGATACATAGGTATAGAGGAAGGTTCTCTGGCGGAGGCTTTCTTGTGGCAGCAGAAAGCTTTGCTGCCATTGCTCTTCTGTCCCTGTCATCAGATCAGCAACGGCAGATCAGGGTGTTGCATAAATTATGCCAAATCCAAGTGTGCCAAAGTCCAATTATTGAGACACTCACGAAAGATCACAGACAAGGCGTTGGGCTCCAAACGTTTTTTCTTGAGAATAAGGTGACTCTTCTTGCTCACACTGCTAATTCAGAGTTACCCTGGGCTGGGGCAGGACAATAGCTTATATACTTCCATGCAGTGGTCAGAAAGGGGAATTGCAGTGGAAATTGCCATGTGCTTTGTGCCTGTAGCCTGTGGCTAGGGGGCAGTCCTAAGGACTTGGCTGAGTTTAATTGGTCAGTGTCATTTTGAAACTGACCTATGGTGTTAAAGTGCACTTAAGCAATGTTTACTTGAAGTTAGGTGGCGCTGGAGCTGTGTGTATGTGGGGGGGATTTGATGGGATGGGATTAACTCAATCAGTGTCCTTTGGAGTTGACAAGGCTAGGGGGCTGGGAAAGTGTCTATGTGCTGCTTGCATGGGGGGAAATGGAGTTCTTTACTGGGGGCATCTGACCACTCCCCCCTCCCTGCCTTGTGCGCCCCTTTACCTTTTCTAGGTGTGTGCGTGTCAGGGGGAAATGGACACTCTAGTTTTTACATCAATGGTAGGCCTTGGATCTACAGGATTCAAAGCCTTCTCTTTCTCCTGATAAGGGAGAAAAACTGCTTCAGCCCTGGAGTGGTATATTTTCCTTCTCATTAAAGCCAATGTGAAGCAGTTGTTTTTTTTTGTTTTTTTAAAAAAAGGATACCAAAATACAAAAAGAGGAGGTGGAAGGGGAACAAAATCCCCTCTTCCCTTTAGCCTAGCAAGGGCTTAGGAACTGCTTGTCTCCGCCAAGGACCCACCAGGCCCCCTTTATAGGGGCTACTCTGTTAATGCACAATGTATTTCCATTACTTAAGGTATCTGCATTGTAAATGGAACGCTTTTGATGTTCAAATGCTCAACACAAAAGACTTATTTCTCCTTTATATTGTCCTTGAAAAACACTGGCTTTAAATGCATTACCACCTTCATGTTTCTTCAACTGACACAGTGCAGATTATAAAGGGCCTTATTAAACAAAACAAAAATATTTTGGAGGAGTCTCTTGGCATTTGCATTAATACTTGCTGCTTTCTGTTAGAAGGAGCAATACCACCTGTATTGTTGATTCATGAGCTGCATTTTAACACACTAGTCTAGGATCACAATTATGTTTATCTACACCAGTCACCTAGAGCCTTCTGTTACCTTGCTGCAAGTCAGTGTGATCTGCATATCAATATATTGAGTTACCACAGTAACAGGAAACAGCTAACCCCAAAACAGTACATTGTAAAAATAGAGATCAAGAAGGGGCAGCCCAACCCACAACCCAGTTAAAGATCTTAATCACACTGAAAATCAATTTACATACACTAAGAGCTGGAATTTAATTTAAATTCTGTTTTGTTCAATTGGTTTAAATGGAAGAACTGGCTTCCAATCCCAAATGTGTATGTGCAAGCCCTTATTTTAGCCTTATTTTTTCTGCTTGAGAAGGGGGCAATTAAAGGGACTTCTCTCAAACGTTTTTCATATCAGCATTTTGAAAAAAAAACATTAAAAAAGTCTTCTAAAGCCAGATATATTTTAAAAGCTTTGAACTGATCACATTCTTCTAGGGACACTAAATTTTAAGTGTCCTATTACATAAGAGTAATGTTATGCACAAGTATGAAGCTCGTTAAAGTTTTATACTTTGGACCCTTGTGTTAATGAGAGCCAATGCTCTTCAGAACAAATGTTCAAAGCTCAGATACATATGCTGAACATGTGTGCATATGCAAAGCTTTCAAAACCTGCTTAAAAATGTGAAAATGAGTAAAGCTTCTGTTACTCTTGATAAATATCAGCTGTCATGCAATTCAGCCCACTATGTTCTACTTTTCATAAACCACAGGCCTAGAAATGGCAATTTTGACTTCAACAGTTGCATGTAATGTATTATACATGGCAATATCAATCTACGGTCAAGAGTTTAGAGCTTTCACTTCAAAGAATTATCCACTGCTATCCCCTTACTAGTGGAAGTAAAGCCACTAATGTCAATGGAGTGATTACAATAAGTGCAGACTATTATTGAGATAATTTCACTTGCCCTTTATTTAAATGCTATGCACCAAAATATGTGCTACTCTTTGAAAGGACATACCCTACCACAAATCTGGTAATGTAAAAATAAATCACAGCTACTGCAACTACTCATTCTCCAGGTTTATTTTCAAGGTATTCTAGTTTTTCCTAGTTTTAAACAAAACAGTGTACTTGTCCTGCACTACAGGAAGTAAACTGCATGAGTAGCCACAAGTACAGCACAAGCCAAAATTATCCTACCGCATATCTTCCTTTCAATCTGGGCCCCAGTACTCTTCTATACAAACACTTTCCCTGGTGAAATAAAAGCTTTGCCTGCATATCACTATTTATACTTACTTGGTCTTGATTAGGGAAAAAGTAGCAAGCAGGTCTTGCGCAGAGATCAGAGTCATGCTTGCTCATTCCACTCCAACCCCTCAGTTCTCTCTTAACTCTGGTTAGAGTTACAAATGGTTTAGGCGAAAGAAAGATGGCTAGAATAGAATTCACACATGAAAAGGAAGAGGCTGAATGAGGAAATGTACAATTCCACAGCCTAAGTCTGATGGTTGAACAGTGATTTAAAAAGGGGCCTCATACCACCTCAAATTGGCTAACGTGATGGGTGGGCAATAAATAAATGTTGGTTGGGAGAACTCTGCATGTGTGCACTTCTCTTTCTTTCTCTGATTGCTTTTCTCTTGTTTCCCCCCCTGTGTTTCTGCCAATTGACATAACATTCCAAATGAAATCAATAAAGTCAGTCTGACTTTGCTTGTTACATGTTAATTACTTCAACAGAGTCTTGGGTTTCAGAACATATACAGAGTTCCTTGCAGAAAGGGTGGTCTCCAAGAGAGCATATTTGACTTATGTTGCTAGAAACACTAGGAGTGAGAGCAAGTAATCTCAAATTAATGGGAATCTGAGATTAGTAAAAGCGTGTCACTTAATGGAGAGAGATTGTTTCACCAATGAGTTGATAAGCTCCATTTTTATGTCAGTGGTTTAGCCAGCAAATCAGAAAATTACTTCAGTGCTTGGACCCACTTTCTTAATGACACTAACCCTACATATTCAAAGAACTGGCTTGGTTATTACAAAAAGGAGGTTAACTTCTGGCAGTTTATTTGGAGAGAAAGATCAGGATAGATGCTTACTAAGCCTTCCCAGCAGGGTTCCAAATTACCAGACACTGTAGGGTTATATGTACCAGTCATATGTATGGACCTGTGGTTATCGTTTATAGCAAACTGTGGTTAGTTTAACACACAAGCTTCATAACCCATTGTTTGAAGTTGACTTGGTTTAAAATTGATCAAAGTTGCTTAAAACTGCAATCCCTGCCTCTCACACAACAACAAACCAAGATTAGGAAACTTAAAATAAATGCTGTTGAATTCATTCTCCCAGCTGTATGGGAGAGTGAAAGAGCCCAAGGTTCACTCATACTCATTCTAACTCATGCATGTCATGCTAAACCATGGTTGAGTAAGATGTGTGAACTGAGTCATGTAATGTATAAGATTTTGAGGAAGATCAAAATCTGTAGCAGCAGTTGGTCATTTAGAAAATATATTTACAAAATTAGTAAGCCACTGACTGGATCATATCTGCTACAGATATACTTTTACCATTGCATGCACAATATGTTTCTTTTGTGTAGAAAGCATGCTCATCTAACTTAGCAGTAATTAATTGCAAAGTACATGCTTTGCATGTACAAGGTACCAAGTTCAATTACCAGCATCTCTAGGTAACGTTGGAAAAAATCCTGCTTGCAAACCAGGAGAGCTGCTGCTGGCCATTATTGTCAGTTCTGGGCCAGATGGACCATTGGTCTGACTCAGTGTACAAAGTCTGTTTGTCCATCTAGCCCAGCATTGTCTGCTCTGATGGCAGCAGTTCTCCATGCAGTAAGAGAAAGATGGGTTTTTTTCTGTAATCTGATCCTTCCAGCTTCAAATCCAACAGATTGAACCTGGGAACTTCTGCATGCAAGACATGTGTGCTATTACTGATCTTCAGTTCCTCCCTAAAAGGCTTAGCTAATGCTGAATACCTTCAACAATTTTAGGCATAGAGTGCATGGAAGACTTGCAGTCTCTTTGTATCAAGCATTTACCATGGAAAGGCTGAGGTGATATACTGATTGTTATGGGTAGAGTTTAGGATCCACTGCAATATACTTACCCAAAAGTGCCTCCGTGGAAGTATACTAACCCAACCTTCCCAACCCTCCAGATGTGTTGGACTACAACACCCATCAGCCTCAGCCAGCATGGCCAATAGTCAGAGATTATGGGAGTTATACTCCAACATATTTGGAGAGTGCGAGGTTGGGGAAGGCTAACCTTTAGTGCTTCTGTGGACTCCTTTGACTTCCCTCATACCCCATAAAATATAGGTAGTCTATAGGTAATCAGTGAAGTAAATGACATTAGAAGGTGGTAAGTGATGTGATTACCTGGTCTAGTTAACCCAGAGAATATATGTTTGGAGAGAAATTCCAAGAACGTTTTGCAGATCAACAATATTTGGGCCATCTTTATCACTCACAAAAATCCACAGTTGAGGGACATGCTGATTTTGGACTCTTATTTTGATACATCATCAGCTGGGTATTTTTCAGTTCTGTCAATGGGCATGGACAGAATGGTAGTTGTGTGCAGTGACAAGTCCAAAATCAGCCTGTCTCTGAGCAGCAGATTTTTGTGAATGAAAATAAATGAGGCAGATATGTTGACCAGGAAAAAGGCCTCTGAGTCTCTCTCCAAACATGTTTTCTGAGTTTAGCTAGAACAGGTAATCGTATTAGTCACCATGGGCGGGCAAAGGAGCAGGGAAGCAAACAATTCAGGGAGTGAGACAACAAACCTTGCAACGTTGACTATAATTAAGGTTTTGAAGAAATGTGTGAGCATCTCTTCAACTCTGGTTTGGAAGATCCTGAATGAGCCATGGACGTGTGCTCTCACATTTCATGTACATTTTCTCTTGTTGCCAGTTTAGATCCTAGTTTACCATTATATTTGAATTAAACACCTGTGAGTTTAGCCCTTGTCCTCCAAATCAGAGTTGGAAATGTACTTGAAACTTCTGGATTCTGACTTGGAGGGCAAGGGCTTAAACAAGGAATTAGCAACATGGTATCCTCCAGGTGTTTTGTACTATTTATTTATTTATTTATTTATTTCACTTATATACTGCTCCCATAGCCGGGGCTCTCTGGGCGGTTTACAGAAATTCTAAAATTAAGATAAAAATGAGTATATAAAATTTAAAATTCTAAAACACAGAACATACACACATAAAGCATTAAAAACCATTAAAAAACTAAACATGTGGGTGATTAAGATGTGCTGCCATATGCCTGGGCAAAGAGGAAAGTCTTAACCTAGCGCCGGAAAGATAGCAGCGTTGGTGCCAGGCGAGTCTTGTCAGGGAGATCATTCCACAGTCTGGGGGCCACCACCGAAAAGGCCCTGTCCCTTGTTGCCACACTCCGAGCCTCTCTCGGAGTAGGCACCCGGAGGAGGACCTTAGATGTTGAATGTAGTGACCGGGTATATTCACGTCGGGAGAGGCGTTCCATCAGGTATTGTGGTCCCAAGCCGTGTAAGGCTTTATAGGTCAAAACCAGCACCTTGAATTGGGCTCGGAAACATACAGGCAGCCAGTGCAAGCAGACCAGAGCAAGTGTTATATGGTCGAACCTTCTGGTTCCCGAAATCAAGCTGCATTTTGCACGAGCTGCAGCTTCAAAGGCAGCCCTACGTAGAGTGTATTGCAGTAATCTAACTTGGAGGTTACCAGAGCATGGACAACTGAAGCCAGGTTATTCCTGTCTAGATAGGGGCGTAGCTGGGCCACCAACCGGAGTTTGTAGAAGGCACTCCGTGCCACTGAGGTCACCTGAGCCTCAAGTGACAATGATGGATCTAAAAGAACCCCCAAGCTACGAACCTGCTCCTTCAGGGTGAGTGCAATCCCATCCAGAACCGGTAGAACATCCCCCATCCTGTCAGCGGAGTCACCTACTAACAGCATCTCAGTCTTGTCTGGATTGAGTCTCAGTTTATTAGCCCTCATCCAGTCCATTGTCGCTACAAATTCCATAACTCCTGACCATTGGCCAAGCTGCATGGGGCTGATGAGAGTTTAGTCTGAACATCTGGAGGGTGCCTACCGCTGATTTAAACCATAGTTTGCCAATTCATCAAACTATGAAAAGTGCTAAAAGGATAAGGCGAAGGAAATTCCATATGAAGAAGGGAAAACACATGAGCCTTCAGATCTTCGCAGTTCTTGAAACCATGTTTGAAGAATTGTCTGAATCTAAATATTATAAACTTGTTAGCATTTCTGGAATTTTCTTGCATTTAGAGAATGCTTCTCTTCATGTTTATGGCTTGTTTGCATGATATTTTTGTGACTAACTGGGGGTAAATGTTATGAATGAAAACACACTTTAAAAACATAATAAGATGAAATAAACTGTACCTGAGGGAGATACTATTTCTATCTATTCAAGGACATAAATTTCTTTTTCAATAATTATGAATATAATCCCAAATTTAAATGAAGGGGTTGTTTTGGACAATTGCATTTAAGAATTTTGAGCTCGAACATAGGAGGAGTTGTTTTTCCTTTATGGAACAGTACAGCAGCTACTTTATTTCCAAATAATTTTTAGTCATAGCCAGCTTCAGTCTGGCACATAAATTGAGCTGTGTGCCAAAAAGTCACTTGCTGGAATGAAAGGGAAAAAAACTAGGAGGAAAAGATGAGTCTGATACTTGGACCAGCATAGTTCCAATTTTTGTGTGCTGTTTAGGAATGAAAGTAGAAACCATGCTGTTTGTGCAGATTGTCCTCCTGGATTTTCTGTATTAGAGGTCTATTGATTTCTGTAGAATGAAACTTCTGCATAATATGTTTGGGTAAGGGTGTTACATTTGAGCTACACATTCTGAAAAAAATTGTAGATCAGCCCTCTGGAGACTACCACTGGATGAAGGGGTTAGGGGTCTGATTAAAGATGTCTTCCCGAGACATCTTTTATTCTGTAAGATGTGTTCCCGAGACATCTTACAGAATAAAAACAATACAAAGGGCACAATAAAATTATTTAAAATATAAACAGTGTGATAAGGGCAAGCTGATGCTCTCCTCTCAAATTTGGAGTTTGACCATACTTCGGGATGATGCTAGTTGTAGTCTAACTTATCTAGAGGGCACTAGTTTGGGGAAGGCTGATCTATTACATTTTATCAGGATCTTGGCATACATTTATTTTGAATATATTGAAGGGAGAGAATGTATGAGATACTGTACAACTTTTCAAATGGTACCTTTAATTGTTAAAAAGTTAAGGCATCTTTTAACAATTTCCTCATCTGTTTTGGAATCTTGAACATAGTTTTTCTACAATATACCACAGCCAAAGTGGCTTAAAAATAAAGTATGTTTTAATCCCATCAGTTTAGTTCAAGATCCAGGATTTAAACACATATTGGCATTGATTTCAGATGACCTCTGTCAGCTTCAGGTTTTTTTTGTAATTGTTAATGCTGGAAGAAAAGAGAAGGTGACTTCACTTTGAAGTGCAAAATACCTGCTATCTTCAAATACAAACTGGGAGGAAATGCCACCTTAAAGGTCCCCAACCCCTCTAAAATGTTATGTAGCAGGGAAGGGAATGTGAACATTTGTGCAGTCTGTACGATAGTGTTGTGTGTTTCAAGCCATATTGAACCAGGGGTCAAATTTTCATCTGCAATTATAGGCTGTGTTTGAACAATACAATAGTGGGTTAATAGTCAACTCCATGGTTGATAATAATCATGTCCCCACATGACATGATTATAATCAACCATGGTGTGGATTAAGGCCAGGATTGAGTACATCCTAAGGAGGTACTGAGCAAGCAGTATGTGCTTGAAAGTGTCTAGTCCCCTCCACCCCCGCTTCATCTGCTGGATGAAACTGAATCTGAATGCCACTGTTCATGGTCTAGTTACTCCTAAGATCCTGAAACACGATCTGCTCATTTGCACACATTCTGTTCCAAGTCAGAACTGCTAACTTTCTTTCTGTCATGGATCTTAGCTTTGGACAGAAACTGCCTTCTGTCCTGCACACTTTATCAGGATGTCACCAGGCACAGCTTCAGACACATGGGTTCCCACAACACATTAACCCACCATAGTTTATTGTGTTGTTTGAATGCATTGCCTTTACTGAAGAGTGGGTTAACGTGTTGTCTAAATGCAGTGTGTTTTTCATAGGGTGGCTTGTTAACCATGCAGTGTGGTTTATTTCTCTGGAATAATAAATGACCAATGGCTTCTTGTTGGTTTGTTCAGTGTGGTTAACAAGCAACCCCACAGAAAAATTGCTGTGTTCAGACAACACAATAAACCACCATACAGAAAAGTACTGTGTTCAAGCAACATGATAACCCACCCAGTGGGAAAAGTGCTGTGTTCAGACAACATGAGAACCCATGGTTCAACAACAAGCCACACTGGGTGGGTCACCATGTTATGTGAATCCAGCCAGTATCTGAGCAAAGAGCAAGCATGTGTTCCCCTATTTGGAAGCTCCAAATGTTGCACTTGGTTATGCATTTCAACATGATGAGTCATAATGATTAAACTGTGGAATTAACTTCCGCATGATGTAGTGATGGTTACCAATTTGGATGGCTTTAAAAGGGGATTGGACAAATTAATGAAGCATAAGTCTATAGATGGCTACTTGTCCTGATGGCTATATGCTACCTTCAGTATCAGATGCAGCATGCCCATGTACAGCAGTTCCTGGGGAACTTGGTTGGGAGGGTGCTGTTGCACTCATGTCCTGCTTATGGGCTTCCTGTGAGCAGCTGGTTGACCGCTGTGTGAACAGAATGCTAGACTAGATGGACCCTTGGTCTGATCTAGCATGGCTCTTCTTATGTTAGATCTACGTTCCTTTATTTATGGCTCTAGCCTGAAGGATACATGTCCAGGACACTTGCTGAAATTCTTGGAATATTTGGTTGGAAGCTGAGAGCACAATCTTGCTCAACTGGTGGGGCTTTCCTGGCCTCTCCTCCTACTGAAACTTCTCCCTGAGGGTCAGGGAACTTTCTGAAAAAGAATGGGCTGCGGTTTGGGCAGATACAACAGGAAGGGAATTGTTGGAATTCAGGGGGACTGCCTTGCATAAACCTGCACAAGGCACCTTTTTGAATCCAAGGCATTTGATTCTGGAACTTAGGACTTGTTCAAATGGTATTTTCAAGAGAGAAATCTCCTAGGCTGGGTTCACACGTCACTCTAACACATGGTGAGTTGCAAGCTTGCTGGTTAGGTGGTTATGCAAACAAGCTACTGTTCTCTTTTTAGACAAACAAACAAGTTACATGGAGTAGTTTATTTCATCCCCCCTCGTCCCTCCTCCTCCTGTGGTCCTCCCGCTCATCCAGGCTGGTGTTCCAGCTTCCTTTGCAGTGGAGCAGAGTAGTGGCAGCATTTTTGGCTGCTCTTGTCAAGCAACTCTGTAGGCGATGTCTGTATAACCCACACTGCGTGACAGACAACACGCTAACCCACCATAGGTAAAATAACACTTACTGCTGACCATGAGTTCCTAGGGTGGCTTATTTGGGGGAAACATCTCACAGATAGCACAGTAACCCATCATGGGTTGTTCCAGAAAATAAACCATTATGGCTTAGGGTGTTGTGTGAACCCAGTCAGTATCATAAGTCTCTTGGGCACATGCATACTTTCTCTTCTCACACCTCTACTGGACAGTTTTCTCTATTTTGAGGTTTCCTCTAGAAGATACCATCAGAGCACAGCCTCAGCCTATATCTTGTTCACAGTCAGTGTTCAAAACTATCAGACAGTAAAGAGCTCACACAGTATGTTTGCTATTTCTTTCAGAAAGTGTTCATAAACTAAGTTAATACTGTGGATGGCAAGATTTTCTGCGGTGAGTACACTACTTAAATTTTATTTAAATCTCCCTAAGAAAATGAACATAAAAACAAAAGAGCCATGCTGGATCAGACCAAGGGTTCATCTAGTCCAGCGCTCTGTTCACACAGTGGCTGACCAGCTATTGACCAGGGATCCACAAGCTGGACATTGTCCAAAGCACCCTCCCACCCATGTTCCCCAGTAACATGCACACAGGCTTACTGCCTCTGATACTAGTGGAGTACATAGCCATCAGGGCGAGTAGCTATTGATAGCCTTTTCCTCCAGGAATTTATCCATCCCCCTTTTAAAGCCATCCATCTTGTGGTAGTGAATTTCATAGTTTAACTATGCACTGTGTGAAGAAGTACTTCCTTTTATCTATTTTGAATCTCCCACCAATCAGCTTCATGGAATGACCCCAGGTTCTAGTATTATGGGAGAAGGTTAAGAATGTCTCCCTATCCACATTCTCCATACCATGCATAATTTTGTACAGCTCTCTCAGGTCTACCCTAAGCCTTCTTTTTTTCAAGCTATACAACCTCCAATCCCTAAATTATTTTAGTTGCCCTTTTTTGCACTTTTCCCAGCTTTACAATGTCTTTTTTTAGGTGTGGTGACCGGAACTATACACAGTATTCTAAGTGTGGTCTCTCCATAGATTTGTATAAAGGCAGTATGGTACTGGCAATTTTATTCTCAATTCCTTTTCTAATAACACCTAACATGGATTTTGCCAAACATGGTGGTGATATAACTAACAATTGTTAATTCCCTTCTAATGTGACTCTTAAAAAGCTGAACTGAGTTTTTGATTTTTTGGTTTTTGATTCCTTCATTTTTAAATTCCATTTATTTACTTTTTATTTCTCTAATCTGTAGCTTACAACAGAAAGTTATAATTTTGTTCTCATAGGTTTCTGAGGTGAAGCTGTAGAGTTTATATTCAAAGTGTACACACCACTATAAACATGTCTTCCCCCCCCCCCTTTCGGCCTTGTTTATTATACCTTCAAGTAATCTCAAGCCTTTGTCAAGCATATTTCTCAAGGTAGTTAAAAATTATTCCCTTTCCTGTTTTCCATTAACGAAAGTTGGGTAAAATAGAAAATTTTCTACCAATTTCAAAATACCAACTTCTAAGTCTCTGACAAGAAAAGCAGACTGGTTTAAGCTGACTGGGATTCATTTCTGTATAACCTTCCATTGTAATTGTATTCAAGATTACAATGAACTGCCCAGAGAGCTTCGGCTATTGGGCGGTATAGAAATTAAATAAATAAATAAATAAATGCAAGATGTGTCCATTGATAATTTGTTAAACTTGCAAATGTTAAGATCATAGAAAGCCATAATTCTGGTTTATTAAAATAAACTAGGATCATAAACCCATTGGTTTGTTCAGACAAATCATTGTTAAACCTAACCACTGTGTATCCCACTCTGGACATAATTACACACCATGATAATGGGCAGTTGAAAATGGAAGCAAATCCCCCACACGCCTGTGCTAACTTGAAGATATAACACTATAAACAGGCTTGAGGATATAATACTATAAACTGTGATGGCTCAACAAGCCAGGGTAGATGTTTTGAAGCCAGACACATGATGGAAGAAAGGAGCAGGCACATTCATAAATCATGGGCAGAAACCATGATTTATGAAGCCGACTTTATGATGTCTGAACCGGACGTAAATATATTTAGCAGCAGCAATAGAGTAGAGGAATTCTATAGGAATGGAAGGCTTGGTTTGGATATATGTTCTGAAACAGGCCACTGCGTTTCACACAGTTTTTTACTCTTCTTTTTTCTGCGCAGTCCCCCTGCTCTGATATTGCTTTAGCATCAGGAAACTCTGTTTTCTTTGAAAGCCAACATAAAGAAACAAAATTAAAAAAAAAATCTGATGTCTTCATGGTTGTGGGAGAGGAGGAGGGAAGAACATAACTTGCAATAGTTCATACACATAGCAGGAAACCATGGTTTCCAGTTGCATCTGAATTGGTCCATAGTTCCTTGCCCATAAATGCTTCATGAAGGGGCCTGATGTGTATGTGCAGATGGGCTCCTTCCAGTGAAATGAAGGTGCTTAAAGGTTCCATAGTGCATCTGGATTTTTGGATGGGAATTTATGCCTGTTAACAATGGCTGAGATCCAAAGACCTGTTTTGGCTGTGTCTATTGGGATGTTTTACTTCTTTTCATTTGAACAGCAAAACTCCATGTTATAGCATAGCCTAAACTGCTTCGTCAGTTTCAAAACTGGTTTGCCATATGGCATCAGAAGATGCTGTTAAAGAAACATAAACAGAGTCCTCTTGGGTGCACAGAAATAGTTCTTTGGATCTCAGCCAATGGCTTGCATTGCAAGTCTGAGTAAAGAAAGTAACTTTAATTGCAGCTCTCTCTCTCGCTCTGTGTGTGTGAGTGTGTGTTTAATATAAATGATATAACTGTTAAAAGAACTTCAAAGATTTTCAGTTTGCAATTTATCTTAAATATTTATTTATTTATTTATTTATTTATTACATTTATATCCCACCCTATATCAATATCTCAAGGTGGCATACAGATAAAAACATACAGTATAAAAACAGTAAATATACACAGCTAAAAACAAATTAAACCATAAACCAAGTTAAAACAATACATAATTTAAAAGAAGTAAAACTATTAAAACAGTTAAAACAATGTGCCTAGTGAATTCAACCATTAAAAGCTTTGTTAAAAAGCCATGTTTTCACTTGGCGCCAGTCAGGCTTCCAAGGGGAGGGCATTCCACAGTCGGGGTGCCACAACAGAGAAAGCTCTCTCCCTTGTCCCATCATAGTGAATGTGTTGTGCTGGTGGGATGCGGAGAAGGGCTCCTCCAGCAGATCGCAAGTCTCGGGCAGGCATATATAAGGAGAGGTGCTCCCTCAAGTATCAAGTTCCCAAATCATTTAGGGCTTTAAACATCTTTACCAACACCTTGAATTCTGACCGGAAGCGTATAGGCAGCCAGTGCAATTCCTTTAAGACCAGTGTTATGTGGTCTCTGTAAGATGTACCCGCCAGCAGTCTAGCTGCTGCATTTTGCGCTAGCTGCAACTTCCAAGTTGTCTTCAAGGGCAGCCCCACATAGAATGCATTGCAGTAGTCTAATTGGGAAGTTACCAGTGCATGCACTACTGTGGCTAGGTTGTCCCTGTCCAGGAAAGGCCTTAGCTGGCAGATCAGCCGAAGCTGACCCCAGGTACTCCATGCCATGGAGTCCACCTGGGACTCCAGTGAAAGATGCATCTAGGAGTACTCCCAAGCTACGCACCTGCTCCTTCAGAGGAAGCACCACCTCATCCAGAACAGGTCACTTACCCAATTCGTGGACTCGGGAACCACCAATCCACAGAGCTTCTGTCTTATCAGGATTCAGCTTCAGTTTATTGGCCCTCATCCAGCCCATTACAGCCTCCAGGCACTGGTCCAACACCTTCACAGCCCCAGCTGAGTCTGATGACAAGGAGAAGTAGAGCTGAGTATTATATGATATTTTGTTTCCTCTGGTTATTTTGAAAGTATAAATATTAGTTCTTCTGAGTACTTCCAATTACGCAATTAACAATGATATCTATACTTTTAAAATAACCTTGTAATACCCTGTCAGTAAACTTGAATCCTTAAAATAAAAATGCTAGTTATGGTAGCCAACCTCAAATGTAGTCTCAGACTGACTGAAGCAGAGCAAAGATATTCACAAAAACAGGAAATTCTTTTGTTTGCCCTTCCTTAGTAGTCCTGAACTTTGTGTTAGACACACATCCTTTTATAGATGGCTACTAAACTTTTGAGTTAAATATTCCTTCTCTAGGCCTTCAGTCCCTTTCCAGAAATTGCCTTATTTCCAATTTTTCTCCTGCATTTGCAAAACATTTGCTTTAGAAGTTGTCTATAACTAGAAATGGGTTTTTATTATGAAAATATTTAAGTAACGTTTAATGTTGGGGAAGAAAGTAAAAAGCATTCTGCAAATGTAGACACAAGGTATTTAACAGGAGTTGTGAACAGAGATTTGCTGTCTACAGAAAGGGAGGGCAAAGGCAGTTCAGTTCCAGGCATCTCAGTGGAGATGCAAGCTCTAGGATTCTAGCTTTATTAAGAAGAAACCTCATTGACAGCTTTTAACCTGTTGATTGTTTTACTATGATTTTAATTTTTGTGAACCGCCCAGAGAGCTTCGGCTATTGGGCGGTATAGAAATGTAATAAATAAATAAATAAATAAATAATGTTCATATTTAACACTAAGCCAGGATTTCTTTGTTCAAATTGTGCTTTGTTTGCCCCAGGCAAACCATAGTTTATTTTTTGGCCACAAACCACAACTTGAAGCCATGATATGTTAGTTTATGAACCTCATCTTACTGTAACTGTGTTTGCCATTACGAACAAACCTGTATTCCTGTCTTATTCCTGATTTGTTGTAGTGTCCTGCTTGAGCTGCTCACCAACTAACAGGTGTGGAGCAAGAGCAATTAAAAAGTGAAAGTGCTCCATAGGATAAATGATGCTTGTGCTTTTCCTGAACTTGCCCTCCCTCGTCTTTCTTCCTGACAACAGGCTTTCTTCCCCATTTGAATTTCCCCTAGGTAGATCTCTCTTGCAGCAAACGTTAAAGGTACATAAGCCTACTGTATGTTTAAACCACTACTCATCTGGATTTTTAAAGGAAGCAGTCCTGTGGTCCCTGAAAGGCATCCTATGGGAATACGATTTTTCAGATTCCCCTTCCCAAAGCTATGACTTCTGGGGGCGGGGAGACTTGGAGATCTGATCCCTCCCCTTGCAACCTCCATGGGAAGAACCATAGTGCCTGTTTTCTGAAGTCACAAGAACAACTTCAGATGACCTCATAGAGGTCAAAAAGGGGGCATTCTGGTGAGTGGCGAGGGGAGGAGAAAGGAGAGGCTGGAATCCACTCTAACCTGTGGCCTCTTTGCCTGAAGAAATAAAAAAAGTAGGATGGAGAAGCAAAACTCGCCTCCATTGCTCCTCAACTTCTGATGGCAGCAACCCAGTAGGGCACAAAATATTCGGAAGCCTTCAAGATTGGATGCTTTTGTCTAGCAGACAAGAATTCCTGAGAATTCTGAATTTAGCAATCAAGCTTCTCTGGTGTAACCTTTTATGCCTGCCTTATGACATCTGGCACAGACTTTAGTTAGTTTTGAGAAGAAGCAAGTCTTCTCAAAATCATTGTCATTAAAAAGCAAGATAGATTTCATGAAAATTCCATGGGGATGCAGTAGGCTGTTGAAGAGAGAACTTTTTCTCCTTCTTTCTGATAGAAAAGGGTTAACCAATTCAGGGATCAAGCTTTTTTGGTTGTGTTTTGGTGGTGTTAGTGTGAGTTCTCAGAGGAGAATTCTCTGCCGGGTGTAGAGCTGGTCAATGGTAAATGTGCTGGTCACTGTGTGGTGAAGCTTTATTTATTTATTTGTTGCATTTCTATACCGCCCAATAGCCGAAGCTCTCTGGGCGGTTCACAAAAATTAAAACCATTCAAAGTATAAAACAACAGTGTAAAACCATGGTATAAACTACAATATAAAAGCACAACCAGGATAAAATCACGCTTTGTCACTCTTTGACAGCCATGAAGTAGTTTGGGATACCAAACGGGAATTGGCAGAAAATGGGGGAAGGAGGGATGAGACAGGAATTGGCTAAAAAAAGCTGGGAGCCAAAACCTAGCTTATTAAACAAATCATGGCTAACACAAATACTGGCTTAGTGTTATGTACAAACACGTCTATTAGCTTTTAGTTCAGCAGCAAAACCCAGTAATTTTCCTAGCTGCATCAGTGCCTGAATGATATTACTTGATGGATTAAGAAGATGGTGTTCTAGTAGGCAGAAGGGAGAACTAGGTAAAGCCTAATATTTATCCTAGACTGATCTTGCCAGAGCAGTCATTGCCCTGGAGACTTTCAGATGTTTATTATTTCTTATATGGGCTTCTGGTAGTGGTTCTCCATTGCTTGCAGCTTAATGTAACAGCATGGTTTCTTCCTAGCTGAGCCAACTGTTGTCAAATTACACCCAAACTGAGTTCTTTACATTGGCTACCAGTAGAGGGGTAGATTGAATATAAGATTGGATTGCTGAATAGGCTATTTCAGAGACCAGGTCCTGGAACTGAAAGCTCCCTTACTTATTGGCAGGTAGATAGATGGTGTGGGGAAGAGGGGAGGAAGGTGCATAATGGACACTGTGGGCAGAGTTTTTCTAAGCATCCATATTGATGACTCAGGAGTTGCTGGGCATGTCTTAGAATAGCTTCCTGCTTAGGCTATTGTAAGGCTCCATAATCCATTCCTGAATCTTACATAATAATAATAATGATGATGATGATGATGATGATGATGTTACCCGCCTCTTCCTCTGGATCGAGGCAGGGTTCAACACAAATAAAAACACCATAAAATACATACAACTAATTCAAATGTTTAAAACCAGTGCATCATTAAAAGCAGCACACCATTAAAAAAGGCATCTTAAAATTCAACTGGGTAGGCCTGCCGGAAGAGATCAGTCTTTATGGCTTTCTTAAATTCTGGAAGTTAAGTTGACGAATCTCTCCCGGCAAGCCATTCCACAAACTGGGAGCGGCAGAAGGAAAGTTCCTCTGGGTAATAGTTCTCAGCCTTGTTTTTGTTGGGTGGAATAAATTCTTCCCAGAGGACCTGAGTGTGTGGGGTGGATTGTATGGGAGAAGGCGATCCCATAGGTAGCCTGGACCCAAACCATGTAGGGCTTTAAAGGTGATAACCAACACTTTATACTTCACCTGGAAACTAATTGGCAGCCAGTGAAGAGATTTTAAGACTGGTATAATGTGCTTAGAATACTACAATTCAAAGTACTTCTAGAAGAAGGCTTCTTGTTTCCTAGTATTGTTCAATTAAGATGAAGATGATAGACCGTGGGCAGAAAGATACATGTAAAGCGTACATTGCAGTTACAGCTAGTAATTCTGATACATGACTATAAGGAAAGAAATTAATAAAGTTTGACTTGATAATATGGATATAAAATGCACTTATTTATGTTAGTGATAAAGTGTGCACCTGTTGTGCTTGCTGCCAATGAGCGACCTGAACTGGGCACACCTGTCTTTCTCTTCCTCGCCGTGGCCAGAACCGCATGCATCTGAGGATCCTGTCAGACTAATTTGATCTCATGTTTTGATCGGGTAACCTCCCTTGTGGACTGTGGGAATGCTATGGACATCATATATCTTGACTTCAGCAAAGCTTTTGACAAAGTACAACATGACATTCTGATTATCAAACTAGCTAAAAGTGGGCTAGATAGAACAACTATTAGGTTGATTCACAGTTGGCTACAGAATTGGACTCAAAGAGTACTTACCAATGGAACCTTCTTAAACTGGGGAGAGGCAATGAGTGGGGTACTGCAGGGCTCAGTCCCTGGCCCAGTGCTCTTCAACATTTTTATTAATGATTTGGACGAGGAGGTGCAGGGAACGCTTATCAAATTTGCAGATGACACAAAATTGGGTGGGATAGCTAATACCCTGGAAGACAGAAACAAACTTCAAAGTGATCTTGATAGGCTGGAGTGCTGGGCTGAAAACAACAGAATGAAATTTAATAGGGATAAATGCCAAGTTCTTCATCTAGGAAATAGGAACCAACTGCACAGTTACAAGATGGGGGATACTTGGCTCAGCAATACTACAAACGAGAAGGATCTTGGAATTGTTGTAGATCATAAGCTGAATATGAGCGAACAGTGTAATATGGCTGCAAGAAAGGCAAATGCTATTTTGGGCTGCATTAATAGAAGTATAGCTTCCAAATCACGTGACGTACTGGTTCCTCTCTATTCGGCCCTGGTTAGGCGTCATCTAGAGTATTGCGTCCAGTTCTGGGCTCCACAATTCAAGAAGGATGCAGACAAGCTGGAGCGTGTTCAGAGGAGGGCAACCAGGATGATCAGGGGTCTGGAAACAAAGCCCTATGAAGAGAGACTGAAAGAACTGGGCATGTTTAGCCTGGAGAAGAGAAGATTGAGGGGAGACATGATAGCACTCTTCAAATACTTAAAGGTTGTCACACAGAGGAGGGCCAGGATCTCTTCTCGATCCTCCCAGAGTGCAGGACACGGAATAATGGGCTCAAGTTACAGGAAGCCAGATTCCAGCTGGACATCAGGAACAACTTCCTGACTGTTAGAGCAGTATGACAATAGAACCAGTTACCTAGGGAGGTTGTGGGCTCTCCCACACTAGAGGCCTTCAAGAGGCAGCTGGACAAGCATCTGTCGGGGATGCTTTAGGGTGGATTCCTGCATTGAGCAGGGGGTTGGACTCAATGGCCTTGTAGGCCCCTTCCAACTCTGCTATTCTATGATTCTATGATTCCTGTAGTGTCACATCCCACCAGTTTAATGTGGGAACCAGTTCCATTCTGCCCATGTTTTGCTGCCCTATTAATGACTGTCTGTGCAAAGGAGCACAATGTTCTTCAGTCCTCACATGGAGCTGTTCCTTTTCTTCTCACAAAAAAGATAGTGTTCTAGACACTGTACCAAGAGTGTTTTACCATTGTCCTGTACCATTTTATTATCTAAATGACCCCAAAGCTGCTCTCTAGTGGGACTGTAGCTTCAGGGTTGAGAGGGTTAAATACCCTCCCCAGCATCCTTGCTCTGGTCCAGCATTGTGCTCTCCTACTTTACTACTTTTAATTGAAAATTAAAATAAATGTGCATACCTCTCATGTTATGTGTAGTTTTCTTTCTCTTATCTAAGGAGTGAGAAAAGAGCCCCTGATCTCTTCCTAACATTTTTTGGAATGGGTATGAGGCATTCTGAAGGTCGTGTGCTGTTCCTTGCTTGCTTTGTGGAAGGGAGATGCATCTGTGGCCAGTTTCCTCTTTCCACCCAACTGCCTGCCAGTCCTTCCTGAGAAGGGAAGAACCCCATGCAAGGGGAAGCAAATATTAACACTGTGCTCTTTTGCACTATGTGATGCTTTCATAAGGCGGAGAGAGGTAATGGAAGAGAAGAAGCACACGGGTTAGCTGTGTGGGATGTGATGCTACAGGCCTCTGTGGCTGCATGCTACTCTAGTTGCTATATTAATGAGAAAGCCATGGACATTGCCCCACTTATCACCCTGCCCTTCACATTTTCACACTGCCCTTCACATTTTAAGGGGCCCAAGGAGAGCATCTTGCCTGAGACCCTCAAAACTTCACACTGGCCAGAGCTGGTACTGTGCAGAAATTAAAGAAGTTTTTTTTAAAAAATAATAATAGTCTGACTATAGAAGCTGAAATCATCATATCTAAGGGAGAGAGGAGAGATGAATACAGCCACTTAATGTTGCTAGTTCGCAAATTAGAAATAGAAGCTTGAAGGGATTTTCTAATTTATGCAAATGCTGATTCTTGTAGGTCTTTGCAATGGTTTCCAGCTGCTAATTCTATATATAATTTGTAAGTAATCAGCTACTAAGCAATGTAGGATTAAGTTGGTGGACCAGATGCATGGAATGATTAATGAAACATGTCTTTACAGGATGTAATGAGCTTTCATCAGTTTGCATAATGGTATTTCTTTTTAAAATTACCTAATCATAATAGAAAATAAGAGAGGACAGAGTTTTGACTGAGGTATACTTTAAAAAAACCAAGAACCCTCCCCCCCCCCAGTCAATTATAGGCTTTAAAATAGTTGGTTAATGCTGTTATTCCGGGCTACTGTACAGAAGAGCCTGAGCTGGAAATTTCTGCAAAGTTAAAGATATTATCATATATTATGGTTAAACGTCCTGCTTTCAGTGATGCTAATGGAAGGTTTTTCATTCAAACATGTCCAGTATTTCTTGAAATAAATTTCAAAAACCTGTTTTCATTGAGTTCAAAAGCTAACTTCGAAACTTTTTGACCTCTTAAAGGTGGCATATCAGCTTTTGTAGTAAGGTGTTATGACTACAGGAATTGCCTAAGGTGCAACATTGACCAAACTTCAAGGGGCGCTGATGCATGGGCACACCCACAGCATTATGCAGTGGCGAGAAAAGTTTTGTGAACCCCCTATGATTGTCACATATTTACAACTTAAAATGCTATTAGATCTTCATCTAACCCCATAATCCTAGATAAATTAAATAGATAACCTGATTAAACAAATGACACACAAACATGATGCTTTTTCAACATTTATTTATCCCCAACTGATTCAACATTCAATATCCATGTCTGAAAAAGTATGTGAATTTTTATATTTAGTACGTGGTGGCACACCCTTAAGCAGCAATTACTTCAAGTAAGCATTTCCTTTAACTGTTGGTCAGTCTCTCACGTCGGTTTTGAGGAATTTTGGCCGATTCTTCCTTACAAAACTGCTTCAACTCAGTGACATTTGAGGGCTTCCTTGCATGAATAGTTTGCTTCAGGTCCAGACTTTGGCTAGGCCATTCTAAAACACCAAATTGCTTCTTCCACAGCCTTTCTTTTGTAGATCTCCTTGTATGTTTAGGATCATTGTCTTGTTACACCCACTTTCAGTTCAGCTTCAGCTCACAGATGTATGGCCTGACATTCTCCTCTAGAATCTTCTGGTATACTGCAGAATTCATGGTTGTGTCAATGATAGCAAGCCAACCAGGTCCTGAGGCAGCAAAGTAGCCATAAACCATCAGTTTTCCACCACCATGCTTGATGGTTGGGATGAAATTCTTCCCTTCGAATTGTTTGTTTTTCATCAAACATAATGTTTCTCATTGAGGCCAAAAAGTTCTAACTTTGACTCGTCTGTCTAGAGAACATTGTTCCAGAGGTCTTGGGGATCATCTACGTGAACTGTAGTTATCTGTAGCAGAAAGTTTCTTTTTAGAGATTGGTGGTTTCTTCCTGGCTATTCTCCCATGGAAGAACATGAGATCATGAACAGTCAGTAATCCTTGCTGAATAGATACATGTTTATGTACTGTGCTGTGCTCAAAAGTTGGATTTTGGAAGAGTGAACTTCTGTTGGCTTTGTTGTTACCTGCCTATAAGCCACTATAGTAATTGTGAGCATTTTTGTTTGGGGGTTGATTTTTGTAATGGCCATAATGCCTGGAACAATAAGTAAGAAATGTGAGTACAAAGCCAGGATTTTTTTTTTGTTAATTTAATAGAGAGGGCAACAAATGTAAGTGATATAGTGATAGTAGTTTCTCTGTATTAATGAATCAGGGATAAAAATATTGTGTGTGAAGGTGTCCATGGAAAAAGAGGGGGGGAATTAGTATGTAATTTGTGGGCTTTTAAACTCTCTTCTGCTATGCACTGCTTATTTTGTGGTATTCTGTGTATGACCAATAAGGGTGGGGTGGGAATCAAGGGTGACAAAATACCTTGAGCTTGTCTTATGCACTCAGAAACAGAATGCTGAACTAAATATTTATTTATTTATTTATTGCATTTCTAAATTGCATTTCTATACTGCTCAATAGCCAAAGCTCTCTGGACGGTTCACAAAAATTAAAACCATTCAAAGTGCAAAACGTCAGTAGAAAAACATGATATGAAATACAATATAAAAGCACAACCAGGATAATATGACTTGATTTGATCCAGCAAGACAATTCTTATGATCCTGCACAGAAATGAAGCACTGTCATTTAAACTTCCACAAGTCCCTTCCTGCTAAAAGTCACTATTTCTGCTCAGAGTCAAATACTGAGGAAGTATGGCTACTCCACCAGGTTTTTATTATTGTACAACAAGCTGCCAGTGGATTAGATTCTTTCCCTGCCCTGAAAGAGCCTTTAAAAAACACTACCGTGCCCTGTTTGGGCTTGTAAATAAGACTCATAGGGAACAGAGCAAGGAGCTCACAGTACCAGAACAAGGGACTACTTGAACAAATCGTAGGATCAATTAAATTGCAGATGTAACTTCTCTTTGGCCTATTTCTCACATGAGTCTTTCTGGAAGCCTTGGCTTCCTTGCAACAGCACTGGTGTTACCATTATGAAGTTTTCAAAAGAATGTTCATGACTTTAAACCTCTGGATTGCATAAAACTTTTTATGTTTCCTTTTTAAATAATCCTCGCCAAAATGGAAAAATGTGAATGAGATCAGCTCGGAATCTAGACCTATATTTGTGCTCTGAAAGTAATGAGTCAGAGTGCACTCTTTAAAACCTGATTCACTTATAAAAAATGTAAGAGGACAAAGGAGGAGATCATGCAAATTGCAGTGCCTTAGTAATGCTAGACATGCCATTCAGGAGATCTACAAAACTGTCTGCTTAGAGGGCATTTTGAATCTTTGCTGAGGCCTTGAGATACGCATATGACAGGACAACATCCTTTTTTGTTTTATGACAAGATCATGTGTACTTAGTTGATTGTATGTCCTGTTTTCACTAAGAACACAACTGCTCTTAGTTTCTGAAAGTGTTAGAATGATGTGTTCTGACTTCAAGATGAAAGGGATAGTTATTGCAGCAGGAAATTGGCAAACAACTCTGAAATTGAATATCAGAACTGTGTGTCTAGAATGTTGCCTTCTCCTTCCTAAGGGGAAAATATTTTCTTAGCTGGTCAGTTAAAAGGTAAGTGCTCTCATATCTGCATCAGCTGGTATGTGAAAAACTGCCTGTCAGGAATACTGTCTTGCAAGAACTAATGGCTTATTTGAAAAGGCAGTGCAGCCATGAAAATTATCTAATTTTCATCAGGCAGTTCTTATTACATTATTACAAAGCATATTATGCTCTGGTGTTTGCAGCATGCACCTTTTGGCACAGTCTGTGTGATAAGCACAAAGAACATCTAATGTACACAAAATTGTTGCAAATCTAGCTACAGTGTTATACTGTATAACATTTTGTTATAACAGTTATGTGATCTCATTAAAATGAATCTTATTCTTAAAAATCATTTAGACATAAGATGAATCTGATTAATGCCAGAATCAAAAATAAAACTATACATTGCCTTTTAAGTTTCTTTCTTTTAAAAACAGAAGTCTTAACTTGTTAGACAAAGCCCATTTTTTCCCATTACACCACTCATTCTTAATTCTCATATTCCTGCATCATTATTTATGTGTTTGGATAAACAAAAATGGACTTTGGGGTAGGGTGCAGGCCATGCAGGCCCCACCCAAATTTCCTGCACATGTTGGCGCCACTTCTGACTTTCACACTGATGCACAAAGGTCAGAACTGTAGCCTGCATATATGGGGATATTGGATTGGGACTTGTGCGTGCACCCTGTCCCCTCCCCACTTTAACACCTTCACTGGAATGCATGAATAGAGCTTGAATTATCAACAGGGCAAGTCTTGCCACCATTTTAAATAATTTCCGAGAACCTTTGTTTCAAAATCATTTGCTAGCCCAGCTCAACTATGGAAAGCCATTTGTCTAAAACCACACTATGACCACCTGATTGACAGGATGGGAGAGAATTGAAATTTTGACAAACGGATTTGGGGAGAGGAGTATTTATCTAATATAGTATTTCTCATCTTGGATGATCATTAGGCGAGTGTGAGATTGTGAAACACACAGCATCTATCCAAGTTGATAGCAGCTTCCTAATGTTTCTCTAACTCAATTCAAAGGGTAGTGTTCAATAGGGGTCATGCGCACATTGCCAGGTTCCATAGAATCTAGAATCATAGAACAGCAGAGTTGGAAGGGGCCTACAAGGCCATCGAGTCCAACCCCCTGCTCAATGCAGGAATCCACCCTAAATCCACCAATCTGCATGTGCTCAGCCTTGCCTCACCAGGCCCTAATCCGAGCGCACTCAGCCCCTCCAGCTCAGCCCCTGCAGCCGCAATATAGTGTTTTTGGGGTCAAGCCCCAACACAGGTGAAAACGCTCATTTCATGGGCCCCTGTTGGATACTACCAATAATGCTCCTTCAGTGGTACAGTGAGATAATTTTAGACACTGGACCTAATGTTCTTATGAGATGGGGAGGATGGTTTTTTAGATGGCAATGTGTATTACATCACTTCAAAATGTGATAAAACAGACATACTCCACTTGGCCACTTTCTGTTAGGGTTCACCAGGAAGTGAGGGCTAGATTGATAAAAGATGTAAAAGGAGCTTATTTGTGGTCTCCAGCAGCTTGGAGAAGACTGGGGGATACCTAGAAGGCTTATCTATATGCTAATTTGGAGTGCCCCCCCCCTTCTTATGGAACTCCTTGCTATTGGAGGTCAGGTAGGTGCCAATGTTTTATTGTTTTCAGCACCTCCTGAAAATATTGTTCCAAGAAGCTTTCCCAGAATGACCAACTGTGGTTTAATCTGCACCTGTTCTTTTAAAATGTATTTTTAATGACATTTTTATGATGTAATAATCATTTTGGCTGGCTTCCGGTTTCTGATATTTTTATTTATGCTCTTTTTATTTTTGACTATTAGGCAAGACTTCCACCTTTAAAAGAAAGTCTAAGCTCTGGTATATGTTTTATCTAGCCTCTATAGTGGTTGACATAACCTGTAAGCTTCCAGATGTAGGTCCAGGTTTGAGGAGGTCCTTGGTAAAATCCTCTCTGTAGATTGTTTTCTACGTTAGAAGAAAGCTGTGGGCTTCCTGTGCTGCATCAGTAGACCGTTTGACTCACCATTTTTAATTTCTAAAATTGTTCTAGAGCAATGCTACATCAGATGCTTTAGGACCTGTGGAAAATGTTAAATGGCGGTTTTAGCTACCTGGTACATGGGGTCCATCTGCATTAATAGGTTCTGCTGGAGTTTTGGGGCTGGTAGCTGCATGACTGTTTGGGTGCTGATTCTGGGCTTATCCTGAGGGGACATGCGACTATGTGGGATTTCCTAAATAATCTTTTACTTTGATAGTTTGGTACATTGCTGGAGCAAGAGAACAAGAGATGGTCTTATGTTGTCACATATGTGCCAGATCCTATTATCCACTATCTATGATCAATGGTGTGTAGGGTTAGCCTCTTGCCTTGTATCTTTATGAGATTCCAAATATTTCTTGTTGTTTCTGAATCTCTGCCTGTTACTCTTTCCCACTGGGTTTCTAATATAACCTTTGGGTTCCTTACTGCATACCACCTACTCACCATACAGAGATGGTTGGAGGACAGAAAGTACCCTTTTCATTCTCTGCAGTGAGAGGTTGATTCAATAGTTATTCTCCAGTTTAAATCAGTAGATGTTATCTTGGTTATTTGACAGTGGCTGCCAAGCACAGGGTTTCTGTGTCTTTAATAGTTGCTCAATAGGAACATGAGAAGAGCCATGCTAGATCATGGCTTTTGTAGTTGAACCTTGTGTTCCTATAGTGACCAGCCAGATGCCTATGGGATGCCCACTAGTGGGATATAAGCACAATAGCACCCTCCTCTTCCTCAGCAACTGGTATTGAGAGACAAACTGCCTGGAGGTAATATGCAGACATCATGATTAGTAGTCATTTATAGTTTTGTTGTTGTTCTTTATTCGTTCAGTAGCTTCCGTGACTTCCATTAATTTGTCTTAACTCCCTTTAAAGCTGTTCAGATTAGCAGCCATCACTGTGAATCTCCCACCATTTGGCTTCAATGGATGATCCTGGGTTCTAGTATTATGAGAGAGACAGCAGCTGGAGGGGGGGGGAGAGTAGATTTTCTCCACCTCAATAGCATATAAGAGGAAAGTTGCTGCCATATAATGTCTTGGAAAAGGATTTGCTTGTTCAAGTGGCTAATTTAATTGTGATTGTGAATTTCCACGGTAGTATTTGTGTTGTTTAAAATATATTTTCATTTTATCTTTCTGGCTAGCTGAGGTTGCTCCCAGAGAAAGCTTTACAAAGGTGTGTAATTAGGAGGCAGTTGAGTCTTGATGCTTATCTTTACGTGACCACATTGCCAATCACCCCTCTAATTGGTAATGTTAGTTCATCTAAATACAGCTACCAGCAGTGTTGTCAATGGAGTGGTTAAACTTGCATGCAAATGCATACGCAACTGGTTGATATGAAAGGCCTTAGTTAAATTTCTTAAGAAATTATCTGCTTGTACAAAGCTCTTCACCTGACTACTAGTAATTATCTATAAGTAGTCTGAGTAGAAGTATCAATTTTGAAACTCTGGATGTTGGATAGGACCATAGTGTGTGCTTTTACATGTGAATGCCTCATAAATATTTCCCAAGAGCAATTTATTTTTCTAATTAGCTTGAACAGTCTCTGTTATATGCAGTGCTTCAAGCAGTTTTGAATAAATCAATTCAAATACACAGCTGTTGTTCAAAACTTCACTTAAGTTACTGTAATTCTCTGTAGCATATTAGCAATGCTTGCTAACTAGCAGATTTAATAATACCTTGAATAACATGCGTCATAAAATGAATTAAACCAATCTCTAAACTTTACAGGTAAAGTAAAGAAAGGAACTTGTCAGTGTCTTTCCTTATTTTGTTTCAGTAATAACTGCTAACAATAGACAGTACTATATGCAGCCTATACAGGATATACCTTACACTGGTAAATTACTTACATAAATTGTGCTGTCATTTCCTGAACATTTTCTTGTTTTTGAAACATCCCAGGGAGGGCTTATGGATGCAAAAAAAAAAAACCTAAAAATCAAATTATTTTTTTTAGCTTCAACAGTACAGGCATGGTATGAAGGCATAGTGTTAAAGGCACATGATGCAACAGCTTTGCTGAAGCTAAGCAGCTCTAAGTCTGGTCTGACCACTTGGAACACTATGTATGCTGCCCTGAGCACTATACATATCGTATCATGATTAGTCAGAGAGGCGGATCTTGTATGGATGTCTTTAATAAAATAGTTTTAGTTGTTGTTGGTTTTTTTAAAAAGGGGCTCAGATATAAATGTGAAACCTCTAAATGAGGTTACTTTAGAGCAGGAGTGGGCAATTCGTGGCCCTCTAGATGTTTTGGCTCACAACTCTCATCAGCCCTAACCAGCATAGCCAGTGGTGGGGAATGATAGGAGTTGTAGGCCAAAACATCTGGAGGGGCACAAGTTGCCTGCCCCTGCTATAATCAGTGGAAGGCATGACTGCATATTTCTTTCTGTGCTGTTGAGTAAGATCAGAAACTAGTGGCCTGGTGTTAGAAATATTGCAGGTTCTTGTCCCTGACCTTAGGTACGAAGACGAGCGTAGAAAACACTGCAGAGGACACCATGTATCAGTATACTGAGGTGCGACTCGAACAGGGTCAGACCCTGATCAGAGCTTGCACACAACTTTTATTCACATGAGGTCAGCTGACAACAAACAGAAAAGGGGGTGGGATACATTTACACAATCTGTGTACGAGAGGAGTGGGATACATTTCTAAACAGGATACCTTTACCTAGTCCTATCCGCCTTCCCTGCCATTCCACATCTCTCTGGAATGTGTGAGTCAGCTACTTCCTCTTGCAGGGTCTACAGAAAGCACAAAGGGCATCTTAAAACTCAATTAACCCTTTCATTTCCTACACCTGGATATGAGCTGTAGAAGGCTGGCAAATGGTCCCAAACAAGGTCTGCCCATCTCTGTAAATCAAAGATGGGTGTTGTCTGTGGCCACATGAATAGAGGCAGTGGTAGGCCGCCTCTGAGAAAGTCAACCTTGGATGGGGAGGAGAAGGGAAGATGGGAGGCTTTAAAAGCTGAAGAGAGGCACTGCTTCAGGGGGAGAAACGCTGTTCCACCAAGGGTGAGCTATTCCACCTGCTCCCCTCCCCCCCCCCTGGAGGCTTTAAAAGCAAGGCTGGAGCTGAAGGGAGGTGCTGCTTCAGGGGGAGAAACGCTGTTCCACCAAGGGTGAGCTATTCCACCTGCTCCCCTCCCCCCCACACCTGGAGGCTTTAAAAGCAAGGCTGGTGCTGAAGAGAGGTGCTGCTTCAGGGGGAGAAACACTGTTCCACCAAGGGTGAGCTATTCCACCTGCTCCCCTCCCCCCCTGGAGGCTTTAAAAGCAAGGCTGGTGCTGAAGAGAGGTGCTGCTTCAGGGGGAGAAACGCTGTTCCACCAAGGGTGAGCTATTCCACCTGCTCCCCCCCCCCCCACCTGGAGGCTTTAAAAGCAAGGCTGGTGCTGAAGAGAGGTGCTGCTTCAGGGGGAGAAACGCTGTTCCACCAAGGGTGAGCTATTCCACCTGCTCCCCTCCCCCCCCCACCTGGAGGCTTTAAAAGCAAGGCTGGTGCTGAAGAGAGGTGCTGCTTCAGGGGGAGAAACGCTGTTCCACCAAGGGTGAGCTATTCCACTTGCTCCCCCCCCATCTGGAGGCTTTAAAAGCAAGGCTGGAGCTGAAGGGAGGTGCTGCTTCAGGGGGAGAAATGCTGTTCCAACCAAGCTTTCTTTTCTTTTTATCTGGTTTGTTTTGCTGTGAACTTGTATTTACTATATTTTTGAGTATTATTGTGATGTTGTTGATTAGTACATTGTTAAATATTGTTGTAGTTCTAATTTTTGTAAACCGCCCAGAGAGCTTCGGCTATTGGGCGGTATAAAAATGCAATAAATGAAATGAAATAAATGAGAAGGGAAGGCTCTTTCTCAGCCTGGACAGCCATGAAACTATTTGAAAAGTTATGCCATTGCTCCACAGTAGCAGTGGTGGAAGGAACAACAATCCCGGTCTCTCTTACCCATTCATGCATAGCCTTTCGAGGTTTGTTTGTTTTTTAAAGAAGATATTTTAGGGAGGAGGGGAGAGATGTGATGTCCCAAACAGCAGACTTCAGGTTGTGACCAAGTAAATATTGCAGCAAAAGTAAGAATTGTTTTTAAAGCATCAATAACTGAGTGTGTGCCTTTGGAGGGTGACAGTTAACTAGAAATATTATACAAATTCCTAGATTAGTTAATTTGATATCTCATGTTTAATTTTGCTGACATTAGAAAATGAAGTTGGGAAGCCCATCTATATTTACGTGAGGTTTTTTAAATTTCTTTAACAGAATGTGTTGCACAATGCCTTCTGATCCTGATGGCCATTGAAAAATCTTCCATGCTTGCTTGAGTTTTAAGAACATGTAAGTATCTGAAAATATTTCTTTTTTTAAAAAAATCTACCTTAAAACTTTATTATTTTTTATTAAATTTCCACTATAAATCTGTGGGCATTCTCCAGACAAAATCAAGCAATTTTAAGTCCTATTGATTCTAGTAGGAGATCTAAGCATACGCTTAAATGTTTCACATTGAAATCAATAGTATTTAATGTAGGTTGGTTTGTGTTCTGTGTTGTAAATAATTTATTGTTCGATTATACACCAGCAATTATTTTTCTAAACTGGGATGGAAATCAGAAGTTTTTAAACTAGATTTTGGAGCTTCAACTATTTATGCAATAAATAAATAAATAAAATTTTATACTGTAAGTCTGTGGATAAAGATTTGACTTTTTAAGATAATGTGGAGTGCCTGATAATTTTTAAATTCTTGATGAATAAAAGATGATAATGAGAAGGGGGAATGTGTGTGTACAAGACTAAGAATCCCTCCTTATTTTACACGTTTCGTGGGACCTTAGGGCATGGGGAGTATCATCTGAACAGCCGCAAGAGGAGGTCTAGGGCCAGTCATACATGTTAATAAACCGCCCAGAGAGCCCTGGCTATGGGAGCAGTATATAAGTGCAATAAATAAATAAATAATAAGGATTAGGATTTTTTTTGGACTTTTTTCTAAATATCATTCCCCCCTCCAAATACTGGACTGTTTTTTGTAATGTCTCCATGTTACATTTTTGTTGTTCACTTTTTGAGAATTCACAGTGCTTGACATACCTTACCTCAGTAATTTTTGCAACATTTGTGTTGGTTGATCGATATTATCTCTATATTGCAGATGAGTTCTTGAGGTGGAGAGTTGGTAGCTTGCCTAAGGCTACCTGTTAAGCTAATGGCTGAAGTGAGAATTGAAACAGGGACTTCCTTGCTCACAAATGACATTATTTGCTACTCTTACTGAGTTTCACATTTGTATGTTGATAGCCTAGTAAATGCACATCATTTTAGACTATACATGGCACCCTTGCTATTGGGATGGATTCCATTTGATCTGTTCATTTAAAGCAGGGGTTCTTGTGTAGGTAGAACGAGAGAAGTGGCTGGAAAGGAAAAGAAAAAGAGCAAGGTTAGGGACTGGGAAGGGGAGGAAACAAGTGAAAGAGCAAGGCTAGTAGCTTAGAGGGGGAGAAATAGTGGGTTAAAGAGGTGGGAGGAGAGAAGAGGCAAGTCTAAAAGTTGGGTGTGGAAATCGCAAGATAAAGATGTGAGTGGTAGCGAAAGAGCAAGGCTAGGGCTTAGAAGGGAGAGAAAGAAGAAGGCTAAGGACACTGTAGGGAGAGAAATAGCAAGGAAAGGGGTTGTGGGGAGAAAAGTAGCAAGAGCAGAGGTGGAGAGAGAGAAAGACAGAGAGAGTAAAAGGGAAAGGTCTTTGTGGGCGGAAGATTGGGCAGGACCAAGAAGCAACTGTTTTCATCTCTTCCTGCTTGCTGAAGAGCTGCAGTTTCAGGAACAGGAAGCAGAACCTCAGGCCCTAAATGTTTGAAGAGGCAGGGAGTAGAGAGCTTCACAGGCACTATTAAGATCTCCAGTGGGCACTATGGAGCCCATGGTACCAACAGGTACCATGATGAGTACCTCTGCTACATTCAGTCTTTGGGTTCAGAAGAAGTATACCTGTGAATATCAGTTGCTATGGTGCAAAATGGTAACAGCTATTGACTTTATGTCCTGTTTGTGGCCCATGTGGGAAATGGACCTGTGGTCTATCCAGAAGAACTCTCCTTATGTACAGCTTGCTCAAACAATATTGCTAATCTTATTGATGAATTTGCAAGAGTGCATCAGCTGGTGCAACTCAGAAAGAGTTTTTCTGCAGTCATTTAAGAAGACTGTTTCTTAGAGCTAACATGCAGTCAGACCAGCCAATTTGTAGCACAAATTTTGAATTTTCAAAGCCAACATATTGTGAGAGCCAGCGTGGTGTAGTTGTTAGAGTATTGGACATGGAGTCAAGAGATCGAGGTTCTAGTCCTCACTCAGTCATGGAAGTTCACTGGGTGACTTTGGGACAGTCACAGACTCTCAGCCTAACCTACCTCATAGGGTTGTTATTGTGAGGATAAGATGGAGGGGAGGAGGATTATATAAGCCACTTTGGGTTCCTTGGAGGAAAAAAAGTTGGGATATAAATGTTAGAAATAAATAAAAACAACAATAATAATAATACAAGGAGAAATGACTGCATTTCAAAAAGTGTGCATATGACACTAGACAAAATTCCACCTTCACTGTGGGTGCAATAAAAAGGCTTGTTAAAAATATGGAACAGGAATTCTGTTGCGGGTAGGGACAAATAGCCAACTTTTTATTTTAAGATTGTTCTAGGAGAATTAAAATGACTACGATCTATTGTCAGAAAAAGGCCACTTACTTGTAAAAACCTGCCATGCATTTCGGTTGTTGTTGCTAACTTGCTTTACTTGCTAAAAACTTGTTCTTCAAACAATAACCTCCACTAGTGATATTCTTAACACAAATCAGCTTGATGCCAGGCCATATCACAGTGGCTGTGATTAAGTGTTGGCACTCAGCACTTGTATCAGAAATGATTTCAGAAGAGGAACAAGACAGGTGCAATATTTCTAGTTCTTATTGCTGCATGTGATGCTATCAGGCGCACAGGCCTATTTGTACTGTGTCAGTGTCTTGCTCAAGTGGTACACTTTGGCTCCAAGAGCTATTTAGAGGTTTCTAGTTTCCAGTATCTTTAAGGCCAAACACAATCCCTGCATATAGAATATTGCTTCCGTATTTACCTTTAACACCAATATTTTACACCCCAGTTCAAGTGCAACATGTTGTATCTATAACAGGGACCAACCCCGCCCCCCCCCCCCAAATCTCAGCTCCTAATTTCTAGGGTTGTTTATGGAATCACTTCATGTTTTTTTCAAAGGTGTAAGGGATGGTGTTGAGGTAGACTTTGCTACATGATGTGGCTGGGCTGACTTTGCTAATATAAAGCTCCCCAGTTCTCAATGCCAGGGTTTAAAAACTGGTAAGATATTTTCCCAGACAATAGTGACATAACACATAAATCCAGGAAGATCTGTTGTGATAAAGACAATCACGTCTACTGGCATCTTAAAGATGACATATTTTATTGTTAGTGTGAGGATTCATTGGCAAAAGCTGCTTTAACAGATCTATGAAATGGGCTAGTGAGGGGATCGGGACATACATACATGCAGTTTAAGGAGAAAAAATGAATTAAGTGAAATTTTTAAGTAGGAGTCCCCAACATGGCATCCACAGAGACATCCAATGACACCTCCAAAGCTCTCCACTTCCTGCTCCTTTCAAAAAAATATTTTTTAATAAAAACCCTGAAAAATGTTAGGGTGCCAGGTTTTGCTTACTGTTCCTGCAGCTGATCAGCTTTCAGCAAGCAGGAAGAGTTGGAGAGTTGTTTCTCCCCACTCCCGCTAGCCTCTAGCATTGCTCTTTCTCTCCCCTCTATCCTGCCCCCCCACCTCTTTACTTCACTGTTTCATCCTTTCTCCTTTTTCTCTCCACTCACATCTTTACCTCACTATTTCTCCTTCTCCTAGTCTTCAGCCTCTCTCTTTCTCTTTCCCCCTCCCAGCCTGGTCCTTAGTCTTGCTCTTTTTCTCTCACTTCCCAACCCCTTCTCTCATTCTACGCCCACACACCTGCGCACTTCCTTCCTGGGCAGGAGCTCTGATGGCAAAGGAGGAGCCAGGAGGGTCAGGTGGGAATCAGAGTGACTGGATCTGGGATCGAGGTAGGGAAAAACTTTTCCTTTTGGGTTTGGGGGCTTTTTCCTTTCCTTTGGGGCTTGGAAAAGGTGTGTGTGTGTGTGTGAGAGAGAGAGAGAGAGAGAGCGCAGAGCAATCCTATGCAGAAGTAATTCCTACTGAGTTCCATTTTAAAAATCAACAGGGTTGCAAACTGAAATTGATGTTTTGATGTGCTTCTGTAGGATCAAATATGTGGATTGGCTTTGGACTTTAGACCCTTCCACTGTTTGTGTTCAGTTTCTTGGGCAAATTACTTGTCTTTTTACCCAGGTCCCAATGGCAGCCATTATGTTGCAAGACATATCTGCTGTGGGAGGCGTGCCCGCAGCAGTTCCTCAACATTTCCAAATGTGCCCACAGGTCCAAAAAGGTTGGAGGCCCCTGTGTTAGAAAGAAGACAATAAAGGATGAAGGAATCCTTTACTGGCCATAGAAATCATGATGATGCAGAGTGGGAGGGCTTTTTCTCAAATCTGAAAGGCCCCGGGATATATCAGTGGTTAATCTCTGGATCAGTTCCGTCTTCGCTTTGCACAAGGAGTTCAACACATTTCTTAATGAAATAAGCACTCGAGGCCTCGTAACAGCCTCCTAGAATTGGTTTGGCTGGAAGTTTGTAAATACTGTTGAGAACAACAATATTACTTAGGAGGTAATTTGAGTACTGTAGCAATCTGTGTTCTGGAATGATTCTAAATATGCCTTTTGTTTAATGAAATTATTTGAAATCTGGCAGTAAAGAAAAAAACAACACTTTCATTTTGCTGTGAAATACTAGAACTCAGAGTAGGCACTTGAAAACTTTTTATTTGTAAACAGGGTGCTTGATATGACCTGGTTTGCATGTCATGGTGGCACATCGTGGGTTAAATAACCCATGATTTGCAGGTATGTGTGGAGCTTGCGGGCATAAGCAACCTATGAATACTTTTTTTGTAGATTGTTATTGAGGTGTCTTTACCCGGACACTCTGGGTTGTTTATGATTTGTTGTTTGATTCAGCAACCCACGATTTGCTGCTGTGTCATTTGAATTGACTCAAACTGGGGTGGGTGGGGAGGAATTCACTGTTCTTTAGAGCTGCAGTCAAGAATGCTGCACTTTAAATAAACATAAATGTAAGCAGTTGCAGAAAAGCATTTATTTAGCAACTGTAGTCATTATACCACCATATCGGATCAACATTGCTACTGTTGTTGTGTTTTTAATGAGTGATTTTTGCATTAATAATTCATTGGATAATTGGCTTGATCGTGAAGGTCTCTTGTTGCATGAAAAATAGCTAAGATTTTCAGCATAGGGCCCTAAGCAGCAAGAGAACAGCCTTTCTAGGGTTCCTTGGCAAATTGGCTGCAGCATCACATTGCTTTCCATAATGCAGAAGCAGTTGTATTATTGGAAAATGATGGAGATCTGTGTAGTGTATATTACAGCACTGTTGCCAGGGAAATAGACTTGGTAGCTATCTCTCATTTTAAGGCAGTGTCCCTTGTCTGAGCACTCCAGTTCTTTGTAGGATTCTCTCTATTTCAGAATACAGCTACTGCGGAAATAAAAGTGTACGAACAATAAGGGCAGCTAAATAACCCTTACTTAAAACATTCTGATCTGACAGCTTTGTAGACATCATTCCAAGTTTAAGTGTACCTAAAAGAAGAACAGAGATGCATTGTATAATTTGGAGGTGAAAGTATGCTCCTCACAAGTTAAATGAACTAAAAAGAGGAAGAGAGAGAATGTATTCAGTGTAGCTTTTTCCTTATGCAACAGGTACTCTTGAGCATAATCTCTTAAAGCTGGAAGAGTTCTTTATTGAACAGTACACTGGCAATGGTGGTTCGACTGTACTTGTACTATTTCCTTGTTCAAATGAGTACCCTACAAACAACTTGACTTTTGTTAAAGGCTTTGTGAGGTTTATTCTAAATACAGAACTAGTTGCTAGATTTCTGACATATCTGTTGTGCCCTTACACTTCCTGAGCTTCTCTTCAGCCTTTTATCTTATTTTGTGTACTTCCTGCCTCTTTCCATGGCAGCTTCTAGTGCTATAACATTGTATGTCCGTTTAGGAATGCAGTTGCTACTGGTGGAGAGCCAACTACTGCAATCTACACAATACTACTTTAGGATTGGGGATTTTAAAAACACACACGAAGATCTTACAAGCCACATACGTTGCAAAAGCTGTTGCCTAGAATGAGTGTGATCTTGCATCATTTGCATAACTGAACTTTCAGATGCTTTCTCTGTTAAAAAGCCTAACCTTTGTTTGTTATTGTGCTTCCCTTTAAATGTCAGTTGTCCAATTATTTGGTACTGTTCTGCCATCTAGTGGCTAGCATGCAACTCACAATTTGTTTTTGTTTTCCCTCAGGGATTTTTGATGGTCATGCAATTTAATTATTTTTAAAACCTTTATTTTTATTAGGACACAGTTTTACATTACATTACATTACAAAATGTGAAGACTCGCCAACAGAACTGGGGGGGGGGAATGCCATCCACAATGACAACTAAAATATGTTAAAAGATATTTAAACTTACCATATCCATGTTTAGATGGCAGTTATGCCTGTTGAGAACTGCCTTCCATAAATGACATGAAAAACTGACACTAAGGTTTTGGATATATCTAGTCCTAGTCCTATTATTAACTAGTGGATGATGATGATGATGTAAACCGCCCAGAGAGCTTCGGCTGTGGGGCGGTATATAAATGTAATAAAATAAATAAATAAATGATGATGAAAGTGCTATGTAATCTTTGGTTCCAAGAAGACAAAGATAAGGAGTGACCATTTTTCAAACGCATAGCTATAGCCATTCTTGCTGTTTCAACAAGCAAGACAATTAAGTCCTGTAATTTATCTAAAAACAAAACTCCAAAGAGTTAATGGCCCCATTTAGAAGATACCTTAAACCATAACTTTAACCATGGTGGTTAAGCCAGAAAGCAGGGTCATGTTCAGAAGACGCCTTAAACCATGGCTTTAACCATGGTGAATAAGGCTTTTTAGTGACATACAGAAGACATGAGAGACATGGTACAAATTAAAGGTGAACATATCAGAACACATATTCAGAACTACTTTGCAAAGTTGCTCTGCTGACTTAATCTATAATATTAATCAAAGGCACCCTTGAAGAGGAAGCCAGATTCCAGCTGGACATCAGGAAAAACTTCCTGACTGTTAGAGCAGTATGACAATGGAATCAGTTACCTAGGGAGGTTGTGAGCTCTCCCACACTAGAGGCATTCAAGAGGCAGCTGGATAACCACCTGTCAGGGATGCTTTTGGGTGGATTCCTGCATTGAGCAGGGGGTTGGACTCGATGGCCTTGTAGGCCCGTTCCAACTCTGCTATTCTATGATTCTTCAAGGCCCACCTAAATTCCAGAGTAAAAGTGGCAAAGTGTAGGTTTGTTGGAAGGGAGTTTTGAAGATTTGGGGCCACCACTGAGAAGACTACATCTCTACTGCATGCCAACCTCACTGATCTTAATTGTAGGCATTCAAGAAGTACACCTGAGATAGCTGTCAGTGTATGGGCAGGATTGTATGGATGAATTTGATTCAAATGCAATTCAGATAACCTGGTCTGAAGCCTTTAAGATTAAGACCAGCACTTTGAATTGACTTTGAACATGCTGGTAGCCAATGCAATTGATGCAAGATATGTGTTCAGTTTTTCTGGCCACTACCAGTATCCAGGCAGCCATAATTTGCACCAGCTGAAGCTTCCTGATTGTCTTCAGGGGCAGCTCCACATAAAGTCTAGTTTGGAGGTAACCAAATCATGGTAACCATGGCCCAGTCCAACTGCTCCAGATAGGGCTGCAGCTGATGTACAAGCTGGAGCTGTAAAAAGAACTTCTGGCCATTACCACCACTGCTATCTCCCCAGACAGCAATGATCCAGACCTATCTCCAAGCTGTGCATCTAGTCCTTCCTGAGGATTGAAACTCCTTCTAGGACAAGTTACACACCACTATCCAAATCAGCTGGCTTCCCATCCCACAGGACCCTCTGATTTTTCCAGTTAAACTTCAGCTTCTTGTACAAGAATATGGCCCCATCCATATTCTTGTTCAAGAATTTCACAGCCTCCCAGGGATCCTCCCTTGAGTGGAAAAGGGAGGTAGAATTGCAAGCCATTTAGCACATTGATAACATTGAAGCCAAAATCTTTAGCTGATTTCTTACAACTACTTCATATAAATGTTGAGAGCATCGAGGATTAGACTGTAAATGGAACTTGATTTTGTATCGTTGTGCACTGAAACAGGACAATCAAACTTGGTCATTGTGTGCTCCTGCTGGTCTAAGAAAAAGGAGAATTAAGCCATTCCTTGTTTGATAGTTTTTAATCTTGAGCCGTGGACTTTAGGGCTGTTTTACAGACCCCAAGACTATAGGCCTACTTAACACACTATATTTTATAGCCGTTCTTCATAGGTAATGGTAACAAATTGTGGGTTAAGTAACTCACAATTTGCTGTGACACCTGGTGCCACCATTTTGCATATGCCGCCTCCAATTGATGTGATGGGTGGTTGCTCTGTGATGTCCGGAGCTGAATACTATGGGCTAATCATTGTTTAGGAATCCACTATTTGCCACCATTATGTGTGAACTGGGTCTAAACGTAGCCATAAAATGTCTTACCCTGGACACCTAAATGTATAACGCGTTAATTAAGGGAAAGTTATCAGGGATACCGTTTTGACCACAGGCCTCTGTTGTGAGTATGGAAAGACCCCTAAAAGATCTTGGTCCTGAGCAAGGAGTGGGATCCCTACCCCCACCCCATTTCAGTCTGGAAGTCTTTGGGCCATTTCCCATGTGTATTCTGTATAGCTCTTGCAATCCTTTTTCTGTTAGCTGGACTCACTTCTAGTATCAGGAGCCCAGCTGAGGGAATTGTAACTTTGGGGGACACTCTCTGGTTGCATGTTCCTTTTTTAAAAAACAAAACAAAAAACCAGCTTCTCCAGAAGCACTTGTTATATTTATATCCACATCTTTACTCCAAGGAGCCCAAGGCAGCGTACATGATCCTTCTATTCATTTTATCTTCACAACAGCCCTATGAGGTAAGTTAGTCTGAGAATCTGTGACTGTGGGCCAAAATCACCCAGTGAGCTTTATAGCTGAGTGTGAACTTGAACCCGGGTCTCTCCAGTCCCAGTCCAACACTTTGGCACCACACTGGCTCTCAAGAGAAGATCTGCTGCCGCTTTGTTTCATTTGTCCTTCAGTTAATCATATTGGAAGAACATTCAGAATTGGTCTTGTGTATTTAGTTAATAAATGCATAAATAGCTTGATCGACAAACTGTGTTACTGACGAACTCTGAAAAGCATCTTTTAACATGTCAATTTCTGTGTTATCAGAGATTATTATGTTTTAGGCCAATGGCTGAATTCAGCCATCATGGAATTCATAGCAAAACCATGATTAGGCTGTGAAGCGTGCCTGCCCCTGCATGCTCGTGTGTTCACTCTGCTTCTGTGGTTTTTCATAACTGTAATTCATCTTGACATCCACATTGGGCAAACTGTGGTTACCAATAGCATAAATTTGCCTCCAAACCTAGGAATGGGTTTCAATCTGTGGTTTGTAGGCAAATTTAAGGTTGGCAGTAGTTATGATTTACACTATTTGCATGCCATGACAAATTATGCTTATCTCAAATAACAGAACGAGAGGAAGGAGTACACAAGCCCAGTGGGGGAAGAATGTGTGATCCCACAGGACGACATCCTCCACCACCACCACCAAATCATTCTTTGGTGATTTCCATGACAGCTGAATTAAATCCAAATGTTACTAGGGGCAGAGATGGTTCTGCCCCAGCATTTATGAGATGATTGAATAGTAACGGGCTATTCATCTGTTTCTATGAATAGTCCTATGAGTAATGGACCACCATATTATGGATCTGGAAGAATTCTCCAGTTTAGATACACTATTAAAACCCCTTAACTATTGTTTTGTGTGTGTGTGTGTGTGTGATTTTTGTTCCCCCCTTTTTTTTACCTTCCACTGTATTGTGCACCTCGGTTCAATTGCATGAGCCATCTGGATTATTTTATTTAAAACATTCCTTGCCTTTGTACACTTCTAGTGTGATGCACCTTGTTTGTATCTGCTTTCCGTAATTTGGATATTACAAAATCTGGGTGGTATAGCTTAATACCTAATGTGGATATGGAGGCTGCATAATACTACAACTTTGCCATAAAGGGCAGAAATAACATTTTGTCTAAATAAACAAGCAGACAAATGTCCAGTATTGTGGCAGAATACCATAGGTTCTATAAAAATATAGCTGCTGGCATACTAATGTTTAAATTTTATCAGTGGTTTTCAAACTTCTTACTTGAAGGGAACATGTTAAATATAGACTTGTCTGTTGTGGAAATTTTGGGTATCTATCACAAAACACCTGCAGTGGCCAACTGGAGGGTCCTAGGCTTCCCAGTTATTGTTGTGTGTGTGTGTGTGTTTTAAATGGCCTCCCACCTCACATAAGAGAAGTGTCCGGAAGGAAAGCCTGGGAGTGTTGCTGCCTTTGTTTGGCCATCATTACTTTTGGGGCTTCCTTTCCAACTTGCTGGTGCCCCTCTCCCAGCCCCTGTAATGGGGGAGCACCTGCTTAGAACTTTGGATATGGCACCTCATATAAAATAACATGATGACTCAGTGATATCTCAGAAGCCCCTTAGGCATCTTCTCGTTATTCATTGACAAAGTGAGAGGGAAGTCTGAGATTAAGCACCGGCCAGGCAAAAGGCAATACCATTCCTGGACTACACTCTCAGGTGGTGGTTGGTTTTTGCCATTGCCCTCCGTGAAAGTTAGACGCAATATATTGCAGAAAGAATAGCAAACAATGGTGTGCTCTTTTGCAAAGATACTTATCTGCAGTTCATCTTCACTGATGGGCATATTCATCATCATCTTCATTGATGATCTCCAGTGTTCAGTGGAAATCAGTTTGAAAACAACTTAACTAGTCAATCTTCAGGTCACTTGTCATTCTAAAAGTTTAACCAATTCCTAATTTTGTTTTTATGTTTTATTCTTGAGAAAATTTCAACTTTTTACTCCTTGACTGTTTCAGTTGCTGATGTGTGATCAGAATGAGTGGATTAGGAGAGAACTCCTTGGACAGCATGGCCAGTGATTCAAGAAAACGCAAGCCATTGCCCTGTGATACCCCAGGACCAGGGTAGAGAGTATTCATTTTTGATACTTAATTATGGGACATTTACAAATAGTGAATGGGTTTTTTAAAAAAACAACACCTGAAATGTGTGTTATTGAATGTCACATTTCAGTTAGTGGTATGCTTAACATGCTGAAATTTGTGTGTATACAACCAAGTATGCCATATTATTGCAGGGAAAAGTACCTGCATCTAAACTTTCATATAAATTAATGTTTAATTTAAGGGGAGGATGACATTAGTTTTTAATAGAAGACCTTAGAAAAGCATTAATATGTAAATTTGGTCTATGTTACTTAAATCAATAAAGCAGTAGTGGTACAATGAAAAATCTTTCAGGAATTTTTTTAAACTACTTTTCTCACTGTTGCTTAACTCACTCCCCCTACCTTCAGAATAACAGAATATACTCCATTTTGAACATTGCATGCAATCGTTTTCTTTCTTTCCACTTTTATGGTTTCAGTTCTTAATTCATCTTTTGTGTTTCTGTGTGCCTGTTCCAATAAATGCCAAATGCAAGATGCCCCTTACAATGCTGGGCATTTGTGAGTAGAATTCCTACTCTGATCTCTCCCTAACTTACGGGTTTTCACATAGATTTCATGAAGTGTCTTTAGTTTTTACTGTCCTTCCTCTATTAATTTCCTGTTGCTGTGAGAAATATGGAAGTTTGGGAAACTTTAGTATGTATCCCTGCTCAGCAACTAGTCTTCTTCAAGGGATACTTTGAGAAGGAAGTGAGGGGTAATGGGTTAAGAAATTCTCTTATCCCAAGGTTAGCAAATGGGTTGGGAGTGGCATTTCAAAGGGAGCTGGGTTTCTCTTGGTGAGCTCCAGGTGCTAGCCTGCTAATTATATAAAACATTAGTATCTTGCCTCTCTGTACACCCAGTGTGACTTGCAATGAACATTAAAGTGTATATCTGTTTATTTAACTTAGCAGTTTGATAAATAAATTGTATGAAAGCAGATTCTATAATCATGAGACTTAAGTACATTAAAATGTCTCTTGTTTTTAGTCTCCTCTGCAGCGGGGAGAAACGTCGACGTGAACAGGAAAGCAAATATATTGAAGAACTGGCTGAGCTGATATCTGCTAATCTGAGCGACATTGACAATTTCAATGTCAAACCGGATAAATGTGCAATTTTAAAGGAAACTGTTAGACAGATAAGGCAGATAAAAGAACAAGGCAAGACTTGAATTTTTAAATTATAAAAGAAAAATTATGTTCCATTATATGCAAAGTTATTTCATTTTCATATAATCAGATGTGGAGTATGATTAAGTCTAGTCTTAAACGAGGGATATTTATTACATTTCTGTTCTCTATTAAGTACTTGATTGTTGACTGTGAGTTATTAACAAAAAGGCTACTGCAAATAGAATATTATTGGGACCAGAATGAATGAAGTGAAGGGCTGATTGACAAATGTTCTGAACTAAATCCTCATTTTTATGTTCAGTATCTTGTGCTAGGCTCTTTAGAATAGTAGGCCTCTTAAGGACAAGTCAATACTGAGCATACAAGATTTTATCCATGTTGAGTTCAGAAGGGAGGTTTTAGGCACATGTCTTTTTCTCCAACCATCCTTCATTCTTTCTCTTCTACCCTCACCAAAAGGTTGTAAGATAACAACTGAACTGGTGAGATCTCTAAACAAAGCAGGTTCTATCCTGCAAGGTTATGCATATCCCATGTTCAACTAAATATTGATCCCCTGGTCAGTTGTGTGGTAGTAGTGAGAAAAGCAGGTAAATAACATAAGAACATAAGAAGAACCATGCTGGATCAGACCAAGGATTCAGCTAGTACAACATTCTGTTCACAAAGTGGCTGCCCAGCTACTGATGCACGATATGAATGCAACAGATTCTCCTGACCATGTTCCCCAGCAACTGGTGTACATAGCCATAATGCCTCTGATACTGGAGTTAGCATATATCCATCAGGATTAGTAGCCATTGATAGCCTTATTCTCCATTAATTTGTTCAATCCCCTTTTAAGCCATCCAAATTGGTGGCCATCACTACGTCTTGTGGAAGGGAATTCCATAGTTCAACTATGCACTGTGTGTAGAAGTCCTTCCTTTTATCTGTCCTGAATCTTCCACCATTCAGTTTCATGGAATGACCCATGAGGGAACATGTTGACTCCAGGCCCCATCCTGAACTTGCCATGGATACATCCCTGATTACGTGTATTCTTTTGAACATATATTTTAAGGAAGACCTGATATCCATTATCAAAAGGATTTCAGTGTTAAGTGGATACGTTTTCCCATAGCAATGGAATTGTCTTAATGTGGGTTGAGGGTTTTAATGGAATTGTTTTATATGTTATTGTAAAGCGCTTTGAAATGGTGAGGCGGCGCTATAAAAATGCTTTTAATAAAATAATAAAATAAAGAGAAATAATTCTGAAAAAAAATGTTGTGGTCAATATTGAGTGTATTCTTACATTAATTCTACAATTGCATTAGATTTCCATTGCACATTTTGAAGAGACAGATGTAACTTGCTTTTAAAAATTGCTTTCCAATTTCAGGAAAAGCTGCTTCTACTGATGATGACGTCCAGAAGGCTGATGTATCTTCGACAGGCCAAGGGGTTATTGATAAGGATTCATTGGGACCTCTTCTGTTACAGGTAAGCTTATAGAGTATTCTATTTCAGCTTATTCTATAACTTATTCTATTTTAGTACTGCTAGATCAGAACAATGGGCTGGTTTGTACAATAGCCCACTGTAGGTTGTGGCGGCCATTTTGGATATCCAATGCCCAACTGCAGCTTGTGTCATGTGAACCCAGGTGCCAAAGGTTGTGCGAGGATTAAACAACCTTCGCATAACCCAACATCAGCATGCACCACAGCCCAAAATGTATTAAACAGTACTTTTTCTCACTTAATAGGTACTTGATAATCTTACAATATGCATACTACCATATAGAGCTTCAGAGAGGAAAAACGTTTGTCGTTAAATAGTTTATTATGATGATAATTATGTAAATATTGGATATCCGATGGGGCCACTGTGCTTCTGCCAATTCCATTGTACAAGTGGGACCCAGAGTGTGCAATAGGGATTTATCACTCCTTAAAGCAGGCCCCGAAACAATCTAAAAAGCTTGTTTCCTGAATGGGACAGGTTGGTGACTTGCCTCATTGCAGAAACTATTATTTCCAGTTCCTATCCAAAATTCTAAATCCCCTTCATTCAAGTGGTGGGTCCCACTGGCACTTGGCCAGCGTTGGATACTGTCCATCGTGTTGTAAATAACTCTTTAAGATACATCATCCTTTGTGCTGCCACTCATATAGTATAAGACCTGTTTTATTCCTGTTTGTGCTCACACTGTTAGCACTCTGTTCAGTTAAGACCAAGTATTTGGATATGGGTGATATTTACATGCTTCCTATTTTCCGTAATGGTCTGGTATGCTAGCTGCATGTTTGATACTCTATAGCTGGGTGGGAAACCTGAGGCCTGGGGCCAAATTCAGGAGTCCTGGGGTCCCAATTCATTCCTCTGGGTTTTGCTCGAACACCGTGAAGAGTATTTAGTTAGAAGCGGCTTCGTACACTACAGTTCTGTGACAGATGCCAAGATTTCTTTATGCTTCCACCTCAGTGCTAACGTGTAACTTACTGCAGATACATACATGGACATGGACACACATTCCCCAGTTCATATCTGTTACTCCTCTGATACAACAGATCCTTGCTCAGGTTGCAGCCCTATACACAGTTAACTGGGGCTTACTTCTGAGTAGACATGTATAGGATTGTAGTGTATGAAGCCTACTTCAGTACATGAATAGCTGTATCTTTCTGTGACTATATATTTGGATAATATCTTCTCATAATTTTGTTTTAGGCATTGGATGGCTTCTTATTTGTAGTAAATCGAGATGGGAACATTGTATTTGTATCTGAAAATGTCACTCAATATTTGCAATATAAACAAGAAGACCTGGTTAATACAAGTGTTTACAGTATCTTGCATGAGGAAGACCGGAAGGATTTTCTTAAAAATTTACCAAAATCTGCAGGTAATAAGGCAGTTAACATTCACTGGGTTTGTCAAGTGTGCAGAACACCTGTTTTAAATAGGAAGCTAGCTTATAAGCCCTAGTTTAATTGTTAAGAAACATATCAATAGTTTCTTTTCACATTGTCTTTCATTTAGTGCTTGAACGTGGATATTTCTTCATCAAATGATTCTTTAATGTTTAAGCAAAATCTAGCGTTATGTTCAATCAAATTACATTTGGGTCTCTTGTGCATAACTGGCAAAAAATCTGTAATTTAAGCTAGTATTCAATATACTACTCTTCATTAATGAAGATCTAAAGGATTTAGTATTAAATTCACACATCTTAAATTTTACTCCTATATAGTTTCCATCAAGTAGGAGCTTTGCTTTTTTAATCTATTTTTGCAAAATGTTAACACAGCAGATAATGTTTTGCTTGCATTTGAAAAATAGTAGCCTAAATTACATCAATAAGACTATTTTAGTTTTTCTAATGCCACAATCCCATACTTCATGTAAGCTTGGTTAAATCCCATTGATTTCAATCAAATTTAAGTATGCTTAAATGGGCACTCAATTGCAGCTAAAGAATCTAGTCTATAAAAGTAGGGGCACTTTGCTGCTTTGCTTGCAGATCAGTATTATCAGCATTGACAACACTGATAAAGTTTAAGCTGTCAAAAGAACGGAACGGGGGAAATCTGGATTGAGACTAGTGCTTGCCTTTCTCTTTCTCCACCTAACTGCAAGATCAGTCCTTTCAGAGTTGACAGCACCGGCATTAGAGGTGCATGTAATTGTAAGAATGCCAAGTATATAAGTCTGATGCTAGAAGTTTCTCCTGTGTTCCCCATTCAGTAGCGTTTGGCTGGGAGATATTCCTGATGTTGGAGGCCTATGTGTTGTATTCAGTTAGTATTGGCATCCTCGGTTCTATTCTATGTAGAAAATTCTACTGATTTCAGTGGAAATTCTTCTGAGTAAATGTACGATTGTATTCTTTAATACTTTGGGTAAAGCCCTCTTTTGCCCAAATTGTGATGAGTTATTTATAATTTCTGTGCTTTTAGTGAATGGAGTTTCTTGGACCAATGAAGCACCTAGACAGAAGAGTCATACATTTAATTGTCGCATGATGGTGAAAACAGTACATGATCTTCTGGAAGATGTAGGGAGCAATCAGGATACACATCAAAGATTTGAAACCATGCAATGCTTTGCTTTATCACAACCAAGAGCTATGTTGGAAGAAGGTGAAGGTAATGGCAAGTGATGGTTTTGCAACCATCATGCACAACTTAATTTACAATGTAATTTAAATTATAATGTTTAGTGTACTTTGTAAAGAACTTAGTAGTACATAGATGTAGTACATCTGTTAATAACCTAGAACACATGTGTTTTCTTTAAATCTCAGGATATCATTAAAATATAACTGAAAATAATTTAATTTCAGATTTGCAGTCCTGTATGATTTGTGTTGCACGTCGTATCTCAACAGTGGAAAGGGTATTTTCACCAAACACAGAAAGCTTTGTTACTAGGCATGACCTTTCAGGTGAGAAGTCTTCTTGTAAAACCTATGTAGAACTCATGGAATATCTTTTCAATGTAAATTATAGCAAAACAACATTTTGTGCAGTGATTAGACATTGTATAAGTGCTTGTTTTCAAACAACATGCATTATTTATCCATTTAGAAGATTTATTTCCCACCTTTTGGCTGCAAGAGCCTCCAAGACAGCTAATATTTCAGAATGTTTTGTTTGTATTATCAGTTGAACCTCCAATGATATATTTATTGTGCTGTTTTGTAAATCAAAAGCCAAACTATATACACTTTCATGCTTTGCATTTATCTATTAAGTATCTTTCTGATTGACAGGTAAACTTGTTAACATAGATACAAACTCGCTAAGGTCCATGAGACCTGGATGTGAAGATATAATTCGTCGTTGTATTCAAAGATTTTTTTGTCAAAATGAAGGACAGCCCTGGTCAAATAAACGGCACTATCAAGAAGGTAAGCCCTCAGCTTTCAAAAACACATTCGTTAATTTTTTTTTTAAGTTGTTATATGCTTGCTTCCTCATCTACGACCAATTTAAAATTAATACAGCAAATATTTATATTAGAAGATACATTTAAAAATTAAATTGGTACAGTGTCTACTTATGTTAGGCACATTTATTAATGAATATCTTACACAGCAAACTTATACTCTCAGAGACCATAGGCTGGAAAACCCTTTTGAGGCTGTAAACGGAGCTACACCCTCAGAATGCGTTCCCTCATTTGACCTAGCCACTGTGGAAGTTTCCATGGTGACTCTGTCTACAAAGATGGGAAAGAATGTATAAGGGGTGTGCTGGTGGGCAGGGAGGGAGTGGCCAAGGATCTTAGCCTCCCAGTTCCCAACCATGTCCCCATCCTCGAATAACATTTAGAGGTGCTCAAGAGAGGAACTACATATTTCCCTGCTGCCAGCAATGGGGAGGGAATGTTTTTTCTTCCATTCATGGATAGAAGAAAAGTACTGTAAGTGCCATTTCCATCTTGACTTCATCCCTGTCGGCAAGAGCCGACAGCGTAGGATGGAACAGAACCCTCCAAGGTTCTTTGCCCCCTTAACCGGTTTAATATGGCTTTACTAAGATGAGACGGTGTATCTGAATGTACATCCATAGGTAAATTTATATTAGGCGTTTAAAGCACGACACATAGGAAGATGACCTTTACATAGAAAATAGTGGTTTGTTTTTAAGTAAAAGATAATAGAATGCAATGTTATTTTGGATTATAAAAATTAATGTTTTGTTGGAAGTTAATAATGTATCGTTTTTATATAATTTGTTTTTGTTTCCATAACAAATATGCGCCTGTGCAAATAAGTATCTGTTCTTTCTAACAGCTTATATACAAGGTCATGCCGAAACTCCACTCTATCGGTTCTCCTTGGCAGATGGAACAATAGTGACAGGACAAACAAAAAGTAAACCGTTTCAAAACCCTGTTACCAATGACCGTCATGGGTTTATCTCCACCCACTTTCTTCAAAGGTGAAATCAATCATCTGTACTAACAATTCCAGAAGTATATGCTTTCATTACATATTTAGAGGGCAGTATATGAGATAGTAGATTCAAAGCATGGTTTCAATGGAGAAAGTAAATTATTCTGTGAGACCTGACAAGAGGGTAATTTTGCCAAATTACACTATCTTCCCATGTTATATTTAAATTATGCCATACAAATGTCCACCTGCTTTTAAATTTTTTTTTTTACTCATTCGGGCAAGGACAATATGGCACAGTCAGTCAAGGTACGTGGTACCTATCTTGAAATTCATATGATGATGTCTTTTATTGAAGTTCCCTATCCATAACCCAGTATCAATCATTGGATAAGCAGTGGATTTTCTTTGAATCTTGTTGAGGATACATTTCATATGATATTTTAAGATAAAACGCACATAATTATCACGTCTATTGCGATTTCACTGTGCAACATGTTTTACAATGTTTGTCTGTTGTCCCAGAAACAAACAACTGTTTGCAGTGGGGTTGGGCTGAGAAATGTTAACTTGCTAAAGTCCATCCTGTGAGTCTCATGGCAGGGCTGCACAGCTCTATCCATTGTATCATGAAAAGTGGAATATTTCCTATTCCTATCAGTTACACTGCAATTCCACATATGTCTACTCAGAAGCAAATCTCATTGAGTTCAGTGAGGCTTACTCCCAGGTAAGTGGGCATAGGATTACAGAGAAATAGACAAAAATGTCAAAAAGAACTAGTAGAATATACAATATACATCCTGAACAATGTAGTTGGTGTTTTAAACTGCGCCTTACATTGAAAGAAAAATTAACACAATGGGCTTTGGAAGAATTTCTAATTTCATAATGCATTTCTGTTACTGAGTTGTATCCAACGTTGTGCCAGTAGGAAAAGAACAAGAGGTGGTGATGGTCCGGTAGTGCTTGTGCAAGTGCTAGCAAAATAACTGATACAAGTAGTGCCTAACTTAATAAAGAGGTAATGAGTTGTACACCAGCTTTTGCAAGGATGAAAACAAGATTTCCGAAAGAGGCAGAAGCTTTGCACTGGCTGCATATCACCATAGGACCCAACTCACTTTGAGATATGTCATTGTTCTTCTTCGTGGTCTCTGTGCATCATGCAGGCTCAGAGCCCACAGTTGTGTGAATGCACAGATGACCACTCTAAGAACTATGGTTATAGGTAAGCAACCTGCATTTCTTCTTCGTGGTCTCTGTGCATTTACACAACTGTGGGCTCTGCGCTTGCGCGGAGCCCACAGTTGTGTGAATGCACAGATGACCACGAAGAAGAACTACGGTTACAGGTAAGCAACCTGCATTTACTAGGTTCTGCTGTTGTAGGTGTGGCTGGTAGTGTTCATTGATTCCTGAAAGAAAGTATAAGAAGATGGTTGAACATGGATGTCAATAATCCACTCTATGTGGAATTTGATTGCTAATCCTGTGTGTGTTTGTAATTTTCAGAGAACAAAATGGATATCGACCAAATCACGGTACAATGGGACAGAGCATCAGAGCATCTGCAACTGGGAGTACAAATTCAGGCGGAAATATTATGAACATGTCACCTGGACAAAATATACCTTTGCAGAACAGGAACTATGGCATGGGAGATCCTAACTTAATGGGGCAAATGAGTGGTGCTAGATATGGAGGTCCTGGAAATATGGGATCAGTGAACTCTGGGCAAGGAATGCAGTCTTCCCCTTATCAGAGCAACTATGGATTAAATATGAACAGCCCACCACAGGGCAGCCCAGGCTTGAATTCCAGTCAACAGAATTTAATGATATCCAATAGGAATCGTGGGAGTCCAAAAGTGAATTCACACCAGTTCTCTCCTGTAGCAGGTAATTATTTCTTTTATTTTTTTAAAAAAATGTTTTTTGTTTCAGAATCTGAAATCTGATATTTTTAAATTGGCCACAGGTGAGGATGATTTATTGTTTGTTATTATCCCTGAGTGACTTTACGGCATATATGTAAAACAATACAACATAATCAGTCTTATTGTGTTATCAGTATATTATTATTATTATTATTATTATTATTATTATTTATTTATTTATTTATTTATTTATATAGCACCATCAATGTACATGGTGCTGTACAGATAACATAGTAAATAGCAAGACCCTGCCGCATAGGCTTACAATCTAATAAGTTGTAGTAAACAATAAAGAGGGAAGGTGAATGCAAACAGGCACAGGGAAGTGTAAACAGGCACCGGGTAGGGTGAAGCTAACAGTATAGAGTCAGAACAAACTCAATATTTGAAGGCTATAGGGAAAAGAAAAGTTTTTAGCTGAGTTTTAAAAGCAGTGATTGAGTTTGTAGTTCTCAAGTGATCTGGAAGAGCGTTCCAGGCGTAAGGGGCAGCAGAAGAAAAAGGACGGAGCCAAGTAAGGGAAGTGGAGGTCCTTGGGCAGGCGAGAAGCATGGCATCAGATGAGCGGAGAGCACGAGCGGGGCGATAGTGTGAGATGAGAGAGGAGAGATAGGCAGGAGCTAGACCGTGAAGAGCTTTGAAGGTCAGCAGGAGAAGTTTATATTGGATTCTGGAGTGAATTGGAAGCCAATGAAGAGATTTCAGAAGTGGAGTGACCTGGTCAGAGCGGCGGGCCAAGAAGATGATCTTAGCGGCAGAATAGTGTTATGCAGGAATTATGGGAAGTAGTTTTACATCCCCCTTGTATATTTTCTGCTGTAATAGTTCAAAATGCCTATAACTAAAACTGTTGAATACCTCGCTAAACACATTAATGCATGGGAGATATGGTTGTTTTCTCCAATATCAATTCTATTTTTGTGTAGGTGTGCACTCTCCAATGGGACCTGCCAGCAATACTAGCAACAACAACTTTTCAAGCAGCTCACTTAGTGCTCTTCAGGCCATCAGCGATGGGGTTGGAACTTCCCTTCTGTCTACACTTTCTTCACCAGGTCCCAAACTGGACAGTTCTCCAAATATGAATGTTTCTCAGCAAAGTAAAATGGGAAGCCAGGATTCAAAAAGCCCTCCTGGCATATTTTGTGAGCAAAATCAAGTGGAGAGTTCTATGTGTCAGTCAAACAGCAGGGACTCCTTTAGTAACAAAGATAGTAAAGAAGAGAGCCTTGAAGGGTCTGACCAACGGGGACCAGCTGAAAGCAAAGGGCATAAAAAGCTTCTTCAGTTACTAACGTGTTCCTCAGAGGACAGAGGGCATTCAACACTGTCAAACTCTCCCTTGGATTCTAGTTGCAAAGAATCTTCTACCAATGTTACAAGCCCCTCATCTGGAGTCTCCTCTTCTACATCTGGAGGGGTCTCTTCATCAAACATGCAAGAGAAGCATAGGATTTTACATAAGTTGCTACGGAATGGTAATTCTCCAGCAGAAGTAGCGAAGATAACTGCTGAAGCTACTGGCAAAGATACATACCATGATAGTAACACAGTTTCCTGTGGAGAAGGAGCAGTTAAACAGGAACAGATGAGTCCTAAAAAGAAAGAGAACCATGCTCTACTTAGATACTTGCTTGACCGGGATGATGGGAAGGATCCACTTTCAAAGGATATTAAACCTAAAATAGAAAGTTTGGACAGCAAGATGGGGCAATGCTGTAGTTCTGCCATACCTACTTCAAGTCAAGAAAAAGAGATGAAAATAAAAACAGAACCCACAGAAGAGGTACAGTATCCCAATTTTAAGAATAATCTCTGTTAATGAACTCAATAAACATCTGCTTTTGAAATACATAGAATGAAACAATGCACTTTATTTCATATGTCTGATAAACTAAAGCTAATCTGAACCGCCAAACTCTTTTATTACTTTCCATTGTGCAAGTTGAGTTCTTAGGTTATTACTGATATAACATTAGCATTCTTCCTTTGTTTCAAAATTATGTGCGCAAGTGTCTCTATATGAACCATCCCCGAAGAACATTACCTCCTGTATGAGAGAGAAGGTGGAATGCTTCTTCTAAGAAGGTGCCTACCACCATGGATTTTTAGAATAAACAGTTTTTTAAATGATGCGCTATTAATCGAAGGCATCTTTTTTCAGTGAATTAAAAAATTGAATTGATAGATCAACTAAGCATTGCAGTCCTACTCTTGGGGTACATATGGGGTGGGATCGCACTTCATGGTAAGCAATTAATCCCTGGGGCTCTGCAACATGCACCAGCCACCATGGATTGTTCTTGATTATCCAAGGGGTTGTTTAATGCTGAAATAACCCAGAACGCTCAGGTTCTCATGACATGGCAATCTGTGGTACGTCCCTGCCATGGTTTGCATTTTCAGAATGGCGCTCACTGCATGTAGTGGAGCCCCGTGGGTTAATTAACCCATGGTGGTTTATCGTGATGTGCAAACTGGCCCATTATGAGATATCCTGTGTTTGGATTGGATGCATTGGCTGTACACAGATGAGCACAGAACACAAATACATACATAATACATACAGCTGGACAACCATCTGTCAGGGATGCTTTAGGGTGGATTCCTGCATTGAGCAGGGGGTTGGACTTGATGGCCTTGTAGGCCCCTTCCAACTCTGCTATTCTATGATTCCATGATTCTATGAAATAAATAAATAAATAGCATTTTCTTTCCTCCTAAATCAGTAATGTAATTATTGACTGAGTAGATATTTTCATGGGCTTCCAATTGGTTATTTTGGAAGTTAGTAAGTTTGAAAGGCATCACAATTTTGATTTTGTACCAGCTTGTAAGTTTTTCAGTAGAAATTTAAAGAATTAAATTTGTTTGTAAATATATTTTCTTCTTTCCAGATGAGTGGAGATTTGATGGATAATTTTGATGCAATTTTGGGTGATCTAACTAGTTCAGATTTTTGCAGTAATCCCATGTCTACAAATGGGAGTAATATTGGGAATAAGCAATCTTTGTGCCAAGGAAATACACCACTGGGTAAGGAAGTTTTCTTATCACAGCTGTTACACTGAATATCCATTGGATTGGTTAGTGTGTGAGGGCGCATTGCGTTGTGCGAACCTGATGAGCGTGGGTTATTGTTGGTTTAAGCTTATGCAAGGGTTGGTTAATCCTCAAATAACCCATGATTGCCAGGTTCACATGACAATGCACTTCCAGGATGTACAATTAGGGTAATTGGGAGAGCAGAACAGTTTTGACGTCACATTGCTTATTAAGGGTAAGATGAGTAAGGGAAAATAGAAGAGAATAATAATAACAACAACAACAACAACAACAACAACAGCTCCAAGTTCTTGCTCTAGGATAAAGATTTATAGTTTTTTTTCCTACAGTGAAGCAAAATTTCACACTTCACGTTACAGAAAAGTGATTAGTTTACTTTTTGTAAGCTCTTAGATTGTATTTTGTAAATGTTTGTATGTAGCTATAAAAGAATTGAAACTAGCACTGTACAAATCCAAAGAGATCTACATATTTATATAACTCTTCATACTGTAACATGGTAGACCAAATGAGCTAGATGAAAATTTTCTTGAACATTTTATTCATCAGATCTTTGCAATAGTCTCCATCAGTCCCAAGTGTTCAGGACAAGTAACAACTGAAATCAATTTACACAAGTGTATTAAATTTTCAGTAAATAATCATACAGTAGATTCTGACTGTGTCTCTCATGGTAACTGATATTATGTGAAGGTTTATTGATCGTAATTATATTGTAATTCTTCAACAGGTATAAGAAGTCCTCAATCACTGCAGACTACCCGTCCTCCTTTCAACAGAGCCATGTCTTTGGATAGCCCCATATCAGTGGGTTCAAGCCCAACTGTGAAGAGTGTCAATGCATTCTCCATATTACAGAAGCAAAACATGATGGCTGGGAGTCCAAGAATGATTGAAAACCAGGAAAATTTTGGAGCTAATATGGGTTTGTTCGTTTTCATACCAGCAGCTTTTCATATCCCAGAATTTTGATGGCATAACTATTATTCGCTATAAGAAGAAATGTTAGGATTGTATTGTACTAACTTATTTGGCTGTGTTTCTTAGAATTTGGCTTAGTTCATACTTCATACCAAAAGGTTAACTGAAGCTTGGTTGTGATGTCTGAATTAACAAATCATAGCTTGCAATCGGGTAGCAAACCAAAATTGGAAGCAGTGGTTTGAAGTGGTGACGAGACAGAAAATGGAAGCAGTCAGGAAGCTTTAAAGTATGGTTTGCCTGTACATTTGCTTGAAACATGGTTTGGATTTAAACTATGGTGAATGCAGACCATAATTTGGCATAATTTTGAACTGAGCCATTGTCAAAAATTTTTTTTAAAAAACTGTGATAACAACAATAGCCCATTTATGTTGTTGTTGAATGTAAGAGCCATGCTGGATAATGATGAACATAAGAGCCATGCTGGATTAGACCAAGCATCCATCTAGTCCAGTATTTTGTTCACACAGTAGCAAACCAGCTGTACACAAGAAACCAAGAGTGCAACAGCATGCTCCTGCCCATGTTCCTCAGCAACTGGTGTATATAAGCATACAGCCTCTGATACTGAAGGTATAATCATCAGGACTAGTAGCCATTGATAGCCTTATCCGCCATGAAGTTGTCTAACTCCCTTTTAAAGCCATCCAAATTGGTGGCCATCACTGCTTGTTGCGGTAGCGAATTCCATAGTTTAACAATGCGTTGTGTAGTTCCTTTTGTGTACTTCCTTTTATCTGTCCTGAATCTCCCAACAATCTCATCTCTCACCAGTGCTTCATCTCAGCTGAAATTAGACAGCCTAGTTTTCTAAATTAAAATATTACAACAAGATTAAAAATGTGGCTGGCATCCAAAGAGCCCCGGTGGTACATGTGGGGTGAGGGGGTTGCCAATTTCCCCCTTGCAGTGGCAGTTCCTATATACTTTACAGACTGCCACAATGGGTGAGTGGCCCTCTGGCCTTTGTATATGGTTTGTGCTACTGGAATGGGGATATTAAAATCCTCTAGTGTGGGTTCTGTCTTATAATTTCAATCTGCGGGTGGGAGAGGGAGATGTAAATATGTCTACTATAGCAAACTGTATTGTGTTCTAGATTTTTCTGTAGCGAAAGTAATCTGTACTGAATATGTCAACTTTTTCCAGGGGGATCAAACAGAAATATGCCTATGAATCAGCATTCAGCAAGTGATTGGAACCTACAAAACTCGAAAGTGAGCAGGATGGAACCTACAGTCTCTGGTTCAATGGCAAGACCAGGACCTGAATGCAACCCAGCCCTTTCCAGACCTTCAGTTGGCGGGTCCATGCCTGGTTTGTCCATGAGGTCAAATAGTATGCCTGGCACCAGATCCATGCTCCAACAGCAGATGATCCATATGAGTGAGTTCTTACAGTGCCTTATTTACTGAAAGCCAAAGCTATTTGTTTCAAATGTACTGCAGATAATACTTTCTGGAGCATTTTGGCTTGCAGAAATCCATTTCTTGACTATACATAGTGAACTGTACCAAGTCCTGAACAACTAATGAGCTAATGTGGGTTGATGGACAGTGTAGTGGACTTTGATGACTCTTATAATTCAAATCTAACTTAACAGTGGAAGCACTTTGTGGCCTTCACCTTGTCTTAATATCTCAGTTCCCTAGTCTGTAAAATGGGTTGTCATTATTATCTGTCTCGTACATTGCTTGTTCAGAGAAATAAAGTTGTAAATACTTTGGAAACATTTAAGTGCTACATGAATGATAAGTATTTATTTATTTAAAACATTTCTTGGCCACCTTTACAACAATAAATTACATAAAAACAATTAAAATATTAAAAGCAATAAAAACATAATCACAACAAAATAGCAATTAAAAACAAAACCAACAATAACACCATTAAGAACAACAATAGCAGCAATAACAGTAATCATGGGAAGGCCACAGTAAAATAAAATGTTTTCAAGGTATTCTTAAAAGCCTGCAAGGATGGTGCAATGCGGACCTCTGATGGGCATTTGTTCCACAGGTGCGGGGCCACTGCTGAGAAGGCCCTCTCCCGTGTGGTCACACAGCTAATTTCTCTCACTGGTGGGCAAATGAGAAGGGGCTCTGTTTCTGATCTTAATGTGCGGGCAGACTAATATGGGTGAAGGCAGTCCTTCAAGTAATTTGGTCCCACTGTTTAAAGCTTTAGAGGTCAAAACCAGCACTTCAGATTGGGCTCAGAAACACACTGGTAACCAGTGCAGCTGGCGCAGTAAAAGTGTTATTTGATCAAATTGCCTTGCCCCTGCCAATACTCAAGTGGCCACATTCTGCACCAGTTGAAGTTTCTGAACCTTCAAAGACAGCCCAACATACAGCACATTACAGTAGTCCAGCCTGGACTTGACTAGTGAGGCAAAGCAATCCTCCCCAGATAGGGCTGCGGATGGCATACCAGCCTAAGCTGGTAGAATTCACTCCTGGACACTCCAGTCACCTGGGCTTCCCCAGTTAGCTCAGAGTCCAGGAGGACTCTCAAATGGTGTACTTGGTCTTTTAGGGAAGTGCAACCCCATCTAAGACCCATTGTAAACCTCTATCTGAAGTAGCTGGCTTCTCAACCCACAGTACCTCTGTCTCGTCTGGATTAAGTTTCAGCTTCTTCACCCCCATCCATCCCAATGTAATAAATGTAAATGACTATTCATTAAGAGAATTATATTTGTGACTGCTGAATTTTTAGATGTGTCGATCTAAAGATGAATTACCTAATGTTAGTAATAATCTGTAATAACCGGTTTAGACCACGTCTTCCCATCCGCCCTACTACTGCCATGAGTTTGCTGGGGAAGAATCCTGGTCCTACTATCTCTGCAGCAGGTCAAGGATGTGGAAGGAAATATCAGTCTAAGCCCTCAGCTTATGCAATTCTCTCTCCTCTTAGATACCCATTTGAGCACAAATCTCATATTTGGTGATAATGCCAGACACGTTCATTTAGGCTGGCCTTTATCCGCTACTAGTAAGGGTAAAGTAGATTTATTTCAATACTAAAATAGTTGTATAGTTGTTTTCCTGTGTTTTATCATTGTGTTTTATAATACTGATATATTGTTGGATTGCTTTTTTTCTACACTGCCCTGCACCATTGGATTGCAGCTACCAAAAATTCACCTCCCTTCCAAAAACCCAATTGTTTTATAGGGCCAAATGAGATTAACATTGGTATGGGAGGGAATCCTTATGCACATCCAGGACCATCTAACCAGCCAAATGTATGGCCCGACACCATGCTATCCATGGAACAAGGATCTCGAGGTTCACAAAACAGGTAATACAAGGTTCAAAATATGGAATGTTAGTTAGCTGACTCAGCCTGTTGTTTGGCCACAGTCAAGTATTATCAGAATACTGAGCCCGGAGTTATTACAACCCTGCAGAAGAGGGCAATGGCACCATAAAATGATAAAAGGCAGAATACTAAAGCCACACAGAAAGTTTATTAAAACCCCTCAGATATTCAATATCCCAATGCAGTGTTACATGAAATGCATTTCAATCTTGAATATTTTGGGGGAGGGAATGTCCATGAATTTTAGTGCATCTTTAATTGTCTGGCTTGCATCAACATTTAAAACAAAATTCGCTTAGGGTAAAATAAAATCAGATGAGAGAGAGAAAAATACATAGTGGTCGAGGTACATTATTAGTGGATTTCTTCCAGTTCACTTGTTTATCTGAGAAACACTACAGTTCACTTAAGAGATCACTGTTGCTTATTAAGATGGTTTCTGAGGGAATACATTCAGTATGAGTTCATTCAGACATGGATCCTGTTCAGACAATACACTAAGTTACAGTGGTTAATTATTTTGAGGTATTTATGGCTTAGCGTGTTGTATGAACCATTCCTAACCATGGTGGCTACATAACCACGATTTAAACACTCTCACTAACCATTTGCTGTTAGCGGCCTAACTAAGGGTTAGCGGAACAGGCCCATAATATTCCTAGCTTTGTTAAACATGATTTATGAAGAGCCCACACACTTCTGTAATCATAGTTTAATATCCTGTTTAGTAAACTGACATTAATCCAGAGTTCTTTTCAGACATAAGGGAGAACTTTGGTTTAAACAAACTGAGCCTGATGCTCATTCCCAACTTCTTAAACTATGGCTAAAGTTTATGTCTAAACTGGACCAATATCTAAAATTACCAGGTACTGGAGAGAAACAATAGGGTGGCTTGTGAGCTTCCCAGAGAATGTGGGTGATCTCTATAAAAGTACACTAGAAGGACCATTTTTTCTGATCCAGCATGGCAAATTCTTACATTATGTTCCTGATGTCTTCACCATCTTAGTCTCTGATGTTCTCACGGGGAGTTACCAAAATTAATTGTCTATTACAGTTGATAGTAGCATTGTGGCATAGAGGATCTTGCTTTCAATTTCCAGCACCTTGCTCACTTGTGAAATGAAAAGTGTTATGTCACTTTTTCACTGGTATACAGTAGAAAAATATAATCCCTATGAATAGCCATCATGTCACTGAATGATCGATGCAGTGAGAATGTATGTACAGATCAGTATTCTTAACAGATGTAACATCTTGACTTTCTTAGGCAGGTAGTTAGAAATTCCTTGGATGACCTGTTATATACTGCTCCAAATGTCGATGGCCAAAGTGATGAAAGGGCTCTTCTAGATCAACTGCACACATTGCTGAGTAGCACAGATGTCACCAGTCTTGAAGAAATTGATAGAGCCTTAGGAATTCCTGATCTTGTAAATCAAGTAAGTCGCCCGTGCTCTTGAGTTGCTTATTTGTCAGTGTGTTGAATGCACTTAAAGGGGAGGGGAGGGGGAACTTAGTACACCTTTTCCTCCAATACTTTGTAGACAGTGAGAATTGGTTTTCTATATTATGGGCTTCTGCAACTCCACCCATCCCAAAGTGGAACGCAGCCTGCCATGCGTGTATGTAAAGCCTTCCAGGTGTTCTTGCAGATCTAGGCAGATAATAAAATGAGGAGGTTGATCAAAGTACTGGTGGGCTGAATTCAATTTGTTGGATTTCAATAAACATATTGCAGTGCCCTTAAAAAAAAACCCACAATGAGAAAATGGCTTTCTTTAGCAAATCAAGCCAAGTCTCCTCATCTAAAATTGTATGTTATTTCCTTGTAATTGCGCCAATACGACATTGTAATTAAGTGTGCGGGGGTGCCTTTTCTATAGTGGCAGCTATGGTTATAGAATACTGTAGTGGTGACAGATTAACAGTGCTAAGTGAAGCCTAATTCTCAAAACTGGCTGACAGGTAAGATTTTGTTAATGTGACTTTGAATGCAATAACTCAAGCTTAAGAGCTGTGTTTTCTGGAGTCTGCCTTTATATATCAGCAGAGATTTCATAAAACAGAACTCACTGCAGAACTAAGCAATTTTCAAAGGAGTTTTGTAAGTATCCACAGAATATTAAATACTGGAATAGGTGCTAATACCTGTTGATAACCATAACCCACTAGTGTCCATCTTGGCCATATACTGTCCTTGGTCTTCCTATCCCCACCTACTAGCAACGACCCCCAAATATAATATAACATTCTTCTGTATAACTCCTTTAATACACTTAATATGCTATTGCAGAGTATGAACTATTTGAGAGTTCTATGTTCTTTTAAAGGGACAAGCTTTGGAACCCAAACAAGAATCATTTCATGGCCAAGAATCTACAGTAATGATTGACCAGAAGCCTCCAATATATGGTCAGCCCTATCAAGGACAGGGAGCAGCAATGCCAGGAGGTTTCAGCAGCATACAGGGCCAGCAGGCAGCCTTTAACACTGTGATGAATCAAATGAACCAGCAGAGCAATTTCCCAATGCAAAGTATGCATCCCAGAGCAAATGTCATGAGGCCCAGAACCAACACGCCAAAGCAGCTTCGCATGCAGCTCCAGCAGAGGCTCCAAGGACAGCAGGTAACTTGGTCTAATATTTTAGCACCGTTCTGAAAGGGAGGACTATTAGGTCTTAGCAAAGAGCAAGGCAATGGATTACATTACCTAAATCTAACAATTGTTATCTTTTTTTTTACCCTATCTTGATATTCCATATACACAGTGACATTAATTCCTCATTACTGTATTGCTTATTTTCCATCCAATAATATCATGCATGGTTCGGGTTTAGGCTGATGAAAACAATGGTTGTTCTTGGAATTATACTTTTCGTAGTAATTCTGTTAAGTATGAAAATAAAAACTAATGCTTAGGTTTATTAAAGCAGCATGAGAGTGCCCTTTTAGTTAAGGTGACGCCCTCCCCAAAAGGTTCTCACATTACAGGCTTCAAAATTCTACAGCTTATAAAATGACACCTGTTTAGCTAATCATATGAAATTTAGCATCCATGAGCTACCAAATGAATTGTGCAAAATTTCAAGCGATCTGCCGCAGGTACAACAAGTTAAAAACAAACTGGAAAATGACACATTTGTACGTTTTACTCTGAACTGTGGCTTGGCATATCATATATCCCTTTCAAATTTTCATGAAAACTACTGATGTGCTTTTTCAAGGTTGGTTGAGGAGATTGCCTTTCATTGCTTTTGTGAAATTCTGAGCAAAGGTTCAAAAGTTCTTGAGGTTTTTCTGCTCCATGAAAGCCTATGGCAGCAACTGCTGACAATGTTATGTCAGACATGCTCAGTTTCACTCTGAAGCTAGAATCCTGCCAGTACTCAAAGATTTTGACAGGGATTCCAGTCCTCCTGTCAACATTCTGACAGTGGGAAGAGGTAGCAGGAAACTCAACAGAGATGTGAGGTAATTTTGAAGGCAGAAGGAATCACTCTCATTGATTGATAGATGACTGATGAAGAGGGGATAAGGAGAGAAAGGGCATGTTAATGACTTTAAGACCATTCTTATCTCATATTGGGTCAAGCTCCACAAAGCCAGGAAATTGGAAGCCAAGGATGATGCCTTTACAGACATGCCCTATGATCAGTAAAGATGATGTGCATGGTCACAAATTGTGCTTCCTGGCTTTGTGTGGAACTTGAGCCAACATGAGAAAGCCTTCACTCTGGTCTTAAACCAGTAGGTTTTTTGATCATTGAGTATATTTTTGTTTCAGTACTTTGGATTTCAGCACACTTAATGAGGTGTTCTCCTTTTTGATTAATGATTATGCTTATCTAGAATTGTAGTGTAGCATGGGTTTTACAGAAATCTGTTTGATGTATTTTGATGTAGTTTGTATTTCTCAAGTTTTTGAACCAGACCCGTCAAACGCTTGATATGAAAATGGAGAACCCCAACCCTGGTAATGCATCGGTGATGAGACCTGTTATGCCTCCTCAAATGGGATCACAAGTGAGTCATTGACGTTGCCATCTTTTCAAACTTCTTCATCATAGCAATGTTTTTATATATATATACCAGCATTACAAGTAAGATGGTATAGTCACCTCCTATTTTTTGCTCTTCTCGTGTTTTTGGCCCTCACTATCTCTGCCCCCTCTTCCTCCATTGCATCACATACCTGTGTCCTCTGTTCTAACTTCCTTCTCTGTCCGTGTTTATGGATCTTTGAGTAGGAGTTACAGCATTCTATATCACAGGTGTGCATGATAGATGAGGCTTTTGATTTCATCTTAAGAATTAGCCAGAATTTTGGGACTGGTGAGCAACACTATTCCAGCAAGTATGGATTCAGTATCTGCTGCTTGTTTAATACTAGTGTTATACAAGAGGAACCTGCCACAAAATGCTGGCAGCATGGACTGCTCCTGCTTAGGGTTTCAGCCAGCCAGCCATATTACTAACATAAACTCTAGTGCTGTTTATTAGCATGCAACAGTAAACATGTTTTATTGTTCTGGTGATCTGAATAGTCTTTTTCCTGTTTCTATTTGGGTATTAGCAGCAAGGCTTCCTTAATGCTCAAATGATGGCTCAGCGAAACAGGGAGTTAATAAGTCATCACATCAGACAGCAAAGGATGGCTATGATGATGCAGCAGCAGCAGCAACAGCCTCAGGCCTTCAGTCCTCCCCCGAATGTGACTGCCTCAGGAAGCATGGATGGTGCTGTTACGGGCCCTCCAATGGCTCCAGTTCCACCCCAGCAATTTTCATACCCATCAAATTACGGTACTTGTTTCAGTGTTCTTATTTTGTTCTATTTCCCCATAGATCTCATTGACCTAAATGAATTACATAAAGGGTTAAGATGGAGATATTGCTATAAAAATGTAGGGATGGTATTTTAGGATGAAGGGAAAAGGGAGACTTAGAGAACTGACATATCGTGCAACCATATGTTTTAAAATAAACTTGTCAGAAATATGCCGTACAGTTGATGATCTTTAGCTGTATGTTCATTTCACAACTAAGTGGCTTCCTTCGCCTTTGCTGTGGGACCCTGATTTGAATGATGAGTTAGTCATTTCTTAAGTCTTTGAAAAACATACTTTTTCGTCCACTGCAAAGGTCTGATAGCAAACAACAAACATTTTATATTTGCCATTCTGGTTTGCTATACGTGGAATTTAAAAAAAAAATTAGCTTCAGCAAATCATAGCTGCAATGATCTAATTAAGCTTATGCATGCTAGTCTATGTTGGATGGCTGAATCCTGTTTAGGGGACCATATGAAACTGAGGGAACGGGCAGCATATTAGAGGAAAGGGATTCTGGAGGCCATACATGGCTGGTACTAGCACCTTTAGCACTAACATGGGACTGAAGGTGGAATTCAAAGCAGTTTGCCTTTCCACAAAAGGCATTTCTTTCTGGTTTCTTTATTTTGTTCTATGCTTCTATGTTACTCAGGGGCCATTTGATTGAATCAAGTCAAGATGCATTATGTAACCTTGAAATCCAAATTCTGCAAGTTTACAGGAGGTGGGGGTGGGGCATGGGGAGAACCCATGTAAATTACACATTATGTAAATCTTTGATTTACTGGAAGATAATGACACAGACCTCATAATGCATTAGCAAAGATTATTCAAGACTATACCACTCATGCTAGATGGGAAGAGGGGCGCAGATCTTACCACTGTCACCAGCTAGAGGCCTCTGCACAAATGTAGTATGATCAGAGGACCTGTTGGAACTGAACAGTACCCAGGAAGGAGTCAAGAAGTTCTCCATGATGAGTTCTGCCTGGGTGAAATCTCTACATTTTACCAAAATCTTATATTGAGTGGAACAAGTGAACAGCTCAACGATTTTGTGGAGAAAGGTTTTATTAGGTAATTTTCATTCTTCAACAAAAGTGTCTCGAATCATGAGTGCTTTAAAATAACTACCAAACTGTTGTCTTATTTGCTTTGTAAGGAATGAGCCAGCAACCAGATCCTGCCTTTAGTAGAGTATCAAGTCCTCCTAATCCCATGATGGCTCAAAGAATTGGACCCTCGCAAAATCCCATGATGCAGCATCCTCAGGCTACACCTATGTATCCATCTCCTGAGATGAAGGGCTGGCCATCAGGAAGTATGGCCAGGAGTAGGTGAGAGAGAAAAGTGTCAGCTAGTGTTTTCAAAAGAAGCCTGTGAATATGTATAGCACAGGTGTTCAGTTTTAGTTCAACTGAAAAAGGCAATTTTTAACAGGATGGGTTATGTGTTTTTAAAAACATCACATCCTGGAAGATGGTCACTCTTATACCTTTAAAAATCCAGATTCTAGGGGCCGGCATAACAGAACTGATGGTTGGAAGGGCTAGTGTAATGTCATATGATGTATATAAGACAACTTTTTATCTGTATCCCAGATTATATCTGAAATTAGTGATCTGAGGCCAAATGGAAACAAGATTATTTCAAGATATATTCAGAATGCCAGCTATAGTACTCAAATGAAACCTAAGGATCTACTAGATCCTAAAGATATAGATCCTTTAGCAAGATGTATAGATCTTAAGGACTTTGAGTAAAATGCATTATGATCAGGAAATATAAATTTAATCTTTAAATCGGCATTTTTAACAGCTGAATATGTGACAGAGCTCTCTTGGTCTGAAAGTAAGAGTAATTATTCAGTTGATATCTATAATAATGCAATATTGATATCTATTTATTGCTAGCATCTTGTATCATGCCAGTTGCTGAAGATGTTAATGCTAAAATATATGAACTTGGAGCATTAACTAAGAGCCTTTTTTAAAAGCCTTTCTTTTTTGTGCTTGTGCCCTCTAGTTCTTTTCCACAGCAACAGTTCAGCCATCCAGGGAACCCTGCAACTTACAATATGATGCACATGAACAGTAATGGGGGTCATATGGGGCAAATGAATATTAATACTATGCCTATGTCAGGAATGCCCATGGGTCCAGACCAGGTAAGATGGCTATAGCCATTGGCTCACATAGCCCTTTGAAGTCCCAATGCTGAGAGAACATTTATAGATACTCTTTAGCCTTTTCATCTCCTCTCTCAGAAAATAGATATAACTTATAGGGTTGTCCTTTTTTTTAATCACTTATGTACCTTTGATCACTTGCGCACCTTTTCTTATTTTTCCTGCCTTTCAATTCCTTCTTGTTCCAAAAGGTTATCACTGGTTTGACACACAAAAAAGTGAAATTGCTATGGAACATCTATTGCCTGTGACCATTCCATGATCATATTGCAAATAGATTGACTCAATGAAGCCACCAGCATTTGGGCTCCTTGCCTTCTGGTGTAATAGCTCATGTCCTTCAGTAGCCTATTCCCACCACCACAAAAACACATCTGTGTTCCTCTAAAGCACTGATTATCAGTGCAGCATTTACTTACGTTTCTACTCATTATTTTTCAAAACAGCAGATTTTTGCTTGATTACAAAGTTTGATTATCTTATATTTGCTTTTTGTTGTTTTTCTGCAGAAATATTGCTGACATCACAACTGCAATCTCGTAGTAGGCAGATGCCATACAGGATGGTGAACTAAGTATTACAGAAAAGTGCACATGAGCTTTATGGCAACAATGTACTAGCCTTATGGAAATACCACTTCTGTTTCCATGAAGATGTCTTAAGTGACTTCATAAGTTATGGACTTTGGGATGAGGGGAAAGGCAGGGTAGAAGCAAAGTATCACTGTATAATGTAAAAAACAAAAACAAAAAGGTCAAATATTATCTTGGCACTCTGCCTCTAGCAATGTGAATTTGGCAATGGCACATGATTAAATGTGATGGGTAGACGCTGTATACCAGTTTTGTTTGCTGTAGCTGTCCAAAGCCCTTAACTACAGGCAGACCAAAGTGCCTGGAGAAATGTTGCTAATAGTCCTGAGTTTTATAGAAAGAGCCTCTGTCAGAATGTAGTACCTGGCCTTGATTTGAAAACAAAACAAAACTCTGAACATTCATGCTGCTGTTAACCTTGCTCCCCGGTGTTGAAAGTCTAACATGCAAGTGGCAATAGAAATGAGGTGTCGTGGCCTCCAAATCATGCTCTTTGATGCCAAAGGGTTATGGAGAGATTAAATATGTATAATGATGATAGAGATTTCCACATTGATGTGCAGTTTTGTGCACTTTATAAAATGCTGTACGTAATGGGTCAATGCAATACCTTTAATAATGAATCAATGGATATAAAAAAGGCGAGTTCATGCCTTCTTTCAAGACCAATCTAAATTACTATTCCATGTTACTGATACGGAAATTTGAGCAATAATCACACAACGTTTTGCCATTAAACATCGTGAGACTCAAGGCAAGGCATTGCAGTTCTAAGATAAATTTTCTTTGTGAATAAATTTTGTAAATATAATCTTAAGATGTTGTACTATATATATATGACTTTTGTAGGCCACTAACTCATTTTTGCAGAGTTTGTGAAGCTAAATATTTAACAAAGATGATTTCTGTAAACTCAGTTTAGTCAAAGTTGTCCAGATAGATACTTTTTTAATTTAAGTGGGGTTGGGTAACTGTGGCCCTTACCCTCTTTTCATTGGTTTCTAACAGTTTATTTAGAACTTTATGTAATGGCTTTTTAAGAGATCATTTGGTCATATTTTAGTGGTCTTTTAATATTTTCTCTACACCTTAAGTGTGCACTTTGTTACTTTTTCTTATAGAGGGCAATTTGATGACAAAAAAGGTTCTTTTTAGCTGTCATGACAATTTCTGGAATTTTTAATATAACTTGTCTTTTCAGTGAAAGAGCCTCAGCTCCAAGACATTTGGTTAACTTTTAATTAAGCCCTTAGTGGTGTTCTGAACATGTTGTTTTTGTGTGTGTTAAACGTTTTCTATCATCAGGATGCACATCTGATGATATTTAAATATCCAAACTTCTTTGTGGCAATTAATTAGGCGTATCACATTTAATTGATGTACTGGTAACAAATATATTTATTTTATAAGCAATTTCTTTCATATCATTATCCATAGTTGGAGGTCAGAAACACCACAATTTTCTCTGTCAGTTTTGTCATATAAATGAATAATATATTCCCCTCAAACAAGATGTAGTGATTCAGAACAGGACCTTTCAATAGATAGGCAGGCCAAAATGTTTGAAGCAGTGTGTTGAGTGCTTTTACTATTCCCATGGCATATTCAACCTAGTTCCTCCAGAATATGTGAAGTGGTGATCTTGATTATTTGATTTGTGATGAAAGCTCAGCTTCGTTTTGCAGAAGTTTGCAATTCTGTTCTAAGGGACAGAATTACTTAGTGCAGAAATTGCTCTGTTATCCCTGTACCCCTCTCAAAAGCTGCTACTATCTTGAGAACAGGTTTAAATATTGCCTGTTCTGTGTAGTTCACCCAGCTATTGTATTTAACTTCAGTAAAATTCTTCTTCAAACAGTTGGGACTCGGGTCCAGAATTCTGTGTGTGTTCTGATGTGCACATTGAGTCCCTTCATGTATCCAAGAGCTTCCTTGTCCTTTTAAGTATCTTTTAATGTGCAAGATAATGGATTTTTTATATGGAATTTTAAAATGATAACTCGCTTTGAGTTCTTCCTTAAAAGTATAAATCAAGCCCAGACTCCACATGCACATCCCAGTATAGAGATCTAGCTGGCCCTAGTGTTAACGTCAGTGAGGATGTGTGCACATCAGAGCTTTTGTGCATACAAGGTGCCCCCAGATTGGAGCATTTTGGGTTTTGTAGATCCTTATCATTAAAGTGAGACGAAATATTTTCATCTTTTCAGAAGACACCTTTTGATTCTACCAGTGGAACCTCATGGTAAAAAAACAACCTCAAAGAGCCTATAAAATCAGCGTAGGTGATCTTTTAACTTTTGTAGATGTTAATGATAATTGACGACAGCTATGAACTCTGGTTGCTTTTGCTAAATGTGATCTCCCAATGTTAAAAACTATATGTTGCCCTTTCTTTTTCATTTTGACTAATTCTGTTTGCATTTCTGAAATGTAGTGGTACCTGCTGTTCGCTGGTTCATCTGCTCTTTAGAATGTTATCCTTCCCAACCCCTAATCACTATGTTTTGCTGATTCCAAAGATTTTAGTTCATAATTGTTAAAAGAAAAAAAATCACACATTTTGAAAATTGTGTTTTGAATTGATATTGCCAAGAATATTAAGCACTGCTGATACAAATGATCATATCCATCACCAAAAGTGCATGTTTTAAAACCCTCATTCTCTGGCAATTGAGTGTTGATTATGTGGTGTGTAGATGGCCAAATGGTGCAGCAAACAAGGCTGAATGGGACAGTAAGCTTCGTTTGCTATTGGTGCTTTCTGAACTCATTGTCTCTATAGAAAGTCCGTATGAACTGTCAAACAAATTTGCGTGTTAAGACGCATAAACCTTTTCTATCTTTATCTTTTTCTTTGTGTTTTTTCTTTAGTAACAAACTATTTGAATGTTGCACCAGGTAGCACACAGAATTCAGTAGCGGACTGTCATGTGACAGCAGCACAGCAATTATGGAACCATTCAACTGAGAGCAATATTTTTTACTATCTCAGGAGAAAGGCATACAGTATTGAAAATTGACTCTAAAGTTAGTTTACATTAAATATTGCTTGTAATAATTGATTACATCACAAAAAGGCCTTCTGCAGGCTGACATTAAAAAAAGGTTGGTCATATGTTCGTTTTTCTGATTTTTGTTTTGTTTGGATGTTAATAATAATGTAAATAAAGGTTTCTATGCGAAACTGGAGCTTGGTGACTTAATTAGCTCCTCAGTTATCAGAGATATAAGCTTTTCCCCCTTCCTATCCTTTCATCAGTGAAGTAAGCCTATGTTTTTAATCCCCATATTTCGTTCAATATTGGAAAAGAGGTTAACATTACATAGGGTCAAATCTGGAGCAGATTTAGGGGCTCACAAGAAATCTATTCAGGCAGCGATTCTAACATGGGTTTCGTGACTGGAATGCAGCCAGTTTTAAGGCCTCTTCAGTAACACAAATGTTTGATCTCGCACGCTAATTGACAGTTGTCACTGACACCTTCAATATTCAGTTAAAATAATAAATATTGTATAATACTTGAGGAAAAGTTAGAAACCAACTGGATGTATACACCTACATGGAAGGAGCTAAGGGGATCTTCGTTGAGTTAGTATTACCTTCCTATCCAGTCTGCCTCCTCAGATGGCCACTAGAGACAAAGGTAGGTGTAAGTCCTTTTTTATTCCTCTCTCTCTCTCTCTCTCTCTCTCTCTCTCTCTCTCTCACACACACACACACACACACACACACGTATGGCAGTCTCTCAATGTAACATGTAAAAACACATAACTCTTCCATAGTGAATTCAGCCTGGCATATTTTTATTCACTCTAACCACACACACAAGCTGCAGCCTACTACCTATCTGCAGTTGCTCGGAAAGAAGGGCTCCATTTGGGCGTAATTGCATGAGCCAGAGGCTGATCCCATAGGATGTGTTCCAGACCAGACACTCTTCCGCTACAGCCATGATGAATGGGTGTAAAGCAGGGAGGGGGAACACGTGACTGTCCAGATGCGGTTGGATTGCAACTCCCATCACATTCATCATTGGCTACACTGGCTAGGGCCAATGGGAGTTGCAATCCAGCAACAGCTGGAGAGCCACTCTTGCATTTTATGGGTTTTATGTTCACATTCTAGTGCACAGTGGAAACCAGCACTCAAGCTTTCAACCTTTAGTGCATAAACCTTCCTTACATCAGTAACGTTCTATCATATATTTGTGTATCTCAAACTCATCATTTTCTCTGTATAAAACTTGGTCAGATATTGGAAAGAGATGACTTATTCGAAGGGAGTTGAAGCTTGTTTCTGGATGGATTCAGACAGATGATCCGTGTTGTAGGAAACCTGCATGACTCGGAGTTTGGAAGCTGTTTTAGAGACATGGATTGTCTTAGTATACTTTAAAAAAAGAAAAAAGGAGATCCAAAAACCAGCCCTGAGAAGGCTAAAGTGTGATCAACTGTCCACAAAAGTGTGGCCATAAGTGCTTTTTTAGAGACGTACATCTTCTACTGTATTCTACAGATCGTTCTTTTGTGACAATAAACTATAGTTAAATTGGTGAATTAAAAACAGGTTTTACACATTGTATATTTGTCGCAAAATTTGTCTTTTTAAAAACAAACAAACTTGGATATAAAAGTAAACAAGTGCTTTCTTTTATAGTAGTAATTTTGGTTTTTGAACATACAATATAACCACAAAGACTTAATACAAATCCAACTTTGTTAAAATTCAAGACATACATAAACTGCTTTTAATTTTGCAGTACTTTTAAAAATGGATAACTTCTGAAGTTTTATTATGCAATGAGGTGACATTTTCAGAAATGGTATTGGGGCATGCCAACACTTTAGTAACAAAATTCATCTGGACTTGATTTCTTTTGAAACAGGACACTAAATATTTACAGTTACCATGCTGGAAAGCTGGTTTCTCTGAGTGAAGATTTATATTCTGTTTCTTGTACGTCTCAAGGTAGATGTATAAACTGTGAACTAAATTGGTTTCTGTGGTAGACAAACACCAAAAAATTGTTACAATGCTGAATCTGTGCAACTGTTCAGTAATATCCTCTTGAAATCCTGGAATCGCTTAATAGCTGCTTGCTACCAGTGTCTAATTTTGACTTGAGCAAGCCACAAGCAAAAAATATTCAGATTTGCATCTTCATATGTCTGTCTTTCTAATACCATTTGAAGTTGGACATGAAATTGCAGAGGTGGCTTTAAAATGGCTTCCTTTAAAATGTGTTTTTGTGTGCTTTTGCCCTTTAGGGTTCTAAGTGTCTTGATGAGTCATCACCCTTTTTCTCTCTGCTGCCATCTCTTCAAACAGTATCTGTGGTGACTGGTGGGAGTAAAATAGCTTGTGAATCAAGTGAGGTATAATCCAAAGCAAGAACAGGAGATCCGGTGGGTTTCAAGAAGGGATATATGTTTTTGATGACAGCAGTCCCCAGAAGATCAATGTTTCTATTTGGATTGCATAACAGTGCAAACACCCTATCTACCTTAGCATCAAAGTTCATCCAGTCCTCCAGGATAACATATTTCGGTCTGAAATCATACACACTTTCATGAAGTCTGTACAAGGATTCAAGTTCTGGCCAGTTTATATCCTCGTTGAGGTCCAGCAGGTGCAGGAAATTAGCCCTCCCAGCCTTCCCAAAGTTGTCCTCTGAAAAACAGAAAACACCAGACTTCATTAATTCATTCTTGCTATAGCAAAGTGGAGAGTGAATCCGAAATTGGTTTCCAGCAGGGTCATGCAAGGAAAAAAACACCTGGATCACTTGGACTGTGTATGCCACTCACTACTAAATAGAAGCAAAATATTTACTTATATTTATATGTGTCTATTTATATGTATCCTTGACATTGACATCTTCTACACTGATTTTGTTTCAATGCATGTGGGTTATTTAAATGATCTCACATTTCATGCAACCTTGTGCCAAAGTCTGAAAATATTTCACAATATATAATACAGTATTCTAAATGAGTCATTTTGACCTTCTGGTCATGTACTGCTTATCTTTCTACAAAAGATTTTTCTCAAAGCGATGTGGCTAATCTGATAACATTTCAGCTTTGGACTGGATCACCACAACTGGCAGAGGTCTAAATGCTTGCTTCTTCAAATGCAGTTAATACAGGGACAAAGATGCTGATCTGGTTCACAAGCGAGAGTATGGGTTGTCGCTGAAACATGGGTTATTGTTAAATCGTGGGTTGTCATTATGTGTGAATCCTGCACTATGGTTTAACTACTGGTTGTAAACCACAAACAACCCACAGTTCACAACCCAACAACAAACCATGTGTTCTTTTCCTGCGTTGTTTGTGGTTAAAAGCCCATAGTTAAATCATAGTGCATGATTTGCATGTAACAGCAACACATGGTTCAGCGACAGCCCATACCCAACCCATACTTTGGGTTGTCATGTGTAAACCAGGCCACTGCCTTATTGTAATAGATCGCATTAGACTATGTTCCATTGTAGCTATTGGTCAAATCCCTGACACAGAAGGGGGAGATACTTTAATTATTGTATCTTGTCTGCCCATGGGCAGACAAGATAAGAATATCTATCTATGGGGGACACTTGGCTCAGCAATACTACAAATGAGAAAGATATTGGAATTGTTGTAGATCGCAAGCTGAATATGAGCCAACAGTGCGATATGGCTGCAAGAAAGGCCAATGCTATTTTGGGCTGCATTAATAGAAGTATAGCTTCCAAATCACGTGAGGTACTGGTTCCTCTCTATTCGGCCCTGGTTAGGCCTCATCTAGAGTATTGTGTCCAGTTTTGGGCTCCACAATTCAAGAAGGACGCAGACAAGCTGGAGCGTGTTCAGAAGAGGGCAACCAGGATGATCAGGGGTCTGGAAACAAAGCCCTATGAAGAGAGACTGAAAGAACTGGGCATGTTTAGCCTGGAGAAGAGAAGATTGAGGGGAGACATGATAGCACTCTTCAAATACTTGAAACGTTGTCACACAGAGGAGGGCCAGGATCTCTTCTCGATCCTCCCAGAGTGCAGGACACGGAATAACCGGCTCAAGTTAAAGGAAGCCAGATTCCAGCTGGACATCAGGAAAAACTTCCTGACTGTTAGAGCAGTGCGACGGTGGAATCAGTTACCTAGGGAGGTTGTGGGCTCTCCCACACTAGAGGCCTTCAAGAGGCAGCTGGACAACCATTTGTCAGGGATGCTTTAGGGTGGATTCCTGCATTGAGCAGGGGGTTGGACTCGATGGCCTTGTAGGCCCCTTCCAACTCTGCTATTCTATGATTCTATGATCTCTGAGCTAGGCTTTTTGCAAACATACCTACTAGCAAGGGGGTACACAATAGGGCCAAGGGAGGAGATCTTTAGAAGGCTACATGATGTTCACATCCCAACAGCAATGGCCATCATTGCTGGGAGTCATTCCAACATGATCTACAAAAGTATTATTACCTTCCCAGGGAAGGTCCCCTGTACTTAACGTCTGTCACCTCCTATGAGCTGAGATAGCTTATGACTTGGTGGAGACTGAATCCAGCTGATGGAGGTGAAGGCACGCTACAGGTCCCTTCACAGTGTAAAAGCAGATTGCCCAGCTGGCTGTCTTAAGGCAGAGGACATGGTACACTTCCTTCCTAGCAGAGTTCTCATTGTATGCATTGCAATTATATCTCCTCTGCAAGCATAACTAACACTACTGGCAGATGCAAACTATTACACGTCATATAGGACTGCCAAGTTTGTCAAATGGACTCTTGAGAAATGAAAGTCACTGGCAGCCATAAAAGACTAAACTTATTAATATAACATAATAATATGTCAGCAAATATTGTCCAGGATTACAAGATGTTTTAACCTGCTCTTGTTAGACATTTTATTACCACTTTGTATTTTGGTATTACCTCTGGTGTGAGGAGTATTTTATTACGTTTCTGTATGCGCATGGCCTGACTGGCTATTGTTAATTATTGTATAGCATAATACTCAAATTTGTCTGTCTAGCCCTTCACTCCTGGTATGAAGGTTCAGATTTACTCATCAATATGATCTCAACAAAACCTTAACCGGAGAATGTTGTCTCAAGTTAATAGATTAGAGTGATCATTTTTCCAAATGATTCACTATGAGGAAGATGTTTTAAGAATGAGAATAAGATGAAGCTGTGAACAAGTACGGCATGCAAAAAAGAAGAGAAAAATAAAAGTTAAGGTTAGCGATTTTGCAAAAATGGACTCCCAACTCACAGTGACTTGGAAGACGAAGGTCTCTTCATTTCTGGCCATTTTCGACGCTGAAATTGCCTAATTTTTGAGCCGTAAAAGGAGAAAAAAGTTAAACCATCACCAAGAAAACCACCAGTGCTACAATGCAGGAGACGGGAAAGAAAAAAGAATTTTAATATGATGCAAAGAATGGAACATATCTAAAAACAATGCCTAAAGGAATTCCAAGTTTCTGGAGCCACCCAGAATATCCTAATTCTCATTCTACAACCTAGCTTGCCTTGCCCATCCCTGTCTACTCCTTATTGCAGGGATCAATATGGAGATAATTGAAGGGGAAATAGTTGTAGTTTAAGTAGTACCTGTATTGTTCATAGCTTCCATCTTTAAGGCCTAAATGGGGAGAAATTAATATTGTTTATTCAGCAATGACAGCAGGAAGGAAAAAAGGCATGTTGTAAGGCACAGTTTGGAAAAGGGAAAGTTGTCTGCTAAAAGTAAACAAATGGTTGTCTGTAACACTTTCCAAGCAAAAGGGTTTTTTGGGACCAAACCACACCATCTGCAATGTATTAAGAAGTTGAATTAAGACATTTATCCGTAAAATTAAGGACTCACACACTGCGTGAAGATTTAGGTTCTATCTCATTGGTGTGGAGAGGATAAAAGTCAAGTTCATTATTTCATATCTACGTGTCCCTATTCATATTGCTGCATCTGCTTGGTTAAATGCATGTTATTTAGGACAGAAGCAAATGATGGAGCAATTCACTTGTGTGGTCACTGGGTTAAGTCCTCTACACTTTTCCGCACAGTTCCTCACTACAAATGCACTAATGCATAACAAAACAAAAACCCTTTGTATGAGGTCCCAGGATTATCATGAGATTATTCCTAATAACTGTGCTCTTGTTCATATGTTGCCACTGCAGCAACCCATGATATATCTATGGGAATGGCAGAAAACTTGTTAAGTTCCCTCCCCCAGAACACAGCTTCAAGGAGGACTGGCAGAATTCAAGTTGGAACCTCCCATACTAACCATTTATCTAAGAAAAGACTTCTATAAGGAAACTTTCACTGCCTGATTACACAGTATAGCTCAGTCAGTTTTCCTGCTTAGGACATGTAATGCTTCACCTACAAGTCCTCTACAATGCTCCCACCTTGGTTACTTAAAACACTTTTCTCTAGCAAAGGCAAAAACAAGACCCCTTACCGAGTTCCATGTTCCGAGTCCTTGGGTTGCACTGCTTATACCCTTTACAGCTTCTCAACTCCATGAGCTGTACATGTAGTTGGTTGAGAACATCTCTGTCTAGTGTGTTCACTGCATTAATTAACTGCAGATAAATAAATAGATTATATTATTAAGTGCCGCTTATTCAATGGATAGATCAGCCAACGCTATTTGGATTTTCATCAAGAGGTAGATCATCATCATCATCAAAACAGTGAAAGGCTCTGACCGATATCTCCAGAAAATTACGTGCAGTTATTGAACCTAGTGTATTGGTTACTAGGGCTGCAAATTCGTGCCTCGGATTCAAAACATCGAATCCACACAGCCATTTTATAATGTATCCACCATTTTATGACAGATCTGACATGTCAATGCACAGCCCTAAGCCCCCATACAGACTACAACTCCCAGCATGCAGCTCCTGGGGCCCAGGGACAGTGGGCATATGTCTACTCACCACTGCCATTGCCAATTCCGCTGGCGAGATGGGCCTCTTCTGAAATTGGCCTGATCTCACAGAAGCTGGGTGATCTCGCAGAGGCTGGCTGGAGGAGGCTGAACTTGCCGATGGAGTGGGCGATGGCAGTGGCGAATAGACATATGCCCACTGGCACTGGGCCCCAGGAGCTGCATGCTGAAAGTTGTAGGCTGTATGCAAGGAAATGGCGGATCTGTCATAAAATGGCAGATCCATCATGAAATGGCCATGGGGATTTGATTTTTTGGAAACAAGGCATGGATTTGCACAGCCCTATTGGTTACAGCGCTCTACAGTCACACATTCAATGGGAAGACCATTATCTTTAAGCCACATATTGTCCTGTAAAATGGGAATTCTATGTCTCTCACTGGATTGTTACAAGGAGCAAGGTAGGTGTTAAGCCTGTTTACACTAGTGCTACACAAAATCAATCAAGAGCAGAGACTCCATCTTCAGCTAAAAGAAATAAAGCATTGTAAGAGCCTGTTTAGGCATGTTCAAAGGGAAACTTTCAACCTCCTAATGAGTTATAATGCTCTCCAGCCCACTTCTCCTTTTTCCACCAGAGAAAGTAACAAATCAACGGACTACTAGGCCTATTTGAATGCGGTAACTCCCTAGCCATCCAATCAAAATCATGTTTTCCAGGGATAAATCATGTGCAGGTTCAAGCAAACATGGTGGAGCATGGGAGTGATATGTGAGTCCAAGACTCACACCATGGTGACACTTCTCTCTAAAACAAAGTGCTACACACTAAGGGACAGTGATACAAGGTTACATACATCAGAATTCTCATAAGCACAGTTTAACAATTCAGGGACGCAAAGTAGAGAACACAGTATTTGAGGTCAGATCTGAGCAGTGTAGAGTGGAACTATTATTTCCTGTGATTTTGAAACTATACTCCTATTGATTGATACAACCTAAAATTGCATTTGCCTTTTTTGCAGCTTTCTTTGGGTCATGAAAGTCTGAATTTGCAGAATTGTTTGCATTTCCTGCAAATTCTCTGCTTCAGCTTGGTTTGCAGGTTACCTGATAGGGGTCTGTATTGAGGTCAAAATATTCAAGGAACCCGGTAGCAAATTCACAGAACAGGAAGTTGTGTGTCTCGTTGATTGTCCTCATACACCAGTATGTGTTGTTATTTGCACTGGTACAGGCACAGAAAGGGCCCACTAAAAATAAAAGGATAAAAATAATCAAAACTGTAAAATACTTGAAAAATGCTTCTTTAGTAAATTATAGGGTCATTAGGTAACCCATTAAATATTTTCCCTTACCTCAATGCAATTATTTCTTACAGGTCCAAGAGTTAAATGACTGAACTCTACTCTTCATAAGAGTTCCCTGAGAAATCCAGGCAAGGCAGCAAGACACACAGAAACATTCCTTTCCATGTGCAGTTCTACCCCCTCTATTGCAAAGAAATGAGGGAGTCTCGGATGATTCACACATAATGCTAACCCAAAGTTGTTGCCCTACCCAGGGCATTGTCTGGCAGATGATCAAACAACCTGTCATTTGTTTACTCAGTCTCTGGGTTCCTTGTTTTCGTACTTCGCCCACTCCCTCCCTGGAGCTGTTGTAGTGGCATGTAGAGCAGCTGGGTTTTTTTGTTTTGTGCTTTTACACTTTTCCCCACTGCCTCTATAATCTGGTGAAACAACCCATGAGTAAGCAACAGTTCTGGGTTCACAACAATGCATGGTTTAAACAACTCATAATTCACAACCCAACAACAAAACCATGGGCTTGCTTTCTGGGTTGTTCATGGTTAACAAACCATGGGATTTTATTATGGCCGTGTTCTCACATCACAACAACCCAGAATTCAACAACCCAAACCATGCGTTAGCACTGTGTGTGAACAGAGCCAATGTGTGCAAACAACACTCTAGATGCTATGCTTAACAGTCAGTAGGCTCACATTCATTCTCTCTAAAACAGTAGATGGAAAAGTATTACCAAGGTTCATCCTTACGGATGTTTTTTTCTGAGCAGCTGCAGAGTGCCTTTCTCTCACCAGTGAGTAACTGCAGTTGGGTCCCACAGCACATCTCTAGGAAAAAAGGAGCAAGGCTCCCAGCTCAGCGTGTGGGGCTTTCAGAAAGGCATGAGCACTGATGGCTCTCATTTTAGGAAACTAGCCATGGTTTTCTTCTCTCCTTGCAGCACTAAGGATACAGGAAGAGATTGTTCAGTCTGTTGGCTCAGTTTTGCGTGACAGGCACAACTGTTTGCTTGCTCTGGAGGTGGCACGCATACGCTAATGCCCTCTAGTGCCTTGGCAGGGAACTCAGTTAAGTGCAGGCCTAGTAATAGCATATGCACTTCCGGGCAAGGATTGAGTCATGAAAGCTCTTACGTGTCCACAGGGGGGCGGTCTGCCAGTGCTGGTTGTCATGCGTGAAGCAAGTCAGGCCCGGCATGCTACACGTGTCGTTGTTTTTGATCCTCTTAAGTAGCTTCCGCAGCTTCTTCTTTCTCCTTTGTTCTCGGAGAAGCCACAACTTGTCCTTCTCTTGCAGGGCTTTCCTGCAGCACAGAGAACCAAGAATTTGTCAGGACAAATTACACGTCTTTCATAAGGGCTTGTTGTAATTTGAGCAATTGTTGGAGATGTAATGCACCTAAGGCTTCTTTTTATTCATACGTTTGGGCAATGCCCAACAGTTGCCCCCTTTACGATAAGGATAAACTTTGTACTGAAACAGTCTTTAATATGGAACGATGTGCACGTCTTCCTAAACTTCCTATTGGATTCTTGGAAGTTAACGCATGGTCAGCGCAAATGGATTTTCAAAGCCCCTATGACAGCTAAAAGACAGAGATCATTACACTGAAAGGGTAAATGTTCACCTCCCAGAATGCAATGGACTGAGGACTTAACACCGCTATCAGCATTTGAACGAGTGTTATATAGACGCCACTTGAGAGTGGATAAATATATGGATATTTGTTCTGCTTTTCTTGAAACCCATGCATAACTCTTGCCCCCCCCTTTTTCCCCTTTATGAATGGTGTATCTGATGGGGGGTGGGATGATGACATTCCTATGTATGTAATGTTTGTTCTTTTCTTTTTCACAATTTATTTTCTGTTCTGCTTTATTAAATTTACAATAAAAAGGGGGATGAATTATCTAATGACTTGGCTCATATGACATGACAGCCCACCGTGGGCTAATTTACCTGTCGGGGTTGTGACGTCAGGCTCATGAACATCATTTTTGAATTACATCCACCTTGCTGTGGGTTGTCGTGCAAACCCAGGTGGTGGGGGTTGTTTGAGAGTTACATAACCTTCAAATAACCCATGGCTTGTTTTGGGGGTATTTGAGTGTTGTATAACCTTCAAACAATCTCTGCTGCCTGAGTTCACGCAACATGGCACCTGGCGCAAGTAAATTAATGGTAGGATGTTGTGTCATGTGAACCAGCTCAGTATCACACCACCCTGATGAACAAACTGTCAACACAAAAGAGCCTCAAATGTGGTTTACACACGGTCTGCGTTTATGACCTGAGAGGTGATTCACATTTTTTTTAAAAAGTCACAACAATTTCACTTTCACATTTCGCAGTGGTGGTGACATGTATGTGTGAAATAGCAACCCATCTGATAAAAATCCAAAGTTGTCATGGCAGAGATCTAGCATTTTCTGTGACATGGGAGGAAACCTCTAGCGATGAGAGGAAATTTCACACAAACATTACACTTGCAAAATCAAGGTGATAAAGGGCCTGTTCATATGCTATGCTAAGCCATGGTTAGGCCGCTAACCCTTTTGCAGCAAATGGGTTAGTGAGCATGTTTAAACCGTGGTTATGTAGCCACCATGATTAGAAATGGTTCACATGACACACTAAGCCATAATGTTTAGTTCAAAATGCTTAACCACTGTGCCCTAGCATGTCATCTGACCAAGGTCACTCTCTTGAGGATTTACCAAGCCAAATAAAGTAACATGCCCATCACTCTTTAGAAAGAGAAATTGTGCTTTTTAAAGCCTCAGTGACGCTTTTTGATGGGGGCTTGGATCTATTTTGTTACATGTTTTGCAAAATATAAATGTGGAGATTGAAGTGCTAGCCCACAATTCTGATTGGAGGTCATAGTGGTAAGGGTTATCATTTTTTTTAAAATGCTCCCCTTGTAAGAAACAACAACGCAAACAGTCTCTAAACATAGTAAACATTAAGGAAAAACGCTTAGTATAACTCCCCATGCTGTGCTATGGTATGACACGCACAGGTGTGTTTTGGCCTTTTTTTTATTACATATTCATTCAACAATATACTTTTCCCGTACACTGAAATGGCACAGTCCAGAATTCTACCAACAGTCTACTATCTCATGCTGTACAATGGGCACACCTTCTCTCCAGGTCTGATCCAGGTTATGGATTGTTTTACCTGAAGCAGCACAATCAGTAACTCTAATTCCAAATGTATGTAAAGCAGGGGGAACGCCCATCTGCCAGGATCCTGCACCAGCCGTAAACAATGGCCCAACGTATGTGCATCAGCATATTACATTCATTTTATTTCCTTATGTGTCTGGCTAGATTTTGGTTTTCTTAGACTGTCGCAGAAGTTAATTGTAAATTAATTGTAAACCGCCCAGAGAGCTTCGGCTGTGGGGTGGTATATAAATGTAATAAAATAAATAAATAAGGAGCATTTCACATTTATCCCCCCTTTGGGGATGCCTATTTGTACTTACTTGAAAGGATGGAGGCCAGATCCTTTGTGCCTCAGTTTGCCTTTGTGCTTACTATGGAAGCTGTAAAAAAACCACATCCTAGTTGTACAATTAGCTGTCAGACAATCTTTCCTTCATTTATCTTTCTCTAGCCCTGCTTCTCCCAAAGTGAGAGGCAGCTTATGAAACTGGTAAAAATGATGTTGAATATATAAAATAAACACACAAACATCCAATAACAACAAAACAACAGAGTAAACTAGTGGCAAAAAAGGGGGGGGAATACCACAATACGTACCACCCAACCCCCCCTCCCCACAAACCCATCTGAAGGGGGCTGTATTTTCTCCAGAGGCCTGTTGCTGTGTACAATGTAGTACTCTAAAAATCCTATTGGACCTCTCTAATCCCTTTTTGTTTTCTAGAATTTCTGGCGTTTGCTTCCACATAATAAAACTAGCATTACAGTATTGAGAATGCCTGCAGCTACTGCAGGCTAGTTTTCGCAAACTGCAGTCGGGGAGGCAAATTTGTTACTAGCTTGTACCGCTTCAGACTCTGGATGTTGTGCTCCTTTTGCAGTTCCCTCTCACAGGAAAAAGCTTGCATGTCAGGAGGGGCGGAGGAAAGGGCATTCTAATTTTCTATGGGGAGGTTTTTGTTGCTGTTTGTTTTGTTATGGAGGAAGAGCATTCAATCATGTGAATTCATACAGTCCAAACACAGTTTCTCACTTGCTGCTTGAGGCAACTAGGCCCATGCTTTTCATATACGGTGGCGGTGGCCTCCCCATCTCCTGCTCAGGTGAGGAGCAGCACCTCACCTGCTGCTCTTACTTAGCGAATATTGCTGGATACTTTCAGCTGTGGAGCAGCGCTGGCTAGGCCTGAAAGGAGCGAGAGAGACTGATGCGCGGCTTCTTCTCTTGCCGGCAGGTGCTGCTCCCGTCAGGAAATAGAGCAGCCCAGAGAGTTCCCACATCACTGCAGAGGCCCCAAGGGAAGTCTCCTGTCTTGTGATAAAAGAACTATCTACCGTCAAATCAGAAACACTTTGTGATCTTTCTTTGAATGCTATCGCTGCTATCTATTTCCTGACAAGCGGGAGGTTTGTCAGCAACGAAAGTAACCAAAAACAAATCTTTTATGCTTCTTTTAGCCCAGCTTTTTTTTCAGTTTAAGGGAGAGAGTTGGAGAGTGGGCAATGATGTCATGGAGGCAGTGGCCCTCCGAACAGCTTGACAAGAACTTAGAAATCTATAGATATCAGGACACTTGCAAGGGCCGTAACTTGGTCGTAGAGCACGTGCTTTGCGTGCAAAAGGTGCCAGGTTTAATCCCTGACATCTGCTGAGAAGACTCTTGCCTGAATCCCTGGAGAGCCTCTGCTGCCAGTCAGTATAGGCAATACTGAGCTAGATGGACCAATGGTCTGATTCTGTAGAAGGCAGCTTCCGGTGGGTGTTCCTACCAACTTGGCCATCCCTTTTCTAAACCAAATCTATACAAACTAAGTGGGCAACCATTGGCTTTCACTTTAATTATATGTTGAAAAACCCTGGTCTATAGAAGGACTTTGCCACATACGTACCACCCTCTCTCATCCTCAGTGTGCAATTACAAGTCCTACTGAAGAATGCTAGATATCTGGCAGCCTTGCATACTATGGTTTGGAAATATAAGAGAAGCAGATAGATAACACCACAATAAATGTCCTGATGTGTATAGATTTCGAACCCAATTCTTAAGAGTTCGAGCAAAGTAAAATGCCCCAGAACTTTTCTGCATTTTTTTGGTGTGATCTTGTATCAAATTACTAAATTTCAAAGATTTGAGAAAATTTAAAAAGCAATTTGAATGTCTGTTTGGAGGACTTACTAAAAGAGAACTCTAGTGCATGTGGTTTTGGATGGTTGTTTTTTTTAAAAAGAATTCTGCAAATGATTTCTATTAGATATGAATTTCCATCCTTTCTATATCATATGAATAGCAATTAGTTATTCATTTGATTCCTGTAAACATGCCCTTATTGGAGGGAGAGGGGTCACTTATCAAGCCCAGTGCTCAAGAAGCAGGCGGTTTAATTTTGGGGGACAGTGTGGGAGGTCCTGAAGGGCACAGCAGTGGGAGGAAGCACTGTTACTTATCTTCTGTATCCTCACCGTTTGTGTGCCCCTCCTGCCCAAACTCTTAACAGACCACAAACTGTTTATAAAGGTTTGCTAATCCAACACAGGCTGAGGGGGAATACCTTATCTTGTTACAATCACATTCCTCTGGTCGCTTCTTCTTTAGATGACCTCTCACCTCTCTCAGGTTTTTAATTTTATTTTGTAGAGTCTCAATCTAAAAACAACAACAAAAATCAAGGATATGATGGTGCTATATAAATAAATAAATAATAATAATAATAATGTGTTGGTCGAACATCCCACTCACCCAGCTGATAGCCATTAAATTCCCTTCTTTTCTTTTATTATTATTATTATTATTATTATTATTATTATTATTATTATTTATTTATACAGCACCATCAATGTACATGGTGCTGTACAGATAACACAGTAAATAGCAAGACCCTGCCGCATAGGCTTACAATCTAATAAGTTGTAGTAAACAATAAAGAGGAAAGGAGAATGCAAACAGGCACAGGGAAGTGTAAACAGGCACCGGGTAGGGTGAAGCTAACAGTATAGAGTCAGAACAAACTCAATATTTGAAGGCTATAGGGAAAAGAAAAGTTTTTAGCTGAGTTTTAAAAGCAGTGATTGAGTTTGTAGTTCTCAAGTGTTCTGGAAGAGCGTTCCAGGCGTAAGGGGCAGCAGAAGAAAAAGGACGAAGCCGAGTAAGGGAAGTGGAGGTCCTGGGGCAGGCGAGAAGCATGGCATCAGAGGAGCGGAGAGCACGAGCGGGGCAATAGTGTGAGATGAGAGAGGAGAGATAGGCAGGAGCTAGACCGTGAAGAGCTTTGAAGGTCAGCAGGAGAAGTTTATATTGGATTCTGGAGTGAATTGGAAGCCAATGAAGAGATTTCAGAAGTGGAGTGACATGGTCAGAGCGGCGGGCCAAGAAGATGATCTTAGCGGCAGAGTGGTGGACAGAGACCAGCGGACTGATGTGAGACGAAGGAAGGCCAGAGAGAAGAAGGTTGCAGTAGTCCAACCGAGAGATAACCAGTGCGTGAACGAGCTCTTCATACCTATCACCCAACTAAGAGCACAATCCTATATAGTTGGCAACCTCCGAAATCGGAGGCTGCTAAGTATCCAATGCAGGCAGCTGGAATGCAGAAGCAATCTTCGCCTCCACTCTCCAGATGCCCGACATTTCTGCTAGATGGGCGATTTCACCCGCCCAGCAGCTGCGCCTTGGAGGGGATAAGGAAGGAGGCTAGGACAGCCATAGGAAATGTCATATGGCTGATGCCCCAGTCTCCTCCCCATCCCATCTCTGGGGATGCCCCCTTTTCCCATAACCAAGAACAGCGATGTAGCCAGAAACATGCTGGCTACTAGGGAGAGGAGAGCATGGTTTCTGGGGTCTGAGGTTGGATCCCTGTTTCTGACCCTGGAGCCTAGAAACCAAACAATCCTATGTCCCCCTGATTGCTCCCTAAGTCTCTTGTTGCACTTCAACCCATTTTTTGAAGAGCAGGAGAGTTAAGCTGTTACACAAAATTTGCCCTCTTGCCAGAAGCCAGGCTTGATGGTATAAATTTGGAACTTTGAAGAAACGAGAAATTTCTAGCTAGAAGCGTAACTTGACTTCTGGAGGAAGATCACCCTGTTCCCATCACTGCACTGAAGATGGAAGAGCTATATTTCTAATATTTACTAATACATTTCTACATTTGCAGAAGGATGTAATATGTCGAGCAAGAGGACAGAGCAAAAGCAGAGCATACTGCCTGCAAATGGCTTGATCAGAATTTTAAGATATGGGTGATCATATCTTAATATACTGTCACCAAGTCATGGCCATACCTAAAGTTGTAATGAAAGATGTGTTTTGTCTGTTGGATCCAAACATGGTAGATCACCTACACTTGAGGCAGAAGGTCCCAGTTTGCACCATGGGATATCTAATTAAATTATATCATATTGTAGGGCTAGGAAAAGCTTGAGACCCTGGAGAGCTAGGCATAGTGGAGAACTTTGGGCTAGGAGAAACTATTGGTCTGAATAGCTATGCAAAGGTTGTGTTTGAGGGGTGAGGGGAAAGACCAGGAAAAGAATAAGCCTACTATGGGGGGAAATGGAAATGGAAAAACAAAACAAAAACCTAGACATATTTTCTCTTTCAGAATTATCAATGTCATTTGTGCTAAATACATCGCTAGGGAAGTCCACAAAAGCTTATGTGACATAGATTTGTTAGTCTTTAATGTGCTAGAAGACACTGTGTTGTCATTTGGGCCCACAGCTGTCAAGGGTGGCTGTAGCTCAGTGATAGAACACGCTTTGCCTGCAGAAGGCTCCAGATTCAATCCCAGGCTTCTTCTGGTAGGACTAGGGCTAGGAATGAAACGAGAATTGCCCTTAGGCAGTGTGAGGGAGAGATTGCTGATATCTATAAGATCCCGCCTTTGAGCGGCATAACCTTGGAGATCCCCATACCAATGATGACCAGCAGGTGGGAGAAAATGCTGCCAATACCGACCATTCAGAATTTGCTCAAAGACGGCACAGCAAGAATCATGATGAAGAGGCTAAACTAATACAACCGGGTCTCATTCTGCCAAACATCTCAAAAAAATCCCATTGCCTGCGTTTCTTATATAGCAGACCGGGGCACATGCAAAAGTTGACAGATGGCTATTTATTGTTTTGTCTTGCTACGCATAATTTAATTGATTGATTTAAAATAAAACTAGTAACAGTATCGAAAGGCCAGCAAAAACAGGTGGGACCTGATGAATCCCTGATGGAAGCTAATTCCAGAGGTGTGTGGGGATACCACTGATAAGGCCCACTCACTTGTACTCACCAGCCTAACTGCCCTTTGTAGCGGGCAAGTGAGAAGAACCTCTACTGATGACCTCAGAATGTGGAAAAGCTGGCATAGGAGAAGATGGTTTCAAATAACTTGGATCCAGCCCTTTTAAGGCTTGAAAAGTTAGAACTAGCATTTTAATTACTCTGTAATCATTTATTAAGCAGAATGAAGACCATGCACAGTTTCGAAGAGATGCTTTAAGGCTGGAACAACCTTGCTCACAAAATGAGCCTACTCAAGATGTTCATTTAGTATGAACATTCAAGTAGCATTTCCCATGAGTGCCAATCTGTGTGTACCTGTCAAAACCACTAACCTCATGGTCTATATGAAGTTTATGGTCCTTCCAAGCTTGCAGTGACTTGTACAGGTCAGTGTCGCACTGAACAGTGTCATTCTCCAAGATATAGCACCTGTGAAAAAAAAAAAGAGGTCACCAGATTGCCTGGAAGAACAAGTAGCACTAAAGGCTGTTTCCAACCACATACTTATTCTAGAAGAAAACATTGCGTTCATGATTCACAGTTGGGCAATATCATTATTAGGACTACCAAGATGCCACAAAAGTGTGCAAGCTGTTGAATTCTCCAAAACTCTTAATCAGGCTCAAGGCACTCTCCAGATGTTCTGGACTACAACTCCCAGGAGCCCTAGGCAGCATGGTCAATCATTAGAGATTGTGAAAGTTGTGATCCAAAACATCTGGAGGGCACCAGGTGACCTACCTGTGGGCTGCATGGTACAAAAAGCAGAGGACTGTTGAAGACATAGACTGTTTTGGTTTGTTCTAATAAAGGTATTGTCCAGCTATGGATTTGAGTTTTTCTTTCTTTTTCCTTTTTTTTTCATGGACGAGCACGGCTATCTTTTTTTAAAAAAATAAGTTCATGAGGATCCTTCATGCAGCTTTGATCCTATCCTTAAGGTGCAATCCTATGCATCGTTAGACAGAAAAAAAGTCCTACAACTCCAAGCATTCCCCAGATTGTAAGCTCCTGGGAGCAGGGACCTATTTTTTCCTTATGGCATCCTACAAAATGTCAAGCCTATTGGTGTTGCTATCAGTGGAGGCTGGTGGCTCTAATGTCAGCAGGGCTGTGAATTCACTCCAGATTTCAATTAGAATCAGTCCGAACTGTAAAGGAGCTATCCAAAGTGCTTTGCAACACCCCACTGACATTGGAACCACCAGACTCCACTGGTTTCTATATCTAAAATTATTATTATTATTATTATTATTATTATTATTATTATTATTATCATCTACTTAACTAAGTTCCACAGAAACCTACCTGTGTGTCACTTTTATTAAGTTAGGAGCTGGATTCTCTAATACGCTTCCGGTACCACTGTACTCCCCCGCATCCTGATCATCATCGTCGTTGTCTCCTCCTCCTTCCGCACCTTTACCATATTTGTGCTTATTTGTGGTATTCCTGGGTAAAACGGGTTGATAGCCATCCTCCAAGTCCAAGTTATACACCTCTCCATCCAGCTCAACAGACACCGAGCGAATTGAGCGACTCCGAATATAGCTTGCCTTATATTCTGGGGGAAGAGGAAAAACACAGCTTGCCTTTAATTAACTCACCAAAGATGGGACTTGACATGCAGGAAGTGCTTGAGATGCTGCCTTAGACTGGAAATAAGTAGGTCAGAGCTAGCCAAGTTCTTTACTCACGGAGACCACTTCCAAGCACTGAACTAGCCCTACATGCTCTTCTCTTCAGACAAAGGACTGGTCCTGGAGGCAAGAAACCAGCCCCTACATATGCGGTTGGGCTTTACAGTAAAGTCAGCATCGCTATGAAAGGATTCAAGGCTATGGGGGGCTCACATGCTCTTGAGGACATCACATATGAAAGCCACATGAGAACCAAATGTGAGAAAGCCACATGAGATGAAAAATATGATCTCAGATTGGATCCAGATTTAGTCAATGCTTAGAGCTGACCCACTGACATACATGGAACTTCTGTTAGTCATGACTAACTTGTCCCGTTGATTTCTATGGGCCTATTCTAAGCATGGTTATGTCTGGAACAACTGCCTTTGTCTCTTACAACATTGGGCAACCATTTGATTTTCCTTACAGTAAAACTGTTAGCAAACTTTTCTTCTTCTTTTGCCAGACACTGAATAACATAGGGCTATTCCCAGAAGCTAGATAAACTTACCTTGGGGGGCCAGAGCAGTCACATGAACTTCTCATTGGGCCTTCCTAGCTCAGATTCTCTTTCAGGTGAGCCATCTCCAGCTTTGGGCCTTCCAGATGCTTTGGACTACAACTCCAGCATTCCTAGCCACTGAACAAGCTGACAGGGGCTGATGGGAGTCCAAAAGCTCTGTACAACACTAGGCCAGAGAAGACTGTTTCAGGTGCATGGGGCTGTGCAATTACATTGCCTGAATGGTCCATTAGATAACGTCTAAGAATTTGGGAGTCCTGATTTTGTTACGGAATAATTTTGTGCACTTGAGCAAACCTGTCTCTTAGCCTTAATGTACCATCTGTAAAGTGGGTTCTTGTCCTGAGTGAAGTTCTCTGAAGAAACACAACATGGCAAATACTTTTGTAAACACTGTGATATCTAAATGATAAGTGGTAGTACTATGATGATAGTTGTTCTTTGTTTGTAAGTTGCCTTGAGAGGATCTTGTCCCATAAGTCAGCCTTAAAACCAAAGAAAACCACAATCTTTTAAATAAATAAATAAATAAATAAATAAATAAATAAATAAATAGCAGTAGCAATGACAACAACAGTCCAAGCAGCAGGAGCCAACAAGGGTGTGTGTGTATTTGTTTTGCTAAATTTCTTTTGAATCTTTTACGAATAGTCGCTAGGTGGCAGTAAAAGTTCAGAAAGCTGGGAAAAAAGATATGAAAATGATGCCCATTGCTAACTTCAAGGGCACATTTTGGAAGTTGCTGGCAGCCTTTACTTTCAATTTCCTTAGAAATGGAGTCTTCCTCAACCTTTCCCATGGAGACAGTTCTGAAGGATATCCAAGTAAAGGACATTTTCTCTTTTTTATCTTCTCTAACCAGTCTCTCTCAATTTCTACTCCCTCCTACCAAACAAGCAAATCTTAATTTCTAGGCCTTAAACCCCAGTTCCAAGGCCATAATTCAATACTCCTTTGTTTGTTGCATCCCCCCCTCTCCTATTGATAGGCACGTCATCACTCGGAGTGAAGCTCTGCATAGGCAGGACTGCAAAAGCATTTAGCTCTGGACATGACTGCCAAGTCATCCCTGTGGCTTTCATACACTGGGCCAGCCTTGTAAGGTCCATGCCTGCTTTCATCTCCTCACACCTTGTCATTGTTGATGGCAGCGTTGGGGAAACTCCACAGCATAATGAGGCAAGTAATATTTCATTAGGCCAGTCTTTCCCAACCTGCCATCCTTCAGATGTGTTAGACTACAACTCCCATGATCCCCAGCCAGCATCACCAATGACCCTGCTGGCTGGGATTATGGTAGTTGGAATAGATATTAAGGAGGGGAAAGAGAGAAGCCTGAACTAAGGCCATGGCTAGTCGAGGGGGTTGGAGGGTGACAATCTCACGATTATATGATCGTGAGATTGTTGCCCTGGCTTACATGTGGCGTGCGATGTCATGGCTGCATTTTTTTTAAAAGGAGAAGGAACACACAAGGGCCCTCTCCCCACCCCCGATGGGCACAGAGCTCCTGAGTAACTCTGTGCCCCGTGCCCAGGTCCAGCTCCTCATGGTTACTCACAAGAAGCCAGGACAACCCACGACACCCGCCCACACATTCCGCGGTCTCGGGATCATCCCGAGACCGTAGAAAAAGTGGGATTAAAGGGTAGGGTGAAATACCGGGCCATGGGAGGGATCATCCCTCCATGCTCCCGGGATCCCCTGTGCGTCATAAGGACACACAGGGATGATCCCGGGATGATCCCGGGATATAGGCGTGGTCTAGCCATGGCCTAAGTTTTCAGTGGTGGCCACTGGTTCACAGTAACATTTTATTTTTCTCTCACTAGATGGCTTTAAACAAGCTACTGCTCTTCAGCCTCTGCAATGTTGGAATATTAATTATCTCACAAGGGGAGTTGCAGAGCTTTCAGAGATAATGCATGAGAAATGCTACAAATTATTTCAGTCCCTTTCCTAATAACTTCTAACACTGAATCATTGTCTTGTACTTTCAGAAGATTTTGCTGACGAGTAGATGGAGCTTTTCACCCACTTGGGATTCAAGCTTTCCACCTGAGGCTTAGCCAGGTGAATCATAGCTCAAGGGGGGGAAATAGGTTTATAATTTACGGAACATTTGACTAAAATGCGGGAACTCCCTTCCTTTTCAATACCAAGAGGAAATTCCAAGAGGTTACACCCAAATAGTTAGAAGAAACAAAGAGGAACTTTCTCAGCAAGAAACAACTTCCTTTTGTTGTGGCCCTTGGGTTTATGTTTGCTGATTTCAAAGAGCTAATAACTCTTTTTCAGATTTGTAAATACTGAATAAAATATTCATTACAAACAACAACATTCAATCACCAGGAAATGGAGATGTTGGGCAACATGTGTTCCAAAGAACAGATCTTTCTACAAGCAGAACACAGGAGAAGGTATTCAGAAAGAAAAGAAAAGGAAAAGATGTCATCATTTTCAACTTTAAGCTGAGATAAGAGCTTATATCTAGGCCCTGGGACACAAATTTTAGTATAAATAATATATATTTAAGTCTTGTAAAAGTGATTCACCTGGCTAAGCCTCACGTGGAAACCTTAAAGGGGAAGGCTTATGAGGGATATATATAGAATAAACTTTCATTTGGTTAATTCCATCACAAATCAATTATTTGTTAGTAAAGTAGTTAAAAGATCTGGTATTTCCTGCCTGTGTGATGAGACTGCAATGCAACACCTGGAATAATTACAATAATTGCAGTGAAAAACAAGGTTTTTTAAAGAAAACTATAAACTTTGCATCTGGCATAAGCATGCTCAGCGTTCAAGCTGTAATTAAGTATTCTTTAACCTCTCATCATTCACACCTGATTATTAGCTTACACCTGCTGAAACTATAGGTAAATTAAAGTTATCTCAAGGAAAACATGGAATGAATCCCATACAGCTACTATATGCACATTTTACAATGTAATTTAACCCTAAACTGTGGTTAATCTTAGCTATAGTTGGTTTGGCAGCTTCATAAGCTATAGTTTGAAGTTGGCTTGTTTCCAATAAACATAGTTAAGACTAGCCACAGTTTTTCCAAAGGGTTCTTATCTGGTTATAGGTGCTGTATGCTTTATTTAGGCATTCATTGGAACTGGGACATAGTAACAATCTTGTCAGGTTGCCTGCTTGTCAGAGAAAGTGTTAAGTTTCATTTAGGCTTTGGTAATTCCACTCCTACTGGCAATTTCAGTTTAGTCACCTCTGTTTTTGACAACATGACAGGTAGGGCTTCTGTATTGATGGAGAAAGTAAATACACCTGGCAGTAGTTATTTGAAGGACGCTATCCTATACAGGTGAGGGATTTTCAAACAGGGTTGCCTAAATCCTTCATCTATGCTGGGCTCTTTCCCCAACAGTGCTCAAAAGAAATTCCAGAAACTTTGCACAGACATAAATATGCTGACTTCTTTCACATTCTTTATTTAATGTAAAAAAAAAAAAAGCCTACAAATTGCCATTGAGCCAAGCTGTTATACTACTTGTACCAAGTGCAGGCATGGGATGAGCATCAGAAAGGAGGTCAAATTTACATTCTAAGCTATGTGTGCATTTTACTTCTGCTGTCTTAGGCAGATTTTAGCACAATGTTACGCCTCATGTGTGAAAATGTGATGCCATCCTTAGTAATAGTTGTAGTTCAGTGGTGGATCACACACCTTGCACACAGAAGTTCCCAGGGTCAATGCTTGGCATCTGCAGGTTGGATTGGGAAAAGATGCTGTCTGAAAACCTGGAGAGAGCTGCTGCCAGTCAGTGCAGGTAATACTGAGCTAGACAGACGAACGGTCTGACTTGGTATAAGGCAGCTTCCTATGTTCCTAAGGAATCTACCCCAGTTCCACAGCTCATCTTCAAAATCTCTGCATTTTAGTAACTTAATGCCTATGTGGCAGGGTTTTGCTATTTTATTGTTTTACTTTGTACAGCACCATGTACATTGATGGTGCTATATAAATAAATAATAATAATAATAATAATAATAATAATAATAATAATAATACATCCCAGCTTTCTCCGCTGTGGCTCCCTGGCTGTGGAATGAGTTCCCCAGAGAGGTCCGCCTGGCACCTACACTGTATTCTTTTCGTCGCCAGCTGAAGACCTTTTTATTTTCTCAGTATTTTAACACTTAATTTTAACAAATTTAAATTTTACAGTTCTAACTCTGTATTTTAATCTTATATCAATTTTGCTGCTTGGTTTTATCCTGGTTGTGCTTTTTATACTGTATTTTGTATTTGTGTTTTTAACCTGTTGGTTGTTTTATTACGGTTTTAATTTTTGTGTACCGCCCAGAGAGCTTCGACTATTGGGCGGTATAAAAATGTAATAAATAAATAAATAAATGCATATTGTGAGCAGAGTGCTGATGTATCATAAGAATACACAGTGACCCCCCTCACTCTTCGGTCAATCTCGAACTGGGTGCTCTGCAATGCACCCAGCCATTCATGCACCTCACTGGTATGCACAGAGCATCCTATGTTCCTAGCCCTTCCCTAGGTACAGGCTATCCTCGCATGAAGAAGTACACTGGAGACAGAAGTAGCTTGGGGACCAGCAGGGCCGGCCCGAGGTATTTTGCTGCCTGAAGCGAAGAAGATGGTGTCACCTCCCATTCCATGTGCAAAAGCATGGACTGGCAGATGAATCTATCTTCCACAGTAATTCGGGGACAACGTTCTCCCCTGAACTTGAAGACAGCAGGTAACTCACAAGGCACAAAGCAGACTGCAAGACACACAATTCTCTCCTTGAACTCCCTGCTGCTGCCTCCCCAGCATCTGCCGCCTGAGGTGATTGCCTCACTCTGCCTAATGGTAGGGCTGGCCCTGGGGGCCAGCATGGGAAGGGAAGCATCACAATATATGCTATGGGGATCACTCAGCTCTCTGCATGTAGAACAGGCCGCATTATGTAGGGTGACCCTATGAAAAGGAGAACAGGGCTCCTGTATCTTTAACAGTAATGTAGAAAAGGGAATTTCAGCAGGTGTCAATTGAAGAGGCTGAAATTCCCTCTTCATCACAACAGTTATTTATTTATTTATTTATTTATTTATTTCATTTTTATACCGCCCAATAGCCGAAGCTCTCTGGGCGGTTCACAAAACTGCAGTTCACAAAAGTTAAAGCTGCAGAAGCCCTGCCCTGTTTTGTATCTGGCCACCCTACTATAGCTAGTGTAGCTTTAACTGTTGTGATGAAGAGGGAATTCCACCCTCTTCAATTGATACCTGCTGAAATTCCCTTTTCTATATTACTGTTAAAGATAAAGGAGCCCTGTCCTCCTTTTCATATGGTCACCCTAGCATTATGCCCATTTCACCTCCTGTTCTCCCTTTGGTTTTATTTCACCAAAAAGCTCAAAAAATGACATAAAAGATAGATAGAAAGATGATACGTCTCCTGCAGCATCCAAATTTTAAGATTTGAGAGCTAGAAAAATGTAATATCCCAGCAAGCAGAAACATTAACTTGAGGGAAAACATCTGGCTCTTGTACAAAAAGAACGCGTTAGCTACTGTGCATTTATTGCAGGAAGAAAAGATTCTCTGGAAAAGCCTTCAGGTGCCTGGCACCTGAAATAATTACATAGCCTCCTATCTGGGATGTTATGGGGATTTCGAAAGGTGGTAATCAGTTCTTTGTCAAGTACTCAATCTGTTTTAAGTTCTGAAAGTGGCTTTATGTCGTCCCCACATAAATATGATTTCTTTATTTGCTGTATTAAGTGCCTCCTGATTCTCCGGAAATTGCTAACAAGTGCATGTAACTGTGCTCACCTTCCTAGGGTGTCTTCCTTCAAGAAGAGCTTAATTGAACAACAAGCTCAAGCATTATTTAAAGATTATCTGTTGTGCCACATATGCAAAGCAGCAAGAGTAACTGGCCATTTCACCTGAAAGCCAATAATTTTATTCACCTAAAAATTAGCTTACTAGTTACTAATCAGCTTGCAAGGCAAATATAAAGGAAGAAAATCAATTTAAACTCCCTGTTTGAAGCTTGTGCCAGGTCATTACCGAGAAAGCCTAATCTTCTAAATAATTAAGGCTCTGCATTTGTGGAGCGAGTCGAAAGAAACTTTACAGATGAATAATAATTCCGAGCTGCTGTTTGGCTCTTTTAATCTATAATTAGACTATGCACTTCAAATAGAGATATTATTAACCTGACTCAAGTTTAGAAGGAGAGCCTGTGGAAGAGGGTATGTCAGGAAGCGCCTGGGCTTTGCCAGAGAAAGTCACCCTACTTTGGAGACTTCAGTTGCCCAACACGAAAAGAAAACGTTACACGTGAGCACCTTTGAGAGCAGCAAGAACTGCACACACCCTGATTAAGAATAAATGATGCTGCAGCACCCTGAGAGCTGCTCAAGGACATTTGAAGCCTCTGGAACAGCATGCCGGATGTTGTCACTTGTTTCTGCTTTGATATGGATAGTTATTATTTCAGTATTTATGATACTCTTTCAAAGGAACCTCATACCGCAAAGGCCTGAATGGCTTGTGCAACCTGTACAGTGGACGGAGTGTGCAGAGCGTGAACAGGAAAGGCCATCCTGGGAAGTGGTGGATTTGAAGTAGGGCTGTGCACCAGCCCCCAGAACCGCTTCATGGCCCGATCCGGAACTTTTGGATCAGGCCTGAATTGGTTTGCGCTGCTCCGACCCTCCTCCGACCCGCTTTGGATCGGATCTCGGGGTGAGATTCGAAGGGTCGGATCGAGATTCGCCCCCCATTTTGCCCCCCATCCCCACTTACTTGCCGCCATGGCAGAGGCAGGTAAGTGGGGAAGGGGAGACAAAATAGGGGGCGAATAAATCCCCTTCCCCTCTTACCTGGCTCTGTTGTCTGCTGCGGCAGAGCCAGGTAAGGCTCCCCTCCCCCCATCACTTACCTGCCTCTATTGGGGTCTGGCACCAGCTTCAACTGAGGGTCAGGCTTCAAACCGGAAGAGCAGGCCGTGGCCTGCTCTTCCAATTTGAGGCCTGGCCCTCAGTTGAAGCTGGCGTCGGACTGCGACAGAGGCAGGTAAGCCCCCTCCCCCCTTACCTGGCTCCGCCACTGTCACCACATGGACTGCTGCTGCGGAGCCAGGTAAGGCTCCCCTCCCCCCCCACTTACCTGCCTCCATTGCGGTCCGGCGTCTTCAACTGAGGCTTGGGCCTCAGTTGAAGCTACCACCGGATCACGATGGAGGCAGGTAAGCCCTCCTCCACTACCCCCTTACCTGGCTCTGCCGCCGTCGCTTCATGGACCGCGGTGGCACCACGTAAGCCTCCCTCCCCCAACACTTACCTTTCTTTGGAGCTCTGGATCGAGGTGAAGGATCTGCTTCATCTCGATCTGCAGCTCCCCAGACCCGATCCAGCTCCGCCTTTGGCGGAGGTGAATTGGGCCGCTCCGCTACTGCTTCTACGAAGCGAAGCGGAGCACAGCCCTAATTTGAAGCAGGCACAGTGGCCATATGGGGGTGCCCCAACTGTTCCCAATATAGCTGAGAACTAAGACGACACTTTTATACTCTCGATTTTGCTTTCAATTTTTTTAAGCCCACTGAATGCTTAAAAGCTATCCCATGCTCCTTTATACTTAACTGGTCTTATTTTTGTGGTTTTAACTTAGTTTTATACAGATCTGTGTTTTTTGTAAACACTCTTGAACATCAATTTGATAGAAAAGTGGGTTTACAACCTTTCTAATGAATGCATAGTAAATATCTAAGAGGCATATTACATTGTGCGCCGCCATGGGCTCTTTTGGGTAGAAGAGTGGAATAACAACAATAATAAAGTTGAAAATACTGCTCTGAATAGCAGTAAGGTTAATAGCGACATTTGAAGCATAAACAGTGTAGGATCAGGATACCTAAAATACTTTCACCTCCCATATCAGCCTGCCAGCTTATTGAGATTGATAAGAGAGGCTTTTCCCTGTCTCTTATTGGTAGGTCAGGGGCAACCGGTGAGGATGCTGAATTATTCCAAGGCTGTGGAACTCCCTACCTAGGGCCCTTCCATTTTCTGGCAGGTTTTTGACCGGGTTAAGTTATTTTGCTGATCCTTTGGAGAATGATTTTTATTGTTATTGTTGAGATATATTTGTTGATATTTTAAAATATATTGTAAACTGACTTGAACTTTTTTTAAAAAGGGAGATATACATACTTTAAACCAGTAAATACAAAATTTGCCCCCCCTGCACAATGCAAAGACACAAGAAACTGAAGGAGTCACTTACTCTTCTTAGAGAAGAGCTTCTTTCGCCGTCCAATGGGGCTCAGCTTGTATTCATTCTCCTCGCAGTTACAGTCCTCGCTGTTCCCGCTGTAGTACTTGGGCAGGAGGTTGGAGATCGCTTTGCTGCTGCCTGGAGCAGTGAGGCTGGCCATTCCTTTGCATTTGTGCAGCTTCAGTTTCCCACTGGCATCTTCTGTACACTGCCACTTCTGAAATTTAAAAGGGGGGAGGGAAATGTGGCGTGATAATGAAAACTTTCTTCGACATAGCCTTGAGATTCAAAGTTGGTTAATATGATCAGTATTGGGGGCCTTTATCAGGGATCAAGAGATACAGGGGGCCACGCTGAAACCTCATTACCTTGAAGGAAAACACTGAAGCTAAACTGTAGATTATGCTTGAGGATATTTATGGAAACATATTTCCTTGTATCTATTGCACCTATAGTCCAGATCAGAAGCAGTGCTACAGAAGAACAAGCAACATTCTCAACCGTGAGCTGCTGCCCCAGGCCCTTCTTTAGAACAGAGGAGAGTGTGCTTGCACAGTTAAACTAGGACTTGTCATTCGAGAGACTGTTAGATGTATGCTTCCCTCTGTGCTATCTAAAGAACTGCAGAATTTCAGAGTTTCTTGTGCACAGGAAAGAGAGAGAGAGAACAGGTAGGAAAGGCAAAGCACTGTAATAACTGGAGATATTGATCCCTGGGACAGCACTGCTGGAAGGATTGACAAGTCCAAGATATATGGATTCATTGGCTCTAACACTGTTGTTATGCTGGCAGAAGCAGTTCTGTCCATGGATTTGGAGAAGGGCTATTCCTTCTTTGCACAGTGCACTCTCAAAGTGTGCTCTGGAGGTCAGGGAAACCCTACAGAGCGGGTTTGAAGGTGGCATGGAGGGCTACAGTGGGGTGGAGCGAGGGAGAAAGTCCTGTTGTACTAGCTGATGTCCACTACAACTTTGGATTTGATGCTCTGTGAGTACATCCACACACGTAGAGTGTGGCATGGCCACTGTGCGTGCAGACTGTAAGAGAAAACATGATGGGATCTCAGTCAGCATTCTTGTCCATGAGAACAAAGGCAATCTTGACAAATCAGTCACTGATAATGCCCATTTTATGTATATAAAATGTGCTATCCCATCTACCGCCAAAGTTTATAGCTAAAAAATATTTTGGCCAGTAGTTCCACTTGTTTCAGTGTAAAGAATTAGAACTTGGCACAATAATGATAACATAACATAGACTCCATTGATTCTGCTGTCTACTAAATAGCTTTGATGAAAATAGAGGAGGCAATCAGATTAGGTCTCTGAACCATAATTCCCTCTACCGTATTTCTTCGATTCTAAGACACACTTTCCCCCCTAAATAAACAGCTCTAAAAATGGAGTGCGTCTTAGAAACGATGGCATCTTAGAATCGAAGCAATATGGTAGATGCAAAAAGACTCTATCCTATTAAAAAAGGGTCTGAAACGTCCATTCTCTCTAGCTTTATTGCTTTTAGAAAGCTGAGCAAGCAGGGCTTTTTAAGATTGCTTTGCAGGCTGATTGGGGCCTACAGCGCGCCCCGTGCAGCTCCGGCCCTCGTCAGCTGCGCCGGGAAGACACGCGGCTCCAAGAGTCAGGAGGCTTATCCCCCTCCAAGCACCGGGTCCCCCCCAGCCGCTGCGCTGGGAAGCGCGCGTCCCGCCTGGAACTCCTCACGCCCACGGAAAAACCTGTGCCCAGAGGCTAAAGTGCTGCTCCACCGAAGCTGCTCTCACGCGGCAGCTCCAGCTCCAATCGTCTCTCTCCTCCTCGTGCAGGCAGGCCTCCAAAAGAGGAAGTTCCTGCAGCAGCCGCGAGCCATGCGAGCAAAGAGGAGCTGGGAGGGTAAGCGCCTGGTTTTTTCCTTACCCCTAAGCCCCTCCCAGCCCAGTGGCACCAAAACCCAGCTCTTTTTAAGATATTTCTAAGACATTTCTAAGAAATTCTAGTCATAAAAGATATTCTAAGAAATTTATTTTTTCTTAGAATCAAAGCTTTTTTTTTCTGTTGGTGGTACTGAAATTAGTGTGCGCCTTAGAATCGATGGCATCTTACAATCGAGGAAATACGGTATTTCCAATATTAAAAATGTCCTGCATTGTTGGTCCCTGGCCGACAGCTGGTTGGCCACTGTGTGAACAGAGTGCTGGACTAGATGGACACTTGGTCTGATCCAGCTTGGCTCTTCTTATGAGCACCAGTGATTCTGTAGCCAAAATGGCACCTTCCACACAACAAGGAAGTATTGGCAGGTTTGGGGAAACTCCCAAAATTTGTACAAAAACTCTTTAGGATCCCCTCCCCAAAACTGCCCAGTTATGACAAAGCATGCTCAGTGGCTCCACAACAGATCTGTATAAGGGGAGTATGACCGTGGCAGTTTTATTTTCAATTCCTATCCTAATCATGTCTTTTTCACAGCAGCTGTACAGTGAGTCAATATTTTCATCAAACAGTCCACCACAACCCCAAGATCTCTTTGTTGGTTAGTCACCACTAGCTCAGATCCCATCAGCTTATACTTGAAGTTGGTATTTTATTTTATTTTGCCCCGTGTCACTTTTTACTTGCTTACATTGAACCGTATTTATCATTTTGATGCCCATTCTCCTAGTTTGGAGAGATCCTTTAGGCGCTCCTCGCCATTTATTTTGTTTTAATCACCCTAAATTATTTGGTATTGTCAGCAAACGTGGCCACTTCACTGCTCACTCCTAATTCCAGATCATTTTAGAATGTTGAAAAGCACCGGTTCCCAATACAGATCCCTGTAAAACCCTAATGTTTACATCCCTCCTTTGGCAGAATTTATCATTCATTCCTACTTTGCTTTCTGTTTTTATGGAAGTACCCTCTTGACTCCCCTTTCAACTTCCTTTTTACTAATTCCTTCTTTTGAAGTCAAATATGACTGTGTTGGGCTTCCTTCACAATTTCCCACTTAAATAAATATTAAATCTGAAAGCACTGTGGTCACTGTTTCAATTTGTTCAACAACATTTACATCTTGTACTAGGTCCTGGGCGACACCATTTAGGATTAAATCCAGGGTCACCTCTGGTCAGTTTCATGTTCTACGTCACAGCTGCTTAGGGCATCAAGTAAATTAACCTCCTTGTTGTAACTTGAACATTCATTTATCCTGCCAATGTGGGGGTAATTGAAGTCACCCATTATTACTTCATTGACTGGAGGCCTCCTTGATTTTGTTTTAGATCTTTCCAAGATCTTCAACGTCTCATCAAGATTTGAGGTGGGACAGGCGAGCAAGAATTTAAGTTCAATGATTGGTTCTAATAAACTAAGTATTGCATGATAAATATGTAAAAACCACACACAACAGTTTTACATTTTAAATGGTGTCTGTTGCCATTCTAAATTATTTTGTAGTTTAAAAGTATTAGACTCTTAGTTCCAATTTTGCGGTATTACAACATTCTAGATTTATTCTTCTGTGCTATCAGGAAGATTTTCCAAAGTTCTTGTTGTTTTCTCAACACAGGGAAACAGCTCTTCCATGAAGTCAAGATTTACAGCCAGGCAATGGCTTTGAGCTGAAGACTATACACAATTTATTTTATTTTAAAAATCTTTTTGGAGGAATAATAATTCTTCTCCTGTTATCCACTGGTTGCAAAGAATACAAATGTTCTTCCTCCCACTATAAATTCTTGCTATAGCTAATAACTTCTAGATTTTTACATGTAAAATTGTTATGCTACTATCATGGGTATCTGATGGATAGGTCTCATGAGGCAATTGTGAATATTTTTAGTGGGTAATTTTTTTGTTTTGTTTTTAGCTGAACCAAAATTCCTCTTTTCTGAGAACATTTCTGATTTCTTTTGTCACTCCAACCCCAAGAGAAAGGTGTCTTTCCAGAATTGCCTGGAAGTATTCTTCAACTTTTTTTGTGGTGGCCACATTCCCAACCACACCACCCGACTCCCACTCCAATGCCCTGGAACAACACCTCCACCTGGCCCCTAAGTCAAGGAAGCTTTCATGTACCAAGCTTTCCTCAACCAGGAAAAGCTTAGATGCACCGAAGTCAGGAGTGAAGGGAACTGTTGTTCAAGGAGAGGCAAGAGATTGCTCCTGCCTCTCTCTGCATGGAGAAAAAGATGGTGTCAGAGGTGGGCTTCAGAGGAGTGATGTGGCTTCAGTGATGGAGGGTCCATCCATATGTCATCCACTGTCCAAGGGGGTGAACAGGAACACAACCTGGTCCCTGGAGTCTAAACTGTGTCCCAGCTGGTGTTCTAATGTCCTAGCTGGTGTTCTGGGGTGGCTTTTCAGAGGGTATGAAGGGCTAATGAAAGGTGTGTGTGTGTGTATGTGTGAAAAGCCATAGTTCATGTGCAGCTTTGTGCGACTGATGTTCTTGGACAACTTTTTGTATCTCACCCAAGACTTCTATAAGAACCTAAGAACCATCCTGCTGAATCAGACCAAAGTACCACACTGTGTTTCACACACTTGTGTCGAAGATGCCACAAACAACATGCCCACTGCTGCCCTCACAGCTAACAAATAACCTCCATTAATTTGTCTAATCTATAATGTTTTTCTGTAATCCTCTCCGTCTCTGCTCTTGTTAGAATCCATGGGTTCTGTTTTCATTCTTTTTAAAACAATACAAGTGCAAGTTCTTAATACTCTTAGCTGCAAATAATTTTGAAAATATAAACCAAAACCAAAAAGTAAAAAGAGAGTTTGAATTCATTGGGTTTTTTTAACTGCGACAATTTCTTGTTCCAGATGCAAAGAGATGGTATCAATTACAGAAAAAAGATTGCAGAACAAGCATATGCCACATGTCTCTCCCAAAGGCAGCTTGGAATCTGCTAATTAATATATGGAAAATAGCTATGGCCCTTCTTGAGGTAATTCCCACACTCTGCTAGTGTGAGACCACCAGCGATTTCCCACTATAAAAAACATGAATCAGAGGGTTCTGCCTTTTTTTTTTTGCTGTGTCATACAGTAACAATTTCTGTAGTACAAGACAAATGCAAAGCTAGCATGTTTACTTTGGTGGTTTGGTAGCACCAAATGGGCTCCCACACTCACTCTCTGACATCTCTGGTACCCAGGAGAGCATAACTTCAGAAGTAAGCAGTCAATGAGGCCTTGACAAGGGCAAGGGGAAAGGCCAGATGGCTCGAGTTCATAATTTCAGATGTATCAATCAGGTAGTTCCATTGATTAAACCAATTCCTGCTTTCAGCTCTGCTAAATAATACCTTTTAGCGCAAGACTCAGATAAATTCAGTCGAAAGGGAATCCAGACTAATATCTCAAATAGCAAGTAATAATTTGCATCTGCACAGAGACCAGAGAATTTGCATGCTCAGCTGGGTCAGATAAAAAGATGTTTCTTCTTTACTCAGTGCATAGATAAACTATGGAATTCACTATGGAAGGTATAGTAATGGCCACCAAACTTGGATGGTTTAAAAGGCAGTAGAGAAATTAATGGAGGATAAAGCTGTCAATGGCTAGTAGTCATAATGGCTAGTTATTACCTCCAGTATCAGAGACAGATGCTGGGGAACATGGGTGGGAAGGCTATTGCATTCATGTTCTGTTATGGGCTTCCCATAGGCATCTGTTGGCCACTGTGTGAAACAAGATGCTGTGTTAGGTAGGCCTTTGGTCTGACCCAGTACAGCACTTCTTATTTTCTCAACCCTTTCCCTAAATTCTATATTAACTTCCTATCTCCTCTTTCAACACTAAAACTTTCTCCCTTTTGTTTTTTTTAGTAATCTGCCATTGCTATTAGCTATAAGCAGCCTTCCTCTCCTGTAAATGCATGTGAGGTTTTGACTCCCCACTCCATTTCAACAATTCAGTCATTTAAACCATTCAACAGATGTAGCACAATAAATTGGGTAATCTGAAGAGTCCAGCAAACTGCAGAAAATTGCAACTGGTGCTAATGTTCCCCAATTAAACTGTTTCTGGGAAAGTATTATTAATGTAATTTCTGACATCAGAGACCTGACTGTGATCCAAATCCCAAATAGCACTTAATGTGTATTCTCCTAATGGCAACTAGAATTTGTACAGTGCAAAAATAGGAAAAAGTCACTGCAATTTGAAACTATTAAAGCAGACATACTATATTACACTTCAATGGCGTATGGGAACCTATTCTATTTCTATTTCTGGGAAGAATATGGAAATCTGTTTTGTATTGAGGACAATGTTATGAAAACAAGCAGAATTTGAATATGACCAAAGTTCGCTTACGATAACATGAACAATTAGATTCGGCTTAAAGGTTCCTGTTTATGTGCTTCAGATCAAATGAAAAATATGTGCATATAGCTAAAAATGAATGGAAATATCTGAAAACTGTCTTGTGTAAGAAGATAACTAATTTAATATTGCACATCAAGCCACTCAATGTTTCAATAAGCCACAAATTCCAGAGCATAGTAGAAAAATATATAATATGCTCACACGCAATTATATCACATTTCCTTAACAAGAGTCTTACTTCTTTAACATTCACATAGCTCCCCCACCCCATTCTAGGATAGACAGGTGTCCTACTTTACAGAGAACAGTCCTCTATCTGGAGGTCTGTCAAATATTTGAAGGTGTCCTCTATTTGAAGGGCTCTCTTGTCGAAATCTGGTTTAAGGATCAAGACCCATAACAAGGGAAAGCAGGGGCACTGCAGTTCCCCATTACCTGGACAAGAGGCTGAGCATTAGGCACAAAGGTCGCACTTGGTTACTTTCCCTCATATTGTGTTCCTATTTAAATTATAACTATTATTGCTAAATGTGCATCCTTAGATAGAATTTGGCAAATACGTAAGTTATACAAATTGGTATCCTATTTTTGCATTCCCTTGTGTTTGGTGATGCATAAGTGGCCACCCTAATTCCCAGACACATATCAGATTTCTATAGAGAAGATTTGACCTCCTTCCCAAATCCAGGCTGCCACATCATGAGTTTGCCTTATCACCCTTCAGAGCTTTCTTACAACTGCAGCAATTACAGTTGTTAACTCAGACTCACTACTTGGGGCTCCAATCAGGAATAAATAGTTGCAAACTTCCTGGAAGGATTTTCTATTACAAGATTCAGTTTGCTTGTTTGAGTCACTTGAGGCACAGTCTTAATCTTAGGGCACTGTTGCTTGGATAAAGGGGCTGAGAGATTTAATCAGCACAGCTCCCAGAGATTTCAATGCATGGGACACTGAATCACTCAATTTGTTCTGACAATGTAATTTATCAGAGAGACGATATTGTTACTTTAACTCAGAATGGTATGAAAGGTGCAACTCTAGCTGTTACAAATGAACTAGCAGAAAGCCACCCCCCTCCTGGATTTGCACCAGTAAAGTTAATGATATACAATAAAATCCTTTGAGCAGGGAAGGAATTTGGCCATTTCATCCCTACACTCGCAGAAGAAGAAGGAAAGGGCTGATTTAATTACTCTTAGACTACAAGACTCCTAATTTCTCCAGTGGGAGGTAAATTTACATCTGTTCAAGGCAGCTTACTTTATTGTCTCTGGAAGCATGGTAGCAGTTGCTTCCTTCTAACTCAGTCACATTTTCCCCCACCCTGAAAACTGGAGCAGGTTAGATTCTTATTTCTTCCTTCATGGAACTAGAGATTCAAAGGGAAACAAAGAACACAGGATTCCCATTTGTATGTTTTCTTCTGACTTGTAACCCTTTCCAATGGCTGCTGTCTCTCCATTCCAGCTCTAAGACCAGGTTTCTTTGACAAGTAGAGAAAAGAATCTCAGGATGGCACATGAAAAATGGCAAGAAGGATAAGGATTAGCACCCTCTTCCTGCTTGTCCTCTTCCCACAGGACTGGAAATCCCTTGGTTACACCAAACATCTACTTCTGACTGTTGTGTTCCAAGATCTTGGAGCTAATTCACATGATCAGTTCAGGAGATTTCAGTGTGGCAAATCATGAATGTGAATGGACTAACATGTATTAAGAATGGCCTGGTTCAGACAACACGCTAAACCATGTTGCTTAAGCACAAAATGGTTAAGGGACTCACCTCCTCCTAGTTCAAGCCATAACACAATAGGGTGAATCATCCTCATAACAGAAGGGGCAAATGTCTTGCTCCCAATGGTAAAGGAAAATGTATAGTAGCCTGGCTGATAATGTGAAGCAAGGAAGTTATGGGCTGCACCACACCATCTAACAAATGAAACCATAACATTCTAGAAGGATATAACTATAGTAATCGGTTACAGCAAATGAAAAAAAGAAAGTCAATCTTAAAAGACTTGCAGCACGATCCTATACTTATAAGTGAGTACCACTCAGTTCAGATAGGGTTACTTCCAGGTAAGTGGGTACAGGACTGAAACTTAAAGGATGGGTGCTGGCATAAATAATCATGGACCACTTCTTCAGTTGCCTTCATTGTTATCCTCAGCTGGCAGATATATTGTATGCATGTGTAGAACATTTTTTTTAAAAAAACAACAACCATGGGGCCCAAAGACCATAAAATGCGAGTCTGCAATCTATGACATTTTGATGCAAAGCTCAAAAGCATGCAAGAAAAGCAGTGACCATTTACAACATTAGTAAGTGACAACACAACAGGTCATTATCCTAACTACAGGTATTAAATTAGCATAGCAAAGCTAGAGAGATTGTGTTCTCAATTGTGTTCATTTGTACTTTGCAGACTGCACTGCTCTCATGCATGTCATGGTCATTTGGCACCAAGGCTGACAATCCGGGGGGATCTATTCCTGCATGTGCATGTATGTGTTACACATTTGTACATCTACCAGCTGAAAATTACATTTCCAGCATCTGACAAATTAGCTCTAGAACACACAAGCTTTTGCCACAATAAATACGTCAGCCTTTAAAGAACCACAAGACTCTTCCCCCCCTTGTGTTTTCAAAAACTAACCCAAAAAGCAAACCCCCAAAGTGCTGTGAATAATTCATTTGAGGAACAGAAAACCACTTAAGAAATATCCAATCTGTTTAAAATAAGCCATTCACCCTCAAGGGCAATTTTTTTTCTTATTCCTTATTCTAGAAAAAATGTGCTCTCTTTAGACTTCTCAGAACATGTTTGACACCTTGTAAAAAACCACTTTGGGTTGAAAAATGTCCACTAGTTGTCGAATTTCATCCACAGCTACAAACAATCCACGGAAAGGCACATGCTAAGCATCACGGATTTTTCATGGGTAAATCAAGGAGCAGCTTCATAGAATCATAGAATAGCAGAGTTGGAAGGAGCCTACAAGGCCATCAAGTCCAACCCCCTGCTCAATGCAGGAATCCACCCTAAAGCATCCCTGACAGAGGCTTGTCCAGCTGCCTCTTGAAGGCCTCTAGTGTGGGAGAGCCCACAACCTCCCTAGGTAACTGATTCCATTGTTGCACTGCTCTAACAGTCAGGAAGTTTTTCCTGATGTCCAGCTGGAATCTGGCTTCCTTTAACTTGAGCCCGTTATTCCGTGTCCTGCACTCTGGGAGGATCAAGAAGAGATCCTGGCCCTCCTCTGTGTGACAACCTTTTAAGTATTTGAAGAGTGCTATCATGTCTCCCCTCAATCTTCTCTTCTCCAGGCTAAACATGCCCAGTTCTTTCAGTCTCTCTTCATAGGGCTTTGTTTCCAGACCCCTGATCATCCTGGTTGCCCTCCTCTGAACACGCTCCAGCTTGTCCAGCTCTAGCATGTAATGGGATCCTTGATCTCACACCAAACTTTAGAAACCCATCTTTAATTCATTGTTCTAAGAAAAGCCTTGTAGGTGGGGATTCACAATTTAAAAAGGATGAACCTCTGTTGATTGTTATCAACCACTCATCTGTAGATATTTTCCCAAGAAAATTATAGTCTTGAATGCTTCCTCAAAGATTATACTGTCCTAATATACAATTACCTAGTGGACAACAGGATAGAATTATAGAATGATGATTTCGGAAGGCTATTTTAGATTTAGAGATTACTCTTTTCTTTTTGACATCAGCATCAATTGACTTCCGTTTGCACCTGAAAGTAAATGGTGATGAAGCAACAGTTTTCTACCCCTTTGTCCAACATAATTCAGGATAGCTACAAGAAGAAAGGATATTCAGGGCATCTTTACATTAAAGGGAAATCATGTTGCTTACCTTGAGCATTGGTGCTTTCTGCTTTTTGACGTGATTGCTATGGGCTGTACTACATGGAAAGAGACCACGTGGTTTGAATTAAATACTTCCCATTTAAGCATGCTCTGTTCACTTCTATTGAGACATTGCTATCTAGAGGTGGAAGATTCCGCTTTTTTCCAGATGTTTCCACTTTAAAAGTGGTTCTTTTCATGACGGAATTTCCAACTGTTGCTGTGGGAGACATCCTAGTCATTCACAATGTCGTTTAAAAGACCTGCAAACTTTCAGGACTGGCCAATCACAAGCATGCAATAAATCACTCATTTAGAGAAGCCCTCAGTGGTGAGTAACAGGGGAGGACTCATACTATTGAGAAGTATTATAATATAGTAAATAGCTTACTACTATTATAGTAAGCAATATTTAAAATACAGTAAAAAACAACAACTCAGGACACAATTTATGTAAGAACATGCCTTCTCTTGAGCGAGATGTTTCTGAGAGATAGGCCTTGACTACTGTACCACAGTCTTCTATTGTTCATGTGGTTGTGCTGTGTTGCAGGGCCTTTTTCATTGTGGCACCTACCATGAGGAATGATCTCCTTATTTGAGATCAGGAGAGCTCCGAATATGGCATGTTTCTACTAACAGCTGAAGACATATTTGTTTGCCCAGATGTTTTCCTGACTGCTAGCATTGCCAGCTAACCCTCATTATTTTAATGATATATTTTACTTTTCCTTACTGTTTTATTGTCTTAGCGATTGGTTTTGTTGCCTTGTGTTATGATTTTATTTTGTGAAATGCTTTGGATTTTTTTAAAAAATGAAATGTAGTACATAAATTTTCTTAAATAAAGTAATATGTATTACTATTTACACATTGCTTATATGGTCTCCCAAATGCTCTGCTGTTGGGGAAGATAGAGAAGTTGCTGCTGTCCTACTCAAAAGCCTTTGCACACTAGCAGGATAGTGGGAGTGTTCAAACCCAGTCATGAAAACTTTCAACATGTTTACAGGCCGCCAAAATCAAAGAGAAGTCAACGGTTGGAGCATTCATTGGACACAGTGAGACTGCTTTGGAGATCTTTCACAGGAGTTAAAAATCTTCTCGGCAAAAAGATTCAAGAAGTGAGACAGTACAATAGGAAGCAGTAAACCTCACCTTAGATAATGTCTGCCTGCAATGCCAGTCCCTCACTCAGGATTCATTAGCATGACGCAAAGTTTAGAGTACAAAATAAAATTCACCTCTGATAGCCTGCCAGATCAGTGGATGGAACCACTCAGACAAATCTGTATAAACTTTGCAAAACTACTTAAATGGAGCCTTTGTGGAACTGTTATGATGACACACGAGAGCTTCTGGGAACACGCCGTAGAGCGGAGCGGTTACTGTTAAGTGGCTGTCTTAAATGAGCCTGCTAAGCTGATAGAAGTGATGCAGCTTTCACTGGGCTGTTTCAACTCACATTATCCCTAACACATATATTAAATTATCTTCATCGTCATCATCATCATCATCATCATCATCATGATTTAAACTGCATAGTGTCTTTTGGGCATTAAGTCCTTTCACCTTAACACTACAGATATTCTTTGCTAGACCCAAGCAAAATGTTCAATATGCTGCCTAAGGACTAGGGGCAGCATCCAACGAGTACAACCGCTAACATAAATTACGTTAAACTAGCGTAAAGTACTCTAGTGTAATGACAACAGAGTTAGCTGGCGTGGCAATTTCCCAGGGAATTGACGTTAGCGGTTGCACTGGGAAATTGAAGGGATTTTAGCATTTCAAGACACATTGTAGTTAACTCAAGCTATCCCAGTACAATGCACACAGGTTGCACTCAACACTTCCACAAGGTATAGCTTTTGTCTTAAAGATCAAAGTTATAGGGCTTTCCTACAAGAGCGGTCTATAGGAAACACATTTCCCCCAAGTTCCAGAGCCCACATCAGATTTCAGTTTGCTCCTTGACAGCATTCAAAAAGTTCTGTCAACAGGGTCCTATGAGAAGGTTTAGAACTTGATAACCTTGAACACTTATGCCAGGTCAGATTAAGTACCATCTAGACCAGCATTGGTGGCTCTGACAGGTAGTGGCCATCCAGGCTCTCAAGTGGGGTTTCCTATTTGATTCTTTTCACAAGGGAATTGTTGTGGGAAGTACTGCATGTAAACCGCCCAGAGAGCTTAAGCTATGGGACAGTATAGAAATAAATAAATAAATAAATAAATAAATAAATAAATAAATAAATAAAAATATAAAGCATGTGCTCTAGCACTTAGTTATGGTGCTTCTTCCTTACTGACTGGATTCAGTCAACATGAAGTTGAGTATGGATTGAGTGTAGGTTGTTGTTAAACCATGGGGTTTTGTGGAAATGTAGGTTTTCGTGTAGTCTGAACCCAGCTGTATTAACAAACCATGGTTTGTTAATTACAAACAATCTATGCTTTGCTGTTGGGTTGTGAATTGTGGGTTGTTTGTGATAGCAAACCATAGTTTGTTATTGTGGCTGGGTTCAAACAATATGATAACTCACATTTCAACAATCACCCATGGTTGAAAGACAACCCACGCTCAAAGGTTGAGTCTTGTCTGAGCCCAGACATAGCCTGTTTCCTATGCACTTCCAGGTTGATTAAGATAATGGGTCATGCTCTTGTTAGTATTACTACAAAACATGGGAGAGGGAGAGGAAAGAGAAGGGAGAGAGAAAAGGCAGGATTTTGGAAGACCTACGTTCCTGCTGGAAATAATGGCCTAAAGGTGTCTGATATAATTTCATCTTTGAAGTTAAAGGTCAAACTATATATTACGTACTGACATGATTGCAGCTCCCTCTCATGACTTTGTTTATTCCAAGGGCTCAATCCCAGGCATATTTAAAAAGAAAGAAGGTGTATAACTCCCAGCATGCCCTGGACAGGTTCCTCTACTGTCACACCGGGTGTAAATTTTAAGCAGCTAGGGAGAAAAAGATTAAATCTTTCCTTCCTTGAGTGTGATGATTCCAATCCAGATCAGGGCCCTGCACATTCAGAGTAAACAAAACAAGAGAGGGAGCTGAATGCTACATAATTAAGATAAGATGTTGCATCCAGATGTGGCAATAAAAAGGATAACCAAGTAATCTATGTCCTTAAAGAGCTATGGCATATATTCTGAAAGAAGGATCACCACTCATGAAATAATACTTTCGCTATACACAGACATAAGAGCAAATATAGACACATCCCCTCCTCCCATCAGAGACATTTCTTGTCTAGACAGAGCAACAGGTGTAGAAGAGGTGCTTGTTGCATGGCTGCGAAGGGTCACTATTTGGAAATCAGCACAGTCTCTAATCAATTTGATTGCTGCAAGTTCTCTTGATGTCTGTTTGCTCCATTTCATCCTATGCTGAAGTGCCCAAACCAATTCATGTTGAAATGCCCCAAACAATTCTTCCAAGCCTAGTCAACAAACATGTAGACAGCAGCGATTTTATCATTTCTCCTTTGCCGGCAGTGAGGCTGCTGGAGTAATGCCTAGCTATTCAGTTCCTACCGACACTGCAGAAACATTTTATTATCCTTAAAAGAAAGGGCAAGGCAATATTGTACAGTGCTAGATGGAAGGCTGCTTACCTTAAGTGGCCCTTAATAGTCAGAGGAAGTGGGGCTAAAGTAACCATTTATAAAGAGTCACTGGAAACATTGGTCTGAATATCTGTGAAAAGGCTCATTCATCTCCTTGACCCTCCTGCAGAGCTGAAAGCCACAGGAAAGAGAAAGGCCTAAAGGCAAAACTGGATGTAATGGGCAACAAGGGAATAGTGCCAAAATGAGGACCTTGCATTACACCCTGATCCCCTATAATAGGGCTGCACACACTTTTCAGCCTCAAGAGCAGCACTGCGCATTGCCAGGAAGGTTGGGGGACACACATTCGCACGAGCATGCCCACAGTCAGGCACATGCACAAACACACACACACACACTCACATGCACACACAAATACCGGCTTAGTGTATTGTCTGAACAGGGTCATTTTGAAGGCTCATTTAGCTGAACTTGAGAAGGAAATGAAAGAGGGGGAAATGGGCCCTGAAGCAATTCTTATAATTTGACCCAAATTCTAGGGAATTTTTGCCCACTCCTTGCTGCAGGTTCATTGGCTGCTGTTACTGGAAGAGCAGCAGAAGGGAAAGTTAACTCTAAAACATCATTCTGCCCACCTACTGTAAGGCTGCAATCCTATGCATGTTTAGACAGACAAAAATCCTGCAACTCCGCATTCGCTAGCCAACTATGCTGGCTGGGGAATGCTGAGAGCTGTAGGGCTTTTCCCTATTTAAACACAAGTAGGATTGCACCCTAAGATTCTTTTTCTTTTTCCTAAAGCTTTTAAAACCTGATGTTGTGTGGACTCTATACTGTAAGTTTTACCCTACCCAGTGCCTGTTTGCATTCTCTTCCCCTCCTTATCGCTCTACTATGATTTTAATAGAATGTAAGCCTATGCGGCAGGGTCTTGCTATTTACTGTTTTACTCTGTACAGCACCATGTACATTGATGGTGCTATATAAATAAATAAATAATAATAATAATAATAATAATAATAATAATAATAATAATAATATATTGAAGGGATTTTGAAGCCCTTGTTATGCTAGTTCAACCTCATGATGCAGCAATGTTTAGATTTACTTGAAAACTGGATGGATCCTCACCTGCCCAAGCTGTTCACAAGCAGTCTGATACTCAGCTCGCTGGCAGAGATCTTTTACCCGTTGGTATTTGGGCAGGAAATTTTCTTCTTGAGCATCCATTTTTTCATTCTCTCTCTTGTGCAACAGTTTACTGTAAAAAGAAGGACACGCACACATACTTCTGTTAAGGCTGGATGCACACACCAGTACTTCACATGATCTGTGCACAAATCCCACCAAGGGACGTTTCAGTTATATCTATCAAATCGTATTTGCCTTCTTGTATTAAGAGTTCATGTTGTTGTTGTTGTTGTTGTTGTTGTTGTTGTTGTTATTTACATTTATATACCACCCCATAGCCGAAGCTCTCTGGGCGGTTTACAAAAGTTAAAAACATTCTGTTCATTCTGTTTGTTTCCTATACTCTGGGCATTAGTATATAGACATTGAAGACTATGTGCTTTATAGTCTGGCTTCTTTCCTATACTATTGTGAAGACTATTTGGGGGCATTGTTAGAACTGTTCTCTCTCTTATGGTGCATAAGCCTAAATCCTTTGTTGCCTCCACGTTTACATCTCGCTCCCCAGTAGGACTCAGTTTAAAGCCCTCCTGATGAAGGTGCAACCAGTCCCTTGCCAGCAGTCCATCTTCCAAGTAGCATAGTCCCAGAATCCAAATCTCTCACATTGGCACCACCTTCATAGGCAGTCATTCACCCAGAGTATTTTTCTTTCCCTTTCCATTCCCCTTCCAAGAACTGGGAGGATGGATGAGAAAACTATATGAACTTGCAGCTGTGAACTCATTTCTTTGACACAATGCTAATTTTGCCTGCTGTAAAAAGGCTCCATATTTGGCCATTTCGTGATATGGGCTACTTCATTCTTGCTTTCAAGTCCCTTTCCCTGGCCCCAATACCTCCCACCCATGTGTATGTATTTAATACACTGTAGAAAACATTGTTTAGTTTAATAAGTTCAAAACCACAGTCCCCGGAGATGAAATAATATGTACAGGAAATTTACAAGAATTGTTTTACATCAAGAAATAACTAGGAAGTGAAATCAAATGTAACAAAAGGATTGGTGCAGACACAGCTAGAAGAAGTCAGTATATTAATATTAGTATTAAGGCATTGTGTCGAAGAAATGTGTGAATGGGCTGTTTTGTCTGTGCCCACCCTGTTTTGATGTAAGGCCTTTCTATTAGAAATTAAGTTCTATAGCAATTTGACCCAAACTGTACCTGAAAATATATTGAGCAACACTTGCTCAACCAACAAGAAGTGTTGACACATTAGTCAGAGTGTGAACCTCCCGGTGAGGACAGGAAGAGTAGTAACCACAAAGGAACAGATGTTCCAGGATTGCAATACCCATCTATGTATTGTTTTTCTAGTCTTAGAATTATCTGTACTCTGCACATGCATAAATGCCTTGTCTATCATTGGTTACTGTATTGCAAAACTGTATTATGATTGGTTTATTATATGAGGAAGTTCTGTTGTTGCTTCTGAGGATGTTACCCTATAAGTATCTTAGCGTTGCCTACAACTAGTGGGCAGTCCTTCAGATCCTCTAGGGTTTGCCACCTTGCAGTACTGCAGGCTGCTCGTAATAAAACTTTTCCAAGATGAGAGGAATTGTGTCTTGAGAGTCTTTGACCGCCACTCAGCGAACCAAGGGAAACTGCCCTTTCGGGTTCCTCCACAATTGTCATTGCCAACAATGTGTAATTTGACCTACACAAAATGTATTAATTAAAATTCTCCACTCAAATTTTGTGCCAAGAAAATCTGCATTCTGTGATGTGTACAGATCATACAAACTGAGAATTTTTGCAGAGTTTTGCATTCCTGTGAAGCAAATCCTTCTGGCAGTAAGGGTTAGAAACTTTCTTTTTTAAAAGAAAAAGAGAGGAAAGGAAAAGAATCTAAGGAAGTTGAATTTTATTCCCAACACTGCATTCTGTTTCTCCCCCCGCCCCTATGCTCCTATGTTATCACTGCACACACACAAACATAGTGCTGCATATACTGCCTTTTTGTGAATGAGGAAGGGAAGTCGCTATTTTGTGAATTAGGCAAAAAGGCCACCATTTTTATTCATTAGGCATGGGCATTAAAATGGGAAGTAGAACTATTCACGGAGAATAGATCTATCCATGGCTATTAGTCTTGATAGCTAAATGAAACCTTCAGGTTTAAAGGAAACACACCTCTGAATAGCAAAAATGGGGGAAGGCTGCCCTGCCAGCCCTTCTTCTGGGCTTCACATAGAGATATAGTTGGCTATTTCATGAAGTAGGAAAGGGAACTGTGTAGTTCATGAAAGAAGCCATGGCCTAAAGCATTATGTTTATTGTCTTTTTACTACATGTGTTCTTATTGTACAGCAGTTCCAATGAAAATAGAAAATGCTAACAAATAAAAATGAAAAGTTCTAATAAAGTTTGCTTCTTCCATTAATAAATCCATTTCACACACATAGCACAAAACCCACCAATTAATACTACTGCTGAGGAAAGTATATCATTTAACATGTGCAGTTTTCTTTGGCTACAATGATTTAGGGATCTCTTCCTTTAGGAGGCCAGGACTCTGCAAAACAAACAACCTACTTACCCTCTCTCCACCAGAAATGAGTCCCTCCAGACCTTCATTTTCTTTTTCAAATGGAACCTGGGAAAACAAGATTAACATGAAAGTTGAACAATATCCCTGGGCCCTAACAGGATTTGGCTCCTCCCTTGAAGATATCTAATTAGAAAGGACCTTGCGAAGAAGCATAGGCAATCTCAGTTTGTAGGGTGATATGGGAACCATTTTTCTCATTACAAAAAGACCTCTATGGGACACACAAAATGAGATACACAAATAACACTACAAACATGCAGAAAGTTAGCCATGTTGACCTTTCCAAAATCCATATTATTCCAAATCTGTATTAGTGTAATCCCTTTATTAGGCTGATCAAAAGTTGATCAAACATTGTGCAAAACACATGCAAGTTTTTGACAGTTTGCACAATTTGGATGACCTATTGGTTGGCCTAATAAAAGTATTACACAAGTATCACTGACACACAGGCTTGCTGCAGACATACTTCATAACCACGATTAGCACTAGTTGCTTTAACTCTGGTTAAGGTACCAAACACACAGTAAAACCATTATTTAACTTGGTTTTAAAGTTAAATAAAGTTAAAGTTGAGCGAAGTCCTGTCCTCAGAGTGAGTGTGTAGTGAGACACCAGTGAGAGCTGTTGGTCACCTTATAAGTAGACAGGCTACAGAAGCAGGGGGACTTGGTTAGCTAGATAATCAGACGTAATGCCAGTCATGGTTAATTCAAACCACGGTTTCACATCCTGGCCTATGATCAATATCTATTCTGGAACTACTAAATTAGATGCTGGATTCACAACAACAATGATCACTGCTGAAATCAAGAGGACTCAAGTTAGTCCTAACTCAGGTTAGTCTGGATCCAACCCCTTATGTACATGCATCTGAGTACTCTGAAGTACCTGTTGTCCCATAAACCTCTAGGATGTACAGGAAGTAACCAGCAGAAGGAAATCAGATTAGCAGAGTTGGTCACTGGCTGGGGCATGCTGGGAGTTGCAGGAGTTTTTTTCTGTCTAAACATACGTAGGATTGTATCCTAAAAGGAGTACACGCAGTAGGGAACAGGATTTTTTCCCCTTACATATGGTTGTCTATTCTCCAATTAAAATGCATAGTTATAAAGAATGCACAAGGAAAATTCAAGACTGGTAATTTTTGAAACACGCATGCAAAACACACACAGAGAAAATCAAATATATTGTAGTTGGAAAACAGAACATGCTCTGTTCAGTAATCAAAACATTCAAACAATGCCAGTGAAGTATTCTTTTAAAAAAGATTGAAATAAGGTCGAACATGCCAAAAAGGCTTTAAATACTTATTTCTCCACCATCACTCGATCGGTTTATTCTGTATTCGTTTAAAGCAGTTTGTGAACTACTGGAAATATGGGAGTTGTGTTCAGTACATTTTCCACCCTTACCTATTGACCGGTCTTTCAGAATCCAGCAGTTTTAGAATAGATTTCCCATCCATATCAAGTGGAATGTCCAAGCCAGCAATATCTAGAATTGTAGGAGCAAGATCGATGTTCAATACAATGTGAGGATTCCTGAAAAGAAATATGCATACACAGACTTTATAAAACAACTGGAACAGTAACCGCCATAACAGATACAGAATGACAGTTTCAATCATATCTTGGCTTAATAAGCCAAGATATGAACAAGACTTTTGTCTGTGCACACAGCCTTTGCACACACTGGCAAATAAACCAGGAAGTCTTCAACTCATGATACCTCCCCATTTTGTCCAAACCAGGAAACAGCTGGAACAAGCCAGGATATTAAATCACAGTTTCAAAGTGGCTTAATGTCCTGGCTTGTTCCAAAGCTGTTCAGCATAGTTTCTTTGTTCAGATAAAATGGGAAACTATGGTTAATCAAAGACTTCCAGGCTTGTTTGTCAGCTCGCACAAAGGGAAGAGCAACAAGGTTGCATGCATGGACAAAAGGTTTGTTCATATCTCATCTTATTAAACCAATATTATAATCCTAACATGGTGACTTTAAAAAGGACCCATAGGACAACTTCAAATATTTGGAAATGAAGCACAATTAAATGTTGAAACTGAATAGACCAAACTATTTACAAGCTAAGGTAAAGGAGCAGCCAAGGTCAAGGACAAAATGAAATAAAATGGGTGTGAAAATGCAAATAACAACCAAAGTTTCTCTGCCATGTTTGAGGATTGTCAACCATTATTTTACTGTGGAGGATATCCTACAGTCATCACTTGATTTAGCTGCTTCAGAAAACAGTATAGAAATTAATGTCTGCACTCACTGCAATGAAGTTGTGTGAATGTTCTAAGGATCTGCTTTACACCAGATTAGACTATGGGCCTTGCTAGACGAGGCCTTAGTGCGCTGTGAGGCCCGGTTTCCCTGCTGTGCGTCCAGACGACGCACACGGGAATCCTGGGTCAGGCCGCGCTGAAGCCTCCCCTAACACGCCATAATAAATAAATAAATAAATAAGCGAAGTCGCTTATGGTGCGCCTTTTCTGCAGCCCCGGCCTCAGGCAAGGTCTAGCAAGGTCCGTGGCTTTTAGCCGGGAAAAACCACGGACTGGGCACAGCGCTCAGTCTGGGGGGGAAGGCCGGACCCGGCAGGAGAGGTGGGGGAGAAGGCCGGGGAGAGGGGAGAGCGGGCAGCACAGGCATCGGGGACAGGGAGGGCAGGCAGCACGGGCATCAGGGAGAGGAAGGGAGGGCACCACGGGCATCGGGGAGAGGGAGAGCGGGCACCACGGGCATTGGGGAGAGGGAGAGCGGGCACCACGGGCATTGGGGAGAGCGGGCACCACGGGCATTGGGAGACCGGGAACCATGGGCATCGGGGAGAGGGAGAGCGGGCACCACAGGCATCAGGGAGAGGGAGAGCGGGCACCGGGATGGTATCACGGAGAGGGAGGGAGGGCAGGGAAAGAGTGGCCAGGGAGGCATCGGGGATGGCGTGGGGGGGGGGGAATCAGGAGCGGAGGGGGCTTAATTTTTTTAAAAAGGCACTTACCTTGTCGGGCGGCTTCGGGGCGCACGTGGCCCCTTTAACCCCCCCCCCCAAAAAGGCCAACGCTGCAGGGCTTCCGTAGTCCCTGCGTGTCGTGCGTAGGAGCCGAGGCGGTGCGCGCTAAAGTTAGCGTGCCGTCGCCCCGCCTCCCTGCCGGCTTATCCAGCATGGTCTAGCAAGGCCCTATGGTTCACCTAGCCAATCTACTCTGATTGTCAGGATCTCAGGAAAGGGTCTTTCTCATCATCTGATCCCTGATCCTTTTAAGTGAGATGCCAAAGATGGAACATCAGACCTTCTGCATGCAAAGTATTGTTCTACCACTGAACGATGATCCAATCTCTTTAGGAAATTTATCACCCTGCTACCTACTGATGAAGGGTAGATGAGAGCAGAAGCTTGAAAACAGACATTAGGCAGACAAAGAAAAACCCACACATACACAGTGGAACTAATAAGGGAAGTTGGTTTTGCAACAGTTCTCAGTGCCCGGAATCTCAGAAACATTAAAGTATTACCCAATTTCTACAGTGAGATCTTCTAGGTCTTGTAGCCATGTGAAAGTTTCATCTGAGGACCTAGAAATGTTCTCCTCGTTCCAGATATCTGTGAGGGTGGACTTGGTGGTTGTGCTTTTTCAGTGGTAAGGAAAGTATTCTGCAAATGCTCAAAGGCACTCTCATTTATTTCCCCTTCTGAGAACTGGCACTGAAGCCAGAACCTAGCAATCCATGACACAAATTCAGCTCTGTAGGACTATTAAGTATTTTATTTTACTTTAAACTAGTGAAAGGACCTGGCTTCACACAGATTAGAATTTCTTTTCGTTTGCTTTAGTGAAAACTTCAGGCAAACTTCGTGTCAGAGTTGGGCACGGTCTGTGTGAAAGCAGGCCTCTAGGTATCCCTAGGCAGAGTAGGGTGACCATTTGGAAAGGAGGCGACAGCTCCTGTATCTTTAAGTTGTATAGTAAAGGGAATTTCAGCAGGTGTCATTTGTATGCACGCAGCACCCGGTGAGATTCCCTCTTCATCACAACAGTTAAAGCTGCAGGAGCCTCTTTTTATCTGCTCTGGTAACCTCCAGGTTCGATTACTGCATTGTGCTCTATCTGGGGCTGTTTTTGAAGACAGTTCTGAAGCTCCTGCTCATGCAAAATGTGCCAGCCAGATGGTCTGAACAATGGTCCTGGCCCACTTGCACTGGCTGCCTGTATATTTCTAACCCCAATTTGAGGTGCTGGTTTTGACCTATAAACCCTTACACAGCTCAGGACTGCAGTACCTCTTCAATCATGAACTTACGCACACACTATGTTCATCATCTAGACCCTCCTCCAGGCACCTCCTCCGAGGGCAGATCAGAAGGCAGCAACAAGGGAGAGGGTCTTCTCGGTTGTGACCCCCCCCCCATTATGGAATGATCTCCTCAACAAGGCATGCCTGGCACCAACACTGTCATCTTTTTGGCACCAGATTAAGGTTTTAATCTGGCCCTGTTTTTTTAATTGTTTTTTGTTTAAAATTGTGTTAGATATATGTGTGTCTCTCTGTCTGTTGTCTGTTTATATATTTATATGTAAATGGTTTTCATAATATATATTTAAGATTTTAATCTTTGTAAACCACCCAGAGAGCTTCAGTTATCGGGTGGTATAGAAATGCAATGTATGAATGAATGATGTCAAAAGTGTGGCTACCCTTGAAAGCAGCATCTATGAGCACCATTTATTTATTTATTTATTTATTTATTTATTTATTTATTACATTTCTATACCACCCAATAGCCGGAGCTCTCGGGGCGGTTCACAAAAATTAAAACACCTAATAAATTAAAACACCTAATTAAAGCACCTAATAAACTTAGCCATGTCCTGTATTATGATGACCAATGTTTCCCTATCCCCTTGCTACAGGCAGCCATTGAGGTAGAGCGAGGATGGGGAAATGTACAACATGGTGATGTTACATTCTAAGGCAATCTCACTAGAAGTTATGGGGCAGGAGAATTGCTCACATTGTCATTTTCAGCAGAAGCTGTATAATGTGATTGTTAGTCTCTTCCAAAGCCTCCATTAGCCTCCCATGAGAATGGGTGGGAGAAATGAAATTCAAGACTTTATATTCATGAGAACAAATAGTGAATCCTACCCTTTGAGAATGGCTCTTCTCAAGATCAATGTCTTAACCACTTTGGGGAAAGATATATAGGGAGGGGCCATGGATCAGTGGTCGAGCAACTGCTTTGCATTTAGATGGTTCCAGGTTCAATCTCTGGCATCTCCAGGTAGGGCAAGAAAACTCCTGCCTTGAACCCTGAAGAGCTGTTGCCAGTAAGTGTTGACAATATTGGGCTGACTCAGTAAAAAGCAGCTCCCTATGTTCCTATATATGAACAACCTAGCGTTTATATTGCATTTGAGAAGATTGTGATTCAGACACATTATCTTGCAGACCTTACAGCTACTCTGGTAAGGTAGGTCATTATCACATTGCAGATTGGGAGCAGGGGGGCTAAGGGTAAGTTAACAAGAGTGCTTTGTCTAAGCGTGCAATCCTATGCGTGTTTAGACAGGAAAAAAACCATGCATTGGATTGTCCAAAACATGTTCTGCCTAAACATACTGTACATAGGTTTGCACCTATACAAGTTCATGGCAGTGGCAAGATTCAAAATCTGTTGCCTGCTAAACAATACAAAGAGAAGCGAGAAACAAGAAACCAAGCCTTGGAAAAAGCTTGCACGGATCTTTGAGGAGAAGCATGCACTTGCTAGAATTTACAGGGAGAAATTACAGTTCAAAGAGAGTGCCATCTGGGTAGCTTTCTGCTTTTGCACAAATTCCATCTTAGAAACTCAGCAGGGCAGCTGCCGCCTAGTTTGGAACAATGAATGAGACCATTTGTGAATTACTGGATTTGAAAGCAAACAAACAATGACAAGAACTGAGGATAATACATTTGTTTGGGTGCTTGGCAAGTGCAGCTTAATTTTAATTACTAGTTAATGCAGTGTAGCATATCAGGGTAAAAGTAATGAACCTATGGTAATGAGGCCTCACTACAGCAATTGCTATTAAATCAGGGCTGATAAGTGGGGACAGTCAACGATTAATTTATGTGAAAAGTAGAAGGTACAACTGCTATTAGCAAGGCAGATATTGCTGTGCCTGCTCTCCTCTTTATGAAATAGGGACACCAAGTTTACATCACTTTGACATCTGATGTTTCACCTCTTCAAGTGTGTGCAAGTGCCCAGTAAACCAATTTCTCCAAGGGCGCAATCATATGGGCTGAGCCCTCTCTGCTCGGAAGCCCCTGAACCTGGTGGCATCCAAGATTCCCATGACCTGCTGGGCTGGAATCAATAGGGCAGGAGCAGCAGCAGAGATGATCTTTGCCTCCCTGTCTTCCGACTTTTGCTTTTTTGCTAGATGGACTTTTCTACTCATCTAGCAAGGGTGCTTCAGAAAGGGAGGGAAGGAGACTGGAGGAAACTCAAATAAATCATATCGCAAGAACATAAGAAGAACATAAGAAGTGCCTACAAGCAGGACAAGGTGCAAGAGCACCCTCCCACCCATGTTCCCCAGCAACTGGTTCACACAGGCTTACTGCCTCAAATACTGGAGATAGCACACAACCATCAGGGATAGTAGCCATTGATAGCCTTTGCCTCCAGGAATTTATCCAACTCCCTTTTAAGGCCATCCAAATTGGTGGCCATCATTACATCTTGTGGTACTGAATTCCATAATTTAACTATGCGCTGTGTGAAGAAGTACTTCCTTTTATTTGTCCTGGATCTCCCACCAATCAGCTTCATGGGACGACCCCATTGGGTTCTAGTATTTTGAGAGAGGGAGAAAAATGTCTCCCTATCCACATTCTCCACACCATGCATAATTTTGTACATCTCTATCACGTCTCTCCTTAGCCTCCTTTTTTCCAAGCTAAACAATCCCAGTTGATGTTATCTTCCCTCATAGGAGAGATGCTCCAGCCCCTTAATCATTTTAGTTGCCCCTTTTCTGCACTATCCTGTCCTCTCTGTTCTCCTCCCCCCACTCCCACAGAATGTCCCCTTTTCTTCCCCTCCAAGGCTGATAGGCAGCCAGCAGGATTATCTCTGCACCACTTGCAAGGGGCCAGATCTTCAACTCCCCCCTTCCAAGTTCAGAGTGCTGTCTTTGACCTTGGAGAGGGGAGGAATCCAAACCACCCTATGGTTCCTGGGACACTTGCCTAGGGACCATAGGGTTGCTCTCTAAAGGGATCAACTCTGATTTATTGTGGTTTTGCAGGCTGATTTTTGTGAGCATCATGGAAGTGGGTATTGACCCTCAGAAGGTTCTGAAAGGATGACTTCTGTGTAGAATAATTTGCTGATCACATGAAATGATTCCATGACTCAGAATCAAAAAGGAAGTTCTGAAGAAGCAGACTGCTGTCTAGGCTAAGGGTATAACCAGATTGCACCTCTCTGGGTTGGATCCAGAGCAGCACTTAACAGAGTTCCACTGGTGCTGGAAGAAGAGAGCAGGGAGGCAACATTTGAGATTCCTGCTTCCCTTCGCTCTCTGCCTCCTGAAAAGCTGCTCTGGAGGGCCAGGGCACATTCTGGAACAGTATGAGAGGCGACACAGGGGGCAGCAGTGGGGAGGGGGGATTGGTGAAGATTGCTCCCCTTCTTTTAGTGGGGAGCCTCCGTTGGGTCCCAGTGCCTTCCATGAATGAAAGGAGCCCTGCTATTCATGGAATGAACAATCTGTATCCAATCCCCTGTGTTTTTGCTTGGTACTTGTGCAATAAACACAAATGTAAGTAGTTGAAATACTGGGCAACTCAACTCCTGCCATCTAGCCTGCACAGTGCAATGTGGACAAAGAGGAACAGGGAAGTGTGGCCTATGGAGGTTGGTTTTGTCTGAACATGTATGCAGCTCCTTCAGTTCCACTGTGTGGCAACCCAGATATTCTATCATATTCTATGGCCCAGTTCAGATATAATGATAAACCATGGTTTATTGGATTTGATAAACCATGGTTTACATGATGGAACAAGCTATGTGCCCACATGCTTCCTCTTCCCTTCGCTCACACACATTAATACAAGACTTGTTTTTATTAAATGACACTTTGCTGTTACGTCTGAACTGGGAAACCATGAGAAGGTGCTATTGCTCAGTAGCAGAACACCTGCTTTGCATGCAGAAGGTCCTGGGTTCAATCCCTGGCATCTCCAGGTAGGACAAGGAAAGAATCCTGCCTGAAACACTGGAGAGCCATAGCTGTCAGTCAGTGTCAACAATACCATGCTGGATTTACCAATGGCCTGAGCTGGTATAAGGCAGCTTCCTACATTGCTATGACTGTGGTTTGCAAACCAGGATTTTAGTAAGACTTTAAACCACAATTTCCCAATCCAGACATAATGGCAAACTGTGGTTTAACAAATCTTGCAAGCATTGAATTAAGGCATATGAGAAAGGGAGGGGAGAAGGAGAGGATCAATGAAGGAGTGTGCAGTCACAATGGTCATTCTCAGTCCAACCAACACTGGCTTATTGGACTGAGATCATTAACTGAACCAGATCTAAGTCAGTGGTTTTCAAACTGAATTCCAAGGACTCATGGATATTTTTGTAAGTTTATTATGGGCTGCCTTAGTGATACAATGAGTAATGGCAGATAAGCTTTCCTAAGAGACAACTTGTATACAACTACGAATCTGCCCTGCCCACATGCAGACACATAAGACCATGGGGTATGTTCTAAAGTGAACTCTCAGTTTATGAGGGGCAGCAGTGAGGTTTTATGGGTTTAGTCTGCATCTACTACTGTGACCTGACTGAACATCACATAACAACTTAAGAGCCCTTCTAGATCAAAACAAAGGATCCAGCAGCATCCTGTTTCCCACAGTGAGCAACAAAATGCCTATGGGAAGTTCACAAGAGTTGAGGGCAATTGCCTTCTCCCATTATGACTTTTCAGCAACTGGTATTCAGAGACATGGTACCACGTCCCCACTCACTGGAATGTCCCTTTATCCCCTTTCAAGGTGGTGTTTCTGACTTCAGAGAGGCAGTCAACCACAATTCTTTCTATGCTGGCTACGAGGGGGAGAGGAGCTGGAGCACAGATTCCTGCATCCGAGATCAGAGTGCTGTCTCTGACCTTGGATCCAGGAATCCAAACTATCCCATGGCCCTTAGATGCTATCTCGGGGCCATAGGATTGCACCCTTTGATATTTTTTTAGAAAGGCATCTTTGCTACTTTGTCTTATTTTATATTCTCTATACTAAAAGGAGGGGGGGAAACTAAGGGTGGAAAAGTGCAAATACTAATTATGCAAATATATGCATACTGGTATATGTTAAAGTCTGCATATTGTGTCCAAAATAATTGCTTCAGTGCAAATATTTACTATTAAAATAATTACCTAGAAAGTATATATACATAATTTTTAAGCTGATCAAAGCTACCATTTTAATTAAGAGTCACGTTCTATATTCTTATAGGTCACTGACAAATGCCTTGTAACTTTAATCACAAAGGATAATCCAAGGAGACCCTTTCTGTGCTCTCTCTCTCTCTCTCTCTCTCTCTCCTATTTTGGTGGTGAGGGGAAATGGAACATATAGAAAACATTGCATTCATTTTTCTTAACAGTGATTCTATTGTTTTATTTAATTAATCTCTGAGAATAGCTACCTACTAAGCAAGTGGGCATTCTAAAATAGTTTTATTTGGAAATGTCATGCTCTGGACTGTCACAGGTGAACAAAAGAAGCGACTTGGTATTTTTGCACAATGACATCCAGAATTTCAGATAAATTGGGTTTTTTCCCCAAAAGCCTCCCCACCCCCCCGCACAAGGCATATATTTGGGCTGTTTCGTGTTTGGATACATGGAATTCAATTGGAAGTAGGGATACTGGAGAATTTTGTTCAGTCTACCTTTTTAAGCGAACTGCCCAAATTCCCACCTCCAGAACTAATGAGCAAATCAGAATCCAGTTATTCTTCTGATTAACTTTCTGAACTTTTGCAATGGAATTCTTACAAATCTATGCACAAATGCATATTTTATGGGGAAATACATACAAAAATGCCTATTTTAGGAGAAAATGTGAACATTTTAAATGCAAATTAAAGGTTCACAGGAAAATGGGCAAAATCGATTTTTTGACTGAACTCATCTGAAACGAACACAGACTGGAAATACACTGATCCTTCTGTCCATACCTGGAAGAAGAAATGAATGGGTCTGGTATGGGTTAGGTTTTGGCTCTACCTCTTCGCTCATTTAACAGAGTATATATATCTTTAGCCTGCCAGTTGTATTTGCTTATTAGTGTTTCATATTTGTGTATGTTGTGGCTGGTGTAAATAATTTTTATAATTTTAGTCAGTTTTGTTGTCTTTTTATGCATGATGTTGCAATGGCTAATGCAAATGAAATTTCTGTTCTGTGTTCTCTCTTATATTATGCTTAAGGGTTCGGTTTTGAGTATTGCTAGAATGCCAACCAGACAGTGAATGTAGAAAAAGCAAGTTTTAACAGAGCCATGTAGAACCAAGTAGACAGTTCTCTTAACCACCTTAGTGCCACAAACTTCAGCAACTTACAAGGATCCAGCCTCCACATTTGGCCCACGTATATAGAAAGGGACTCTGATGTCGAATTCGTATGGCATGGATTTTCCTTTCACCAGCCCAAATTGCCCAATATGATAGCCGTGGTCTGCTGTATATATTACATATGTATTCTCCAGTTCACCTGTTTCAACCAACATATTGTAAATCTGAAAGGGAAAAAAGGGGCAAAACACAGAAGCACAACATTTTAGATTAAAAAAACCAACACGGTATTATGCAAATCTTGTATATAAACACACAAAATTGTCTGGCGTTTGACATATTCCATCTTTCAGTTTCTTGACTTTTATTTATCTGGAAAGCTTCTCTTTAAAAAAAGAAAGAGACTAAAGGGGCTGCACACAGGCAACAGCTTCTCGCAGTGCTGGTTGCACTAAACCAAAAGTAGTTACAGAGGATGAATGAAGACAGAGGCAACACGTTTAGTAGTTAAGAGAAAGAATGAAGACAGAAGACATGCGTATAGCAGTTGCAGAGGAAGAACGAAGACAGAGGAAGTACCCCCACTATGTCCAGTCCAAACACTATCTTTCCTCTCCAGGATTGAACTCAGGAAAAAAAACACAGTTCTGCATATTTGAAGACGATAGGGTCGACCCAAGACTTTTTGCTACCTGAGGCAAAGAACAACACTGACGTTGGGATAGCGTTCTCCACTGCACCTGGAAACATCAAGCTAATCCCATCAGGGGGTGCAGAGCAGGCCTCATGGGACATAGGTTTCTTGCCTAACACACATCTGCTGCCTAAGGTGACTGCTTTATTCTGCCTAATGGTAGGGCAGCTGTTGACTGGCTGCCCCTGCCTCTATGATGTCACTAAGAAACATAAATCCCTGGAGCAGTTTTGTACCTTTAAAAGAGGGGAACCATTTTCAGCCAAAAAGTGGAATTGGCCACAGACCAGGATATCATGGGCTGTATGTCAGCAGGGCCACTGCTGACATGTCCCTCACGCATATTTTCATACACACATGTACCATTCATACATAACACCTTATGCCTGCTTTACAAACACTCTTTTTTTAAAAAAAAAAAGTGATTCAATGAACAACCAGAAAAATGAATGACTGTTGATGCAGCACAATGCTCAAATTTTTGGGAAAAGGTCATCCTCAAGCCACAACCCCTGATTCTGCCCACCCACCATGTTTCCCAAATCATGCCCTTCTCCTGCATGCTTCTAAAAAGAGTATCTAAGAAGTAGTGCTGGGCTGAATCCTGCCCCCTATTTTCAGAATCCTTCTCTCTCTCCATGAAAGAGGCATTGTTTTTTCTGCCTCTTTTGCTGGGGGGTGGGGGCATTCAGAGAATTTTCTCCTTGGGGAGAGGGCAGGGTTTCCACATACCTTTTTTTAAGTGCAGCCAGTTGCTGGGGGTGGGTGGGTTCTTTTTTTAAAAAACCCCACCCCTGCTTCCCTCAGCATTTGGAGGAGACCAGCAGTTCTATGCTATTGGAGACCATGTGACCTCTCCCTCTCCAATAAGCATCCAAGAAGAACTCCTGGGCTCTGAAAATGCCAAGGGTGTTTTGAAACAAATAAAAAGAGAGCAAAAAGACCCCTCAACAACTTGCTACATTTAAAAAGGTATGTGGAAAATCTGTCCCCTCCCCAAGGAGGAAATCAGGTTCACTGGGCCATCCATAAGGTCTGTTTTTTTCTATTTTTTGTTGCTCTAAGAGGAACCAAAACAGTGGCATAGCTGCTCAGGATTTGCATAACACAAATCAGAATCAGGAGTTGTGGCTTGAGGATGACCTTTCCCCCAAAATTTGAGCATTATGCTGCATCAGCAGTCATTCATTTTTCTGGTTGTTCATTGAATCACCTTTTTTTTCTAAAGAGTTTTTGTAAAGCAGGCATAAAGTGTTATCATTTGTCACTTTGAGAAAACACTGTATTATGAAAGGCGGCTTATAAACCTCTTAAATGCTGGAGAACAATGTGGCAGTGGAAGAGGGCCATTGCCCTCATATCCTGCTGCTTGTGGGCTTCCCATAAGCATCTGGTTGGCCACTGGTGAAAACGCGATGCTGCGGTAGAGAAGCCTTTGATCTGATTGAGTAGGACTCTTCTTGTGTTTGTATGGTTCTACCGCCAATGTTGACCTAGCTAGTCTCCTGGTCTATCACCTAAAGTTGTGGAGCTGGAGATCAGAACTGTCCCTGCAGATTATTACTATGCCACTGTAAGAACATGGATCTGCTAACGGCCCACTAAAGTTCTACAGGGAATCATGAAGCCTGAGTTATCAAAAGGATACCTATGCTTAACTCACGGACTACACACAGTGCAAGTTGTGGGATTCAGTACAGATGTTACATCAGGGATGTTGAACCTCTTTCAGCCTGGGGGCTGAATTTGGGGACCGCATTCTACTGGTGGATGGGGCCAAAGGCAGAAGGGTGGACTAAAAGTCACAAACAGCAGCACCTTTTAGCTGAATGCTCTTACTTCCAGTAACTAAGCCTTAGGCATTTCAACCTTTTAGAGCTGGGAGGGAGAGGTGGATGGTAGGGCAGAGAAATGATAAACAACCTGGGAAACTATAAAGCCATCAATGGTAAGAGGAAAAGGGGAGTGTCTGTCTGGGAAATCCCTGGAGGCCAGACTAGTACCCCAGGTGGTCTGGATTTGCCACCCACCACCAGCCTGAGTTTTTGCACCCCTGTTTTACACAGTCTCAACAGTTATATCTTCACACAACTAGCTAACAAAAGTTAAAAGCGTCACTGACTAAGTTTTATGGACTTACATGTCTGTAGTTTTGGTACCCAACATGAAAACATCTTGACTAAAACATTTCCCTCCAAAACTACAGAGATGTAATGACCCAAATACCTCCTCGTTTGATTTAGAAAAGCAGGTCAAGGCGTAACTATTTCTGGAATGCACTTGTGACAAAGCATAAGGTCACGTTTGACTGGATGGATGGCTTTTATAATTCATTGCGCCTATTTATAATTACAATTTAAATTCCAGCTAGCTGACTTGGGGTTAAAAATAAAGTAATTTAGGGAAGCTGCAACACAGATGGATAAACTCTCCAAGTGCATGCAGTAGCACTTGAGAGAGATTATACCTTCCTAGAGCAAACCAGCAATCAGCAGTAATAGAAATCATCATAATCACTAGCAAGCTGATGCCAAACCTTCCTATAATCTTAACCTTCCCTTCTTAGGATGCCTGCATTGTACTTCATCACAAACAATATGCAAGAATATTAGATAAGCAGCAATAAATGGTTTCGCCTCCATGTTTGACTGGTAGCTTTACGGGCTTGAAAAGAAGCCCATCAATTTTCACAGAAGGTGACCAGTTAGAGGAATGTCACCACAGCACAGAGTCACAGCTAGCACTATAAGATTATTTTACTTTGTTGCAATGTCAGAGATTTGACTTCAAGCTAACTGCTAATTGCTGGCATGTTACAGAAGATGGTCCACAATGGCTCTCCACCGATTCAGGCAGTGATCTTCCTAGGGGAGAGACTTTAGCTCAATGGTAGAGCACCTGCTTTGCAGACAGAAGGTCCCAAGTTCGATTCCCAGCGTCTCCAGATAAGGCAGGAATAATTATTGCCTGAAACCTTGGACGGTTGCTGCCAGTCAGTGTCAACAACACTGAGCTAGATGGACCAGTGCTGAAACTCCATATAAAGCAACTTCCCATGTTCCTATGTAGGCATGCAATCCATGCTCTGTTAAACTGGACCTATGGGAGATCAACCAAAGACCTTCAGCATGCAAATCATGTGCTCTATCATGGAGCCACCACAAAAAAATGCCCAAATAATAGTCTGTCAAGTTTGCTATGTATGCTTGCTAACTGTGGATGTCATTTTTTTTACTTCTCAGAATTTTCACCTTCCCCACTCCCCCTTCCCCCCACCCCAGCAAAAGGGGTTTGGGCCCACTTCATTTACACCTACACCCATCATTTACTGCTTGAGAGACTTAGGGCTCTGAACTTTGAAAGAACTCCTAAGCAGTGCCCTCAGATTTCTAAGATAAATTGCTTAGGGGAAAGTGTTTTGGGGCTGAAAACAGCCTTCTTCACACCTGGAACTAATGCTCAAATTACTGGGGAGTGAAGGGCTGTTCCCTACCTTTTGCGATGGTCCCTTTCAGAAAGCAAGAAGGGGTTGGCTTCCCCTACCTCTAATCAAGCCCTTCTGCATGCCCCATTCTCTGGATCTTTTCACCACGTATCTCTGTAGCTCTGGGCAGTCTCTTCATTGCTTTATTTACTTTGGCCAATGCTGGGGAAACTGTGCCGTTCCAGATGTTGTTGGACTCCAAGTTCCATCAGCCCCAGCCAGCATAGTAAGTGGGAGTTATAGTCTAAGAACATATAAAGGGCTACAGGTGCCCGGTCTCTGACTTAGGCTATCTGTCCAGACCCAGCCATGTTCAATGCTTATTTTATTTATTTGTTGCATTTGTATACCGCCCCATAGCCGAAGCTCTCTGGGTGGTTTACGGTGGTTATATTATGGGGACGGAAGAAGCAGGAAGGTCTGAAGAGGGGCTTATGGATTTCAGGAAGGGTCCCTCAACTTTTCCCACTTGCAATTTGAGCATTGCCTCAAACTCCCACCTTCACTGCAGTTCTTAACTCCAGTCACTTTAAATGCTCTAAAATCTGCAGGAATACTTTTATTAGGGCCAACCAAAATTTCACAAAAGAATGTGCAATCTTTCCAGATCTCCAGAGCTCTTCATCAGGTTAGATGGTGCAAAGCACAGAGAAAGGGAGAAATCAAAGAAGTACAAAAAATAGCCCAGATGTTGTGCAGATCTCATGGCTACAACATCTGGCCTATTTTTTGTTCCTTTTGGGTTTTCCGCTACCCCTGCCTTTTGTACCATCTAGCCTGGTGAAGAGTTCTGAAGAAACTGGAAGCTTACAGGCACTTTTATAGCATTTTGGCTGGTCTTAATAAGTGTATTGATCATAGAATCATAGAATAGCAGAGTTGGAAGGGGCCTACAAGGCCATCGAGTCCAACCCCCTGCTCAATGCAGGAATCCACCCTAAAGCATCCCTGACAGATGGTTGTCCAGCTGCCTCTTGAATGCCTCTAGTGTGGGAGAGCCCACAACCTCCCTAGGTAACTGATTCCACCATTGCTCAACAGTAGACTTTGAGATTTTTCATCATGGACTATCTTTATTTCTTAAATGCCCTGTTTCGTCCAGTTAAACTTCCAATTCTAACTTCCCACGTACATAAGAACCATTACAATGCCCAACAAGGTTCAGTATGTTGTTTTAAGTTCTACTACTTAATAATCTATCAAACGAATGTCTATCAAACCAGTCTTTATTTCCTAGCAGGTTCATCGAGATAACACTGAAACAGTGTCCAATAGCCAGTAAATCTCAAGAGTACAACAAAGGCAAAGCATTCTCCCCTGTACAATTTTCCCTGTATATTTTGATTGTATGCAGTTACATTGGACCTTGGGGGATATTTTACTATTTTAAAGATTTTTTAATATGGTGCTACAGTTGTGCCTGGAGCAATACAACCTCATAACCCCATAAGGAAATTTGATGACCTGAGATTATGAGAATATACGTTTAGCTTGGTGTTTAGGTCCTACGTACCACTCTTAGAGAATGGGATGATAAACCTTACCGCCTCCATAGAGTCATCCACAGACATGAGTGTCTGAAGGCGCTTCTGCTGTAGCATATTGGTGAATTCCATGTGAATAGGCTTCATGGGGCCTGTATATCTCATTATCCAATGTTTGTCTGGGTTTGGAGCATAATTGTAGCTGGGTGTGCTGGAGACACAGAAATAATGAACAACTATCAGTGAAATAAACATGGTTCACCACCCATCTGATTTTACCAACATTTGAGAGAGGACACTGTGCCTTCTTAGACAGGACAAGCATCACACCGACATACAATGAAAGACTGAGCGTAACACTCAGCATCCTCAGAACCTTAGCTTTCTTTTTTTAAAAGCAGTTTTCTAGGCCTCGTGCATAATTAGCCCAGACAGTAGTACAGAGTGGACAATATGACATCATCTTCTAATTCATTATGCCCCCCCATGAAAACATAATGGCAATAAGTTCTAAAGGTTTAGAAGCCAGGAGGCAAATCATCACCATGTGCAGCTCACCACCACCACACACACACACACACACACACACACACACACACACAAACACCATATCACCTCCCAACCTTCAGGGGCGACAGAAGGAAAAGGGAGGCAGGAAATCCATTCTGTGAACTGAAAACTCTTCTGCTCATGGAACGTGTTCAGCTGTTGTGATGTTACACCCAAGTTAACGCAAATATCTTACTTCCCTAAAAACTCAATATGCAAATAAGCTTCAGCGCGGAGGCTTGTTATATATTTCCGGTATGGCTCTTTGAGGCACACAGAGGTGGGGCAGCTCTCCCTGCTAGGAATAACCCTCCATGGTAGGATGAAATTATCCATGGCAGACAGAGAAACCTTATAAACATTATAACCCCCTTTCCTGATTTATCTAGAAGCTGGGAATGTGAAAATTGCTCTGCTCAAACTAAAGCCTACTGAAATCGCAAGTATCATTCAGAGTAAATGAGAATATATTTCAACAGCAGCATATTATCATTAGGAGGCTAACACCCTAACTGGGGAGCACGAGCAAGATGTAGCTATTTCAATTTCATCTGCACAGATGATCGCGGCTTACGGTGGCTCTTTAACAATAACTATCCAACTTGCTGAAAAGGCCCTGCTGTATTGTTTAGCAGCTGTGGTGAGTTTTAAGCCTGACTAGCTGAGCATTTAGAAGGGAACCAGGAATATTAAAGTGCTTATTATCACTTTACTCAAACTCAGACGGCCCTGGACTAGCTTTTTAAACCATCTCCCACAGCTGGACTGTGCAATTTCCATTTCCATCTGCTTGTGCGAGTACAGGCAGCAGTGGGCCTTCCTATCCCAGAGACAGAGGAGAAGAAAGCTGATGCATCTGAAACAGCAAGCTAGAAGTATGGCCCTGCAGGATCTTGGAGAGCATTCTGGGTAGGCATCAAGGACTTCAGATTCAAACTGGAAACATCTTGACCTGTAACTAGGTCCTATCCTAGGCAGCTGACTGTGTACAGTCAGGCCTGAAAGCCTTCTTCGGAAGTAGAGAAATGTTCAACATTGGCACCAGTGCTTGGCAGCCAGAATGCAACCTGTGGACTGGCCAGACCTGCTATAAATACCTGGCCTTCTGTCCTTGCCTGGTCAACAAACCAAGGCTTTCTGCCTACTGTATTTTAGGCTCCAGCTCCCCCACGTTTTGAAATTAAACTGAAGAATTTTGCACCAGCTATGATTCTTGGTACCATCCATGCAGCCTGGGAAAATGAGCTTGATTGGCATATTTGGCGTGTATTTGTGGTTCTGTGTGGAATGGAGCTGGCAGGTGGAGCCTACGTGAACACATTGAAGGGCGGGCTGCAGCTCCTGCTGTAAAATTATTCTTGGATTGCCCACTGTCCTGAATGCACTTGGGAGTTTATGTGCTTCTGAAATAAGCATTGAAGTGAACTGCGCAGCCTTTTAACAAGTGGAAAGCTCTGTTTTGAAGAGTGCTTTGAGACAGAGGAAGGGAGGATTCTTCTTTCAGGGAGGAAAGGTTGCTTATTATTCTCTCTACATTGTTAATGTTCGCTCTGATTTCAGAATGTTATTGTGGCTGGATAATGACATTGCTGCTTTGAAAATGCTGATGGTTATGGAAACTGTTGCTATGTAATGCCCTGAATGAATCTAAAACGCTTGGCAAATTCCTTTTCCAGTATGCTTTGTGATTTCCTGGCTCATCTGAAACCTCCTGCTGCTTAATCCACCCGAAGTCCACGATCTTCTTTGATTACTACAAATGTAACCCTCTTATACTTAACAGATTTGTCCGTCTTATGGCCAAATACGCAAAGCATAACAATTCTGGAAGTTGAACAAAAATACCCACTTCAAATTTGTCCAGAAGCAGGCGGGGTGGGGGTGGGAGGTGTTGAGAAGAAAAGACACATCCTGGTTGCTCTACAAACCCTGATAATATTTGACTTTGGAAAAAGGAAATAATAAAATGCTTAGAGAGACAACTACAGGAGTCCCTATAAAATTTATCCAACCATCATGGATAAACTCCTATTTAACAGCAAACAAAACTACATGTGGTTTATGTGAATCAACATGCAGAAAATGAAATGTGAGCCTAATTTTTATATTTCAGAGTGATTATTTTGCATATTATGGAGGAGACTCAAGGTTGCTTTCAGCAATATGTTTAACCAACCTTCTCTATATTCACTCAAGGACATTTCCTCCCTTTCAGCTGCTCAGTCTTCCGGTGAATGGTATTGGGTCTGTATTTGCATTCCTAACCTACATTTATTTATTACTTGCCATTTGATTTAAAAGCTCTAGGACAAGCTACAATACAATCACACAAATACAGAATTAATAGAAGCTGCACTCAGTGATCATCAAGAATAGTCAGACTACCCCACAAGGCCTTAGGGAGGGACGTCCACAAACTTCTCCACAAGCCGTTAGGGAGGCCCTGCCCTGTGTCCCCACCGACTGGACATATTCACATCGTGGGAGCACACAGAACAGGACATTCAAGGAAAGTCTTAACTAGATTTATATTATATAACATCAACATGTGACTAAAGATTGCAGGAACAGATAGTCTTTGAGGAGAGCAGAACTAGATGACAGGAGGGATGTGTGGCTGCTGGCAAAAGCAGCCACCTCATGTCCGTTCCTCTTCTCCCCGTTGGTAAATATACAGAGAAATAAAATGTTGGCATCCAATGAAGTGGAGTGGAAGTAGGGACTGAGACAATTCCCTGTCAGCCATTTTGTTTCTGTACATGTTGCCAGGGCAGAGAGGAAGAAGCTATGCAGGATGGTTGTTTCTGATAGCATGTCCCTTGTATCATCTAGTTCCATCCTAAGTAAGTAACTATGAAGAACCAAGAGTAGCAGTTATTCTGCATCATGAAGCCCGGATTAAAAAGGGGAGATCTTCTACAAGCACATATTTCTGGTTCTCAAGTTTTGAGGGTAGGAGGAGCTTAAAAACATGAAGATGTTTTTAAGTCTAGTCAGGGAAAGACACCTGGGTAGGCCTGGGTAGATCAAATCCTATGTATATCTAATTAGAAGTAAGTCCCATTGAGTTAAATGAGACTTAACTCCCAGATAAGTGTGTACAGAATTGCAGCTAAAATTTCATTCCTATCCCACCACCTAAACTCAAACCAAGACCCTATGTATTCCATTCTCTCCTGTTCCATTACTTTGTAACTCTTTAAAAAACCTTTGCCCTGCTATCAAAAGGGAGAAATTGCATAATTGCAAAATGTATTCAAATTGCAAACAATGAGATTGTTTGGGTTTTTGGAATGTAGAATAACAACAACAACAACAACGACAAGCCGTTCAGTTTTTGCCACCTGTGATAAATGTATGGCAACTCACAAACGATCCAGTAATGATTGCCCAGGAATTTATTTATTCTTATTTATTTATTTATTGCATTTCTATACCGCCCAATAGCCGAAGCTCTCTGAGCAGTTTGGTTTCACTTGGAAATGCCCAGAACTGGTTTGGTTGCTCGACTGTCAGTATACTTACATGTGTTGAGAAGCATTGGGGAAGAGATGAGAATACTGAGGAGCTGAGTCTTCAGGGCCATGAGGGGCTGCATGGCTGAGAACCATTAATACTGGACGGTGAGGATACATCTTCTTTGAGATTCGGAAGAAGCTAATACTGTCATTGGTGATTAAGTCAGTCAGATAATCCTAAAAGGAGGAGAGAGAGAGAGAGAAAATGAGGAGGAGAATGTTTAGCAAAACAACAACAAAGGCTTCCCACAAGTCTGGAGTGGACATGGCTATGCAGTGGTGCAGTGGTACATTCTGTAGTGCAGGTGGTCATCATGACACTCCCATAGCCATGCCCTCAAGGAGATTCCAAAAATTCAAGCAGCTGGGTTGATCTGTATTAACAAACCAGTTTTCATCTCTCCCAGGAGCAGGTCTTTTGTAAAGCAAATGGGTCTTAATTGCCCATTCAAGACCAGGCCACCCCAAAATATTTGACATTACAATAGGGAACAATATATCATTGCTGAGGAAATTCATTTCCCCCCAGCTCCTGTGCAGCTAAACTCAGAGGGAACAGGGAATTCTGAGGGAGGTGGCAGATGACATCAGAGTTCCTGCTAATAATAAAAAAGTGCTGGTTTTGCATCCCTGTGAGCCCTGCCTCCACTACAGCATTGTAGGTAACACTGTGAAATAGGGAACATTTTTTTAAATGCTTGCAAATGTAAAGGACTGATCTGTTTTCAAACGTACTTTTTTACATTGTCCTATAGGGTTAACAGGTTGCAAGCTTGGAATTTGCCATGTCCCTTTAAAACCATCTATTGAGTTGAAGGTACAAGAACGGTGAGCTTTTCCACAGTTACTTCCCTATTCCTTCCTTCTGTCCCCACTCCTGCCTGCTAGGGGCAAACTAAGAAACATGGTTATTAAAGCAGGCAGGAAGGCCATGGGGGTTGGAAAAAAACGAAAGAGAAATGGGTGAGAGAAGCTGAAGTTATAACGGCTGGGTCCACAGAACACACTAAACCACACTCAGTAGTTGAGTGTGGGTTGTTTTGAACTATGGGTTGTTTATTGAACCGTAGGTTAGCATGTTGTCCAACCTGCAAGATGGCTTGTTAACCATGCAGTGTGGTATGTTAACCAACCTGAACAATCCAACAACAAACCATGGCTTCTCAAGGTGGCTTGTTCGAGAAAATAAATGCACCCCTGAAAGACGTTCAATGGCCCTGACGGTAGGCCTAGTTCTCACTGAGGTGTAAACCAGTGGAGGCTGGTGGCTCTGATGTCAGTGGGGCAGTGAATTCGCTCCAGGTTTCAGACAGAACAAGTCAGAACTCTAAAGGAGGTATCCAAGGTCTGCTATACAAAGATTTTCCTCCATATAACAAAGTAGCACTAGAAGTGCATTCTTGTCAAGTCTTCTTCGTGAAATGCTAGTTTTGTATGTATGTAGGGATATTTTTTTTTGTAAAGACAATTCAGTCATGTCACCTCTCACCTACGGTTTGTGCTGAGTGAGCACACAGTCAGATTTACCACCTCAGTGAAACTAGGCCATTGTTTCAGACCCAAGACCCAATGTACAATATGAAGTGTTTATGTGTTCCTGTGAAAGAAATGTGTTTTTCTAAATTTATTTCTAGGCTTGGCACTCAAAACTATCCATCAAAACAGGAATAAACAGAAATAAGAATCTGTAGAAAATGGAAAATGAAATCCCACCAACCCCTAAACTACTTTGTTTTGTTGTTGAAAATGTAATAAAAAGGCTTTTAATCATTTTTTGAATGCAATGTAGTCAAATGAAAAACAATGACAACCTCACTTTAAGGTCATTCAGTATTAAATCAATGTGTGGAAACCATATTTTGGCAAACATTTTCACAAGCAGCATATGCTAATGGCATTTGCTTTTGTTGACAGTTGCCCTGGCATGCAGCAGAATGAAATTACCTGCATGAGATAGTACTATAGGAATGGGATAGGAATAGAGAAAGTTGCCTTATATGGAATCAGAACATTGGTCCATCTAGCCCAGTACTGTCAACACTGACTGGCAGGGGCTCTCCAGGGTTTCAGGCAGGATTCCTTTCCTTGCCCTACTTGGAGAAGCCGGGGATCGAACCTGGGACCTTCTGCAGGCTCAGTGTGCTATATCACACTGAGCTATGGGCCCTCTCAAAGGGATAGATGAAGGCAGGAATTGGTGTCTGAATGAATCTGACTTGCGGAGTCCACAGTGGACTGGCTTTTCCCTAGTCACGCAGATTTGGATTTGAGGACCGTTTCTCCAGTTTTTGAGCAGATTTGCACTAAGTCACAATAGCGCTAGTGTGCAGTTGTGCAAATTGCTGATGAATAAGCACGAACAAATTAGCGCTAATGTTCAAGTAGCACAAGTAGAACGAAATTCTGGATTACAAATCTGATTCTATCAATGAGTGAACAGCGAAAGAAATGACATCTAACAAACTGTGGAACACAAGCAAAATGGATTTAACAAAGTCTGTACAGCCCTATCAAGAGTAAAAGAAACAAGTATTTTCAAATTTAATACTAACAATTCTTACTTGACAAGAGACTGTCAGTGAATCTGAACGTGAACGTTGTATTGCATTTTGATTACACATCATTTGCCACTCAGACATCTGAGATTACAGAAAGAGGGTCAATCACTCAAAATAGCGCCAATGGGTTGCTAATTCATGTGCCAGTGGGGAAGATATTTTTGGAAACAGAAAATACACACGCTGGTACCAAATGTAGGGATCATTAAAATAATGTCTCAGAAGTCATGTTACTGTCATTGGTAATGAAGATTATAATTAATTATATTATTTCATGATGCTATTCAAGGACAATGCTAATACTTCTTGTTATTTACCGAGAGGTGATAATTGGCCATAACTCACTGAAGAAGCCCATTCTTTGCAGACAAAGGGTCTCAGGCTCTGTCCCTGGGATCTCTAAGTAGGGCTGGGAAAGGCAAGGGAGGGGCCATAGCCCAGTGTGAAAGAGCACATGCTTTGCATGCGGTAGGTCCCAGGTCGGAAGAAAGTACAGTTGACAAAGTTCAGGTGTAATATGGTTAAAATGCCCACTCCCAGTTAATAACCTTTTGACCTTATTCTGGACCACCTGCTGAACAGGACCAAGGGCACTTTCCAAATCACTTTTAAAGGCAGCCCCACATACAGTGCAATAGTCTAAATGAGAGGTAATTGTGGCCAAGCTAAGCTATTTAGGTAAGGTTAAGAACATAAGAAGAACCCTGCTGGATCAGACCAAGGGTCCATCTAGTCTAGCACTCTGTTCCCAAGTGGCCAACCAGCTGTTGACCAGGGACCCACAAGCAGGACATGGTGCAACAGCACCCTCCCACCCATGTTACCCAGCAATTTGTGTATAGGCTTACTGCCTCTGATACTGGAAGTAGCACATAGCCATCAGGACTAGCAGCCATTGATAGCCTTCTCCTCCAGGTTGCTGCTGGTGTATTAGCTAAAGCTGATAAAAGGTGTCTTGAGCCTCTAATGATAATGCTGGATCAATAAGCACCCAAGACTTATCAACAGCCTTATGAAGGCAGCTTCCTGTGTAGCTGTGTTCAGCTACAGTACAAAATACTAGGGACTATGGGCTGATCCACAAATTAAAAACAAACAAACCCACACACAATAAAACAAAGCACATGTATGGTATAGTCCCGCTGGGAATGTGCCACTTCAACATGAAGGCAACGCATTGTGTGACTGAATGCAACCCCACATCAAAAAGTCTCTGCTTATGGAAAGCTATCTTTTCAGGGACAAATAATGTTATATGCAGCAAATTTATCATATGTGACGATTTGTTTTTGTTTTTAATGAACAGAAGCATTCTGAAATGGTACAGTCCTAAGAGAGCTGCATCATGGGGCATTTCTGAATGTATAGATTTGCTCTCCTGCTCTGTTCTGGAGATTTCTGACTTAAATTGTTGTTGTTGTTTTTTACAAAATGTTGCTTAAGTTAAGACAGCTTTTGAAACTTGAAGAAGTTTTAAAATCATTTTCTGATGCACTAAAGAGAGTTGCTGAAATATCAATATTCTCATTAACGGCATGCAACATCTTGGCCATATTGTTTAAGCAGCTGTGAACTAAATTTCCCAAAAATTTCAATTTTACTGATGGTTGACAGAGACTGACGTGCCCAAGGTCATCTAATGAGTTTATGCCAAACAATCATTTGAAACTGGATCTCCCAATGCTCTTTGTTGTCTGTAGCTCAGGTCCTCCACCACATGCAGACTGCGTGAATCCATCTCTGCCTGACAGCCATTCCATGTGACAAGATATTCCATGGGTACCCTCCACTGTGCAATTTCTCCACATGCCACCCCAAGCAATGCCTCAAAATCTGGTAGCAGCATTGAGACAAACCACACACCAGAGAGGAAATCTCCATGTTGAACACATGAGACAACTTTCTATACAGGATAGCTGTCACACAAAGGCAGCTTCAAGACCTTTTTGTTGTGTTAGGAGAAACTGTCATGATACCAGGGGAGAAAAGGATGAAGGAGGGGAAGAGAAACTGCATATTATATGTACATGGGGGTAGGGGGAGTACACAATCTGTCATTGCGCATTCTATGCACCGAAACACATAGCACTCTTTGTAGGGCTGCTCCTGGCCCACCCAAGTTCCAGCGCACAGGGTACTTTCTACCATATAAATTCATGAGAATCAATGATTTTTCTTTCCTACCCAAATCCATTCTCACACTAACAAGGGCACTTTGTATATTTAAAAAACAACAACACATTTATCCTGTCCTCTATCAGATTCAGAAGGACACATTTGAGCACACCTTATTTAAATTTAGGTTTATTTAACCAATACATATATGGATATCTGGAAAAAAGGTGGCTATCAAATCTCTCTTACTAGATTCTTTGCTACTTTCTGTGGTAGTGGAAAGTAACACTGCATAATCATTACACATCAAGCAATTAAAAAACATGTTGGATCAGGAAACATTGTAATTAGGGAAAGAGCACAACATGAGCTTCTGATCTCCTTTTCATAATATTGCAATTTAACACTGACTGAATTTGTGGATTGCAGATTGATTTAGGAGTCCCCCCAAATCAGCATACCACAACCAAGGAAACTGTGATTTTGCAATAAAGGGAATTAATTACATGCATGCAGCAGATCAGAGTATGTCTCTCTGTGTTAATTAAAGTAGAGAACACCAGTCAATAGAATACAATCAAATCTATTTCCCAGCTGGTAGGACAAACTGGGGTGTTTACTGTCTCAGGAACTGCCGGCTGTTGCTAAATAAATTTTAAATTATACATCCCTCCAGAAGTAGAACGATAATGTACAGTCTAAAGGAGCAGGTTTATGGATTGCAGTTTATATTACCAGCAGTGGCTTTCAAATATGAAACAAATACTTTAATTAGACCAAAGCTATAAAGCATCTGCATTGTTCTCACAGTTGCGGCCGGGGGAGGGGGGATTAAAATAAATCAATAGGACCTACCCTAGAGTAGTCAAATCCATGCTTTTCCTTCACTCCATTTCTACAGAGCGTGTAGTTGTAAAAACGAGAGTTCTTAAGTAATCCAACCCATTCTTTCCAGCCAGGAGGCACATAGGAACCATTATATTCGTTTAGGTACTTCCCAAAGAAAGCTGGAAAAAGAGGGGGAGAAAGATATTATGAAGAGACAGCAGTATAAAAATGTCTCAAAGATAATTGGGTTATGGAGCTCTTCAATTTTCACCTCTTATGCTCATATTTTCCTTGTCCCAAGAATATTTCATACAATCCATAAAAACAAAACTGATTTCAATGTTTACTTTGTGCCAACAGCGCATTAGGCATAAAACAGAGTATGGAACGGACACAGATCCTGACCAGAAAACTTACAACAAGGCTTTCAAACAGCCACTAGTCTGGGCACCAATGATGACTAAGAATCACCTCCAAGCCACCAGGAAGGCCAACTCTACAAAATCAAGTTATTTCTCTGCCCCACCCACCCCTTTCAGGTGATTATGTTTATTTTGCTTGACATTACTGGTTTCAGTGTAAAACTCCACCTTGGGAACCACCAAAGCAGCTAGTCCCACTAAAATGTCATGTACATTGGATTTATTTTCTTTAATCCTGTCTGCCAAACAATAAATGACTTGCAACATCTTTCTCCTGACCTGATCCTCTTAGAACTGAAATTATATATTCTGTCTAGTCTGCCTTTCCCTCCTGGAACTCTCAATTTAAGCGTTAATAGGTTCTGTTACTTGGCAGAGATGTGTTTATTCATCTCCTGTTCATAATGTCATTCAAGACCTGCCCAGCTCTAACTGACCCAGGGTGCTCAAGCCATGCAGGTCTGATCTGGTTACTGAAAACAGGTGGCACTCTATGGAACGGAGTCCCCCTTATAGCTGCTTCGGAGAGAAATAGGCTGCTCTGCAATCCAGAGAGAGCTAGAGAGAGACTATGCAGTCGATACCAATTTCGACTCTGAAAGGGCTTGAGAAAGGGAGTTTTGGAACTTGTTTTCAAGCCCCACTTGATAATACCATCTTAGCCAAACAGTGAAGAAATGAATCTGTGGAGGCAGTCCTTGGTTCCAATATGTTTTATGCTATGTTTTTCTTTCTTTCTATCTTCTCTAAAAAGATGCAAACAGATGTGCATAAAAAGTGGAGCCAGCAGGTATTTTGCCTCTGTGGAGTGAGTGCAGCTCTTCAAAGGCCAATGAACTTGCCTCCTCAAGGAGCGGGTGCTTTGTGATGTCACAGCGCCCAGCCAATCAGTGCTCTGCACAGCTTCGTGTGTTTCCCCTTAAGCTCAATCATCAAGCGACTGTATGTGCAACATATTGAGTGTGCATTCCAGAGTGGAGCATCTAAACTCTCCCTTATAAAATACTTCCAATTTTCCATAAGTTTGCATGTGTTCACAAGCCTCAGGGTGACTGCAGCAGCTATCCATTCTGACAGCTGCTACAGCAACCCACAGAGAGCTTCCTCAGTGCTGTTGCAGATGTTCATGCTCACTCCCTGGCAGTGCTCAGCTTCTTCTCTCAGCAGCAAACAAGAGCAAGAAAACCAGAGGCTGAGCAAGCAAGGAAGCAGAGCTACTGTACATGTATACACAGAAATACCACACAAAAAATTGAGTCACTTTGCAAAGGTGGGCATAGAGATTTTGCACAGCACACAATAGCTAGCTGACTTTCAGGTTCATGCAGATTCAGAGGTACACGGACAAATTCCAATTCCATCACTTTGACCATTAAAGTCACACCGCCTTTGCCTTTAATTAGGTCATCTGCCTCAGTCAGACTAAAACAGCAGCAATGAAAAAAGTAAAATCCAACTATTTGTGAAGGAATTAAAGCAGTATGTGTCTCTGTATGTGTCTGTGTTCATATATTTTATCAATACTCTTTCAAGGAAAGGTCTGTAAAATCAAAACATTTTCTCAGATTTCTTTGCTTTCTGAGTCACTTCCAATATTTAGTAAGATAAATACAATCCGCAATAATGTGTGGGTAATTGAACAGTGGAGTAGCTTTCCTCCCCTGGCCTTGGAATCTAGGGATAATGGATTGAGATATTGATTTTTGTCCACAGTGGCAGATAAACACACAGTCATGTAAAGGTTTTTGTGCCTCATCATTATATTACATCCAAACAGAGTTGAATTTGACTCTCTTCCCAAACCTCCTCCACAAAAAAACAGTTCTCAGTTTACTAATCAGCACCTCAAACCTATACCTGGAGTAGGTATTGAACACAGGAGAGCATGACTTCACTAAGTGGCAAAACATAGAGAGGATTTTCAGAAGCATTTTAGGCCAAGCCAGCATGATACTGCTTGCAGGATGCCCTTTTATTCTTCTTGGATGACAAACCCCTTCCACACACAAAGCCAGTGCCCCCATTCCATTCAACACCTCCTTACATCTTTGGTGTCTTGGAAGGCTAATCATATGAAACAACACCAGCATTGCACAGATGTCCACTAATGTACTTGCCAGTTTCCCAATAGCACATGTCTTTTAAAAATTAAAAACGTAAGAACAGCCATGCTGGATGAGACCAAGGGTCCATCTCATCCAGTATTCTGTTCACAAAGTGGACAACCAGATGTCAACAAGAAAACCACAAGCAGAACATGAGTGCACCAGCAACTGGTGTACATAGGCATACTGCCTCTGCTACTGGAGGTAGCACATAGCTGCCAGCACTAGTAGCCATTGATAGTCTTCCCCTCCAGGAATTTATCTAACCTTCTTTTAAAGCCATCCAAATTGCTGGCTATCACTATATTTTGTTGAAAGGGCTCTGCCCAGCACTAAAAGCTGGAGACGTTTCACTGCTTTCTAAGTGTCTCTAAAGCTCAGCACCATGGAGAAAGCACCCTCCCCTCACTTGGCACTAGGAGAGGAGGGCAGAGATTGGCACTTCAGTTACACTGGGTGACAGAGGTGCACAAAACATTCAGCAGAAGAAAAAGGATAACTGTGAGCACAAATTTTGGTTGGCTACCAAGGCAGTTAAGAATTTGTGGATCCCTGCTGTTAAGTTAGCGGAGATAGCATTTGCTCGCACCATTTTGGATGTTTCCTTCCTTTTGTTATACTTCATGTATTGGTGGAACCATCCAACATTAGATCCTAGTTTAGCAGTTCCACCCAATGTAACAGCAGGAGTTGGTATTTGTTTCTGATCTGGAAATGTAACCCAGTCTATATTGCATAATAAACATGCAGAATGTCAGCCAGGGCATGGTTAGATGGGGCAATATCCCAGGGATTGCCCCGGGATCATCCCTGTGCATCCACATGATGCACGGGAGATCCTGGAGGCAGGGAAGGATGATCTGTAGGATATGGCCCTACAGTTTAATTCCAGTTTGTCCCAGGCTCATCCTGAGACTGCAGGATGTGTGGTTGGGCATCACGGTTTGTCCTGGCTCCTTGTGAATAACTGTGAGGAGCTGGGACTCAGGCACGGAGCTCATCAGGAGCTCCATGCCCATCAGGGGTGGGGTGGGGGGGAGCAGGTTTTTTAAAAACAACAACACAAAAACGTATATTTTCATAGGAACGCTCCTGCGCTCTTTCTCGATTAAAACAAAACAAAACAAAATGGCGGGTGCGATGTCCTCTTCCTTCCTGGATGTCTCTCGTGTGTGTAGACCAGGGGGAATCTTGTGATCATCATATCGTGAGATCCTCCCCTCCCCCTCTCATCTAGACATGCCCCTACAGTCAGTGAATCTTTACATTACATTTCGTGCCTGCTTAAAGGGTGGTTTTTTTTTTTTGCAGAATATTACAGTTCCCTACTCAGAGAGCAGCATTATTTTTTCATCACTTTGCTCACAAAAATATATGACAAGACTACTTAACTCTGAAAAGGCATCAGCTTATGCTATGTAAAAGGACCTTTAGAAACAGAATCTGTTTTATTCCATTTAGCAATAAACTTGGAAGAAGCACTAAGAAAAACATCGGCTTATAAATAAACAGACAAAGCAATCAGTATAGTCATAATGAACCTAATTAAGAGGAAACCTCCCACCTATTAACAGTCTGACTAGTTCTAACCACAAACATTCCACTCTCTCAGAAGTAGATTTCAGACACAAGGAACTGTAAGATTTTGCAATGACCTTTTAAAGTAGCTTCTTTCTGGAGAAACTTGGCAAGAAAAACAAAAATGAATTCTTTTAGACATTTTGCTTGACATTTCTCTCTGAGGAATGGTATAAGTAAGGGTTGAAAGCCCAATGCTGCTCCCAGTTTTCTCCAGTTCATTCTTCATTTCCAGAAATATATGCTAAAGACATTTACTTGATTACAGGAATCATGTTCCGGTTTCAGTCCACAGAGGTAAGAGGTTGAAGCAAGGACAACAGAGGTTGAATTAAGAAGGAAGGACCAAGGCAGAGCAAAATGCAAGTAGGAAGTATCTGGGATGTATTAATCAAGCAAAGTCATTCCTGCTGAGAAATTAAGAGGTCTGGAGCAGCCAATAGCCAAACAGGATATGTAGAGCCAATAGTTTAAATGGCTTGGTCTAGTTCCCAGAACCCTCTGTCTCCAAGTCTGGAGACAGCAGTTGGCAATGTTAATTGAGAAAGGTTGGTGTGCTTAACCAGGGCCTTGTCCTTCAAGGCCTTCCATTTTAATAACCTGCTGTTTGGCTACACTTCTCTGTAAAGCGTCCTCACAAGCTTCTCAGTTTTGCCTCTCAGCCTGACAGAGCCAACTAGCTTCTGTTCAGCACAATCAAAGATAGGACAACACCTGCACTCTTACAATGCAATTCTGGGCCTCTTTACTCAGAATTTCCACTGTGTTAAATGGGTCTTCCTCATAAGTGCACATGATGCAGCCTTGATTGACTTTTTAGAGTCATCAAATGGGCATGCTTTAGAAAAGCTCCGTTCAAGATTATTTATTTATTTAGAATATTTATATATCGCTCCCATTGAAAATTTTTGGAGCAGTGTACAAGATTAAATGAAAATAAAAACAGAATAAAACAGTTAAAACAAAATTTAAAAGAAGCAAAAACAGAGATTCAAGGCTGCATATTAAGGAAAGGCTTCTTGGAATAAAGATATTTTCAGGAGGCGCTGAAAGGAGTACAAGGTTGGAGCCTGCCTGACCTCCAGAGGCAGGGAATGGATGGATGGAGCAGTTGCACTTCAGTCCTTCAGTCTGGGGGCTGCAATTAGTGCAGAATGCTGCAGCCCATGTACTGAGAGCAGGTCACAGGTTCAAATCAAACCTGCGTTGGCCCACCAGTACTGGTGGCCTGTTTGCTACAAGCCCCAGTTCAAAGCCTTTGTTATGACTTTTAGGATGTGATTTACTGAATTGATGCCCACTAGATGTAAGCCTAGGTGCAGGACACGGGATAATAGGCTCAAGTTACAGGAAGCCAGATTTACCTAGGGAGATCATGGGCTCTCCCACACTAAAGGCATTCAAGAGGCAGCTGGACAGCTACCTGTCAGGTATGCTTTAAGGTGGATTCCTACATTGAACAGGGAGTTGGCTCGATGGCCTTATAGGCCCCTTCCAACTCTACTATTCTATGATTCTATGATCCAATGCATCACCTGGTTCTTCCATCCTCCTTTCTTGTGTTTTTGCTAGACGGGGACAGGTGCTGATTTGTGGGTCCAGTGGATCCATGCCCTCTCCCCTCCCGGCCCACTTTCCCACCCCCAACATGCCCATTTCCTCCCCACCCGAGGTCATGACACCAGCCTCAGGGGAGGAAACTGCCACTGAACTGGAAAGGGGGGGGATTATGGGGTAACTTTCCACTTTGATCCTATCCACCAAGGTTGTAGCATTGTCTGCACCTTTGGGGGGTGAGGAATCCACAGCATCTTACGTAGGGATGTACGGATTTTGTAAAATCCATTCCGTCTGTGTTTTGCAGGTTGCATTCCTCCTTGCTAATGCACATCTGTGCAAATCTCCCTTAAAATATATTTTTTTAAAAACTTCTGCAAGTTAAGGGAAGTTGCATGACTTGGAAAAAGTGAGTGCGTTGCGGAATCTGCAGGTCAGATTCATAGAAATCCATACTCATTCAAATCTGTTACAGAGTTTTCCAACTTCCCTACACTTACAGCTCCTCAGATGCCATGTCAGAGTCATAGGATTGCTCTCTTAAAGCCCTAAACAGCCTGTGCTCAGTATATCTGAGAAATGGAGTTTTGAAAATGTATTTGTTCAAAGAGACTTTTGATGTGCAGCAGTTTGCTGCTTTTAAGATTTTCAGCTTTTAAAATAGTTATTTTATTCTACAGTCGCTACTTTATTCTAAAGCCGCTACTTTAGAATTTTAGCCTTACGGGGAGGGGCCGTAGCTCAGTAGTAGAGCACATGTTTTGTAGGCAGAAGGTCCCAGGTTCAATTCCTGGCATCTCCAGGTAGGGCAGGAAAAAAAACTTGCCTGAAACCCTGGAGAGCTGCTGCCAGTCAGTGTTGACAATACTGGACTACATGGACTCATGGTCTGACTGAATATAAGGCAGCTTCCAAAGTTGTTTATGATTCAATGAATGAATTTTTCAATATAATAAAATATAGCAATGGAGTATTCAAAATTCTTCCCTTTCAAACTATTGCCTCAACAGCTGCATTTTATAAACACACACACACAAAGTCTGGGGGAAAGGATCATGGAACTACATGGAACATAAAGTTCCTCCCTGATTACTAATGGCAGAATGAGAGCAAAACTGGGTATGTGGCATATACCAATATATACCAGTATCAAAGTATATTCTTATGCTTTTATAAATGGCTCTTATTCTCTTTAAGGAATCTATATCATCCTTCTGAAAAGGAATGGGCTCAATACCCTGGCAAGCCTTTTCAAAAACATTTTTTGGGGGGTTAATGTGATGTGGTCTCTGTAGGATGTAAATCTAACATGGATTGCGGAAAGCCTTTGACAAACATCAAATATATTGCTTAGGTTTTTACAGTCCTGAAGGCTTCAAGATAAAAATCCTATTTTTAAAAAACCAAATACCAAACTAAATATTACTTCTTAGCTAAAATGATAAATCAATATGAGAAAGCATTATTCTTTGAATGCAGGTGCTGGCATCCCATCGGAATAATACATTAGCAATAGCGAAAAATGAAAGAAGCGGCCTCTTAGATCATTTAAAAATATAGTGAGCAGAGATATATTCAGGTAAAAATAAAGAGAGCAGGGGAAAAGAAAAATAGACATCTAATGGTTGGTGGTACACACAAGGGAGCATTAAATGCCTGTATCGATTTTTTGGCTTCATTTTATAGCTATGGATATATTCATAACTGGAAAGAAAGGAAACCGTCTAAATGATCTCATCGGTTAGTATCCATTGTTAGTCCTACTTAGAGTTCCTTAGAGAGTTTAAGGAGATAAGGCAAAGGGCTTAGTGGAGGAGGTGGGCTTTGAAGAAAGAGGGAGGTTGCTCCACATCGGTGTTCTGGGTGGGAATTGAAAGCATCAGGAGCAGCATGGAGAAAATGAGTGGAGTCATTTAGGGAAGACAAGAACCTCCAGCAGCTCAGCTCAGTTCTTTGTTGATACATCTGAAGTGCTCCAGCAGCTGTGGCTCATGAAGGAGGTGCTAGGTTCAATCCCCAGCACCTCAGGAGGGACAGGAAAACTCCTTCTTAAAACCCCGGAGAGCCACTGCCAATCAGCATTGGCAATACTAGGATAGATGGTCTGATTCCGTGTAAGGCAATTTCCTACGTTCTAGGTTCATTTGATCTCCATGTTCATTTGATACAGTAAGGAAAAATATATGTGAGTAGACATTGGATCCCTGCCTGTCAGGCAAGCATGTGGTACCAATGATTAGAAAGGGGAGTAGGAGGAGCAATAGGAGCTGGTGACAATGGGAAGTGAGAAAGAAGACTCACAAAGGGGGCCATCGAGGGTGTTTTGCCCAAAGGACCCTCAAAAGCACTGTCTACAATACACTTCCTACCCTTTATTCAGGATACTGCATCAAATATTTGTCTACAATACACTTCCTACCCTTTATTCAGGATACTGCATCAAATATCTTGAGGTACATAAGGGGACAACCATACAAATCCAGCAAAATGATCATTTGTGGAGTATCTGAAGGTGTGCAAGGCAAGATGATGATTTTTTATTTTTTTTTACACAGAAGAACAGTTAGCATCTTTATTGGAATGAAGTACAGAAGAAGCTAGGGCTGAAACTGTTCCTAGATTAAAACTAAAATGTCAGGTGATTCTAAGGTCATCTTCATCAGGATGAAGGGCAACCAGGATGATCAGGGGCCTGGAAACAAAGCCCTATGAAGAGAGACTGAAAGAACTGGGTATGTTTAGCCTGGAGAAGAGAAGATTGAGGGGAGACATGATAGCACTCTTCAAGTACTTAAAAGGTTGTCACACAGAGGAGGGCCAGGATCTCTTCTCAATCCTCCCAGAGTGCAGGACACAGAATAACAGGCTCAAGTTAAAGGAAACCAGATTCCAGCTGGACATCAGGAAAAACTTCTTGACTGTTAGAGCAGTATGACAGTGGAATCAGCTACCTAGGGAGGTTGTGGGCTCTCCCACACTAGAGGCATTCAAGAGGCAGCTGGACAACCATCTGTCAGGGATGCTTTAGGGTGGATTCCTGCACTGAGCAGGGGGTTGGACTCGATGGCCTTGTAGGCCCCTTCCAACTCTGCTATTCTATGATTCTATGATCACTGGGCAAGATTTCAGCTTCTGCACTGCCAATAGCAGTGGAGGAATAGCAATCCGTTCCCTACAGCCCAGCCAATAGCTGGGGTCCATCAGCCTCCCAGAAATGAGGGTTGCAGCAGGGAAACAGCAGTCCAGCCTTCAGGGATTGCTGGGGAGATACTTTTCCCAGCAGTTCCTGCAGGCAAGGGCATGTCTTTGAGAAAGGGGTTGTCTTTTGTGTGTGAATGAATGGGTCCCTGTGGGTTGTATCCAATGTTATTCCTATTTTAGAGTCAAATCCCTTTCTTAATTCAGTGTAGAACTCAAGCCTTCTCTTTAACTCCACTGTAATGCATACAGCATAAACCGAGAAGTCCCAGCGAGAAGTGATCCAGTTTTAGTGGCTAGGAGTCAGCATACAGAGCTGTGACTCAGAGTCCAGAGTCCCTATTCCTGGATCTGAGTTATTCTATAACCTTGGGTGATGCACTTCCGTTGTTTGCCCTTTTGTCTGTTTGACTTTGAGCAATTTCCCTCCCAATACAATCAGCAATTTATTAGCAAAAGGTTACAACACAATTACTATTCTACCCAGATTACCTATTTCTGTTAAGCACAGTAACAATTCTTGGTGAATTTAAAAACTCCTCCATGGGGAGTATTTAATAGGCACAAAATTTTACATCAGAAACACTTTGTATAGTGCTTTTTGATTTTTTAAAATTGAAACTTCCTTGAGCATTCTTGCATATTAGTGACACATAATTTGTAAAAATAACTATATTAACATACTGTCTATATATGCAAGTATTTTGCTATGGATTATCATCTGTCATCTTTACTACATGGTGGCCAAGGAGAAGCCATGATTATATTGGGTCTCTGTTGAGTCAGGCCAATCAAGCACAACTACCATCATGTGCAGATCTTGGTTTCAAACTCAGCATTGCAAAAAAACCTTGTTGCTTGTTGTTGCTGTTCCTGTTGTTCCCCCTTGCTTATTGCCCCACCCCAGCTACAGCAGTGTTGATGTCATTTCCCACTTTTAATTATTGGGTCATGAGCTTTCTAGAATAGCCAGTTTGTGATCCCAGCCAACTAAGGATCATGTAACACATGGGGTGATATCACAGTCCTACATAGCCACAGATGACTAAAAGGTGACATCACTGAGGGAAAATGAATCCAACTGAACGTGAGGACAATGCCTCCCTGGGTTATGGGATTCCCGATTATTCAGGGGGAAATGACATGAGAATCCTGGTCATTCAGGGAATATCCAAAGAATGTAACGCTGGCATGCTACGTATGTAACTCCAATTTGGCTGTCAAATCTGGACACACAAAGGCAATGCAGCATATGAGCAATGCTTGCTGAATAGGTGAACACCTTTGTCTCCTTTCAAAGCAATCACTGAAGTGAAGCAATCACTTCTTGAAGCTGCTGAAAAAATTGATCAAAAGGTGATCCCTTTAATATCAGACCTAGTCCTGCTAATTGTACTTCCTATTCAAAAGGTAATTCTAAGCTCTAGGATATGTTAATAACATCCCTACTTCAGCTGTGTGCAATGTAAAATACATACAGGCCCTTTCTACACCTAAGGATTATTCCAGGAAAATGGAGGGATCATCCCTGCCTGCTCTCGTAATCTCCTGTGTTTCATTTAGATGCTAAGGGATGATCCTGGGATGATCCGGGGGGGGGGGGGGGGAGACAGGTGTAGAAATGGCCATAGTTCCTTCTTTGCTGATTATATTCATGGCTGACAAAACAGACACACATAAAATGCTTAGTTTAACAAACTTAGACCTGAACTGAAAAGACTCAGAATAACCTTTTCAACTTAAATTTTGGATGTTGAGGTGGAGTGGGGGAAAGGCTTAATGAACCCCCTACTAGTAAGTGGAGTGAAGGCTTCTTCCCTATTTGCCACCCCTGCCCCATAATTGCCCAAAATGGGGGGAGGGGAAGCAAACTTGGGAGAGAGGATTTTAATTCCACCCCAACCAAAATGAATAGAGAAAGCAGCTTTTCCTAAAAGATGAGAGAAGCTAGGCCCCGCTCCTTTACGTCTACCTTCCTGACATACATTCTTCATTTCAAATGCTCTCTTCCAGAAGGGGATGCACCCAGCTATGAAAAATAAAATAAATAAAACAAAAAGACAGAACATTCTTTTTGTAAATGTTTATACAATGAACCTTTGGCAGAGTTAGTTTTTTGATACTGAGAAATCCCCATTTCAAGAGGCCTTTTGTTTTCTCTTCCATTCTTTTTTGTGCCACAGGCTCTTGAGCCAAGAGCATCATTGGCTACTCTTAGGTAGTGATGATTCAGCAAGCAAGTGGCAGATCTTCCACAGACGAATCCTTCAACAAACTTGACATGTTTATATACATTGCCTTCCTGCCCAACTTCCCCACAGCATGTAATAAAAGCAAAGACACGAAACTCCCTTTAAGGGTAGGGTTCTTTGGCATAAAGGAATAATTCCTCACTGTCTGTATGGAGAAGGCATATAGATGCAACAGCACAGACTCAATATTTTGGTTGCCTCTTACAATATTAGGATTTTTCAGATTGTAGTCAAATTCATGCAGAAAGAGCCTAGGGAAGCTTTCCATGGACCCCGAGCTTTCAACAACAGAAAAGAAGTTCAGGCCAACTTCTCCTGTGTTTAAGTACTTAGGTATAGTTGGCAACTGACCTCACTTCCAAGATCTGTCTTACCTAATCATGTTGCGTACATACCAAATTGCAAACTTTTTTCCTATGAATACAACAGTTAGATACACATATAGTACAAATGTGCTCTAAGTGGGGCTGCCCTTGAAGCTGGAGCTAGTGCAGAATGCTGCAGCTCGGCTGTTGTCTGGAGCTGCCCCTTTCCAGCATGTAACTCTGCTGAGGGAACTGCACTGGCTGCCTATTCACTACCGGGCCAGGTTTAAGGTTCTTGTACTTCTGTACAAAGCCCTAAACAATTTGGGACCAGGATACCTGAGAGAGCGCCTTCTCCCCTACCAACCTGCCCAGTCACTGAGGTAATCTGAGGGTCTGCTCCTGGTGGTCCCACATAGATCCATCCTCCGATTAGAGTCCACCAGGGGAAGAGCCTTCAGTGTGGTGGCTCCCTCCTGTGGAACTCCCTGCCTCTGGAGGTCAGGCAGGCGCCAACTTTGTACTCTTTTTGACACCTCCTGAAAACATCATTATTCCAGGAAGCCTTTCCTTAATGTCCAGCCATGAGTCACCATTTTTGCTTCTTTTAAAATCTGTTTTAAGTGTTTTATTCTGTTTTTATTTTCATTTTATCTTGTATACCACTCCGAAATTTTCAGTGGGGAGCAGTATATAAATATTGTAAATAAATAAATAAATATAGGGGTCATCTACACCAAGCAGGATATTCCACTATGAAAGCGGTATGAAAGTGGTATATAAAAGGCAGGAGCCAAATTACTGCTTTATAATGGTATATTGCTTTCATACCACTTTCATAGTGGAATATCCTGCTTGGTATAGATGAGCCCATAGTGTCTCTCTCTCTCTCTCTCTCTCTCTCTCTCTCTCTCTCTCTCTCTCTCTCTCTCACACACACACACACACACACACACACACACACACGACTAGAAAATGAAATGTCTTTGACAAGGCACGTCCATTTACTCTTACATTTTCCCCACTCTGCAAAGTGTGGGAGAATCCCAGTTTATGCTGCTTCATCTGACCACATGCACATGCACTGGCAGTTTTCCAATGGTGGAGGTGGCAGCAACAGAAATATAAAATCTGCCTGGTGCTGCATCTGGCTGGATATTTTGAAACTACTGCTGTCATTATGACCAGGAAAGTATTGCCACAGTACAAATAAAAGAGCAGGTCAAGCTGAGCCTTCAAAGTAGAGAAAATACATCTGCCGCATCTGCTGGGGTGGGGCTTAGGGGTAGTGGATGGAAAGCAAAGTTGGAAAAATATGCAAGAAGACATGCAATACTTTCTTGTTAGAATGATCCAGCCACAAAACTGACCACAGAAAAATAAAAATAATGCACTGTTAAAGAGCATCTAGGTGGCTAAAAACAGGTCTATGCAAGAGTTCATTTGAATGTCTTTAGTATTTTGAATCCCTGTTGAGCAAGAATCTCTTTATTGAAGAGTACTCCGCACAGGAAAGACTCTGATACATGATGAAACAGGGTGGGATCCAGACTTTGTCTGGGGTGGCCCAAGTTCAAGCCATGAAATTCATTTTTTGGCCTTCAGTGAGAGACTAAATGACCTAACAGGGTTGACTGTGGAGGTAACATGGGATCACCGTCCTGCCCCTGAATTCCTTGGGAGAAAGAGCACGATGCAAATGTGATTAGTAAAATAATAATAAACAAGTCTGGAGGCAGATAAGGGGGAAACTGATGCACGTTCAGCTGAACATACATACACTTCTCCACTTGACCAGGAGCCCTAATTGCACAGGATTCTGACTGCACAGAGGAGCATAGATGGGGTTCAGCTGAGCTATGTAGCCTTCTCTTTCAGACTTTCTGCCCAACGTGTGAAAGCCTGGAGCGGAGCTGATACAGCAAGACCAGTGTACGCAGCCCCCTTCCATATGTTTTCTGAATGCCTATAGGCTAGTTTCTGAAGGGGGCTACAGCTGAACATTGCTTTGATTAATTAATGATTGGGGATGGGATTTATACCGTGCCCTGCAAGCAATTCCACAGGACAGCCTTAGGGAGAGCTTTGCGTCCCGTGCGGGCACATAAAATTCATTTTGTTTCACTTATCAAAATCACTGATTCCTTAACTAATCAGCCAGGCATTCTGTGTTTAAAAAGAATAATTTTAATATGGTGCGTTTTAACCTTTTTATTATCTTACCTCTTATGTTCACAGCTCCAGAATCTGTTTTTAGATATGGAGTGGTATACACATTTTGTAAATAAATAAGTAAATACAATCAGAGCTTTGGAAAGGACTTCAAGTGTCATTTTGTCCAACTCCCTACCAATGCAGGAAATTGTTGGTTCAGGGAGTGGAACCCTGCTGGTAAGCCTACACAAATAAGTAGAAATCTACATCTCAATTACAACAGATCAGTGACTTGAATCCACAGCTCTGATAGCAACCTGCACCTGAAAGAATGTGGTCAAAAGGCAATTTATTTTTTACAGATGAGGACCATTGAACAAGGCCAGCCATGGCAGATTTTTTTTTTAGCTTGCAGTTTTACATTTTCCTTGCTATTGTTAAATTTTTTGGAGTTAGATGCCCAGAGATCTACCAATAGATTCTAATCTAAATTCTGTCCATCCCTGTTCTAGAGTAGCCAATTAGGTAATAGTCTGAACCAGTCTGAGACGGGGAAGAAAAAAAGGCATTGCTGATGATAAAATTTAGGCCACCAGAACCTTTGGGGCCTGGATCCCAAGGGGGTATGAAAGGTGAAAGTTTAAAGAAAATCAGAATGAAAGTATACAAAAGAAGAAACATATGAGGAACAGGAAGTGCCTGTACTGAGAACAACAGATAACAGCAGATAAAATGTTCCATTTCCCCCTAATAACACGTTCCTCCCCACATCCGCATGCTGAATAAGCAGTTATACATTAGAACAACAAACTGTGGTTACTGCTTTTGGGTTCAACTTAGGCTAGGTTTCAAGCCTTTTCCTTATCTAAGTTTTTGATCAGTTCTAAGTCAACACATTTCATCCCCAAGACTTTTACCCCTTCCCAGTGGCTAAAACCATGCTGTGGTACAAACCTGAGTGAGATGAGTTAAGCGAGAATGCAAAGTGGTTAAGTCCTATTCAGGAAGTATGCAAAAAATGCATTCAAGGAGTGCTTTCTCGCTAAGAGCAGCCCAGTCGTGCAATGACATGATCCATTGATTTTTGGTGGTTACGCAGATGTTTTTTAAACGGGTGGTGATAGAATGATTGCCCATTGCAGATAATGCTTCTGACCGCACATGAATTCCCAAGTGACAGCCTAAATGCACTCTGCATTCTACAGGGACCACAAAGTAGAAAACAGAAGTGGTTACAGTGGGCTCTATTTACTTCCCCTTGAGCAAGGGAGAAAATGGAAAAGGGTTTCTTGATAAAATGTAACACAGACTACTTATAATGTTTTTGTATATTACAGGCTCTAATCTATATTGGGTCTTTATACAAAGTACAACCAAGTTTGTGTTTCAGTTTTGTTTTTGCACAATGGTGTTAGATGCCCAGTTTGTGCATTACGTTGTGAATTATGATGGATATTCTGCTTTTCTTCAGGTCTTCAATATGGTTCTTGTATAATATTGTTTCTATATTAGTTTTGAATTAGTCTGAGTTTTGTAATTTACTATGTGTATATATTGTAGCAGGTTAAGTGATTTTTCTTCAAATATTCAAAATAATAAAATACTTCTTTAAAGCTGGTTATTGAAAGTATGGGAAATCATGAGACTGGAAAGATTAGCAGAACATGTAGAAATAGCAGATAGAGGGCAACATACAGCTATTAGCGCAACTGACATTATGCTAGTGGAAACTAGGATCTGAGTTATGTGCATGAGAAAAATCCAACTAAAGCTGCACTTGTGCAAATATAGCTGCACAAGCAGGTGTGCATTATGCTTGCACAACCCATCGTCTAACCAGTTGTACATGTCCTGTCTGACCTGGTTCAATAAGCCCAGAGGTGCTAAAACCAGCAAGGTACAAGAAAGCAGAGTCAAGGCACGTCTCACATCAGGTCATATCAAGTCAAGTCTGATTACTTCGAATCAAGTCAGGTCTTATCAGGTCAAGTCCTGTTGCATCAGGTCAGGTTTGGTTTGCTGAATAGCAAGGCAAGATTAGATCAGGCCAGTTCTTTCAGGACCATGGACAGTTCCACATTAGCTGAGACTCAGTCAAGGAGAGCTGTTGTCTCAGCAACAGTCAAAAGCTTCCTGAAGCCTTATAAAGGGCAGCAACTCTAGACCTACAGTTAGCCCTGGCACCCCCCAGAGGATTTTTTTGTTTCTTAAAGGGTTATTGTGTTATTTTGTAGCAGCTGTAATGGGGGAGTGTCCTCTGCATCTGAAGAGTCAGGTAGAGCACATCTTCAGGCCTGGAAGTCCCTGGGAGAGCAGGGTCAGGTTAATGGAAGGACTCTCCTCTGCCTCTAAGTCCTCTTCAGAGCCAGAGGACAGATCAAGGCTAGGGAACATGACAGTGCATAACTCTTGTGCAAACTGTTGTGCAACCACTCACAAAACCAGTTGCGCAAGTGTAATGGACAACTGCTTGCACAAAAGAAAGATTTGGCAGTGCTCCAATAGTGCTATTTGAGTTTGCAGAACATCACCATTGGATACTGCCTGGAAAGAAGGAAGGGTTTATTTTTTCCCAATAACTGGGAACATTTTTTACTGTTTATGAGTCAGAAATGTATGTACTGAGAATGATCTATACTGAAATATTTACCAATTTTGTAAATTGTTACTTGACTTACAAAACTGTACTTGTGTTTTTTATAAGTAATAATTTTATTTTTAAAGAAAGAAAAATTCTTTTAAAAACACAGTTTTTCAAAGTATGTTCACTATAAAAATTCAATGTCTGGTTTGTTTTACAGCATATTAAACTTATTCGGTATTTGAACTTATTCATATAGATCAATGCTGGTAATTCAGAGCTCTAAGCCTTTCTTAAGAAAGTAGGTGTTAACAGTTTTTCACAATTCAGTCTTAAAATGCTCTGGCAACTGTAATTGGCATGATCAAAGACAGCAATGCTCAAATCCAATATGCACAGAGGCAATAAAAACAGGTGTTAATTCTGGTCTCTGGCATATTTTGTAGGCTCAAAGACATTAATGCTCTTAGTACTAAAACAAAAGGAAATAGCTACAAAATAATTGGGCATGCATGCTTCCCTTGATTTATTCCTTTGCAGACAAATTCAGGTCTTTATCAGAGCAGAACAAAACAAGGAATTACCTAATTTGTTTCAAGGCAGATTCCTACAATTTGGGCAGTGAGTACCAACAACACCAGCAGTTAAAGACAGCAACACTGTTATTACATTTATTAGTCAACATTTAAATTGCAGCAATACCTCAAAGTTCCAGTCTAGCAAGACAAATGTATTATTTCATAAAGCGTGAAATAAATAATTGCTCTTCACCCCACAAAATAGTATTCAAGCATAACCTTAGTATGAAAACATACCAGCTTGTCTTGCCATAAGATATTTATGATTAAACCTAGGCATTATCTAAATGTCTAGTAGGAAAGCTTAATTACAATGTACTACCTTCAAGACAGATATATGGATCCACACCTTGCTCAGAGGTAGCTGTAGACATTAAGAGTAGGTACCAGCTAGAGCTGTGATGGACAAATTAATGCAGTAATTTTCAATATAAAAAAGATTTCCTGGTTAGCCAGCTGTTAAGTGTGCCTTACTCTGATGTCCCCTATTCTGCTGTAAAGCCTCATTATCACTGCAATCATACTTGATTTTTTTTATTGTTGCTTGTAAGTGCCCGGCCAAGCATAAATGTAGAGGTGTGAGCATGGCACGGTAACCTGGTGTCTGCTCTTCCTGCCACCGGGCTGGATTCAAAGTATGATTGGTAACAACCTGATTCAGTGGTACAAATTACTGGGAGTGATGCCTTTAGTATGACTGTTGGTTTGTGACAGCCCACCATGGGTTAATTAACTCATGGTGAGGCTATGGTCTGTGTGGGGCATGTGTAGTGGCCATTTTGAATATACAAGCCCTGCTTGGGGATTGTCATATTGTGTGTGTGAACCTGGTGAGTATGTGCAATACATGAGTTAAAGAACCCTCACATAGCCATGTTTTAGGGTTATGGAAAGCTTGTTTAACTCTTGTATAAACCATACTTATCATGTTCACAAACACTACAAGCCCTGAGTGGGGGTTGGATATGTAGTTGGCGCCCGCCAGTGCTACAATTCATCATGGGCTAAATAACTCATGGTAAGCTGTGGCATGTTGTCTGAACCCAGTCATTGTATGCAACACAAGCATCAAAGTACAGGTGTCAAAGGGCATAGGCAATGCATTTTTTTCAGTTTGCAAGCATTACAGTCAAGAGTGAAGGGTGGAGTAAGTGGTGATGACTAGTGAAGAGAGGGACCAGAATGACAAGGACGTTAGGCTGGCAAGATAGATATGGGCACATATCATTTTGGCACATCAAAATGAAGCCAATTTTGGACAGCAAGCAGTGGCATGTAGGAAACGGGCTTAGATAGTAAGGAGTCTGCAGTTGCCAGGGTGATATCCAGGTCTACAGGAGGAAAAACCGGTGCCTGGAGGCAAGTGTTGTACTGTTGAAAGGATTTGGACGGGCAAGTAGGGAATTGAATGGTTAGAGTGTTCAAAAACAAATAACAAACCCCAACTAGTGGCCATCTCTATGAACAAAATTCGTGTTTTTAGTAAAAAAGAAAAAGAAAAAAAGATGCATGTGGCTTCTAGATAGCTGCTAGGTGAAACACTTGGATACACAATTTGGACCATTTGAGTTAGACAGCTCTATTCTACAATATCCAAAGCTGGTAGAAGGCATTTTGGTTCCAGAGAGGGAAAATGCAAATGCCAGCCCTTTCTGCGCACACAGACTAAAATGAGGCACAATCTCCTAGGAATCTGCCCTGTTCAGGTGCAATACAGCATAGGCTTTGAATGCAGATGGTCCCTGGTTCAATGCCCGGCGTCTCCAAACAACTAGGAAAGGACTCTTGCCTGAAACCCTGAGGAACTGCTGCCAGTCAGTGTCGACAGTACTGAGCTAGATGGGCCAATGGTCTAATTCAGTATAAACTATACAAAACAACAAGGACAAAGTTCCCAATAACAATAACAATACAAACACTCCAGAGCAGTGGTCCAGTCAATTACAAAATTTATAATAATTAGAGGTACAATTGTGCCACTTGTTTTATATCAGTAATGTCCTATTTCACTATATCAGTTATGTCCTATTTCAAAATAACTATATCAGTTATGTCTGAAGAACCCTGGCATATTTCCATTTCAATCCCATAAAGTCTTTATCAGGTACTAACATATTCGGTAACAATTTACAATAACTGATAACTTGCAAAATAATAATTAGACTTCCTGAATGGACAATTTCTTACAGCGGCATGCCTCCTTTATTAGTGGGCTAAAAGTGAGGTAATCCCTCTGATTTTTTCAGCTCACCCTTCCCAGAATGTATAGATACTCTCAAGACCAGTCACCAAACAAATAGTAGATGCTGATATAGTTGTTTTGCAATAGGACATAGCTGATACAGTTAGTTTGAAATAGAGCAGTATAACTGATCTAGTTGTTCTGAAATCCTGACTGACTGTTTATAATTATAAACCAATTGGCACAATTGTACATGCCTGGAGTGTTTGTATAGATACTGGCTCAGTTCAGACAACACATTAGTCAACACAGTGTGAAAACTCCACTCAACGGTTGAGTTTTTAGGGGGTACCCCCCACACAACATGCTCTAACACCACCGTTGTGTGACTGTGGGCAGCCATGGAGTTGAGTAAAATCCATTGTGATCTTTAATTGACAGTTCTTCTGCCTTCTCTCCTCCCCCGGTCCTCCAGATGGTATCCCATCAGCCATTGCTGCAAAAAAAATCGCAGCGGCTCTCCCAGAGCAGCACTTGCTCCTTTTGCCACTCTTGCCAGGGAACTCTGTAGCCAGCGGGAAAAGTCAACTCAATGCAACAGGGAACTCCATGGAGCTCTCCACACAACACAATGATTGTGCAGGAACTCTGCTCCGCACAGCGTTGATATTCCACATGGTGTTTTTTTAAAAAACAAACACTCCACCATTGCATGGAATTTTCCTGCCAGGGAACACATTTCTCTACAGTGGTGAAGAAACTCCACCGTGGAGTTCTAAAATCACCACTGAGAAACGTGTTATCTGAACTAAGCCACTGATTCAATATAAAGCAGCTTCCTATATTCCTATGAAACGAATGAGAGCTGCATAATAGTATTACTTTGATCTTGCACAATTCTCATTCATTCAAAAGGAGCTTGAAGAGAAAATTTTCAGCTCCCTCTCCACTTAATTTGCTGGCAAGCTTCACTACTAAAGGTATCTTCTGTCATATTCTCCTATCCCCAACATTAGCGATATCTGTTGAATTTAATGTTGTCATACCTCTTCACGTGAATGAAATTCAGGTTTGCTGGCCAGACAAGAACAAGCTATGAGGAGTATTATACAGTATTCTGTATTTGAGAATACAGCGTATTCTCAAAGTTTCCATCCTCAGGGGCGAGGCATAGGGCTGAACAATCTATCAGAGAAGCAGCCTGTGGTACTGATCTTACCTGTCCTATAACCTGTGTTATTGAGGTACACGGCAAATGTGCGGATTTCATGCTGGGCCTGCCAGGATGGAGAAGAGCAGTTTTCATTGTTGGTGTAGGTGTTGTGATTGTGGACGTATTTCCCTGTGAGAATAGAGGAACGGGATGGGCAGCACATAGGTGTTGTCACAAAGGCATTGATGAAGTGAGCGCCTCCCTGTTCCATGATCCGCCTTGTCTTATTCATCACCTGCATTGAACCTGAGGAAAGGAAAAAGAGTATCACGTTTAAAGAGAGAGAGATTCATTGTTTTTCATTCAAAGCCATTCTCCTTACGTTTTATCACAGGAATCAAGCAAAAAACCCACATCATGGCAAACTGAGCATAGCAATATTAGCAGAGGAAAAAGAAAGATGATGTCACATCTCCCATCTATTTACACCTTCACAGGTCTGCAAATAGCTTTGAGGTCAACAACAACAACAGAAAATTATGGGTAGATTCATATGGAAGGAGACAGACCTTCAGATATACTGGCCCCACATTTTGGCAGGTTCTGTAGGTTAAAACCAACATTAGACTCTGAGTTCATATTGAACAGATCACTGATGATGAGGTGGAGAAGCAAGTTGGTATGGTGAGCCCCCAAGTTCAAAGAAATGCTGAGCTAGATGGAGATCACAATGAATAGTGAAGACACAGGTCTTATTTATACATCTCTTTGGCAGGAGGGGAGTAAGGCTCTGGCTCATATAGTCCCTTACCTTTCTCTCAATCACCTCCACCCTACCCTACCTCCAGCTAGGAAGCAATAGAAACCAGTACAAGAGTTTACCCATACCCAGGAGCTTCCTGAACCTGCCTTCTGAGCCCAGGTAGGGGTATGGACTTAATAAACTATAAAAGCCCCTGTGATTCCTTAGTACATGTAAATCTACTATATACATTGGTTTCTCTACCTGGAGAAAAAAGAGGGCAGGGCAATGTGAGGATGGGGAAGGTTAGAATAAAGGCAGCATGAGCCTGAGGCTCACCTGACTGATACACCAGATAGAAAAATGTTTGCCTTAACAGTGACTAGAGTCATCTAATATACAGAGAATATTGCTGATATAAATCTGCAAACTCCTTCACCATAATCCCCAAGGCAAAATTAGGCCCTTCTCTTGCCTGTGTTTTAGGATGAACTAAATGGAATGTGATTCTAAAATGGCCCAGCCATTATCATTATATGGTTCTCAGAATGTGAGGAAGAACTCCCCCAATTGAAACAACTAGCCTGTACATTTAAATTATGTGAAATTAACCCATAAGAATCTCTTCAGTTTTACCTAGAAACTAAGAGTTTTGGAGGATTAGATATTCCATGCATTTAAAAAAAACAACCTCATTTGTTTATTTATTTATTATTACATTTATATCTCGCCTTTTTCCCCTCTAAGGAACCGAAGGTGGCGTACATAATCCTTCTCCTCTCCATTGTATCCTCACAATATCAGAATTATTACACCACTATTTCCAATATTATTTCATTTCTTTTTGTTATTTTCATTAATTGTTATCGCTTTCAGTGAGGGAACAGTCTTCTCTTCTATTGTCTGTCACATCTGTGTTTTCCTTTCAATTGGTATGAAATTGTCAGGCTTTATTCTCTAGGCAGTTTTAAAGGTATACAGTCAAATTAACAGAGATCACACACTATTAACTAATCTCTGTCTGTCTGTCTCTCTCTCCCTCATACATACACAAAACAAGCACAGTGCAATCATATACACACCTACTCAGAAGTAAGTAGACTCAATGGGGCTTAATCCCAGATAGGTGGTTATAAGATTTCAGCCTAAAACTATAAACTAAAAATAACTAAGCACAAGGGAATGGGAAAGGTAGGGAAACAGTGTGGAATGGATTGAACATGCTTGAAGGGACTGTAAGAGTAACATTAATAGTAACATTAATAGTAATGAAGGAAACGAACTGACCCCATTTGTTCAAGTGTTTCATTCATTATGAAATGAATGCACGCACCTAGTAGGGACTAATAAAACATTTACAGGAATGTCCTATAAACATTTGGTCTGTTTACTAGTGTCACCACTTCCCCTTGGGATTCTCAGTGCCTCTGAGGTTTGTTCTACAGCAGTTCTACTTCAAATTTTAATTTGTCTTTCTAAGGCTTTTCACAGATGTATTGTGCTCCATTATGGTTTCTATGTTTAGCAGACAATACAAATTACAATGAAGAGGGAGGGCTCATTTCCTATAGAACAGATTTGAGAAGGGGACACCATTTCTCAAGCGGTTCTTTTTTGGCTTTAAGTTTACAGAAAAAGAAAAGGTTTCAAAAGGAATTCTTGTGTATGCATTTGAATCTTGCTCTTCCAAATGCTACTTTCTGCATACTTCACAAGAGACTATAGTGCTTTGTATCATATTTGCAGCAATTATGAGAGTTGTTATGCAAGCCTGAAGCAGATTAGGTCTCAACCCAGACTTCTCTGCCTGGCCACAAGGGTCAAGTTGCCTTAAACCTTCTTCTGCCATTAAAGAGATGCCTCCATGCTTGGCAGATGCCAGTCCCACACCTGTGAGCCCTCAAGCCCCTGTACCTGTGCAAAGTAACATGAATAAAGCTTGCACCAATACCTTTTCAAAACAAGACAAGAGGTTCACATTAAAGAAGATTTATCTGGCTCAGGGCAAGTGGATTTTCTTTGATCGCTCCATCAGCCATTCAAAGTTAGCAAAGGTCAAGAGTGCTCAACTACCTATGTGGCTGTAGGCCACTGTAATGAAAGGGCATCCCTATCTTGTTCCTAAGACAGAGATGACAGCCAGAAGATGCATGAGAAACACTTATTGTACCACTATGTAGACATGTCAAGGAAGAATAGATGAAATCAAAAGGATCTTACAAAGCAGATGGAGACAAATGGATTTTCCAACTGTGTGGGAATTTTTGCTGATCCCCATATGCTAGGATCCACATGGAAGTCTTGCTTAAACAAGTCTGCTGCATGGTAGACTCTGGGAGTTTTCCCACAAGAAGCTTAAATAAACTTTAAGCCTCTATCATGCTGTTTGTGATAACAACCGACTCCTAGTTGAGGAGAAACTTTTTATAAAATAATTGTAGGTTTTGACTGGTCACGTTATAAACCCAATTGAAGCAAAAATCCTCAGTGTCTCATATTTGAAAACTGCACCCACAAGTGATCTTGTGATCTGGTTTTTCTGTGATACTTTTCAGAGCCCATTGGGTATCAGAACCATTCAAACAGAAGAGTATTGTGAGGCTGGAGAATTGGACTTTCTGAAAATCTGTTTTCAGATGTTGTACAAAGCAACACACACGTTAGCTACCTCCTCAATAAAACCCAGGCCTGCTTTGGAGTTACCTTGTGGTTTAAAATAACGATGTTAGCATTTATTTAGTAGCTTAGAATGTTTGAATAATGTCACATATATCATCTCAGTAATCTCTCCAACAACTCTTCTTTGGGGGGGAAGAGGCCAGAATCCATTGCCAGAGCACCTGCTTTGCACACAGAAAATCCCAAATTCAATCCCTGGCACCTTCAACTAGGAAGAGAAAAAGAGGGGGTGATGAAAAATACCTTTGCCTGACTTTCTGGAGAGCTGCTGCCACTCAGTACTGGGCTAGATGGACCCCATCTACTTACATTATGCATGTCAAATTATTTGGACATTTTAATTTATTAAATAAATGCTAACATGGTTATTTCAGACTACAAGGTACCTCCAAAGTAGGCTTGGGTTTTATTGAGTAAGTAGCTAACTCGTGCATGTTGATTTTGCAACATCTGAAAACTATCTCTGTACCAATGATATATGGCACGTTTGTGATTGACCACTCATGGAAGTTTGCGGTTCCTTTAGATGACACTGTCAACCTCCAGGACAGCCCCCCTTTCTCACACACAAATGCACACAGACACACACACACGCATGCACATACACACAGCCTTTCCACCTCTCTCCATATCTCACACACACACACACACACACTTCCACCTCAAATCTTTCCCTGCCCCTTCCCTCGCCTCTATGGAGTGGAGGGAGGTCTTGATTAAAATCCTAAACCTGCCCTGGCTAGAATCCCTGCTAGAAGAGGAGAAACCCCTGGCTAAGGCTGATAGGCATTGGTAGGCCATAGGTTGGCCAATGCCCAGCCCCGCCTTAGACAATTCTATCTGAGAAACTGTGATATGTTAGTGACCTATTCCACATTGCTTCTATGACACGGAAGTAGATAACGAATGGTAACCACTGTACAGAACAAAAGTGCTTTTAAAAACTGATACAGCCCAGTAATAATTTAGCACTCTGAGTTCTGTTGATTTCTTTCACTGAAATCAATGAGACATAAAAGTGCTTAACATTGTTTACAATAGGGCATACTTTTTTTCCATTATAAATTGAATGTATTATATAATGACTTATCAGATTATAGCTACCGTAAGGGATTTTTTACACTGACAGCTGGGGAGAACACCGTACTTCTAAATACAAAGGCCCTCTAAGAAAGTTTAGTGTTTTTACCTTAATATAGCCATGGATAAGAATTACTTCTCTTTTTTTTAATTTCACCCATCCTCTCCTGTCATGGACATGGGCACGTGCATGCATTCACACATTTGTAGAAAATACATTTATTCCTAAGGTTTTAACATGAGTGAACTGTAGCTATCTTTCCAAGGTTATGTTGGATTAATATTTTAGCTTCAAACAATATCCCCTGGCAATAACTGAATGACAATGTTTTCTTTCATCAGTAGTGGATTTAGGATTTTGAGAGGAATTTCATTATGAAATTTCACAAGTCTCAGTTGATACAGAGTAGGCTAAGAAGAATTGGCTATTATTATTATTATTATTATTATTATTATTATTATTATTATTATTTCAATCGAGATTCAGGAAATTTATGATGCCAATATTTGATTTTTTCATTTAATGCAACACCAAGTTTCAGGAGGCTAGTCTCTTTAATGGGGAGAGGAAATAGACAGATATTACTCATTTCCCCCCACAACTGATCAAAATGAGAACTAGCACCTGGCCAGATGAAACCTCCCTTTCTCCCAGTTAAGTACTATAATACACAGTGTTGCCAGGGAAAGGTGAATACACTTTTCTTTCAGACATCAGTGTAGCACCAAACCAGATGAAATTGACTTTAGTCATCCCGGTCAGCTAGCAAATAAATAGCTGAGCCATCTCATATGCATCTAAATTACAGGAATGGGACATACTGGTACAGCTCACTCTTGAAATCAGAGCTACCTGGGTACTCTCTGTTTGTTACAAGAATTCAAACCAACTGCAACAAGAAAGCAAGTACTTTTATTACAAATAAGAACGTAAATGCAAAATCCCAGTTTGCAAGTAAAACAGACACTCTGTTGGTTGACACTTTCATAATTCCATTCCTTCTAATAGCGAATTCAGGCAATTGAGTGCCTACCGCCTATCAGTTTGGAAGCAACGCTGGGCCTTATAAAAACAAGATAGTGGCTTCTACATACTACAGGGATGCCCTTGATATGCAGAAGTATATATCTGAAGGGATGGGGATGATGGGAATTGTAGGCTAGCACATATGGAGGGCCCCAGGTTGGTGAAGGCTGCCCCAAGATGTTTGGAATCTTGAGGTGACGGGGCAGGGACCGGGGGAGGAAACTGAAGCAGGAATTGGCCTGCTCAAATCCCTAATAACTTATTGGCCTGGTTCAGACAACAAGCTAAAAAACCGTGCTGCTTAACCATAAAATGGTTAATATAATGCATTAAGGTCAATGCATTCTGTTAACCATTTTGTGGTTAAGCAGCATGGTTTAGCGTGTTGTCTGAACCAGGCCATAGTATGTATATAGTGGATGAGGGAATGGGTGCTGTGAGTTTAAAACAACAACAACAGCCCTCTCCTCTGCACTTTTCTGGGATACTTAAGGAGAAGAGCAAAGGAAGAAGGACACATCCCCCTTTCCCACTGTCCAGAATTGCATGCCCTTCCTTGCTATATCTGGCTATACAATGTTCAGTTTTGGGACAGGCAGTCCTCTAGCACTATATAGCACAACAGGGAGAGACCTCCCCACAGTGCTATCTGCAGGTTTCTGAGGGCTCTTGGGCCACCTTCCCTCAGTGAGTCTATCTTCTGCTTGCCACTGTCCCTCACAGCTATTACTCTTCACCCTCTCTCTCATCATTGCCACCACTTGCTTGCTTGACAGCCAGAAAGCCAGAGAGCAAGTAGGCTGTGGCATCTCCTGCTCCTCTTTTTCACTGACATCATTGTCTGGGCCAGAGCAAGAGGCAGATGAACAGGCAGGTTGCAAGGATGAAGAGGTGGAGCAGGTCCAGGGATCTCTTGTCAGTGGGTCCTTGCTAGGGCCTGGGCCCTCAGCAGGAGCCCAGCTCTGCCCACCCTTGACGCCGGCCCCACCTCTTACTCCTGAAATCCCCCTCCCCTTCCTCTGCATAATCTAAAAACAGCACCACAAGTCACCTTTTCTAGGCTGACTGGGACTCTGAACTGGAGCATTCCTCTTAGTGGTGAGGATACACTGCCCATGTTTTATTGCAGGTCCTACTTCCCCATAGCTTTTAAAAATGCAGCAGCCATATGGAGACAAAACAATATTAACTTTCCCCTCTTTATCTTATAAAGTGATCCCTCCCTCTCCTCAAAATAAACCAGTTCGAATCAATGTTTTGTCATTCTGCTATTAAAACACAATTTTAACAACCCCTTTAAATGACAGAGGCATCTGTGCGGAAATAACACTACATGTTAAGTCTCCCCTTGGGGACGCTAACCTCCTTTAATAAAACTCCTGTAATGACAAGGCCCTATATATCAACAGTCTTTAATACAGAAACATATGATCTAATCTTCTTCCACAACTTGAGAGCTAATGCAAAGTGACAGATCAGTGGAAGGTAAAAATCCAGGATACCCTTTCCGTGCAATCTTAAGTAGGCCAGCTTTAAATATTTTAAAACAATGGCAAAACATCCAACAAAAAGTTCCTCCCTTCATACTGCCTCCCAGCATGAAGCTAGGGGATGCAAGAGAAAAAGCTGAAATTAAACGGTTCCCTTTTGTAGAACATCATCATTTCTGCGTTAATCGGTCATACTATTCTAAGGAAGGCACCTGCCTCTGGAGTAGAAAAAGATTTTCAGTCATCAGTTACGTTATGATGTGGGTTAGTGATACTGCGGCTGCAAAAAAATCAGAACCTTATTCAGGAGGTGCTCTCTATTATAATAACAAAGGCATCTTAGTTTACACATTCATTTTAAAATGACAAATATATTTACATGATCCAGAAATGGACATTCTAAGAATTCATTAAGGATGAGTTCAAGGTTTTATAATCAGGACACTTGGGTGCATCTACACTAGATTTGGTCTGGTTTGCACAGTCATGGCGGGGGTAACAAGCCACTGTGGCTTATTTGCCCCACTGCGCATGCTGCTTTGTGTGAACTGTATTGTACAAACCTGGCGAAGGTGGCCTGTTCCCATGGTTAACAAGCCACCTAGAACCCATGAGTTGTTGTAGGGTTCTAGAGTGGTTTGTTAGCCATGACAACAAACCATCCTTGCTGGATTTGCACCACACAGTAAGCTGCACCGGTGAGGGTAAGTATGCAAAGCCCACTGGCACGTGACTAGCACACGTGGCAGGGCAAATAAGTCATTGTGGCTTATTTCCTTACCATGGTCATGTGAACCGGGTCACTGCCTTTTTTTCAATCATTCTGAAAAGTGGCAGCACAAGATGTTTTCCATAAAGAGGTTAATCTGGTCATGTGAGATTTTCTGCATCAACAATACATCCAGGAGTGTGTGTGTACTTGGTGCTTATTTGGACATAAAAATTTTGCACCAGATCCTGCAACCCAAATTTTACATAAAAAGGACATGGTGCATTCTATGCACATTATACAGATCTGCACAGCTGTTCTGAAGTTGCAAGTCCTGGGAAAAGGCAAAATATATATATGACACTGGAACCTCTATCTAATAACCACAGTAAAATCCTCCTTTGTTTTCTTGGTATTTTAGCATGCATTTTCCATATATCCTTGCAATCACAATGACAAGAAACGTGGTTTTGTTTTGTTGTAAACTATTATCAATTTCTATGCTTACAGCATGATGCTGCCACAGAATATACTCAGGATTTTCAGCTGCTGTTTCCACCTGATGATCATGTTTAGTTAGCCCACTTTCAATATCAAAGATATGCTTTGCAACAGTACCAATAAATCAGAATAATAATTCATCAGCAAAGCTCTTTAGTTTCCTGGACTAACATACAGGGAGCTTGTCAAACTTCTCATCCAGCATGGTCCAATGGACAGAACAGCCTGGATTTGGGCCTGGGGGAACTGAAGTTCAACTTGAGTTCAATGAGAGATTCATAAGATGGCCTTGGGCAAATCAAGTTCTCTCAGTCTATTCTGCTTCCCAAAATGTAACATGAGAACATTAGATTGTACAAGTGTTGAAATGGCAGTAAAGTATTTCACATATTACAACAGATCTATAGAAATGTCTGGGAAAATGCATGCAAATACATGCCTGTGCACTCTCTCTCTCTTTCGCACACAGGCATGAATATAATTTATTTATTTATTTTATTTTATTTATTGCATTTATTTATTTTATTCAGCTATCACCCAATAGCTGAAGCTCACTGGGTGGTTCACAAAAATTAAAACCATTCAGTATAAAACAAACAGTATAAAAACATTATATAAAATACAATATAAAAGCACAACCAGGATGAAGTCAGCAGCAATGCAGAAATACAAATTTAAAATACAAATTTAAAACAGCTAAGTTAAAATTAAATTTATAGACTGTTAAAATGCTGAGAGAATAAAAAGGTCTTCACCTGGCATCTGAAAGAATATAGTGTAGATGCCAGGCGAACCCCTTTAGGGAGCTCATTCCACAGCAGAGAAGGCCCTCCTCCTGGTAGCCACCTGCCTTTGGCAGGAGCTCACAGAGAAGGACCCATGAGGATGACCTTAGGGTCCGGGCAGGTACATATTGGAGGAGACAATCCTTCAGATAACCTGTCCCCAAGCCGTTTAGGGCTTTAAATGTTAATACCAGCACTTTGAATTGGCAAATAAAATAATAGCAAATAAAACAAGGCTGTACTATAGTATTGTAAAGCACTTCCCCATGCTCTATTTTATGTATAATCTAAAAGTTTGTTGTAATATTTGAAAGTAAAGAGAAAAGAAGATCACTATGTGAAATTCACACATGACAGGAGGAAAAAAACTCTTTGTGTTGCATTATAAATCTAAGGGAGATGTGCTTACACTACTAATTTATGGATCATTTGTAGAAGCAATATTAATTTTTTCACCAGCTAATATTTTATTGCCAGAGATCACATTATTAATAGCAGGTCTACCAGCTCCAATTGACGAACTAGAATGAAATCCAAATGCAGTAAAAAAAAAAAGGGAAATGGGTACTATAGGTGAGAAAGTCAACTCAATTTCAGAAACTTTAATTAAAGGTCTTTCATAAATAGTTATTTTTTAGTTAAGCTTTTTCTATGCCTATACTGTCATCAAGGCTTTCTTTAAATGGCTTTTAAAATTGCTTCTACTGCCATTTTGCGTTCCACATGAAAACCAAACATAAATCTTTCATGCCACATGCTTAGCTACTAAAAAAGGAGAAGTATGAACAACTTGCTCCAGTTTCTCTTCTATGCATAAAATATCTACAGTAAGAATCAGCAGCTGGTAACACCCAGGCCAAAAGCAAAAAGAGTGTGTAAAGAGTATGGTGGCCTTGGGACTTTCCAGCTGTCCACACTGGGGTGGGTGTGAGGAGAGATCTGGACTGCTGAAGCTGCTTCCATGTCATCAGCTATAGTGGGGGGCAAAATACCTCAGTCAACCCAGCCAGCAGCATGAGAAACTCCACACAGAGGAGAAGGCCAGTGGCCTGGAATGTATTTACTGAGGATTGAACCTAGTTTTACAGATTATAGGCCCAAACTGCAATACCAGCAGCATCTCTCTTCAGCATCTTTGCAGAAGAAGAGGACTTACACTAAGAACTCCTAAAACATCTTGAGTTTTCCCCCCTTGCTTTGTTGCTCCAGCGCCCTCCCCTCATACTGATAGATCTTTTCCCACTGCTGCTAGCAGCGAAGAAAGAGGGATCTGTATCAAAATCACTGGGATCTGTAACTGTGTGCATGTGTGCCCCCTTGGGCAGCATCACACATGGCCCTCAGACCTGAAATGACTGTGCACCCCTGCTCTAGTTCATAAACCTTCACACATACTAGGTCTTTTTTTCACTGTCAAAAAGCCAAGTATATTACACTGTAGTCACACTGCCTCGACTATTATTTATTTTACTGAAAAGCAGCCTCACAGGCTGTGCTCATGTACAGAAAAGCAACAGGTGCTGAAAAGGCAGGCTAACCATTTCCCCTTCCTGCCAGGCTGTTCAAAATCTCCCCACCCTCCTAGGTTCCCAAGCAGCTTGAGAAAGATGGTTTTGAAAAGAAGACAAATGAAGGGGGAAGGTTAAGCAGCCTTTTCCTCCAGCCATTCTTCTGATAAACTGACAAGCTCCTGTGGCAGCTTTTCATGAAACAATCAAACAAACCATCTGAAGATTGTCCCTGCGTCTCCAATTTAAATGTCTGTTTTGGCCCACAGGAAGTAATAATAGCATGAGGACAGGTTGTAGTTGGAGAAACTGGTCCCATTTAGCAGTTCCATTTTAAGCAGGATACATTATATTGGTGGCCAACCAAGCTTTAAAGCATGTAATATGAGTAAAGATTAAAAGGAACTGGATATATTTAGAGAAAGGAGTTGGATATCAATCTCCAACTATTTAAAACGGTTCCACAAAAGGAGACAGGTGCCTTTTGTTCTTCATTGCCACAGACAAGTAGATAAAAAAGGCAGTAGGTTACATTATAGGAAGGCAGACTAAGATTAGATCAAAGTGCATTACTAAGCATACTTTCTTTAGCAAAGTGCTTAAGACCGGTTTTGTTTTTTAACTAAATCGTGCACTTTGGGTTAAAAGCATCAAACTGGCCATTCAGTGATAATGCCTAAACATTTGCTGATATGGATTCCACACACCCCCATCTACTCCTGCTTTTAAATAAAAGAGTTTTAATTTTTATACTTTTCAGTTATAAACAAGTATTCTCTGTTTTGAGAGAATACTTGTTCCTATTGGTGATTTAAATTCCCAATAGAATTAGATGACAAATTTAAATTGAGTGTACATAGGCAAACCTACAAAACAAGGAGTGTACATGTTCAGAATATAATATGAAATCCTATAACACCTCTTTAAAAAAATCATACATGCAAGTGTTTCATTTTATATCACTGACCTAATATTATCACCAAACATTAATAACCTGGAAACATCTTGGTTGTGTGTGCAAATTGATACTCTATGAGATCTAAATAGATTTATAGGACATAAAAATGATCATGGTCATGCACCTCTTTTATGGCTAGACCTCTCCACTGGAAAGCTATTTAATCTGTTTATGGCATAAACGTACTCTGTGAACTATATAATGTCACCATTGCTATTTAAGTTAAATTATTCTTGTTGTTGACATTATTCCTGAAACCAGTTTCCTTAATGGTGGAAAAGAACAATTAAGGTGCTGGCCTCTATATGTCTTTGTAGTTCTAGTATTTCAGTTCATAGCACAGTTCCTGAGCTTCACCATGCAGTCCACTTTGGTGGCCATGAAGATCCACCTTTCATTTCCCATCCCCAGTCTGCAAGGCTCAACTTTGGATCTCTTGGAAATACCCTCTCTCAAACATATCCTTCTTTATAGTGCACACTGTGCAATGTTTGGGCCTATTCTCTAGCAACTGGGACCTTCTTGAAAACAAATGTGGCTTTGCCTCATTAACTTTCCACAATCTGCTAGTTCAGAACTACAGAGGTACTACCAACATTTCAAGTGGCACCATGATGTTGTCAGGGATGTGTGTTGGGGCTTCTTCTAGTGTCAGAAATGTAAAGAGGCTTCAGCGTGGTGGCCCCCATGCTAAAGAATTTTCTGCCTCTGGAGATCCAGCAGGCACCAACTTTGTATTCCTTCCGGCACTTCCTGAAAACATTGTTGTTCCAGGAAGCCATCCTTTAATGACCAGCTGTGGTTTTATTTGCACTTTGTTTCTTTTAAAAATTTACTTTTATTCTTTTTTATTCATTTATTATATTTGTCCACTGCCCCAAAATTCTTGAATGGGGATCAGTATATAAATATTATAAAATAAATAGATAATTGCGACCTCTGGAAATACATTTCATGTTACCCCAGCTAGCTTTTTGCTATTTCCAGTAAAGAACAGGGTGATTTTACACCCAGTGGACGTTGAACCTCACACTTGACAGTGTCCCATGCCCAACGTAGTACAGTGCCATTGGAGAGGACATTTCTCTGAAGGTTTGGGGTATAGAGTGGCATTCATTTCGACATACATTGGGTATTACTGGCATGTAGATACCATCCTTGCCATCTTGTGCTCCAATGAAGCATTGAAATAGGACACAATGCTCTGGCATATAATGGAGACCACTCTCTCGGAGGCTTAGGCATATTATTTGGGGCAGATCAAAGCTTAGTTTAGAGAGTACACACATCCTGGTTTCTCAGACATTTTTAGTAGATTAGATATTACATCCATGGGGGAGCCATGCCTAAATGTGTCTCGCACCCACATGAAGAGTTGGTCCACGCATGATGCTGTGAAGTCTTGTAAAGGTCACTCCTATGGAGGTTTGGATGGACCAATGCTTATTGTGGGATGCATACCCTCTGCTCCTTATTAATTTTTGAGTACACTGGGTGTTATTGGTTGCTATGCTTGACAATGCCTTGCACTCCAACAAACCATTGGGGTGGGTGCAAACCTGTGACATCTCATATAAGCCTCATTCCCCGAAGTTTGGATATATGTTTTTTAGAGTACACACCCAGTTCCTTATTCATTTATGATGCCCATACAAATGTTAGGTCAGAATCAATGCTGTGGGGAACTCATCGAGGAAATTGTACTGGAGGTGTGGATGATTACACAATGAACCTTTGGTCTTGCACTCTTCCTATACCATCTAGTGGCTCCCGCCAAAAGAGAGTTAACAAAATAAAAGCAACAACAATAATAAGAACATACATAAAGAACCAAAGGAATTCACTAGTTATAATTCTTAGTCTATAACCTATATGATTATGGATCATCTGCAGTAAGATGGCCTAAGTAGGAGCTCTATATTCAATGAAAGAATAAAAACATAATTTATACAGCATATAAAAGGAGTATATGCAACTGTATGTTATTTTGTGTGTACGTGTTATTAGTCAGAAAACTGTACGTGGTTGAAATTTGATCAAAAGATTGAAGAGCTTCAACACAGGAAGTAAATGGAAACCATAGTGCTATAATATCTTTCTTGAAGTTAGGATCCACTCGCTTGCTACACTTGCTGAGTAAGTTTATACATAGTCATAGTCTCCCAGATTTGCTCTTTAGTTGGTTGCTTTAGAGACTTCCAATTACACACTATATATGACTATGCAGCAGAAGAAAATTTCTTAAGACGCTCTGGTGTCTTAAGCATGTTGCTTTACTTTGCTGCATGGGAGGACCAACCCTGGTTAAAATGTATATAAATTGTGCTTACATACTAAACTGTATTCCTGCTGCCTTAGGCTTAATTGCTCCATTATTTGGAAGCAAGTCCCACCGAAATGAGTGGGACTTTATTTTAAGTAATCATTGTTAGGACTGGACTGCGAGGTTCTAGTCCTCAGAACAAGGGAATGGAACCAATGGTGTGATGTTTAAATTGACACATCATGGTTTGTTATGAGTTCATGGTTTGTTATGAGATAGCGAATGGACTCAGAAATCAAGGTTTTGGAAATTGAGGGTTCCTAGCCATGCAGAGAAACTCCCGGATATAAGACACTCTCTTCTTAAGGCCATGGCTAGACCTAGTGGTCTAGTGCGACAGAGGGGCAAGGATCTTGCGATTTTAGGATCGAGAGATCTCCCCATCTGTCTACACGTGGCACGCAACGTCCTGGGAGGAGGACAAGGACATTGCGGCCGCCATTTTGGTTTATTTATTTATTTATGACATTTCTATACCGCCCAATAGCCGAAGCTCTCTGGGCGGTTCACAAAAGTTTCTTAAAGGGGAAGGAGTGCTTGAGCGGTCGAGTGCAAAAGGTAATTGTGTGTGTGTGTTTTACAAAAACCCGCTCCTGCTCCCCCACCCCCAATGGGCACAGAGCTCCTGAGGAGCTCTGCGCCCGATGCACGGTTTCCAGCTCCTCGCGGTTACTCGCAAGGAGCCAGGATGAAACTGCGATGCCCATCCACATGTCCCGCGTTCTTGGGATCATCCCAAGACCGTGGGAAAAAGCAGGATTAAAGGCTATGCCGATATCCCAGAGCAAGGGAGGGATCATCCCTTCCTGCTCCTGGGATCCCCTGTGCGTCATGTGGATGCACAGGGATGATCCTGGGGCGATCCCCGGGATATCGGAAGGTCTAGCCGTGGCCTAAGACTGTCGCCCTCCACAAGTACAGGGCAATGGAAATGGGACAGGGGGCACTCCCTCTTTTCAAAAAATAATTCTACAGATTTGAAATGACTCAACAGGAGTAGGGTGGGGCTAATAGGTTTTGCAAATGTTGGATTCTGCTTTTAAGGCCCAAGATTCAATTAAGCTAATTCAATTCCTCAATATTATCCCAAACCTTGTTGGAAAGCCTTGGGATATCACTAAGCCAACATAAGCTGTACGTATTTATTTATTTTATTTAAATGTGCATCCCTGCCTTTCCTCCAACCAGGCCTGTGACCAATGAGTTTCTAGTAATATCTGAACACTGCAGCAAGCATGAACAAACTCTTACCAAAAAATGTTAGTTTATTGCCACTTGGCAGAGATTCAATTTGCAATGGGCATCTTGTACCCATCATAATGTTTTAACTCCTTATGTCCATTTCTAACAAATAAAATTGGACACTTCAGCCTAAAGCTAATTTAAGAACAATTCTTATTTCAAACTACTATGCTGTCTCACGTATTTTCTAACAGGGACTGATGAATATAGCCCCCTGGCTTCATGAAATGCATTTTCTCTGGCCACATCTTAATTTGTGTGGACACATGGGCCATTGTGCTTGAAATTGGCAAGAGACAACAGATCATTGGAGAAAGGAAGTACACTGCCCAGAGGACTTTGACAATTGCATCAGAGACAAGCAGGCTGGCATAAAACAGATCATGATAAATTTTTAAGGACCACCCTCTGGATTTTAGTCACAGGAGACTATGAGATAATGTGCGTGGCTTTTTAGAATATGCATTATTGAAACCAGTCTGTCTAGCTCTAAAATGCAGAAAATTCTCACCAAAATCACAAAGACAAACCTTCTCTACACTTGCTTTATTTAAACTACATTTTAATTACTATTTTTCCACTGCTACAAAGACGATGTACTCACTGTATGAATTAAAAAGTAAATCTAAATAATACATTATGATTTAAAAATAGTGATAAAAAGAGAAGCAAAATCAAATACTATATAATGCATCCTCCTTGGTTAATTATAACTGTCGCTACAGAAGATTATCACTAATGTTTTAGATTTCTCTTCCACAAAAGTACGTTGTCTCAAACATGGACATTTTCATTTTGATGCACCTACAGGCAATGACCACAAAGCACACAACGGCCAGCAGCATAGGAGTTTCTTACACATAAGGCCATAATATGAAAAAATAACAATACCATTTTCTAAAACATCTGGCTACCAAAGATAGGTCAAGAGCACCCAATTTCCAAGTTACTTGTATCCAAAATACTTTTGGGCAAGTAGCACAGCAACCCCTCCAACATTTCACCAGTCAAAATAGGGACACACTTGTAACACACCTATTCTCGATCTAAGGGTCACTACCCTTGGCTTCCCATCACCAAAGCTTCTGAAAGTTCTGTCCTTCTGCTAGATCCATTTACCCTGCAATAGCTTGTTCTCTCACTGGTTTAAAAGCCAAGAGGGCATTTATGCTTTGGATAGAAAGATACCATAGCAAGCCATGGTTGCCTCACAGTACACTGGACAACAGTTTAGAACACTGCTTGGTGCATAAAATGGCATGTTGTGGACTGTAGGCCTATATACACTAGTAAGCCTATACATACCAGTTGCTGGGGAATATGGATGGGAGGGTGCTCTTGCACCCGTGTCCTGCTTGTGCGTTCCTGGTCGATAGGTGGTTGGCCATTGTGTGAACAGAGTGCTGGACTAGATAGACCCTTGGTCTGATCCAGGATATCTTCTCGATCATCCCAGAGTGCAGGACATGGAATAATGGGCTCAAGTTACAGGAAGCCAGATTCCGGCTGGACATCAGAAAAACTTCCTGACTCTAAGAGCAGTATGATAATGGGACCAATTACCTAGGGAGGTAGTGGGCTCTCCCACACTAGTAGCATTCAAGAGGCAGGTGGACAGCCATCTGTCAGGGATGCTTTAAGGTGGATTCCTACGTTGAGCAGGGGGTTGGACTCGATGGCCTTGTAGACCCCTTCCAACTCTACTTTCTATGATTCTATGTTCTTACTGTATGGTGCGCCTTAGCACTTGTCTTCCGTATATCTTGGAATACAGTTGTCATAATTCCCAGCCAACATGACCAATTGTAGTCCAACACATCTGGAGAGGATCAGATTGGGGAAGGCTGCACTTGGGGCATCCCCCACCCTCCCTACCAAATTGAGTTAATGGCTAGAGACAGGGGAAGGATGCTGATGAACCTTGAAGAATAAGAACTCTAGCAGCAAATCATACCTAGCACGGCTTTAATAAAGCGTTCTGCAAAAGTGATTTACTAGGGAAAGGAGATAGAATATAGACATGGTCCTTGTTAAATGAGGGCAGTTGGAACACACACAATCACACAACTGTTCCTGATTAGAGCTCCCCGGATGGATTTCTTCATGTGAAAGTTTAATGAGCTCCTAACTTTCATTAAACTGGTACTAGCTTTCTCAGTGTGCTCATTTCTTATGCACGGATCAAACATTTCACTGCAGCCCTTCATCCAGGTTGTTGCCTCACGTCCTCAAAGCCTTCCTCCACTTTTTATTTTTTTTAAAAAAAAGTCTACTATACAGTTATTATGACATCATTCACACCACCGTCTTCTTTTTTTTTCGTAGACTGGAGGGCAGTGAACTATTTCTGACCTTGTATAATCCCTGCTGCTTCACAATTCCACTGAGAAGTACCAAAGTTCTAAACTCCTTGTACTTTTCTCAAATTATATCAAAGTTGCGTTCTGGGCTGCTGTGCCCGGTTTACAAATGGTGTTATTTAAAACAACGAAGAATAGCTAGTACAGCAGTTCTCCCTTACTAAACAAATCAAAAGGAAATGTATTTGCATTCAGTGGATGCATAGAGAAGGAAGTGGGATAGTGTTTCTGATTTCTCTGCATTCAGTTGAATGTCTGCATAAAGCCTACATCTGTATAACTGCACAGGACTCTCCCAGTGTTTGGGAGCCCCCACAAAAGCAGGTTTCTCAAATTGCACTGCAGGTTAAAACTGCGTAAGCTCTCAAGTCAGGGGTGGGGATTTTCTTTTTCCTGTCAAGGGCCACAATTCCTCAGTTACAATCTGTCGGAGTGTGTGTGTGTGGGGGGGGACATGATGATGGGTGGGACTGGAGCCAGTGGTGGGCAGAACCGGAGCCAAAATGAGGCAAGGCTACCCATCGTTTATCCCTCTGTCCTTTCAATGGCCATCAGCCTCTTCCTTCCTACTCACTGGGCTAACAAAGGAGGGAGAGATCACGCTTGCCACTGATATGTACTGATCATTCATAGAAGGCTTTTGAAATGAGGCCAAGAGCCACATACAGTTCTAGCACCCCAAAAGCCTTAGTGCCAGCTGTCTTATGCCTGGGGTGGGAGAGATCATGTGCTGCTACACCTTCCCACCTCTGCTGCATTGCACTCCCCTTCCTGCCACACTCTTGCGAGAGCCCCACAACCACTTCTTTTGACCATATGACTCTCCATAGATCTAAGGCAGCGGCAGCAAAAGTAAGGGTGGTGCATGGTGAAGGAAACAGAGGGAAGGCAGCTGCACCAGAGAGCCCCGCTGGCCACTGTCCGTGTGGCAAATGCCATGGTGGGAGAATGGCTGTCAGGACTCTCCAGAACGCCCACTGGAGGATGTGAGCCCTCCTGGTGGAGGGAGGGGGGCAATTCATTGCTCTTTGTCGTGTACTGTTGCTGCTCTAGCTTTCTCTGGGAGACGAATGAGGCAAAGTGCTAGGCAATTTACAAAGCTTTATTGCAAGCAATAAACACTTCTGTAACACAAACTAGGCACCTCCTGTGAAACTCCCCCTTAGGCAAAAACTATGCAAACTAAGCAAGACAACTGTCCGTTCAAAGAAAAGAAAAGGGTTTTCAAATGTCCATAACTTCAAGGTGGTTGATGCATGGATGACTTCTCATGCAATCTGTCCGACTGTCGCTTTGCCGCTAACCTCACTGAACATTTTAGTTTCTGGCAATTCCTAGCATCAAGTAAGGTTTCTGAATGCTCACCTCCGGAAGTTGACTCCCTGTCCACTGAAAGCATAAAATTTGGCCTTGAAGAGATAGACTCTGGAGGGGGTATGATTTTCAGCTGAAGCCTCTCCCATATGAACCTCTTCCCCCACTGGCTCTAACTGCCTGGTGTCTGGCTTGGCGTCTTCTGAATCTGAATCTGTTTTTGATTGATTACCTGCATCACCTACTCCCAATACAGGAGCAGTAGGGCTATACATGACACTCTTCACACTCCATTGCCTGGTGCGGGCACTTCACCTGTTACATGATAAGGTTGGCTCTGCTTTAAACTGACCCAACACAAGGAGGTCAGGAACATGGATAGCATGAATACTCCTGCCCATATGTGTGTACTCTCTTTATGCAGTCCTCATAATGTGTGAAAAAAGTCTATAGTGAACTTGAACAGAATACTTCTAATATGAATGCCCAATTGTTACCCATTTCTGTTACTTACATCATTTTGCAAAGATTATTTTATGAAAAGAAATCTCAATCAATTTAACTGCCAATCCAAAGTGTTATTGTATGACCAAAACTCTTGTTTAATCATCATTCTCAACAGTTGCATCTTCAACTTTCCATAAATAGGTTTCAGTATTCTGACCCTTTATAGCACCAATGCAACAGTTCATTCATATTTTTGAAGTTTGATAGTTATAGCTCGCATAAGAATCTAGATGAAATCCTACACCAATGTAGGGAAGAGCAAACTGTCGGTCCAGCAAAAAAGCATATCACATGTATCAATTACTGTCATGCAAACCTGTTTAGAGCTCTTACCAAGTTCTACATCCTGATCATCAGTAAGCACAAGAATGACATTTGGACGGATATTCCTGCGGTCCCTTTGAAATCTTCCCTTCAGACGCTGATTTAATAGGAAAGCTGAACTGTCATCCAGCAAGGATAAGAAAGTTATTATGAATAATCCCACAGCAATGCTATGCTGTGCCATATTGTGCTGATTTTGCATGCTCTTCAAACAAAGGTGAAGGAATCTCTTCTATTTCTTCTTCAAAGGCAGATCTAAGAAGGGGGAAAAGAGAAAGCAGGTAAGTGTGTATATATGCAATAAAAATCCCAATGCATTGTATAAATCATTTTTAATCAAAGAAAGCTCTAAAACTTAAGTCTGAAGATCATCATATTTCTGAAGACCAACCTATAAATACTCCTGCACCACACCATTTGTACGTGCTAGATGCAAACAAGCAATTAACAAGTTACATGTCAAGTGGTAGGAAAGGTGCATGTCCATAAAAATGGAACATACAAACAGCCATTGCCAACTGAAATAAAATCAATGAAATGAAACTGTAATTTCCCACCAGACATGTACTGTATGTCTTCTAGTTTGAAGACATGCATTTCTCCTTTATGCTTCAGCTGGACAGCCATCTGTCAGGGATGCTTTAAGGTAGATTCCCACAATGAGCAGGGGGTTGGACTCGATGGCCTTGTAGGCCCCTTCCAACTCTACTATTCCAACTTTACTATTCTATGATTCTCTATCACAGCAAACATAGAACACATAGGAAACTGCCACAGAGTTCACTAGATACCCTAACAAAACATGTCTTTTCTACTGAAAATTGGCATTAAGATCAAAAGCTCACCAAGAGTGAACATTACGCTGTTGTTGTTTTATAAAATATATAATAAAATTGCAGACTTCTTCATTTCTATCAAACAGAGAAATAATCTGAAGGATTGAATAGGACTGCTAGTCTATGGCAAGCAGTTCATGACAAGAATCAAGACCTTTGTTGTTTTCTTAACAGCCAAGTCTCTTATTTATTATTTACTTAACATATCATAAATTGTCTACAGAAACAATTAAGGCAAGATTGTAAGATACCCAAGTTAATGCCATAATGTTATTGGAAACATCAGCATCATGCCAAACTCTTTCCTGATAGAATGAAATGCATGTCTCCTGGAATTTGAGGAAAAGTGTGCCTATTTATACCATGCCTGAATTTGTTTCCAAGTATCCTGAAATAATACAAGATGAATTTAGGATGGTATTACAAACTTAATTCTGAACTTCCTGGATCCGTGGGTAGATGTTCCATGTTATGTCAATAAGATTTGGGTCATTTCATAGGGCTTTGGGTTTGTTTTGAAAGGATACAGACTCCGAGATCACATTCTTAAAAAAATTCACTAGCTGCCAAACACAGTTTATTGACTACAACTACTCGCATGCACAATGACGTAAACCAAAACCCAACAGCTATTATTACCCCAGAGAGAATAGAGTTGCTATCTTTTAATCTGGCAAACTGTGCACAGACCAGCCATGCCTTGCGTTTGTGTAGTAAAAGAAATACAACTTGTAGTAGTGAACAATTCAAATCATTCATGGGGCCACTTTTGTATTTTACTAATTCAAGAAGGCTGCACAGCTACATTAAGTACATAAAAGCATTTTTGTTACAATTTTATTGTAGCATCTTCATTTTAACCCATCTCTAATGCAATGTGCTCCTTTAGTTCTATCACAACCCATAATGAGATAGAACTAAAAGAGACCCCCCATCTCTTATTTACTAACAGGTATCTCTGTAGCCCCATTTCCCAGTTACCCCCTTTTCTTTATGCACCCTGTAGCACTCTACCCTTTGCAATACTACAGCTCCCTCTGAATCCCCATTTCTATTACCCTAGAGTAGCCTTATTCCCTTAGTTTCTTTCCATGACTCTCTACACCCCTCTTTCCTCTTACTCACTTAGGAAAGCTAAGTGGTAACACATAGGACTTGCATGCAGAAGGTCCCAAGTTCAATCTCCAGGTAGAGCTGGGAAATACCCTGGACAGCCATTGGCAGTCAGTGTAGACCAGCCTTCCAGATGCTTTGGACAACAACTCCCACCACCCCTGGATCCTGATTACTAGCTGGGTGGGGCTGATGGGAGCTGTAATATGAAATATCAGGCACCAGGTTGGTGAAGACAACACTGAACTAGATGATGGACAAATGGTCTGACTCCATCTAAGGAAACTTCACCTCCTCTGAGGTACCCTCTCTTTCCTCATTCCATGTGTTTCTCTGAGGCCCATAGCAAAATCTAAAAACAAATACTCCTTAGTTCTGAGCTGTTTTTATTCATATGCAAATTGATGCAATAAAAATCAGTCAATTGATCTGACAAAAATATATCATACAATTAATCAACTAAGATTTCTTTAATCAGATGAGAGTTCTACAAATTATGGATACAGCCCTTAGGCAGATGCTGGGTGGGAAATCTGACCCACCCCACTCACTTAGGTTTTACATCTCTGCCCTACTGGGTCGGCCAAGGAGAAACGATGGGCTTATTATAGTATGCAAACGGCAAGTCTTTCAGGATGCAGGGGTAAAAAACCGCAGCCGCCTTAATGGAACAGGAAATCATCAATTTTACCACTTTCAAATGCATTACAGCCGAAATTGGAAACTTCTATCTCCTCGGAGCCCCAACACTAATTTTAAACGGGCTGGTGGGCTACAATTAAGAACTCTTACACATATTGTCAAATGCACTGCGGCTGTTTTGCTATTAGCACCAACTTGACTGAGATCTACATACAGCAGAAAACTGCCTTAAAGAACGGGAGGGACAGAGGTTCACTTTCTTGCTGACCAATTCTTTCTCGTTTCCTCTGGCAGCAATATCACACACTTATATCCTACTAGGACAGGCTTAGTCCAAATTAATGCAAGGGAATGCAGAAGAGTTGCACAGATCAAGATGGGAAAAGCTGTTGTTGTTCTGATCCAATTCACGAGTAAACCATTACCCAACCCTGGTTTAAAGAAAGTATGTTGTGTCCTGTTACTGTATTGACTTGCAAAAGGAAAAATGTATAACGTCCTCTTTCAGCTGCAACTGTATTACAAGCTAGGTTTTCATGGCAATGCAGAGCCCACATTAGGTGCATCATACTATGAATAAAATGTGTTTTACTACAAATCTGTTGGCAGCTGAAAAAAACACTGGAGGCTAATTGTCTGTTTCCTTGGGATAGTGGAATGGCTTGCAAAATTGTGAGACAGCAACTATGGATGACATATCAGAAAGAGGACCTGGGTGAACAAAAGCTGGTGACAGACAGCGGTATGGTATAGTGGATGGAGGGTGCTACTTTCGGGCTTCAGCGTCCTTGGACCTAGGTAAGTGGGGAAGGGCCAGGGGGGGTTACTTGGGTCCGCCGGTGGCGGCTTGTGTCCAGTGGTAGCAGTGGAGGATGGAGCTAAGTGGGAAGTGGGGAGGGGGGCTTACCTGCTGCCTCCGTTGCCACCGCCATCTTTCTTCTGGCGGCTTCCAGTGCCACTGCCGGAAATGAAAGGGAGTAGGCCACGCGATAACTTAAAATCGTGCAGCCTACATTTCATTTCCACCGGTGGCACCGGAAGCCACCAGAAGAAAGATGGTGGCAGCGATGGAGGCAGCAGGTAAGGAGACTGGTGGGGGGCTAGGGCAGCTCCGAGGCAGTCCGAAGCTTTGGAGCCAATTGGCTTCAGCTTTGGGCCACCTTGACCTTTGCCCAAACTGCTTCAGATCCGGTTCAGAAGGGTCTGAACCACTGCAATCTGCTTTGGATTTGGGGTTCGGATCCAAGGCGGTGCACATCCCTACTTATAACTGTCTGTCTGGAAGCATCCAGAGTGTCAGACTTGGACAAAATTAAATCTGTCTCATTTTGCAGCAGCATCTGCCAGCCTAAACCGCTTCACATGTGATGGTAAAACGAGGAGAGGAGGACCCACATATGGAACTTTGGAAGCTGCCTTATAGAAGGTCAGAACAGTTGTCTAACCTCCTATAAGCTTAGTATTGGAGCCTCCAACAGGCAGTAACTTTTCATGATCTCAGGCAGACATCTTTCTCATGACTTTCCACCCGACCCTTTCATCTGACGATGCTGAGGACTGAACCTGGGACCTTTTTCATAGAAAGTAGATGTACTACTACTGAGTTATGGTGTTCTAAACACATTGGAGGTAGGGATTACTAATACTAAGAATAATGGCACGATCTGAAGGCAAATGAGGCAGCCACCTTGCTGATGCTAACCAGGTCTGGATCTGGTCAGCACTTAGAAGGGAAACACCCTGGGTACCACATGTACCCAGCTTGAATTCCATAATGGAAGAAGGGTAGGATATGAACGTAATAATAAATACATAAATGATTTTGAGATAGTTTTCACTTTTCATATTAGAATAACTTTTGTGTGGTACAATAAAGGAATCACACTATATTTTCTTAACTTGTAACTTATTCTGCAGTATGTTATAGCAGCAGTTTCTGCAGCTGAAACTCTCACCACGGCCTGAGTTCGATCCCAGCAGAAGCTGGTTTCAGGCAGCCGGCTTGGGTCGACTCAGCCTTCCATCCTTCCGAGGTCGGTAAAATGAGTACCCAGTTAGCTGGGGGAAAGGTAATAATGGCTGGGGAAGGCAACGGCAAACCACCCCACTATATAAGGCCTGCCAAGAAAACATCAGCGAAAGCTGGCGTCCCTCCAAGAGTCAGTAATGACTCAGTGCTTGCACGAGAGGTTCCTTTCCTTTCCAATAGAATATTATCAAAGCTTAATGGATCTCAAATGCGATTTGAAATACTGCAATAGACAGCATATTGCTAAAAGAAAACAAGGAACGATGTGACCCTCCAGTGCGTTCAATGAACCCTGACAACACGTGTGTGTGTGTGTGTGTGTGTGTGTGTGTGTGTGTGTGTGAACCATTGTGTTCCATGTTCCAAGTAGTTATCAACCATGACCAGGCTTGAATAGGGATGTTGAAGAAATCTGTTTGGGGGCAGAGTTTGATGGGCTTTCCTAGGCTTGCCCCCAACCCCAGACTTTGTTTCACTTTCCACTGTGGTGTCTGACTCAATCTGCAGTGAGTCGGGCCAGTTTGTGGATTTTCTTTGAATTTTGCATATTTATTGAGAGGGGGTGCACATTTCTGAGCCCTCTATACAAATTACAGCTGAATTTGCACAAATTATGGCCAAAATTGCATAATTTGGGCAAATTCAGCATAATTTGCACAAATTGGTCAGAAATTTGTGCAAATTGCAGAACCTCCCCCCTCAATGCACAAAAGTGTTCCTAGAGTTTGGGGAAGAGCCCACAGCTTGGCTTTCAGAACTCTGAGTAAAAAAGAATTGTATTTCCTTTTTGTACTGTATTTTGTAATTGTGCTTTTAACCTGTTGGTTGTTTTATTGTGGTTTTAATTTTTGTGAACCGCCCAGAGAGCTTCGGCTATTGGGCGGTATAAAAATGTAATAAATAAATAAAATAAAATAAATTTCCCAGTGACAGATATCCCTAGATGTGAATTGCCATGTGGTATTTCACTACCACTCCTTAATTTGGTGAAAAACAGAATACCCATATTGGAACGATTAGGGCAGCTGTAAAACCATAGGGTCAAAGTGACTCTGCCAAATATTACTGGTCAGGACAACAGGTACCTGCAAATGGTGTGATTCTTAGTAACTTTCACCAGGTATTTTATTTGCATGCCTGGTACACTTGACCCAAATACCAAATTAGTACACTCTACTGTTCAATTGACAGAGGGTTAAATATTGTACATATTTTAAGAAAATAGAAATGTGTTAGAACTGCCACATGGTGTAGTTATTTTTGTTTTTTTAAATAGCTTTGTGTCTTCTTGCATATTCAAGAAATGCAACCATGACTAGGAATGTCACAGGTTATCAAATGGGAGTACTCATAAAAGTGAGCATCCATATTCAATTACTCATAAGTAGGTGTGGACTGAACAGGGCCCAACACCTCAAATGTCTGTGCTGCTTTAGTTGCCTTCTCTGGTCTCAGATACCTCATCCAGCTTCAAGGATCTGCTAAACCTACCTGGGACAAGAGAAGGAGGCAGCAGCAGGGGATGCTTTAATTCCTTGGCAGAGCTTCTTTTGCTGTGGGGAAGACTGGGTCCCGGTGTCCCTGCAGGGATTATGACACTGCTCGTGCCACTTCCTTCTGAGTGCCCTGGAGTGTTTTGCACATGTTTGGAGCAGAGCATGTGTAAAATTATCAATCCTTTTTTGCCAACTTGTTTGGAGTGAAGTAGAAAGGATAGAGCTCCTTTGGGGTGAGCGTGGGAATGGCTCTAGATTCCTAGCTGTGTTGTCAAAAACCAATGGAGTCATCTTGGTGACTTTCTGAACCATTAGCTGAGTTGGCTTTTAAAAATGAATAGTTAAATTAATTGAAGAGAGGCCTACGAACAGCTAAATGGAACCTCTATATTTATATTTAAGAAGTATCCCTCTGATACTAAGAACAAACTAAAGTGGATGGCATCTATCTTCATGCCCTGCTTATAAGCTTTGGGAGGGTAGTTCAGTGGTAGAGCACCTACTTTGCATGCTGAAGGTCCCAGGCTCATTGCTCAGCATCACCAGTTAAAAGGACCAGGCAGTAAGTCAAGTGAAAAACCACTGCCCAAGACCTTGGAGAATTGCTGATAGGCAGAGCAAAGTAGGCAATATTGAGCTAGAAGGCCAGTTAGAGCAGCTTCCTAAGTTTCTAGATGCATCAGGCTGGCTGTGGCTGAAAGCAGAACAGGACGGATCTGAGTCTGATCCAACAAGGCAATTCTTATGCAAGCTGGCTTATCTTGTAGCAATTCTCATGTTTTAAGACTTAGACTGCCGTATGATTTCTACAGTATGATAATTATACTTTCCAGTCTTCTGACCTCAAGGGTTTTTCTTTATTGCAATAGAAGAGAAAGCTTTTTAAAGAAGCTGTATGGGGTATATCAAGTTCCAATTGTTTCATCAGTTCAAGGAATCAATGAGTCAATTTTTGATAAATTCCCAATGTACTGCTTTTGTCTAGGCTGACAAGCTCTGCTAATGTGATGGAAATCAATTAAAAGCGGCACAAGGGGAAATGGCATCTTCTAAAGACCAGAAGTGGCTGTGTAAAAAAAGAAAAAATCCTAGCACAGCAAGCTGTGTAATAAAAGAAAAAACATCCTAGCACAGCAAGTTGGCATTCTGTTCCTAAAGCAACAACAACGTTTTCACCTTTTCCTGGTAGATAAATCAGAGTAAATATATCTGTACATCTCTGCCACAGACTCCTTTTTGCTCAGACAAGTCTTGATTAAAGAAGTTCTCAAGCTGTGACAAAATTATTGGCCTGAGAAATTTTGATCAAGCTTTCATATACCTGCAGAGAGGAAAGCACCACTGAATTGCATGAGTGAACTGGCAGGTACATAGCTGCAGACCGCTACAAGACACAGCCTGCAATTCCAAATATACTTACTCGGGATGAAGCCCCACTGAGAACAGTGGGACTTGCTTCCAAGTGAAGATGCATAGGATTGCAGGTTACCTTTCTGGCATGAGTACTTAGGAAGCACTTGGTGTGTGTGGGTGTAGGTGTAGATGTATAAAATCAGCTTGATCATCTACCTCCAAGCTGGTCCCTTTGCGGGCTTCATAACTCAATGACACCAGTTTGTACACAGACTAAGATTTCATTTACTGAGTGGTGTGCTGGAACCATAGCTCTTGACACTTAGAGAGAGAAAACTTCTAGAACCTGGGTAAATTTGGATGGGGGGTGGGAATACCTGGTTGTGTCATCTGTCTGCATCAGGTGTTTCCCCAAGAACACTATGAGAACAGCTAGTACTATCTGCATCTTGTCCTAGTTCAGCTTCTGGGCTTTCTAAAAATTCAAAAGACATCACAAGAAACATTGCTGCTCTTGAAGCCAAACTACACACTACTTTGCAGTTGTAGCTAGCAGCTACATCTCTCCCCCCTTTTTAAAAAAATCTAAATCAAATGCAGAGGACTCAATTCAGAGTGGGACCCTAGTGGGGTGGGGTGGGGTGGTAGACTTTAAGGACATAAAAAGAGCCGTGCTGGATCAGACCAAGGGTCCATTTAGTCCAGCACTCTGTTCACAGTGCCAACCAGGGAGCTACAACCCAGACACAGTATAACAGCACCCTCCCACCCATGTTCCCCAGCAACTAGTGTATACAGACTTACTGCCTCTGATACTTAGCCATCAGGACTAGGTGCCACTGATAGCTAGGAATTTATCCAACCCCCCTTTAAAGCCATCCAAATTGGTGGCCATCACCACATCTTGTTGTAACACATTCCATAGTTTAACTATGCGATGTCTTACAAAAGTATTTCCTTAAATTTGTCCTGAATCTCCCACCAATCAGCTTCATGGGATTTTTCATAGGGAAAAATGTCTCCCTATCCACATTCTCCACACCATGCAGAATTTTCTACCCTGCTATCATGTCTTCCCTTATCTTCCTTTTTTCCAAGCTGAACAAACCTTTAACAAAACTTTAAACCAGGGGAGGCAACTTTGGCAATCCAGTGGCCACTCTTGCCCCCCTGTCCACCATGGGGTGGACTCCCATAGTGGCTTTGGAAGCAAACCACTACAGAGCAGTGAAAAGGGCAAGATTGCTTCCGCTGAAGCTAAATTTTACCTTTTACCACTTCGTAGTGGTTGCTGCCAAAATTCGATAACAAATGGCTGGTTTTTTTTGTTTTTTTTGCTGCCACAGCAAATGGTGTGCATGTAGCCCACTTGTTGCCTAGTCCTGCTTTAACCCTTTGCCCTCCACTGTGCTCCTAATCCAGATTTGGAGGGTCACACTTACAATTTATATTGCCAAAATGCGATCCATTGAAGCAAACTTCTATGTTATATGGCAAGGTTGACGTAGAAGTCTTCCTTAACAGAAGGCATTTCAGCCTGCTGTTTCAAGCAGAACATCTCTCCTTTGTTGTGTGTTTTTCTTCCTCATTATTTTTGTCAGGATCTCTGGGCATGCACACCGCCGGGAATGCATGCACAGAGTGCAGCAGCAGAATCAAAATGTAAACAGAGACATTAAGTGCAGCACAGGTGCACTGGTGAAGAATACTTTTACAACTTTCATTCATTACTATTGGTGAAGCATTTGCAATGCATTGCAGTGAAGATAGCACAGCAAAGGACAAAACCAGCCCATCAAGGCAAAGCAGTGTACTCCTCAACACACACCCTGGTATGGATAGTTCTCTCTGGCTGCATCCTCAGTCCTCAGGGTAGGGTAGTCTGTAGCCAAGCCCAGCCCGCAAAAGAATCCAGCAGCAGCTAGCACATCCTAAGCTAATATTAAAAACACCTTGGTAAGGACAAGGGTTGAACCAATAACCACAACCCTTCTGAATTGAGCTAGTCCAGAGGAATGGGGTCAACAGCCTGGTAAGTCCAGTTCTCTGCATAGTTCAGGAGAGGGATGACAGCAGAAACAGATGAGGCTTGGCACAAGCTTACTCTCTGTGGCCTTCAGAGTGACATGATGATTAGTTGTCAGCTGATTTGCACTCAAAGACCCACACTGGACTCTGAACCAAAGCTACCAACTCAGCATCCTAGCAGATAAGTACTCTGTGGAAAATGTGTGAGTTGTTTCTCCTTTCCCTCACATTCCTCAAAGGCCAGAAGTGCTGGGTGCACTTTGCTATGTCATACAGGTATGGCCTTTGCGTACATGACGCACACACAGCCTTTGACAAGGCCTTTAAATGCAACTCCAGCTTCCCACTTTCCATTTGGCACTGTAGTACACCATTTGGATGTTGTGCAATGCATTGGCCTCCAAATGTTATACCTGCCTCTTGTCAAGGTAGTGGGATGTGCAGAAGGGTGAGGCCATTTACCACAAAACTTATCAGTACTTTCCTCTTGTTGGTCAAACCAGAGATCAAGACTGGCCTGGAAGTTTATAGAGTTTCTTAACAGCAGTAGGACCAACTCTGTCCTACTGTTAAGAAACTCTTACTGCTCTGCTGGCTCTCCTTGTAGTTCCTACCTAGCCAGAGCCAAGCAGTGGCATCACACCAACTCCTTGTCTTAAATCCCATGTTCAGGACCTGCTTGAGTCTTGGGACATGTGACCCAGTGGGAGATGGAAACTTTCCAAAACGTACAGTGAAGATGGCACTAAAACAGTGCAGAACATTCTTGTTAGACTTTCTTGCGTATATTGCTTCTGTGGAGTTTTGATTCTACACTCTAACATGTGGTCTGATAGACATAGTATGTCAATATGCAGTGGAAGCCAGTGGTTTCTGTATCATGTCCACATAGTATGTGTATTTTCCTTATTTCTCATTCAGAAATGAAATCCAAGTAGAAAATTACCATATTAGTCAGCTCTTTTCTTTACAGTTTTTACACCTGTGTGATTCCACATGATGAATACATCCTTACTGAGTACACAAAAGGATTATTATTTTGCCTTGGTTGACGATCAGCTACCTGTTTTTCTGAATGACATCTCTTACTGGCTACTGAGTTAAGGTTTCAACCTCTTAATCTTTGTTGTTTTGACCACACTTCCTTTTCCCCTTGTAGATTTTATGGGCAGCAGGTTTGTCCTGATTATCATGTTCTTCAAAACAAAAAAATGAGTCCCATTATGTTATGTGACCTCAGTTGCTGGATCATTTTTCTTTCTTTCAACCCATCATCACTATTGTACTTTGCCTTGCATCTCTGTTGCATTTAAAATTAAATTGTAAGCTTGTTCAGACAGATTTCATGTTTTTGATAAAATGCCTGTCTGTGGAATTTCTTGTTTGAGACCCAGAGAAGTAAACACACATATTACTCAAATGGTTTTACTTACAGTTTCTTATGTGTATTTACAGCTGTAAAATTACAGTTATTTGTGAGAACATAAAGCAGCATGTTTGCTTTCAAACATCTTTTACCAAAATAATTACTTTACACTCTACCTTCCCTACACAGATGTTTAAACTATTTTCACACATTACATCTCTGTCATTATCAAAATAAGTACTCTTCATAAGTACTCTTTACAACCAACTGAAAGCCTACAATCAGAATATGCTTTGCTCGTAATAACTAGGTAAGGAAACTTTAAAAGATTTTTTAAAATAATCTATTTGCTCCTGAAATGTGTATTTGAATATTATAGAGACAAGCTTTCAACAGGCCTCCACGTTAGTTGCAAAACCTAATCAACAGCTTTAAACCATTCATAAAAATGCATCAAGGATGACAACCTGACACATTCAAAGTGGTCAAGCTGTCATCCTAGAGCTGACAGTATTCAGAAAGGGATCACAGTCAAATTCTTTCCAATTATTATTGAAGTTGGGAAAAGCAACAGCATGTCAAGTCAGAAGACAAAGGGCTAATTTACACAACTTAATTGACATACTGAGAGCGTGAGTAGAGAAGACCACCAACAAATTTGGCGAGTGGTAATGTGGCTGAACCATTGCTTCATGATGTGTCCAACTTACTGCTCACCTCCACATTTATTGTACAATTCCTCACCTTACTTTTTGCTCACCAATTTTCATGAACACCACTGGCATGGTAGCTATTGCTTGTATTGATGTCAAGCTGGATGTGGTCTGCACAGAGATGGCAGTGTACAAAAACCAACTGCAAAGATGGAGCTTTTAGAACACTGTTAAAGCATGTGAAAGACCTAATTCGGAGTAGCATATGACTAGTATAAGAGCTAGAACCAGTATAAACAGCAGCAGCAGCACTTATGCATGCTAAGTGTCACTTAGGTTGCAGTCTAGACATATTATGAAGCTACCCTGTGAAACCATGCCAAGTTCAGCATTTCCCACTTCAGCCACATTCTCAGTTTGATTGTGTAAACTTTTCCTAAGAAGTTTCATTATGAACTTTTGTTATATTTCTCCACTGGCCATTACCTAGAAAGCTCTGAAGTAAGTACCACAGTGAAATGCATAACAACCTCTCTTTACATTTTAATATGGTGTGATAAATGACCAAGATGTCCTGCATTATGGAGGCCATAGTGTTCCACAGACCACATTTTCTTATATTGGCCAAGGGAAAACAGTAATCTACTCCATTTTATGGGAAAAGAGAAAGACCCAGAGGCTCTTGAAAATTACTGATGCAAACTTGGCAAAGCTTGGTTATCCCTGCTTAATATCCAGGGATTCCCATCAGGATTCTAACAGTTTGCTTTTATAGAAAAACTTCTTTGAACAAAGTTAACTCTTACATGTAGCTCCAACGAAGTGACGATAGGTCTTATGGGAACCTAGCTACTCTAACTAGAGTTTACTGTAGAGCAAAACATTCCTTTAACATCAGAGGGTATTTACTTCTCCAGCTCCAGTAGGAAAATAATAAAGACAGCTACAAGTATAAGTGTCTAGATCAGCCTTAGGTCCCCAGACATTGCTGAACTGTAAAACCCATCATCCCCACCCATCATGGCCAATGGTAAATGGTGATGGGAGCTGTAGTCTAAACATCTGGGGACACAAGTTGGTGAACAATAGCCTAGTTTATAAATCGTACCAGAAAAGACTCAAGAAACTAAGTCGGCTGAGTGGGTATGTATATGGAGACAGGAGTGGGGAAGAGTGGAGAATAAGCAGTTAATGTTCAAGGGAAGGGGGACAGCTCTTCATATTTCACACTGAGGATAGGACACGAAGCAATTGTTTTAAACTTCATGGAGGTAGACTGACCTACAACACCAGGAAGACATTCTTAGTTTCAAAAACTGTTCAGCCTGAACAGTGAGGTGGTGGAAACGTCCTACTATTGAAGAACCGTTTCCACACTGATTTGACGGCTGAAGAACCAGCATGTAATATAGAATGTAGGGTATCAATGTCAGGGTTCCTGGATGCCTTGAACAACTCCTTAAGGATCTCTGCTCCTTAACCTTCATTTGTTTGCCTTCACCTTCCCAGTAACATGGGGTTTAGGCTGTAGATACAGGGTGATTGGCACACCAGACACTTGAGGTTTAACACAACAGTTTACTGGTATAATAAAACAATCAATATACAAATATAGGTATTTAGTCAATAGAGCTGAGTGGTACAAAGGCATTTTAAAAAGTTGCAAAATTAAGTCCTTTACCCTAGCTGCATTTAGGCTTCTCCCAGCTGCTGCTTCCTCATGCTGTTGTCATTTCCTACTCTCACCCCTCTAACCCTCTCACTCTTTTATATCCTCTTCCCCCAAAACAGAAAGTGTTGTTTGAAACTTGAAGAAATGAAACTTAATTGGAGAAATGAAAGTTAACCAAGGAAACGAATCTTAACTAGAGAAATGAAACTACTCCCAACAGAAAAACCCCAGGCCTCTAAATCTGACATTATTACAGTGCCACTGTAGGCCTCAAACCTTCACAATCAGCCAGGACTATTGCCCTGTGCAAATGTCAAGAATGCACCTAGAATATCCCCAACACTCCACTGCTGCTATTACTTTGCAAGGGGAGGCCAGTAATGGTGGAAAATGTTTGTCTTCAGGGAACTTTGCCAGCCATGATTGATCTTCTCATCAAAGAGGCTCTGGTAAGCTTCCAAGAAACCAAACTGTTCCTAGGAGCTTAGTCCATTGAGCTCCTGCCAGTTATATTATCCTATACATTCTTCTTTCTAGAGGTTGCATTGAAATTACTTACTGTTTGGGGTGGGGTGGGGTGGGAGAAACATTTTTTTCCAAGTCAAAGGGCCTTGTCTTTAGGTGATTTTTGGCAATGCCCACAAAACATGTTTGCCTATTTGTGTAGATTCCTTTCATGCACACACACACTTTTTCTCTCTCTCAGAATTGACTTCATGTGCCCACAGTGACATTACCAGATAAGCAAATCTGACTGGTTATCTAATGTTGTCATGTTATCACATTTACTACATAATCCCTAATTGGATGGGCCATCTATGTAACCCCCAAAAAAGCAATGAAGGGGAGGGAGGGAGGCGTTACTGAAGTAGAGGAATGAATGGCTTCAAAAAACATTGAGGAAAATATGAATGGTCTGACAAAATAGTAATATTTGGAATTCTTCCAACTCGAAACCTTCAAACAGCTAATTACGAACTGAAAACAAGATAGGAGAATATTCAGTGCAGCCCTAATCCTGTATTATGCAAACCAATTGAAAATGCAAATAGTTTGCAAACCAAATTGCATTCTCAGAATGTCTCCTTCTCCCTGCCCAAAACAAGTATCACTATCTCCTCCATCAACTTGGCTGTACAACTATTAGCAAATCTTATTCATGTACTAGTGATAGCTCGAAGTGCTCAGGCCTGGGTTCCATGTTGACCAAGGATAATAAACAATTGAGTTCACTGGAGTCTGAAAGATTTGCTATAGGTTTGTGCTGCCTACTGAAAGACTAGAAGAAATACAGTAGACTTGCTATTTACAAAGAGTTACTGGGTGTTCAGGCTTGAGACTGACAGGTAAGCAAACCAAACTAGATAGAAGGATTAAAACCTTGGCAGAAGAGGAAGAAGAGGTGTGTTGGATCGGACCAAAGGCCTATCTAGTCTACTCCCAACAGTAGCCAACTAGATGCCCCAATGGGACATCCACAAGCAGGATATGAATATAACAACATCTTCCTGCTCATGCTACCCAGCAATTGGCATTGGGAAGCATACTGTTCTGATACTGGCAGCAATATACAGCCATGATGCCTAGCCATGATTGATAGCCTTATTCCACATGAATTTATCTAATCATCATTTATTTATTTATTAAGTTATTTGTATCCCACCCTACATCATTGGGATCTCAGGGCAACATACAGATAAAATCAATTAAAACAGCATAAAACAATGAATAACGTACACAGCTAAAAACAAAGTAACTATTAACGAGTTAAAACCAGTAAAAAATTAAAACTATGTGCAACTTTGAAGCAAATTTAGCCCTCAAAGGTTTTAATAAGTAGTGATGTTTTAACTTGGTGCCGAAACAAGGCCGATGTCAGTGCTAGTCAGGCTTCCAAGTGGGGGGCATGCCACAGTTTTTAAAGCTGTCCAAGTTGGTAAAATGTGTGAATGGAAAGAATAGAGATCAGGACAAATGGAAAGTACAGTATCTTGGTGGTATAGTTAACTCCCATACACCCACAACCAGTATGATCAATGGTCAATAATGCTGATAGTTACAGTCCAAACCATCTGGAACGCACAAGGCTAGGGGAAACTGGCTCAGAGCCATGGAGGCATGCCCATCACTGAATCTTACTGACTGTAATGCCCCTGCAACTTCAGACTTTGGAAAGCGTCCATCCTATATACACTCCCTACTGTAAACACTCTTATGGCTAAATTTTGTGATTCTCACTAGTTTCATCATGCACCAAATACCACATACGCAAAGAGTGAGTTCTTTTGACTCATCTGACCTAGAAAGAATATAAAACCATCGTTTAAGATTTGTTTGCCCAAATTAAATTAATACATACGGTTAAAAAAATCTGTGTGTAAACACTGAGGGTTGCAATTCTATGCACTCTTAATTAGAAGCAATTTATATTGTATGGGTCTTACTTCCAAGTAAATGCATGTAGGATTGGGATGCAATGGAAATCTGATTAAGTTAACTAAAATGCTGAAATAAAACATACAAGGATGAAAAGATGGCAGTACATTTGGAAATGCAGGCCAGTAGACAGTAGTTCACCCTTGCCAGGGGATCAGAATAATTTGAAGGTTATGGCAGATGTGCTATTTAAGTGGAAGAAACAACACAATTCACCCTATTGCATGGTCATGAAAAATATTCTGTTCTAACTACATTCCTTAGCAACCTTGCCAATAACACAGACATGTTGACCATTGTAGCACCAGTCTGAGCTTTCTATTTGCTTCCCTCCTTACCCCCTTCACTGAAGTTGCATTGCTCTAACAGATTTTTCTCAGTTTCTTAGTGACATACTATGTATGTTTACTCAGAAGTAAGTACTCAATGGGGCTTACTCCTTTGTAAATGTGTTTGGGGTTGCAGCCTTATGATACACCCAAGATCCCATAAAAAACAAGAGTAGTGAATATTGGATTACCACCTTGGTCAACACCTCCCTCTTGGATTGCATGATATCTCCATCTTTTTAATATAACAGGTTATTTCACTATCTCATATAACTGTTTCTTGTCAACATACAAACATGTATTAAAATATTTTGGAAGTCAGTTAAGCTACAATCCTATGCCTGGTTAGACAGGAAAAGTCCTATAAACTACATGCTGTCTGAGGCATGCTGGGACTGCATCCTTATTTATGTTGTAATCACACTTAATGGTGTCCCCAAACTCAGTTGGCTGTCTAATTCTAAAATATGACAAAATAGATCCAAATCTCAAGCACTACTAAACATGACAGCTGATGGTTACTCCAATAGAACAGATTTACATAGCTGAGCTATTTAGAAAAATTATACCTTCTGTGCAAATGTCTAATTTTTCATCAGAAAAGAAGGAAATGTTCCAGGCCCTTTTTTGAACACTAAATTATACAGCAGGTACTTTTGAATCATTTCTCCCACTGACAACTGCAAGCAATGGCAACTGTAACCAGCCTTCATACTAGTAACCTTTATAGAAAGAAATGTACATCTTATTTCCAAATATTCTCCAAAATATTCTCCCTACAATACATTAATTTTTAAAATATATATTTTAATAATGAATTGGGTAAGGAAAACTGAAATCCTAAGAATCCTTATCTGGAAGGAACATTTTTTTTACTGAAAAATAGGACTTACTTCCATTTAAACACTGAATGGATGACTTTTTGATGTTTCACATCAACCACAAACTATTTCAGCGAAGTGGGAATACACTTTACCACTGTTCTAAGATCTCAGGACAGACACATAAGAACTTCCTCCAACAGAGCCTTGAATTCATTAGTAAGAAAAAAACCCCACAAGACCTAGCTTCGCTGCAAAGAAAAGGGTGTAGAATTGCTGTAGAATTGTGAATGGGCCATATTCCGTATGAAGCTGTAATGTACTGTATCAAGGACAGCTCCTTAGAATAAAGATGGGCCTTATTTTTTAAAAGTGTGTCTGTGTGTGTCTTTAAAAGGGTCTCTGGGTGACCCTCACTACATTTTAAGTGTCTATACATGGCAAAGGTTCTGTTCAATGGCCAAGCTGATACACTGTCATGTGTGCCAGCCAGCCACAACAAAAGGTTATTTTTTCATAGACCTAACTGCTGCCTATTCAGTCTGCTTCAGGCTCCTGATGAAGGCAGGTGTTGCCTTTGAATGCTGAATTTATAGGGTAAGATACCCAAACTAGTTGATTTCTAAGATACCACAGCTGTCGGTGTGCCCTTTCTGCTACAGGGAACATTTAAAATGAATTGGGTACTTTTCTAGGACCCCCACATAAGAATAAAACTGTGTCAGGCAAACGATACATTTGTAAAAACAAAACAAAAACCAATAACTGAACCCATTTGCGTTTGGTGTAGCATCTTTTATATCTCAAGGAATCGGGCTTACTGCCTTTTACAGCAGTGTCTTCCTGTGCAGCTAAGGACATGCTTCCACTTTTTATCACAGCCACTCGCATGTGACTCGCGAGGAAAGAAGAGCACGTGCGAATGAGCCATCCGAACTCTTGGTATCAACCCATGCCAACTCAGGTACATGTGCATTTCCGCGGGGAAAGTTCACACGTTCGGTTAGGTGTCATCACGCGACAAGTCATCAAATGATAAGCATGCACGTGTCAATCAGCAGCAAGGCGCTGCCTTCAGCAGGCAAGCCAGAATGACAAACTAACACCCCTCTACTCAACGCCCCCCCCCAGCAGCAGATTCTGCTCCCCCGCCCGCCGACCCAGCCCTCACACGGCGACTTGCTAACCGCTGAGCGAAGCGCTGAGGCGTCAGTTGCTGCTGTTTTGCAAAGTCGCTCCCCTCGTGTGCATGCAGCCCAGACTCAGCCCCGCAAAGTTGGAGCCCGTCATTCCCTGGTGAGACTCTGAAACAGATGGAAACCCATTCAACCGCCTCGCGGGGTCCGGTCGCCCAGCTCCGCTGTGTCTGGGACACAGGCCCGCAATACCGGGGAGGTGTGTGTGTGTGAGCGAGCGAGCCGGCCGGCGTCCCTTCACTCCCGTGGGTGGGTTGCAACTTGCGCCGCCTCCGAAGGAAAGGAGGCAGCTGCTGCTCAGCCTCCCACGAACGCCTCGCTGGCCGAGGGCTGGGTTACCGGCGCCGCCGCGGGGGGTCTCCGGCTGTCTCCTGGGCGGCGGCGCCCCCGCGGGCTCCCGCCGCCCCTTCTGCACCAGCGCCGGCTCGCGCTCGCCTCTCCCGTTAGGGGGCTCCCTCGGCTCGCCCCCGGCCGGCCGGCCGCCCGCCCCGCTTTCCTCCCCTCGGCCAGCCAAACTCACCTGGCCGTTGCCGAAGGCGTAGTAGCCGCGGGAACATGTCCCTTTGCCCCTCTGCCTCAAGAGCAGCCCGCGTTCCCGGCCGCCGCTGAGCTCCGCCGGGCGCCCCGGCATCGCATCCTCTCCCGCCCAGCCGCAGGCCACCGGTGCGCCGCGTCCCCGCCGGCGGGGAGAGACGACGAGAGTGCGCGAGGGCCGGCTCGTCTCTCTCTTCGCCCTCCTTGCTTGGCTCGTTCGGGTCTTCCGCCCTCCACGCCCCACCGGCAGCCGGCGCGCTCTGCCCTGCTCGGCTGCAGTCGCGAAGGTTTCTTTCCCCTCAACGACTATTCTGCCGGCTGCACCGCGCAGCGGGCTTTAAATATCAGACGCGGAGCGCAGACCATCCCGGCCCCGGCAAGGAGCGCGGCGCTCTGCTTTTTCCAGCGCCTGCTGCCGGTGCGGCTCAGAGCTGGGCAGAAGGCGATTACGCCCCGGCGAAAGGCAGCGGCTGGATCCCATTTCAAAACAGAGCGGGGAGGGAGGAGCGGGGAGGGGAGAGAGAGAGAGAGACGTGTGTGTGGCGCGGCTTGTTTTTTTGTTTTTGTTTTTTTAAATAAGTTAATTTATTTCCAGGAGGATCCTCCTCCCCATCTTTGACGCAATCCCCAAGCGGCTCAGAGGGGGTGGAAACCTGTTCCACCGGCCCCCCCGGCATTTGTTCAAAGTCCAAGTAAAGCAGCCGAAGCAGCGACGGGAAAGACTTTGCTATTCAGCGCTTCACCTTATCCGAAAGCCATGGTGGGTAGTGTAAACCAAACATCGCAAGTCGCTCAGAAACACACCGACATATTGTCCTGTAAACTTATTTCTAAAAAGGAATCTCTCTCCCACGCGCACACACGGATTTCCTCAACTAAAAGCCCCCCCCCCGTGTGGCTAACGGATAAGACAACCCCCCTCCCAACATATCACTATGTGACATGATGGACAAAATGAAGGTTTGCTGTAAGAGAAAATGTCCCGAGCATCATTAAGTCTTTCCTTGAGAATAAACAGAGCACATTCCCTCTTTTTGTTGGAAGGTGATCTCTAATTAAGATATGAAAGGGAAAAAAAATTCATAGGTGTAACTTGGTTCTTACTAGTATTTTAAAGGCACCATATCTATATCTATCTTAACTCAATAGCCAAGCTGCAAATGATTATATTGTTGATCGTCTAGTTTCTCTGTTGTTGGAAGGCTAGATTGGTGATGATGGTTGTTAAGGAAGAAACGCTTTGGGGGGAAATAGGCTTCCTTTATGGTATTGCCAGATGTGGTACCTAATTATAAGGCTTGAGCATAAGCTCCTTCAGTAGAGATGTGCAGAGATACAAGACTGGGCCTGATCCTGAGTGTAGCCTCTGGGCCCTAGCAACATAAATATAGAACAGTAGAGCAGGTTTGGGGCATGGTGCTGCTGTAAGGTGTAAAATAGTGCATGAGAGCATTTCGCAGGTTCCAATCCCTATCAGGAAATACATTTAAATGGGGTTCGATCTAGCCAGAGTTGAGTACATTTCATAGAGTATTGATGATATACTCAAGTATCTCCTACTGCAAACAAATTATAAAAATGGTTACTTTGGGCTGGATTACATCCAAGAAAAAGGATGACCTACGTACTGTGCAAGGGTGTCACAGGATTTTGTTTAAATAGGCAATGAATAGAAAGGGCGGGGTGGTGGTGGTTTAATTTGAATAGGATGTGCATGCTCAGGTGATAGATGGTGTTTCTAAAGGTTAAAATAAACCATATAGGCAATACTAATAAGGATGATATATCTTTTGTTTAAAGTGGGGTTGTTGTTTTTTTGGAAAAACATTAACTTATGTAGACTCTTACTCTGCATAATTTGTGGGTTAGTTCCTCTCAACATCTACTTACCACCTAACTCATAATTTGCTTGATAAAATCTTTGGACTAAAGAAAACTTCTTAATCTTCCTCTCCTTGGGGTTTATTATGGTATTTTACATGCAATAGTTTGCACCCTTCCTCCACCTAGAATGTTGGACTACAGATATGTTAGACTACAACTCCCATCACCCCCAACCAGCATGGCCATTGGTTGGGATGATGGGTGTTGTGGTATGTTCAGATTTGTTGAACCACGTGGGGGAAGACTGGTTTATGGACAAACGGAAAAGTTTATAAAGCTTCATAATACACAAGATTTTCACCTTATGAGTGGTTGCCATAGTGGAAATGCAGAAGAAGGAACTGATGTGTGTGCACAATAACTACGTTATTGAAGTAGGACAAAATGGAAGAGAGCTTTAAAATTGTACATTCTAGTCAATACTGGGTTTTACAACCAAATTACAGACATAAGGTGGGGGTGGAAGGTAAGTGCCATGTGAAAATGGCCCACAAGGGGATAGTGAAATATTATTCTTCAGTTTTAAAAATAAAACACCATTGCTGCAACAAATTTGCCTAAAAACACAGGGAAATGGTAACAGCAGGAAACAGAATCTGTATGCCTTCATAACTATGTTTTATCCACTGCATGTACTTCTCCAAAAATATATTTATTGATATTTGAAAGGGGAAAAGGATAGTGTTGTCAATCAATGGTTCTGCTTTTGGGCAAAGGTTTGTACTACCTGATTATTTGCCTCTTCCAATCATATCATGAACAGTGAGCTCCTCATCATTACATAGGGAAGTGTTTTTAAATGCTGAATTTGTTTAATTAAACAAAACAAAAACAAACAAACCAAGCATCCAGCAATAAGCAAAAGAGCTTAAAATAGAATATAGTAATGACATAATCACTAATGTCATCAGTAGAACTTCCATTTTAACAAAATTTACAGATTTTCTCAGCCAGTACATGCAATTCAAATCAATGTTAATGGAAGTTATACAAGTGCATTAAAGGGATAATGCACCCCCTGGTTGGTAACAGGCCTGCAAAGTTAATAGGGCTTTCCACTGAAGTGAGAGGGCCTAGCTGACTTGCTGGCATTGTTGCAAAGAGCCATGGAAAGTGTGTTAGGTGTGTTTTCAAAATTAGTTTACTCTGGTACCATTTTGTCAGAACTGAGTGACACTACATTAGTAGTTTGAATACATATTTTTACTTAATACCTTTTAGAAATAGGATCTGAAATGCAGTAGAAATAGGCTTTTAAAAACAAAGTTATATTAAATTTAATTTATAGGATAACACAATCACTCTGTACTGGCATGTTGCTTAAGGTGACCATATGAAAAGAAGGCTAGGGCTCCTGTCTCTTTAATAGTTGTATTGAAAAGGGAATTTCAGCAGGTGTCATTTGTATGCATGCAGCACCTGGAGAAATTCCCTCTTCATCACAACAGTTAAAGCTGCAGGATCCCTGCCCTTTTGACCAGAAACAACAGAGGGCAGGGCTCCTGCAGCTTTAACTGTTGTGATGAAGAGGGAATTTCTCCAGGTGCTGCATGCATACAAATGACATCTGAAATTCCCTTTTCTGTACAACTGTTAAAGAGACAGGAGCCCTGTCCTCCTTTTCATATGGTCACCCTAATGTTGCTTCTATGCATACACGAAGTCAAATGCAAAGTGTGTACTTTCAGTGAATTCTGAAAACATTTTGCATTCCACTGAGAGAAGAGCACACAAGCTGAGGTGCTGGGTAGAGAAGATGGGCATTGTAATTCAACACATCTAGAGAGTGGCAGTTTGAGGAAAGCTGCCATAGATTGTTTACTACAACTTATTAGATTGTAAGCCTATGCGGCAGGGTCTTGCTATTTACTGTGTTATCTGTACAGCACCATGTACATTGATGGTGCTATATAAATAAATAATAATAATAATAATAATGAGGTAACACGGTATAATATTTATGTAATCGCAAATAAATTACATTATGGAATTTAATGTCTCCTAATACTATGCCTGCAGTCCTCTGCACATTATATGGCAATAGAATCCACTGAATTCAGTGCTTCTGAGTTTACCTGCAACAGATCATGCTGTAAATAAAACTAACAGAACTCTGACTATGAAAGTTTAAATGCCTCAATATAAATGTTAGCGATAACTCATAGTGATGCATATGTGTTGCTAAGTAGCACACTATTGGCTAATAATAATTAGATAGTGCTGGGGAAATCTGGAATCACAGTGAAAGTGGTATTAAATTACTTAGATAATATTGATTAATATGACAACTCATCTAGCTGTTTAACAAAACAGTAATCTATCTTTCTACGATGTCCGGTCACACACACCCCTGAAATGATTAACATACAAAATGTTATTACTGCAATGAAATGGAACCACACATGCTAGATTAATAAATGTATAATTGGGTATTAAAATGATTAATATAGCTGAACAGGAGCAAGTGCAAATCTATACAGAAGATGCAGATGAAATGACCATTTGAATGAATAAAGGAGGGTTTGTACAACAAAGAAGTAATTTCTGAGGAAACCAATCCCCCGGGTTTTGTTTTTTTTTTGATGGGGAGGAGCCTCCTTAAAATCTCCACATAGCTTAAAGGAGAGGTTGCAAAGGCTCAACAAAGAATAGGAAAGATTAACAACCTGATCCTATACATGTTTACTAAGATATCCCACTGAGTTCAATGGGACTTATTCCCAAGTAATGTGCATGGGACTACAGCTTTAGAAACTCCTCTTCTAACTCTGCAAGCACAATTTAAACCTGTGATGACAGAACAGATTTGACATGAGTCAATTTCAGGGTATGATAGTTTTGCATTTTGTATAATTATTATATTAATTGGTTGTGCCTGTTGGGTTCAGGGGAAATTTATCTCTTTTAATAGCACATCCAAACAGTTTACTATACTGGCTGTTGAAGAAGGGTGTAAGTATATATTTTTGGTCAAACTATGGTTTGTATTTTATTATACCCGCTATTGGTTTAATATGTTTCGAAATTTTGTATTTGTTAACTGACTTGCTTACATTCTAAACTGAAAGTTTGTTTATAGATTTATTGTAGTACTAGCTGATATACCTGGCATTGCTCCCCACCCCCCGCAAGATATGTCTGTGAAGTAATCATCTTAAAGTAGTAGGCAGGTGCTTGGCCTGTGAGTTAACTTTTAATTGAATTATATTTGTTTCTTTTTTCCTCTCTCACCCTCACAACAACCCTTCAAGGTAGGCTGTGCTAAGCCTGTGAGATAACTTTAAAACAAATTAAAATTGTTTCTTCTTTCTCTCTCTGGCCCTTTCTACACCATTGTTTTTTGGAGGGATCACCCTGTGTGTCCAAATGACGCACATGGGATCCCAAGAGCAGGGAGGGATGATCCCTCCATTTCCCCAGGATAACTGAGACCTCAGTTATCCTGATTTTACATGCGGTCCTGGCACAATCCCCATGAGTAGTGGGGGTCATCAGAGGGAAAGAGCTGGAATGGTGGGAGTCCAGGGCCATCAGGGGTGGGGTGGGGAGTGGGAGTGGGCCTTTTTTTTAACCTTTTAATTTTCACCGGAGCGCAAGTGCACTCCAGTTCTGTCCCTTTAAAAAAAATGGCGGGTGCAACGCCCCTGATGTCGCACGACCTATTTAGACTGAGGGTGACGATCCCAGAAGCAGTTAAGTCCGGGATCGCCCCCTCTCCCTCCCTCTATACCTGTAGGTGTAGAAAGGGCCTCTCTCTCTGTCTCTCACCCCTGACACATGGCCAGGGCTGCCTTGAAGATGCCACCATGATTTTCCTTGTCCCCACAGAAAATGAAAACTACAACTTGTGGCATGCCTTTGCCTGACTTGCCGAATGGGAGTCCTGCTGCTGAGACTTGGGAAGTGACGTCTGGCCAAGCCAGTCCACAGTGCTCTATGCAATCATTGCCCGTAGGCAGGCCATGAGGGAGCTGGCCGGCTGACTGATGGTTAGCTCAGTTGTTGCTATTGGCAATGGGCCCAGAGCTGTGCCCTCTTTCCCTCCTGCTCCTGATGGTGCCTAATGACCAAGGCAGCCAGCCCAAAGCGTTCTCCCATCAAGCCCAGGAGGGTGAGCCACTACCAGATCATAGTCACCAAAGCCCGATAAGTCTTCCCTCCTGCTCAAGCCATGCTGGAAGTTGTTGCCATAAGGGAAAAGAAAAGCAGTGTACAAATAAATCATGATGATGATGATAAGACAATTTCACAAGAACTCTTCCCTACCGGTCATATTCAAGGGTGTTCATTTGTTTTGAAAAGGAATGAAAAAATGAACAAATAAGCTCCATTTGTACATTCATTGTTACAGACATCAACAAATGGGAATTTCAACAAATGGCAATGAAGCTGATGAAAATGTGTCCATTTGTTCTTAGGTGCTTTTGCAGGCATTGCTTTACACTAGCTCAGCCTTCCTCAACTCGGTGCCTTCCAGACATGTTGCACTACAAATCCCAGCATCTCCAGCCAATATGGCCACTAGTCACGCTGGCAGGGGATGCTAGGAGTTTTAGTCCAACACAACTGGAGGGCACCAGGTTGGTGAAGGCTGCATTAGCTAGAATTCTTTGTACGCGCCACAGAAAGGTCACACACGGGTGGGAGAGAAAGCAGTTGATACTGACAAATTGGAAAACCTCTTGAATTTAGATAGCACATGTTGTGTCCATGCACCTTTTTAAACTGCCTCTAAAATAGGACCCTTTGTCTCATATTTAGCATGTCTGATGCTTTGGAAGGCTAGTAGAACGCAAATGTCATGCCATTTGGATGGATAAGATGTTACACTCAGAAGAAGAATGGCTGGGTCTCCCATTGCGGTCAGGGGGGAAAACCACAAACGAACTCATGAATGAATAAATGCAATTCCAACAAATGGGAAATGAAGCAAATAAAATAAGTGAATGGGAAAACAAACAGTTTCCCCTTGCACATCCTCAGTCATGTCCCTTATCAGGTACTCAAATAAAAAAAAATGAGGGTTCACAGCAGAAGGATATGCCTGCACTGACATGACAGCAGATGGGATCTGGGTATCATCCCAGTAGCATCCATCAGTAGCAGGCCTGCCAGCTTTTGAATCAGCACCTGTGAGTTCTGGCGTGGGCTGGTCCATGAAGTCACGAAGAGTTGGAAGCGACTGAACGAATAAACAACAACCTGTTTTGGAGTCATTGGCTTAATGTAGGCAGCCGAGTCTTCCTTTTCATGCATTCAGAGATGAGGAACTGTGGTCTAGTCACTTTCACTCATAAGCAAACACATTTGGCAATACCAAATTCTTTTTGGGTGTATATTAAATTAACTGGACTATTTGTTAGCTAGGAAGGATTCAGACAGCACACTGAGCCCTTTGAACCAGTTGATCTGGTGAATAATAAATTCAGCTTGCGGTCTAATGTGGAGGTTTGAGGCCCTTATGATTCTTTACCTATGTTACTTTTTGTGGTATGGACTGCAAACCTGCAAACAGCAGCATAGGAATGTCCCAGGAGAAAGAGAGGCTTGAAAAAGAAAAGAGGAATGGAAAGAGGAATGCTGCTGCAGGCACAGTTTAAGAACTTAAGCCTGCAATCATATGCACAGCTACTAGGGAGAAAGTCTCATTAAACTCAGTGGGAATTAATTCTGAGTAAACATGTATAGGATTGTGCTGTAAATGGCTAGCAGCAGCAGCAAAACAACAGTTTGCAATTCTTTGCTTTGGCACTAGATGGCACAAAACAGCATTTTGTATAGGGTTTAAGCATTGGGTGAGTTGTAGAGGTTAGTGTGAACTTGATAGAGAAATCCTTGAATATTCTTATGCATGCATATTTGGTAAAAATGAAAAAAAAATCAAGTTATGAATGTCTTAATGTATAATGCATTGCTTCTAAATACCAGTTAGGTATACTGCTGAATATAATATTTCAGTTCTGTTATGTTTTCCACAGGAGAAAAAAAAAGTCAAAACCGTTTTTAACATCCAATTAGAACATTATGCTTATATACATTGGCAGGAATCAGACCAGGAAAGTTTCCCATGCAACACAGCTTGTGGGGACTGTGTACTTCTCAAAGATCCCAGGCATGGAAATTCACTCTTCTAATTGTCCGTTCCACTCCTGGGAATCCTTAGTCAGTAGGGGCAGTACCAGCACCATTTCCACACCTTGCAAGGTGCTTAACTTCTGGAATGAAAGATGCTGGCAGATTCCAGCCTGCTTGCAGTCCACATCCCATGGCTCAGGAACCCTCTCAACCAATCTATATTTGGTGCTGTCGGACACAATTCTTGGATGGGTGCTGTTTACCCTCGTCTTGACAAAGGCCCCAAAAGACAGCAGCATGGGTGGCAGGAACACCAGAGCACTGGGGAGAAGTGTTATCAGCATCATCTGTGCCCAGGATGACCTTAAACTGTCCCAACGCCATAGTTTGGAATGGAGCTCGTTACCATAAGATAATTCAGATGACTTTAAAGGGGGGTGAGGTTAAACAAATTCCTAGAGGAGAAGGCTATCAATGGCTGTTTTGTAAACCACCCAGAGAGCTTTGGCTATGGGGCGGCATATAAATGTAATAAATAAATAAATAGTCCTGATGCCTCTCCAGTAAGCAGAGGCAGTATGCATATATACACCAGTTGCTGAGGAACATGGGCCGCAGGTGCTGTTGCACCATGTCCTGCTTGTGGGACTACTGTTGACAGCTGGTTGGCCACTTTGTGAACAGAATGCTGGACTAAATGGAGCCTTGGAGCTCCATCCGACGAGCGTTTTATTGGACGCTCATTACTGAGCACTCACGGAGTTTGCTCAGGTCTCTCACATGACGTAGTCTGCCTCCCGCGCCCCTTCTGGCCTTCCTTGTGCAACAACAACAAAAACCTCATTAAGTCCGATGTTTTTTTTAAACTCGGAATTGCTGCTCTCTCCTGCTGTGTGCAGGAGAAGCAGCGCCATTAGAACAGCGAACTCAACGGGCCTCGTGCTCATTCTGTACTTCCTTTTTTGAAAAGAGGAAGTAACTGAGGCATGAAAACACTGGCTGGGAAGCGAAGGTAGGGAGCGTGTTAACCCCCGGTGTGATGGACCTATCTGTCTGATCCAGCATGGCTGTTCCTATGTTCTTTGTGTTGAATGTAAATTGTCTTGGGAATCTTTAGACGGAAAGGTGGAGTATAAACCTTTAAAACCAAACCAACCAACAATCTTTGATTTCTGAGGCCTTGTTACTCAGTACTCAGGAAAAGGCACTCTGTGCCTACCCAAAGGCATGCTCTTTATTACTCCATATCTTACAGAGTGGAGCTCTGATATTAAAATTGGGTTCCAGGGTAAAGGCCTAGTAAGCCTCAAAATAAACCAATTTTTTTGTTTGCTGCAATTCCTGTGGAGAAACTAAAGCATGTCCAGTACATGGCATGTAAGATGCAGTTGCTCCTTTCCGACAAACTCTAATCACCAGCAGAAGTTGTCCACAATATTCTCACGTGTCCTTTTCACACTTGTATTTTTTGAAGTGTACTTCTTCAATCACTATGGGTGCAATCCTAGGTATGTTTAGACAGAAAAAAAGCTTACAGCTTTGCATCAGCCAACCAATTGTAGGCCTTTCCCCCCTATCTAGACATGCATAGGATTGCACCTTAAATTAAACATCCTTTTAAGATTTCCTATACATAGCACAGTAGATCTGCTAATCTTTGAAATTCCACAAGACTCTCTTTTGTTTTTGTTGTAACTGAAGAATATGGCTACCCCTCTGGAACCTAGTTTTTGCTAAATCAAGTAAGCAAATCTGCAGCTTGGTATTTATTGGATATAAAACTGTGTTCTATTAATCCAGATTAATAATTCTCATATCTATGCAATCCCTTTTACATACACAAAAGAAAAGAACTTTTGAAGAACTGCCTGTACATTTGTGAGCATGTATAGACAAATGCAAATTAAAATAATCTTTTGCATGTATCATTACCCAAACTCTACACACAATCATGATAATTACACAATTAATTTCAGCAAGATATCTTGCCTCAGCAGTTTTGTCAATCCATCCCACACGTTGTATTTTGTATACTTGTTCATAGCAACCAGAGCCCTTCCCAGACTTTTGGTAGCAAAAGGATGGAAAATTAAGGACAGTTTTAGTCTTCATTTTCTTATCCTGTCATTAACTAAATAGGGTCATACCACAGTTCATGAATCTGCTGCACATAACAGTGCCCTCGCTCATATTTTATGCTTTCTTTATTCATCTCTTATCTCCTCACACTCTGGTGAGAAGGATGTTTTGTATTTTGTTACTGCCATTCCTTAACCTGTGCATGTGTGTGAGCGGGTACACAAAAAATAACACACTGCAATGGGTGCACATTAATCCTTACAAGAAGTATTTGATTTAGAAAATTAAAGCGTGATGAACTTTACACTCCTGTATCATGATAGTTGCTTTCTAGAAATCCTCAACCTGCTATCATAAGGGCTAAAAGTAGGGACTGTCTGGGTTCATACAACATACTAACCCACACTCAATGGTTGAGGGTGGATTTGTTGTTGAACTGTGGGTTGTTTGTTAAACTTTGGGTTAAGTGTGTTATTTGAACCCAGGACATTTTCCACAGGTTGGCTTGCTAGCAATTCGGTGTGGCTTGTTACCAGCCTGAACAACCCAACAACAGACCATGGGTACTCAAGGTGGCTTGTTGGAGAAAAATAATCCAGACTGCATGGTTATCAAGCCACCTGCAGAAAATTTCCTGAGTTTAGATAAAATGCTAACTCACAGTTCAACAACAATCCATACTCAGCCACTGAGTATGAATTTGCATGTTGTGAACCCAGCTGATGTGGGCAATCACTGAAGCCCCCCCACCCCCACCAACCCTGTTGCACCAGTTCCTGTGTTGAGGAGGAAGGTCTGAAAGAGGATTTACTTGCATAAAAATGGGAGTCCTGATGAGTAAAGCACCATGTCCTAAGTGGATAGTGACAGGTACTGGACTAGGTAACCCTTTGCCATGTTAATTATTTATGATGATGATTAACCATATTTGTACCCCATCCTTCTTCTAATGAACTCAGAGTGGCATACATGAATGTGGGTTTCTCCCCCGTCCTCACAACACTGTGAGGTAGGTTAGGTGAGAGTGTGTGACTGGCTCAAGGTTCATACTGTGTTGGCATCAACCATAGTCTGATGCTTTAAATCACTATACTACACAGACTCTGAATTCAGACAGTTAACCAACAGGCAGCTTACCATGATGTGCATATAAACTAGGGATGTGCTCCGCTTCTCCACGAACCGGAGAAGCAGGAGCGGAGCGGGGGGCTTTGCCTACCCTTAAGGCGGAGGCGAAGAGAGTCAGGGGGGCTGCGGATCGAGGCGAAGAGGATCGCCTCAATCCGGAGCTTTGCCTGAAGGTAAGTGGGGGGGAGGGGGACTAATCTGGCGCTGCCGGCACCGCCATCCATTTGGCGGCGGCGGCGGCAGCACCAGGTAAAGGAGCAGGGAGGAGGGACACTTACCTTCCTCCGTCGCCGGCTTCAATTGAGGCCCCGGTTGAAGCCGGAAGTGAAGGCCGAGGCCCCTTCCGGCTTCAACCGGGGCCTCAATTGAATCCCACGACGGAGGAAGGTAAGGGGACGGGGGCTGGGCCGAGGGCTGGGCTGGGGGCCTGGCGTACCTGGCGCCGCCATCCATGCAGCGGCGGCGGCGCCAGGTAAGGGAGCAGGGAGGAGGGACGCTTACCTTCCTCCGTCGCCGACTTCAATTGAGGCCCCGGTTGAAGCCGGAAGTGAAGGCCGAGGCCTCTTCCGGCTTCAACCGGGGCCTCAATTGAATCCCGAGAAGGAGGAAGGTAAGGGGGCGGGGTGGGTGGGTGGTTTCTCTTGCGCCGCCGCCGCCCCCCATATAGTGACGGTGGTGAAGCCATATCTTGCTCCGCGGAGCGGAGTGGGAGACAGGCGGAGCGGCGCGAAGAGGATCGGGCCCTATCTGGATTTTCCGGATCGGGCCACGAAGCGGATTGGGGGGGTCCGTGCACACCCCTAATATAAACCACTGTATAAGCTAGTCAGTACTCCTCTGATAAGTGATGACTAGACTGCTGCCACCTACTTGCTTCCCCAAATTGTTGAGTATGGATAAATATAGAAAATTCTCATCACTATATACAGAGAGAGCAGGTTGTAGCAGATGACCAGTTTACCCAATGATTCCATTTACACATTGTAGTAAATTACCATTTGGTCAATGATTTTCTATCCCTATGAAGGAAGACTGCAGCTCAGTTATGGAGATCACAGTTAAAGTAGAGTGATGAAAATGTATTTCAAGGCACTAACAAAAATCTGGATCTGTTCCTTTGATTGGAAAGAAGAGAATTCCTTTATTCATGGTCAAACCACTCAAGGTCAACCTTGACCTCCTTGAAGGGTGATCATTGGCTGGAACAAAAGTGGTGGAAAGTAGAGTTGGTTTCCTCCTGAAGTAGAATAATGTAAATTCATCTTCTAAAGACATCTTCTAAAATTTATTCTGCTTTTATAGGAATATTCTGCTTTGGGAGCAAATCAATTCAATGATCCACCACTTTTATTCCAATTGATGATAACATTTTGAATCTAAATCATATAGCACCATCAGTGTGAATGGTACCTTAAAAGGGAGGAAGAGACATGTGCCTGCCCCAAGGACTTACAATCTAAAATTTGTTTGACGCAAGGGAGACTACAGATGGAGTGGAAAGTAAGAAAAACAGGATTAAACAGCAAGAATAGGCATTCATTTAATTTATACATACCTAGGCTTGAAATTTGTTCAGTGTATTTATATAGCCAATCCCATACTTGCATTTGATGAAATGGACTCTGGCCCATGAAAACTTATTCCACAATAAATTTCTTAGTTCTTAAGGTGCCACAGGACCCTTTGTTGTTTTAAATCCCAAACATAGTTTATTACCTTTTCGAATATTTGGTCTACCACCCATTTGGAAATTCCGCACTCAGTAGGTACTTTAAATCTGGCTGTTTCTCATCATTTCACAGTCAACTCTCTTGCTTCTTGAGCTTTATCACACAAGCATTATACTGTGCAATCACTGCGAATTGCATGCAAAGGACTCAGAAGTTTTCCATCTTATAATCTGCTTTGATTGTGAAGTACCCCCATGCATCCTGCCTTAATTGTGCTACAAAGCCAAAAGATTCGCCGTATTTAGCCCCTATATTTTGAGCGTAACTGTGCTGGGGTGCAGGAGCAGGATTTTAAAGAAATGCTTACATCTGTGTAAGCTTTAAAGATAAAGACACCAAAATTGGCACAGTAATAGATATTAGGGAGAGCTTTAAGCATACCAAATTGGAATTGAATTGGGTCATCCGTTGATTTTTTATGATTTTTTTACATTTCCCCCCTTAAACTCACTTCCAGGTATGCAAAGGATCGCTGTCGCCTGGTAGCAAAAGCAACTGTGAAAGCTTAGTGCTATGGGGATAATCCGAGGGAAGCAGGTATGTGGGATGAAGCTCCTTATTGCTCTTTCTAAATTGGAGAAGTGTCTGTACAGCATCTATACCACTGCCAAAACCATGCCGCACCAGATTTCCTCCAGCAGATACTTGGAACCTCCTTGAGATTGTCAGCTACTCAGCCAGGGACAGACAAAAAGTGACCCAGTTTTATAGGTCACCATGTTCTTGAAGAAATTCATTCCACTTTCGATGGCTTTGCATTATTAGATGGGTTTACCTTTGCAACTGTTTTTGGTGAGAGCAGTGTACATAACTCTCACAAGCACACAACCACAGTCTTTAAATTTACTATGATTGAAATGGATGAAATTACTAAGTGCTTACATTAGTACTGAAATATATTTCTACATTAGTAGTATTAAGGGTCTGTCCCTTTAATAGCCTGTGACTATGCTATTAGGAATACTGACAGCTGACCAGGAGATTAGAGGGATCAGCACATGTGCTGCAGTCCATATGAGGGCTGACTGCCCGGGGATTGCTGCACAAAAATTCACACAACCTGTTCCTCTCTTTTTATTTTCAGATTCCTTCTTTATGCACTTCTAGTTATAAAGCAGCAATGCAGTAAACTGTCATCTCGGTCTGGACAGCAAAGTTGCCTTTTGGGTGTCTTCCTCCCTCCCTTTTAAATTTGCTACAGGAAGAGAAACACATATTTTAATAATCCTACAAATACATTTTTAAACCACTCTTCCCCTACCATCCATAAGTGATGAACAACAATATAAATAGATAAACATCAGCAATAATAATAACCATCTACAAAAATAGCAACAATGCATTTATACCACTGACATCCTAAAGAAGCCATCCAATAAATCCACCAAACAACAGTTAAGAGCCTCTAAAAACAAGAACTCATCTTGATCCCCAAACACCTACAGGTTCTCTTCATTAAGAAAATCCCCCAGCGTCCTTACCAGGTCTTGGATCTTTGTGCACATTTTTGAAATTGTACCCATTTTTGGTATGCATCCACCCAAAGCATGTTTGTAGACATTTCTGAAATGTATGCATGTTTCTTTCCCTGCTTTTTAAATGTCTGCATTTTATTGGACACGGTTTTCCTGTTCCATGGAAAACGTTGCAGGTCCTGAAATGTACAGATTTTCAAATGCAAAGTGGATTGGCGAAATCTGCAACAACAAAAAATGTGAAGGAGCATATTTTTCACACATCCTTATTGGGGTGTTTGTGTTTACTCCCTGACTATGTGGTCTCCAACATGGGGCCCATGGGCACACTTCTTGGCACCCCCTCAATGCTCCCTACCCCTCCTGAGTTTTATTTTAATTCCTAAGAATTTTAAATTATTTTTTAACTGGGAGGCCGGCATTCTGCAAAGTGAAGTGCTGCCCTTCAAGACCAGCTTTATTTGAGTTCAAAAGAAAAGCTTTGTGTTTTGGAGCTCAGCTCCCACCTCTGCCTTATATGTAGGTTTTTGGGGAAGTTACTTTTCTTTTAGTCTCACCAGTTTGTCTTGTGGACCATCCATGGTATTCTCTTAAAATTCCAAATGTGCCCACTGATTCAAAAAGGTTGAGGACGTAACTGTCCTTCAGTGCCACTTATGTGTGCACTGGAGGACAGAGTGCATCTCTGTTCCAAGAGACTAAGGGTGCCATCTATACTTCTCTACTCAGAGCATCAGAAGTAAGTCCCATTAAGTTCAATAGGACTTATCCCCAGGTAAGTAAGTATGCACACTTCTCTGGGATTAAGGCATCAAGAAGGATGCAGACAACTTAGAGGGGGTTCAGAGGAAGGCAACAAGGATGATCAGGGGTCTGGAAACAAACCCCTGTTTGGAGAGACTGAATGACAATGGAACCAGTTACCTAGGGAGGTCGTGGGCTCTCCCATACTAGAGGTAATCAAGATGCAGCTGGACAACCATCTGTCGGGTATGCTTTAAGGTGGATTCCTATACTGAGCAGGGGGGTTGGACACAATGGCCTTATAGGCCCCTTCTAACTCTACTATTCTATGATTCTATGAACACAGTAGGATTACTTCTGTGTAAAAATGCATAGGATGGTTTTGCACATGGCTCAACATAAAGAAATGTAAGAAATGAATTCTGGCACCACTACAGAGAATGTGCTGCTCTGTACATTTATAGATCTAATGTCACATGTATGCAAAACTCAGAATAGTGCCCTCTTTACCACCCCAAATATATTTTGTAATCAGGGAAGCTCTTTGTCCCCAATGTTTCACAAAATACAAATTACAATTCAAATGTATCCAAAGTACAGAACTAGTTTTCAATCACCTGCTTTACTTTGTAAAACCTGGAAATTTTTATTTACTTACTTTACATGTGCTGAAGTTAGAGATAATTATTTCAGTATCCTGGCATTTGGGGGCTTTAAAATAATTAATTTTCTTAGTTTCAACCAGTTGTAAACATCACATAATTACCCGTTTGGGTGATTTTATTAATGTAAATTGTTCTACAGACTCCCAACTGGTCTTTCTTTGTTATTCAACATTGTCAGAGAGTTATTAGATGCTTTAATTTCTCCTCTCATTTGAAGAGGTGGCAGACACTCATCATTTGCTCTGCACTCACAATGTCCTCCACTTTATTTGTCGTTTAAGAAAGAAGTAATCATCATTAGAGGCAGCAAGTATATTTAGGCAAAAACAGACTGAGACTGATTGGGCCTTTTAAAAACATAATTCTGCACATTTCTAAATTGTATTGCATAGCCATGGCATCCTTTCGGCTTAAAGACTGCGTAAGCCTCACAGAATGGGTGATATCTTATAAAAATCAATGACAATTTTACCACTGAGGTCAATTTTACCACTGAGGTCAAAAATCAATGACAATTTTACCACTGAGGACAGATAAAAGGATCTCCCCCCCCGCCCCCATGCAGCACATAATTAAACTATGGAATCCACTTCTACAAGAAGTAGTGATGGTGAGCAATTTGGATGGCTTTAAAACAGAACTGGACAAGTTCCTGGAGGAGAAGGTTATCAATGACTACTACTCATGATCGCTATATTCTACTTCCAGTATCGGAGGCAGTACGCCTATGTTCCCCATTCAATTGCTGGGGAACGTGGGAAGGAGGGTGTTGTTGCACTCATGTCCTGCTTGTGAGCTTCCCATGAGTAGCTGGTTGGCCACTGTGTGAACAGAATGCTGGACCAGATGGACACTTGGTCTGACCCAGCATGGTTCTTCTTACGTTCTTATGATCCTGCCATCTCCTCATGCACTGAAGGAAAGATTGAGGGGGCTATAGTGAACCTTCCTATGAGGAAGCTTCAAATGTCATGAAAATGAAAAACAATTACATTCCCAGAAAGCCTGCATGATATCAGTTCCCTTACTTAGTTCAAATGCCTTCACAACATCTCTCTTTTCCATGAATCCTTCAGTACAACACCTAAGGCCGTAGCTAGACCTAAGGTTTATCCTGGGATCATCCAGGGTTCGCCCCTGCCTGAGCACTGGATGCCATGTGTGTCACCTAGATGAACAGGTTTGACCCCTGGACGATCCTGGGATAAACCTTAGGTCTAGCTACGGCCTAAGTCTCAATATCATACCATAGCCCGGTCTAAATTATAAATAATTGTAATAAATGTATAGTTTGCAATGTCTAAGGCCATGGCTAGACCTGGCCTATATCCCGGGATTGTCCCGGGATCATCCCTGTCCATCCAAATGACACACAGGGGATCCTGGGAACAGGCAAGGGTGACCCCTCCATTTGCCTGGGATAATCCTTAGGACTAAGCCTCCTTCCATTTTCCTGCTTTTCCTCTATGGTCTCTCCTTTAGCAAATATCAGACTATAAGGTCCTTCATGCAGGGACCTGTCTTATATTTTGCTTATTGATGGTTCTATATAAATAATAAACAACTTTCCTCTTTACTGTATTGCTGAGAAAATTAATGGTGTATAGATTGTTAATGCTTTGTACCTTAGGAGTCCATTATTGCTTTATTAATACCAGCAGCTTCATGGAAAACCAAATTCTTCCAAAGTAAAGGGCTATGTATTCCAGACACGTTAGGGAGGCAGCCTAGGCATTGTGCCAGGATATATTGGGAGTTTTTTTTCTTGTTGCTGAGATGCCTTGATAATTTAGTAATCACGGCTGGAGGAACAAGTCATCTTCAGACCTGACTTAATCTTTCATCCTGATCTGTAGACCCAGATAATGGTAGGGACAATCACAGATGCATGTTTAGAATGTGTAGCTGAAGCTCCTGCCCATTTGGTTTCCAGAGGAAATAACAAAGCTTGAGTGTGAAAACTTCAGTCATTGTGCAATTTATCATTTCAGAAAGCAACATAGACTGAAATGATGGATTATTATATCATTATATGTTTGCTGATGAAATATTGTTTCATAGTGTATTGTATTTATGTTTAATAAGATACTGACAAGGTGTTGTGCAACAAAGAATGGCTTGAATTTGTGGTAAATGAACACAATGAGAAATGAGAAAATATTTGAGCATTTATTGCAGAGCATACTAGACCAGCCTTCCTCAATCTGATCCTCTATAGATGTTTTAGACTGCAACTCCCATCATCCTTGATGACTGTCCATGCTGGCTGGTTGGCCACAATAGGGGCTATAGTCCAACACATCTGGAGGGCACCAGGTGGGGGAAGGCTGTACTAGAGATTTCTACCTGTATCATGCCACCTCTACACACATACATATGCAACAGAGTGTGGCTTGGGTTTGCAACTTGCATAGTATCTTTATTGAGCTTCATCTAAAAGGGGGTACAAGCTAGAACTTTTATAAAAGATCTGCCTTTTGCCCTTCTCAATAACCCATGGCTTGAACCATTCAGGGGGCAGAATCCAATGGTATTCCTACCTAGATTTATGGGAATATCATGGGATACTATCCAGGCTTCTATGCTCTTAAGGTATTTCACTGTAGTAAACTGCTCATATTCATTGCAGATGGCAGCATATATAATGTAGGTTAATCTGTGGCAGTTTATGATCCATGGACAATACTACCCTAAAGCAGGGGTAACTGGAAGGGACATCCTCATTTGTTTCAGATCTATAATCTAAGTGTTTCTGCTTTAGAATATGTTTTGTTTGGATGGCAGCTGTATCATGTGATTACACTAAAAAGAAATACTGAGGTTGTTCAAGACGCAACCCCGAATTATACTATACTGCTCCTGTATTGCTAACATGCAGGTTAAGCCAAGATAGAATCTTTCTAAGAGCTGACACAACTGTCACATGTAGTTACTTGCCTGCTATCATGACTAGCACAATGCAGATTATATGCATAAACCATTTAAGAGCAATTTAATATAGCACATTTACTGTTCTGCTGTCAACCAGATGATGTTAGTATGGCATAACCACTGTTTTGGATCAAACCACCAGATTAAAGTGTAATGGGGAGGTTTTTGAAATTGCACCTTATTTTCTAACAATTTGCACAACATCTGTATGTACACTTCCTACAGCTACTTCTCCAAATGGATAATTTAACAATTTCCTCCAAATTATAGAGCAATTTCTGGTCTCCTCAATATGGAACCAGGGTATCTCCCTGTGGATTCTGAGATTCATGAGTAGGCAGAATTATCTCTAGTGGGCATACAAAGACCAAATTAACATCATGTCAGAGCAGCTTCTGCATGTAAATGAATGAAGTAACAAGGACTAGCACTGAGTGCTGGGCTATCCATTAGTCACTTTAAAGGCAATGTTCAAATGAAGAAAAAAGAAAGAAAGGAAAAATCAATTTGCAAGGTTGAGATGTTATCAAGAGCAACACTCCTTATCTCATAATTTGTAACAGAAACCTGTGTTCAGAATTCTCTCATTATCCCCACCCCCATAGTTTTTTAATATTCCCTTCTGCCAGATGCACAAAGAAAAATGGACAAAAAAAATAAACATTTTCCTGTTAATACTATGCACACAAACGCGAAGTAATGGCATTAAAACTCAGAACACTTTGCTATGTAGTTAGAAATATGCTAAACTGAAAAGTAAAAACACGCACTTCACTAAATTACATGACTCCTGAGCTCTTTCTAAATGGCAATGCAATCAAGAATGGATTCTAGTTTTATGATTAAGCGACACCTCCCCTTGCAGAAAATGCTTAAAGCTATTTCAATTTTCTGTCCCCCACTCCTTTCTCAATACACACCTTCAAGAAAGTTCTCCTGTGCTTTATTGGACTTATTTTCACAAAGCATCTAATGCATCCCATAGAGAGGACTCATGCAAATTTTATGCCAGTCACTGATTCAACGGGTCATAAGATATTTTCACATAACTTTTTGCATATCCTATAATTATAGTTTAACTAGATTTGAGAGAATCTAGAACTTGCATGTTTGTGAGCATTTTTCATACATAGAATTAAAAGCATCTTTGCACTTCTACAAATAGTGAATGTTATTAAGTAAAAAAAAAAAAGGAACACAAACCATTTCTAAATTGTATTTGCATTCTACCTAAGGTAGGTCTTACATTTTCATATTGAACCTACACAGGTGCAGACCCTATGTCTGAAGTCCACACTAGTAAAAACAATGCCCATTCTGATTATTATGGACACTTGATTCTTCTGGCAGATCCTAAAGTGGGGAGGGGCAATCCAACGATTTAAATGGAGCTTTCTTCAACTGGCAATTACCACATCTACAATCTAGGCATATACAATGCACATTGATGGTGCTATATAAATAAATAATAATAATAATAATACAATGTGGATTATTCAGGTTTGGCAAGTATAATGGTCCCAAAAGAGAGAAACAGCATCGTACTCCTTCAATCAGACCTGGGTCCATCTTTGATCGTGTACAGCTTTCCCCAACCTGATGTATCCAGATGTTTTGGACCACATCCCCCATCCACCCCAGCCAGCATGTCCAATCACCAGACATGATGGAAGTCATACTACAACAACATTGATTCCTGTTAAACGCATATGTATGGAATTAACACATGCCAAAAGCAGTAATTATATAGTTTATATGGATCAGATAAGCTGAGTGAGAAAAACTGTATTAAATCCTCTTTTTATGCATCTCTGTATTTATTTGCAGGGTTGTACTCTAAAGGCTAAGATTCTAATTCCTACTCTGCTCTAATTCCATTTTAAACACTTGGATTTGTTAGTATAGTTGTCTAATAATCCAAGATTTATATATAAATATACCAATTATGGTATCTGTTTATGTGGGATGTTGCAGATATTTCCAGGAATACATGCTTTCTTATTATGGATTTCAGCAGTGTGGTTCAGAAGCTCAACAAAGCCTTTAATTAAATTAATTTATCAGTCAGTCAATATCCTACCATTCTTTTTCATCAGAAAACTCAAGAGCAACTTGCAGAAAATGGTCAAAGCAGATTGGTGGAAAGTGTCTAATTCTCCACCCCCACCCCCTGTAGGCCATGTTGCTGGTGTGGTATGAGAGGAGAAGGGCCGGGTAACAGTCAGTCCAAGCTAGGGATGTTGGAGGAATCCATCTGTGGGGTGGGATGGGGGAGCTCAATGTTCTTTCGTTGGCTCAGTCCTCTGGAACTTCATTCCATTTCCCACTAACTGGCTTGACTTGGTCTGCAGCAAGTCTGGCCAGTTACCAGATTTTCTGTATTTTTCAACTTGCACAAATTTGCACAATTTGCACAATTTTCAGCCACTATTTGTGCAAATCTCTATTTGTGGAAAGTGCCACCTCACCCCCCCAAATTAGGAAGCCTCAAAAAGTCCCTGGAGTTTGGGAAAAACCTGTGGCTCATCTCATGAATACAAGCCAATCAGGTGGTCAGCAGAAATCTGCCAAGCCCCCAAAAGGCTGGCTTTTCAAACAACAGACATGCCTAGTCTGAGCTAGCCAGTGGAAGACTCTTGTTCTCTCCTCCGTCTCTCCTTCTGCTAAGATTAGATTCAAAACAAGGAGCAATTCATTCTTCTTTGCAGGATCATATGCTTTGAATTAATTCAGCAAGTTCATTTCTAAATCCTGTGGTTATGGATTGGCTAATTAAACCATGCTGTGGCTCCCAGTATGACTTTATGATCTACAAAAGTCCCAAGAGGACATTCATTAGATTTGCTCTGAGAATTCCAAATGAGAAGAATGAAGGTGAATTAAAGGCCTGAGCTTCCTGGGATGGCACTACCTATTAAAATTCGGGGTGGGGAGCACTTGAAATGTTTTGACAAACCAGTTATGGCACAGAGCTAGCCACACTAAATCACATCTGCATTTTGACCACAAGTGTTATATATTTGTGCATATGAGTGTTGATGTGTTGGATATCTATCCACATTTTCCATTCTTGAGTCTCATAAATGTCTATGTCACTGGAGAAGTTCATTTATCTCTACTTTAACAACCCCCACACACGTACACAGTCCTTTGTCCTCCCCCGCACCTCTGCAATTGGTGAAATCATACAGAAAGCTGTATAAATTCCATTTACATTGGTCTGCGGACTGCGGTAGTACTCATGAGATGCTGGGTTATGTTTAGTGGTGTAATAAAAGTTAAGATAAGAATAACCAGGCTCAGTAGCTTTTACAACTTGAAATGTATTGCTTTTTAAAAATGGTCTCATGGGTCACTCTGCTACATCTGTGTTTGCAAGAAGGTGGCTACTTCTGTAATTTAATCTTTGAAGTATTTGGCACTCAACCTCACACATTATCATAAAGCTTAAGGATTATGGCTTGGACGGCTATTCCTAAGGGCATAATATTGGCTACATAGGAGATTGATGGTGGGTAGCTACAATGAAGCATAATGACTCTTTCTCTGTGATAGCAGAGATATTAGCAATCCTCTTGCTGGGCCTCTGCTCTAAAAATAAATAACAGATGACTCAAACAGCTGTATGAAAGTTTGGAGATGGAGATACAGTTCACAAGTGAAAAGTTACAACTTTGGGCACAATCCTTTGGGAAGTTCTCCTCTGCAAACTAAATACAAACAAGCAGAAAAAGAAAAGGAGCAATTCAGGAGCATCTCTAATCAATTTTAATAAGATTTAAGCAGTGGAACTTTACGGTGGACCGTGACCACTGTGAATCCTTCAAGCACCACTCCATTTCTAATTCCTCTGAAAACCATGGAAAAAATTGTATTCTTATTTTTAACAAACACTAATTTTCAGCTTACAAGTACAGTGGAAGACTGCATTGTTAGAAAGCAGGCACGGGGAACCTTCTCCCTATGAAAGACTGTCATCCCACCAGAAAAGTCAACTGGAGGCTGCAGCTGATGGAGGGCAGAGGTTGAATCATTGCAGGATTTATTATTGATTTGCAAGATTTATCTACTGCTCTCTATTAAATGAAGTATCTGAGCATCAAACAATAAAATGATGATGATGACGACGACAACGATTTATTACATTTGTATACCGCCCCATAGCCAAAGCTCTCTGGGCAGTTTTCTTAGGATAAAAACACTTAAAAACAATATGCAAAATTTAAAAACACAAAAACATACAATTTAAAACCACAAAAATATGATGATGATGTTGATAATAATAACAATAGAATTAAAACCTTTAAAATCAGATTATACCAATAAAACCATGGCTAGTTTGACAGGGAAGGCTTCTTTTAAAATAAAGATGTCTTCAGCAGGTACCAGAAACAAAACAGTATTGACATCAATAGGCAGGGAGTTCCACAGATAGGGAGCCAATACACTGAAGTCTCTACTCCAAATAGACTGCAGGACTGCCTCACCTGATGACCTCAGCGACTGGGCAAGCTGGTAAGGGAGAAGGCACTCTCTCAAATATCCTGGTCCCAACTTATTTAGGGCTTTATACGCCAATAACAAAACTTTAACCCTCACCTGGAAGCAAATAGGCAATCAGTGCAATTCCCTTGGCAAAGGTATTACATGCTGAAAGGGGGCAGCTCCCAACAAGAGTTGCAGCTTCTGGACATATGAAGAGGAAGCGATTCCTAGAGGACTGACCACAATAGAGTGAGTGCACCATCCTTAGAGCCATAACGCCACATGTAACATATATTAAATGCATATACAACATATGTAAAGAAAGTTTAAGCATGAATAGCCATTATTATTTTTGCCCCCCTCACATACACAAGGCCACAATTTTCACAGGCTGACAACAGTGCAGTGTGTATACACCATGACGTACAGACTTCTTAACAGCTTAATAAATCTGTTGTGATGCATCTTCAAAAGCCTGCCCAACACCTTTGATATATGCAGCTTTATTAATATTTCTCTTTATCTCCTTCAGCTTAATTGTACACATGGGAATGTTCTTACCAGGAAATTAAAGGTCAAGTGTGTTATTAAGTTAACTTCTGTTCAGGGAAAGCTAGATGAAGCAAGAGCAGAATGGCTTGTTCCAAGACCTTATTCGGGCTGAATCTTTTTGAAGCATTTGTTTATCAATTAATTTAAATCAATTTCCTCAGATTTTAACAGTCACAAGAAGCACCTGATTTTCACATGATAAAGTATGCTCACTATAAATGGGAAAAAGTGGAACTAAAGGAAAGAGAAACTGCGCCATCCAGCCGCTTTCCCACACCATAATGTCCACCATTCAGCTGTGGTCCAGGCTCCACTGGACCGTCTAAGGACACAAACTAAGGACAAGGAAGTGAAGGTCTAGGCCTCAGTGGCTAAGCTTTCTGGTTCAAGACTGATCACTATAAAACAGGAAACTACCCATCAGTGGTAACCATAGCCAAGCTTGGGTCCAGATTTGCAGTTCATGAGGAGGCTTCTTGGTGTCGAAAATAAACCTGTGTTTCTTCATCCCACACCAACCTAGTTCTCATTTATTCACCTGAGCTCCCACGTGTTGGAAAAGATCAGTGAAGCCTGTAGGGAGTCTTGCATGATTGCCACATAGAGAGAAGGACAAATACGGAAGGGTACTGTTGAAGACCTGTGGGCTTTATGCACTGTCATCCTTAGACCAACTCAACGGCCAAGCCCACAAACGCATTGTAACTATGGAATTCTTGCATCACTTGCTGCTTGATCTGAAGCTACAATGTTAAGACCATGCAGAGAGACTTGAAGGAATGTTAGGCTGGTCATTCTTGAGTGGAGGCTGACCAGTGCCAGCCTCTAAATACATTGGAGATATAAGAGGTATTTAAACTGAAATTGCTTCAGCTTAAATATGTTGCAAAGTCTGGTGTGACTTACAGCAGAGTTGCCTTATATAGAGGAAACATGGCAACACAGCATTTAGTATTGGAAGCAATAAGCACAGACTAGAGCCAGTTTAACAGAAATCAATTTACTTTATTAGTGCTCTTATACACATCTTCAGAGAAGCCTTACTAACACTCTTTAACTACCCAATGCTGGGTGGTACCCTTTCATTATCATTTCTATTATAATGTAATATACTTTTTTTTCTTTTTATGGTATGGGGCCTCTGAATCTTGACATGTCTTAGGACCTGAGCACGTCTTAGGACCTGAGCATGTCTTAACCCAGCCTTGAGACTGACCCAGAATAATAATATTTATGCTACCTGGGGATAAAAATAGTTGCCAGCCTTATTATATAACTAATGTCAAGACACATTAACTTTTCTAGTGTTTTAGCATATCTAGTAACTCACCCTGTGAATGGTTCAACACATTTCCCAAAGTAGGGGCATTTCTAGATGAGGCTTTTAGCCTGCCACTTTACTGCTGCTTCTACTTCCAGATTCCTTTGTAGCTTTAGGATCAAATATCTATACAATGTGTTCTCTCCCCATCTCTGCCTTTCTGTATGTTCTGCTACATAAACTCTAGGTAGTGTGCTGATATAGCGGAATTGCGCAAGTACACTAGGGCAGTATACAATGGTAGTCCTACCCAGACTAGGCCTATTCACTCCAATGGGTCTACTCTGTGTAGGAGTACCATTGGGTACTTCCCCCTAGTATTTTATTCCACCATTCTCCAAAATGCCAGATTTCCCCACCACCACACCCCGTTAATGCATGGAAAGCAGAGGAGAGGCCCTGTTGGGTTTCCACAACATCTAAAGCACCTGCAAACAACTGCAAGTGAGAAATGTTAAGTGCACAATAAAAGACTTGTCTAGCAATGCTATAGAACCTTCCACCAATTATAGAATTTTAGGGTGCAATCCTATCTGAATAGCTGTCAGGCTCTGAAATAGGAGGCTGCTGAATATCCTATGCAGGGCAGCTGGAGCGCAGAGGGGATCTTCTCCATGTTTCAGCTGCCCTGTATTTTGCCTAGATGGGCAATTTCAGCCATCTAGCTGGAGCTTCAGGGACAGGGAGGGAAGGAGCCTGGGGACCTGATAGGAAGCTGTACAAAGCCACTTCTATGGTGTCCTCCTCTACCTGCCCCTGGGACCCCTCCTTTTTCAGTCTTTCTGGAAATGGCCCTTCGTTGGCACCATAGTTTTAACATTAGATCTAGAAAACGTCAGAGCTTCTATCTTCCTTAAAAATCGAGGGTCTCATTGAGGATGGGTGGCTGTTGGACAGGTCAGGTAAGTCCACGGGCGAGCAAGGAGGGAAAGCAGCTCACCATCACCCTAGATCAGGCTGAAGTGCTTCAGGCCCAGTCTGATCTGCTCTGGACCACTTTGGCCTGATCTCAGCCCAATCGACCCGCTTCGGTTCGGGATTTGTACTTGAGGTGCTGCGCACCCCTATTTAGAATCATAGAGATGGAAGGAACCATTTAGGCTATCTAGTCCAACCTATTCTGTTCAGTTCAGGAATTAATATTATATAATAAAGAAAGGTGTCTCTCGATACAAGCTTATTGTAGTATCCCTATACCAATGCTAAGTTGTATGCGGTTAACTTTATACCTGACCACACCCAGCTTACTTTCGCCACTCCTGTTCAGATACGTAAAAATATAATGCTATAAGGATAATATAGAAATCTATTTTAGTTAGACATGTGAAACCTTGAATCATTCTTGAAAGCTTACTTGTTTGTAGAGAGGGAGCCTTGACTCTGCCCAAACTGGGGGCAGGAAAGGCTTATGGGAAAGGATGTGGTTACAGGAATAGACACTGTGAAAAAAGAACAAAGAAATGGGAAAAATGGATGGTGTCAACCAATGGCTGTGGGTGTGTTTAGCTGGCAAAGGAGAAAACCTCCCCCAAGGAAGAGAAGGAAAGGATTTTTGAGTTCAGAGGCAGAAAAAGAGGAGTCAGAAAAGAGGGAACAAAGATAAGAATCTGTAGAATACAGTTAGTAAAGACAGCCAGATCAGAGCCTGCCAGTATTCTTGAGCTACCAGTATTCCACCACTGTCTTCTAAATTTGAAGGCCTCACCTGAAGGAAAAATATCCTAGGTTGTTAGAATGTTTCATTACCTTGGACTTTGATTCTATTATACTTCCCTCGTGATGTGAAAGACAAATGCCCAGTGAAGAACTTTGTCCAAGTAAATGCCTGAAGTTTTCCCCCCTGAATGAGTGTACTGTGCAAGGACCTGAAGGAGCATTCTAGAAACCTTCCCTGGCCAACTAAGCCACCTTCTTTCAACTAAAACACCTTCTTTCTAGCTGTCTTTTCAAAGCTATGTGAGAAATTACCACCTAGAAAATTGACTATTTTTGTTTAAAAGCATGGACCATGCTTCCAAGAGTTTCCAACAGTGCTCATTTTAAAGAGTGCTGTATATTTCTTGATATTCCTCCTCAGACAATTGACTGGTAGCTATATTATATCCAATCCACTCTATGGAATTTGCAACCTGCTGGGAGTGATTATGACTCTCTGGTAAAAATTGGCAAGTCCTTTGCAAATAAGAAAAATCAGATTATACAGATGACATTAACATCTCTATAAGCAGAATTTCCTTGTTTTGCTAGATGTAGGGAAATAAAAGGTATGAGAGGGGTCAGGAATGGGGCAGGTTTACAGGGAACCCAGCATTCTCAGTCAACAGATGAAAGTTTGCAGTGCAGTTCTATGCAATCCTTCTAAATCCAATGGGGTAAGTGTATATAGGATATCAGCCTTACAGAGCAATTGTGTTTGTGTGAGAGAATCTGTGGCAGAGCAACCTACACACCCAAGTCCTGCTGGACAGGTCACAGAAGATACTAGGGATGGTGTAGTGTTGGGCTGTTTTCATAGGTATGTTGAGGAATGAGGGGGATTTGGGAACCTGCTGATATTCAGCTGTCTTGATATCCACCTAAATGATCTGTTTGGCCCCCACTGCCAGCAGGACACCTAAGGTCTTGGAGTCTTTCGAAGTGTACAGGGAGGCCTCAGGTGGTGTTATACTGCCAGCAGGCCTCTCTCTCTGCCACTGGTATGGGACCTATGCCACCTCTCATGGCCCCCAGCCAGTCCAATGCCTGCTATAGTATAGCACCCTTAGAGAACTGCCCCTTTTAAATAAAATGGGCACCACTATCTTTTATACTTCTGTATAAGACCTAAGGGAATGGTAGGCATTGTCCTAAAAATATTACATACAGATTGATATTAGTCTTTATGGCTTTGCTTTCCTACACCACCAGAATAATTGCTTTAAGACATTTGGTACACAGCATAACGCACATCTCCAGAGATGCTCTACTTACCTGGAATGAACCTGCTGACATGCTGCCAAAATTGTGTGCTGGCATCTACAAGGCTGCTACCAAGATCTGCTGACTGCAGCAGCCAAGGAGGACAAAGATACAGTCAATAGATTCAGTTTCTTGTTAACAATTAAATCCCCGGGTGCTGAAATTGAAGGTTCTCAATACTGATGTTCGAGGATCAAAATATAATTGAAGGTTCTTAACCTGCCTCTGCATGAGGATAAATTAGCTGGACATGAGATTTGTTTTTATTTAATGTATTTTCATAGTTTTAAAATTTTAATTATAACAGACATAGTAAAAAACAAAAACAAAATTACAATTCATAACAGACTTTATGTGAGTATTAGAATGTTCCTTTTATGTTTTAAACACTTACTGAAGTAACCGTTTTTAATTTAAATAAAGCATAATCCAACAACCCATGCACACACATAAACACATACACACACACACACACACTGTGTATGCTTGAATTTGAACATGAAAGAAGGCCTAAATCCAGCATGAAAGACCATTGCCTCAATTTTCAGTTTTAAGTCAATATTTTCAAATTCCTCAATGAAAGAACAAAAACCAAAATTGACTAGCTTAAATTACATTTAATGGGCAGTATCGCATTCAGCACTAGCACTAATGTAAATTATATTGTGCTAGCACAACACCAATAGTGTTTGCAAGTGCAATGGCTTTTTCAAGAAAACCTATTGCACCAGCAAATGTTATTTGTCTTGTGCTAGAGTGTCTTATGCTAGTGCAAGATGCTACATTAACCATAGTGCCAAATAGGATACTGCCCAATACATCTCTCTGAACATGTTCATACTTAGTTTTCATATTCTAGTGCTGTAGAAAACTTTGCCATCATTCCAAAATATCCTTTTCTCTTTGACTTTTAATTGGAATCACACTATCAAGCTACCTAAAAGAAAAACAGTAGATTCTCTACAATGCATTTTCATATTGATCAATTACATGTTTGAAAAACAAACAAAAAAACCCTTAATAGCTGTTTTATATTTGGGGGGAAATTCATAAGAATTATTGATTAAAAATCTTTACCCTGTGTGAGCTCTGCTAGAACTGGTTTCACATCACAAGCCAGGTGTCCTGGTGGACACTGCCCGGTCACTTCTGTTTGACAAGTGAGAATTGCTAAACAAGCCACAGACTCTACACTGTTTGTGTATTGTGATGTCCAACCTGGTGATTCTAGATTGTTTCTCCTTAAACAAGCCAGTGTCATAAATCGTGGTTTATTGTTGCCTTATGACTTTGGCTTTTTGGGGGACAGACATTCCAGAAATCCTAGTCCAGTCACCACAATAAATAAATCACATATGGAAGGTCTATGGTTTAGCTGAACCCACTGGCAAGGGAAGCCAAGCATGTGTGATTGAAAAGTGTGCACTAACCCATGAATATATTAATTTATTTAAAATATTTCTTGGCTGCCTTTCTGGACAGAAGCCCTCCCAAGGCAGCTTATGATAAGCCAGGATGCTCTGGAACCCTGACTTATTGTTACTACCAGCTTCTACCAGCCAACCATTCTGGACTTTTTGCCTAAGAAAGGAATAGTCAGCAAGCAGCTATATTAGGGGTCTCCAACACGGGATGGTGGGCATCTTTGGGATTTTGAGAAAGGGTCATGGATACAACAAAATCTGCCATGGAGTGCACTCATTCACAAAATGGCTGCCATACTGGTGGAGCCAGTCAGAAAATACCCATTTCACAGAAGGTAAACTGGTGAGGCTGAAAGACAAGTAATTTGTTCAACATGCTCCCCATGGCCCTGCTTGGACTCCCCCCACCACCTTTCCTACCTCCATGATTATTAGCTTAAAACAACAACAACAACAACAACAACGACTCTGAAGACTTTTTTAAAAAAATATTTTTGCATTTTATTAATTGCTGTTCCCTAGATAATTTAGTGATGTTCATTCTGAATATATTTTAAGACTGATACTATTTTATAGTGGTATTACTAAGCACTATTTATTGTTTATACACTGCCTTGTGAGGGCTTTAAGTCCTGAGAGGTGGTTTAGAAATCTGAAAGTAAGTAAAACAGACAGATGGAAGAGAAGCAAAGGAGGACATTCAATAGGAAGAGAAATTTAGAGCCTCTGGGCCAGATCTACACCAAGCAGGATATAACACTTTGGAAACAGTTTGGAAGCCGTATATGGAGTGTGTCCTGGTCCCCAACAGTTGTCAAAATCATTATAAACCATTTTAAAGCAGTAGTGTAGATCCTGCCCTGGAGGGTGCTATGGCATTGGGGGGGCCATAACACCCACGGGCCCCATGTTGGAGACGCCAGACCTTTTCTAATATAATACCCATACATTTCTTTTTAAAAAGCTAGCTTCTCACTCTGAAAATCACTCACAGGTGGTATATCACCCCTGTTAGACTGCACCATATTAGTGGTAATATATCCCCGCTCTGTTGGCGTGGTTGCTCCGTTCCTGGCACTTATATTCATCTTTGGTGGGAATGTCAACAGGTCAAAACTTTTTGGTCAAGGGTTTTCCAAACCATTACAAATATTATTCCTGTTGAAGTAGAAACTGACCCAGCACTGGCTCTACTTTCTATTTTTAGGAATGCCAATAGAAACATTATTCCCAAAGCTCTGGTCACCCATTTGCTGGTTGCAGCCAGGTGGGAAATTGCCCAATTCTGGAAAAGCGACAGACCTTTTGACCATCAACGCTGGTTTGATAAGATCTGGAAACTAGCTTTAAATGATAAATTGACACAACATAGCAGGTTAGCAAGAGGAGAAATAACATCAGACACATTTGTGGAAAACTGGTTGGACTTTTTCACATTTATTAATGTGAATCCTGGCGAACCTAGACCCCCAATGACACAGGAATCCTTTTGGTCAGAGGTTCTAACTTAACCTGCATCTTTTTCTGTACCAAGTGCTTATTGAAGGAATGAACACCCATGCTTTTTTATAGTGGTGCTGTGGGAACATTTATATTGTTGTTGAGTGTTTTCTTTTACTCTGTGTGTTTATTGTATTTGTCCTTACTTGAAAATCAATAAAAATAGTATTAAAAAAAAAAGCTAGCTTCTCTAAACTTAAACTTCTGTTTTGCATCTAAATCAAACACATTTTCTCAGGAAAGTATAGTCTTACAGATTTTAAATGACTAGTTGCCAGTGATGGAAGGCTCAAGCGTAGATACTGTTGTAACCATCCACCATCCCTTCCTTTTATAAAACACCTCTTTATGTATACAACATAACATTTATTTGTCAATTAATTACATTAGCAATTACTCAATACCAATCACTTTTGTTATTTAATAGCCATTATTTCCTCAAATCTTTCTCTCCTATTCCCACAAGGAGGCAAATAATAACACAGATATATTAAAATGCAACACCATTTATTTTCAAGCTAAGTAGCACCTGTGGAGGAAAGAATGGAGACAGAACATTTTTAGCACATAACAGATTGCATGCACAAAGGCTATAATTAGTATTTTATTCTAAGCACTGTAGGCCAAAATAAATAAATAAATAGCCAGAAATCTGTTCATTTAAACATCTGCTGTTTCAAGGATACGTCATAAAACCACCAGGCAGATATAAAGGGTGGGGGTGGAGGGGAAGTCATGCTATCATCAATATTATTGTTGCTATTGTTCATGTTTTCTGTAGTACCTGTTCATATACACAGCGCTCTGCAATTCATGTTTAATCAAATCTCAAAATAGTATAATAGGATTTTGTGGTAGGCAGCCTGGGAACTAAGGCTGACATCCCAGGTTTTACAAAATAGCAGCAAATATACATGATTGGTTTGTCAGATCCAAATCCACCATTGTGCCCACTAGACCACATGCAACAATATATTTAGAATATGTTGTAAAGAAATCATAATCATAATGGGAATGCTATGCAGTTATGTTTCATTTTAAAAGTCCCATTTGTTACGCAGAGCCAGCCCAAAACATTGTTCTGCTTGCAGCAAAGGACAAGAACCCTCCTCCAACCCCAATTAATTCCACATACAGAAGTCAGTTGGAGTATTGGCTGAATTTTATTCCAGAGCTGGTTATAGGATAGGGTCCTTCACTGCATCTGAAGTAGAAGGTTAATTGAGGGCATGCGGGTGAAGTAGGGAATGTGGTGGTGATGTCACATACAACATTAGTATGTTGTAAGTACTGCCCTACAGTTTCACATTCAAAGTTATTACTGGTGATTTGTCATGACCCCAAGCCCTCCCGCCGAGATGTGAGACAATAAAGAGGTCTGCTGTGAAATCCACAAAGCTTTAATCAGTAAATAGACATCGCTTCACAGCAGAAGGGAGTGTGCATGCTAGGAGCTATCCTTTAAACTTAATTAGCTTAACAAAGCAGGGCAGTTGCCTATCAACTAAATGGACAGTTTCCTGCAGCATCCAACAGGCTTTTGCTCAATCCCTCCTTCAGGGAGGGTCTTCAAAGTAAAGCTTCTGTGAAGTGGCCAAACTAGCAGACTGCCTCCCATCTCCTCTTAACTCTGCCCACTTGACCGGGTGGTGGACTCCGGAGTATGTCAACTTCAATGTTCCCTCCCCATCCAACAAGGATTGAGTTTCTGGGCAGGGGAGGGTGATCTCTGAGCTTGGGCGTCCTGTCTGATAAGCTCTTGGGAAGATTCCTCCTTGACTCCTGGAGAATCTTGGAGAATTTCCTCCCTGCTTCCTGTCTTGGCTGGTGTACATCTCCTTCATCTTCTTCAGTCTCCGACTGAGGCTCTGAAAGCCCATCCACCACACAAACGAGAACGAGCCTGATCCTAACAATGATTATAGCCTCTGGTTTGCACATACAAATGCAATGAAAAGCAGTCAGCCTTTTGCCATCTATACAACATGGTAGTTAAAGGGCAATTAAGGCTGTTGTCTTATGGCCAAATGACACATTATAATAATTGCTTGGTATGTAGTTGAGCTTGATAGTTTTCTTTACTTCTGATTCAGATCAGGACTAGCACACACTAAGAGAGTAGGATTAAACCTCCCCCAGCCGCCGCCACCCCTGAAATTTCATTCCTGCCACACAGGGGAAAGGGGGTTAAAACAGGGAGGCTCCGTTGACTACAATGGAGGCTTTTTTTCTTTTCTCTTTTTTAGCTCTTCAGTGGGTGAGGGATAAGATTTAATCCTTCCCTTCTGGTGTTCACTGGACATGATCCAAATCATTGGCATGGACAGTTACAGTAAAGTAAAGAAAACTATCAGACTTAGCCACACACTATGCAATTAACACGTAATTTGGCTTATTTCTGAGTAGACCTGTTTAGGATTGCAACACATGTTTGCATTAAGTGAATTTGGCTTATGCACCTGAAGTCAGAACCAGGGTTATTAGTTCCTCTAGATGGAATACAGAAGTTTGATATTGTGGATGTGGTGCTGGTTTCATCAGAAATACAAAACCACAATCTGAAGTTGTAGTCCTACTAAGCCACCTGAATGTTCAGGACATTTTAAATGTTTTAAAACATTTAGCTACCTAAGTGAATGTAACAGAAGAGCACATAGGTTTCCCACATACAGGGCTTTTCTACACAAGGCATTTATTATGCACCCATGGTTATTTATGGGTTCTTTAGATGATGTTGGTTAGATCCTGTGTCTAACCAACACTTTTGGAAAGTTTTTTTAAGAGCAGGAAAAATGCAGCGTTTAATTGTGAAAGTGAAAGAAAGAGCAATGTTCTCTCGTGTATTTATGCTATTCTGCTATACCACAGTGCCACCTAGGGATTATGTAGCAGAAAATCAGGAAAGGAAACACTTGGAACTCAATTCTGAGACAACACAGAAAGTGCAGTGGATTAATAGCTCACACACATTAATAGCTCACACACAGCCTTCTTCAACCTGGTCCCCTCCAGATCTTTTAGACCTATCATGACCCTATTGCTCCTCTCCTGGAGTTGGGAATCCCAATCTGAATTGAGGCCATGCATGCTTACATTAGAGTAAATAAAAAGATAAGCCTGAGCTACATGCCATTCAAGACAGTGGAGGCTGGTGGCTCTGGCTCCAGTGGGGCTGTGGATCCATTCTGGGTTTCAGGCAGAGCCAGACAGAACTCTAAAGGAGCTATCCAAGATGATGATGATGATGATGATGATGATGATGATGATGATTTATTACTTTTATATACCACGCCATAGTTGAAGGTCTCTGGGCAGTTTTCAAAGATTAAAACACTGAACAATGTTTTTTCTGCAGCGGATTGACAAGGCTACCCACCTGGAATACTGAATAACTAATTTATTTTTTGAAGCAAGTTTGAATTACAGTATATATGGCCCATATCTGGGACTGATATAAAAGAAAATAAAGAAAGAAAAGAGAACAACTTCTAGAAACACATCTGCCATTTGCATGCAGGAGAGAACCTTAGATATTATAAAAAAGTGAGGCATAGCTTGCCCTGTGAACCTCTACATAAACAAATGTCACCATACCCTGCACTGTCAGAGAGAAATATAGTATCTGCAAGCCTATTTTGAGAAATATACTGTGGCAAGCTGAATAAATGACCTAAACTCTCTCTCTCTCTCTTTGTGTGTGTAATGTTCTATGAAACTCTACACTGCCAAAAAGAAAAAGAAAGAAAGAAAAAGTCAGTCACAGAAGTCTCAAAGCCATTAAGCAAGATTGCTGATTCCTAAAACAAACAACAGAGACAAGCATAAAAGTCAAGGATCACAAAGGGTGTGGGAGAACTGGTTTAGCAAACAGCTGCTAAAAAACCCTGTTCCTTTATTCATAAAGCCAACTGAAGGAAAGGAAGATTTGAATTGTGAACAGGACCAAAAGAGTGCTAGCGTTTTCATTAAGAACTTTGCCCAATGCTGCATATTTATCTGGTATTCTAGGGATTTGTACAGCGAATACCTGCCAGTCATTTTACAGAGACCATAATCATCTGTTTATATTCATGTCAGAGCTAGAAATCAGACAGAGTATCATGTCTGTACTGGATTTCTCCCCCCCCCACCTTTTAAAAAGCAACATTTGAGAAATCTGATACAGTGATTAATTGTCCACATGCAGGTAAAACAAGAATGGTGTCTTGCACCCTACACAGCCAGTATTTTCCCCAGTTGTGTATGATGCAATGAGAATTTTATCTATATAAATAAAAATGAAAAAGACCGTTCGTTACTGTCGTTATATCTCCGAAAGTTCTTCACCGATTGCTTTGAAATTTTGACACAGCATTGCGTTCGAATACGCGAGCGTTGTTATGTAACTATGTTCTCTATGGGGTCAAAGGTTTGTCTTAAAATCGAAGAAATAGGCCTCCTCAAAACCAGTCCTGCTGATCATTGTGACATCACCAACCAGTAGGCCAATCCGCTGCCTCTGCCTCCTCTCCTATTTGCATGTACTCTCGCAATTGGCTGAGTGAATATAGATGTCACACCTGTGACAGTTACACGTTCTGAAGAATGGTAACTGCCAGGAGTTTCCAGTAACCTCCTCACCGTAAAAACATGCTTTTATATCTCCGAAAGTTCTTCACCGATTGCTTTGAAATTTTGACACAGCGTTGCGTTCGAATACGCGAGCGTTGTTATGTAACTATGTTCTCTATGGGGTCAAAGGTTTGTCTTAAAATCGAAGAAATAGGCCTCCTCAAAACCAGTCCTGCTGATCATTGTGAGATCACCAACCAGTAGGCCAATCCACTGCCTCTGCCTCCTCTCCTATTTGCACGTTCTCTCCTATTTGCTCTTATAGGTCATTGTGACATCGCCAACCAGTAGGCCAATCCACTGCCTCTGCCTCCTCTCCTATTTGCATGTTCTCTCACAATTGGCTGAGTGAATATAGATGTCACACCTGTGACAGTTACACGTTCTGAAGAAAGGTAACTGCCAGGAGTTTCCACTAACCTCCTCACCGTACAAACATCCTTTTTAAAAAACCAAACAGCAGGCCAATCCACTGCCTCTGCCTCCTCTCCTATTTGCATGTTCTCTCACAATTGGCTGAGTGAATATAGATGTCACACCTGTGACAGTTACACGTTCTGAAGAAAGGTAACTGCCAGGAGTTTCCACTAACCTCCTCACCGTAAAAATATCCTTTTTAAAAAACCAAACAGTAGGCCAATCCACTGCCTCTGCCTTCTCTCCTATTTGCATGTTCTCTCACAAAACTTTGCAATGGCACGCAGCTTGCAGTAAAAAATTTACTGAGCAACGTCATAGAAGGAACAATCTTGACAGGACCTTTCAAAGGTCAAGATGTCCTCATTTCTTGCATTCCTATGATTCCAACAGATATGCCATTTCAATTTAAGAGATTGCAATTCCCAATTCGATTGGCATTTGCAATCACCATCAACAAAGCTCAGGGCCAATCTTTAGAATTGTGCAGTTTAGATCTAGACACAGATAGCTTCTCACATGGACAATTATATGTTGCGTGTTCTAGAGTCGGCAAACCAGACAATCTCTATATCTACACAGACAATGGAACAACTAAAAATATTGTATATCCACAAGCATTGTGAAATTAAACATATTAGAAACATCCACTTTGTCTTTTCTTTCTTTTCAATTTAACCAGACTGAGCCACAGCAACGCGTGGCAGGGTACAGCTAGTGAATAAATAAATATACTGAAGTCTTGTTCTTGTTTAGACACTGGGTTCCCACATGCTCAGTTTCACATTCAACAACAACAACAACAAAACAACAACAGTATCTATATAGCACTTTTTCCTAAGTGTTCCAAATACTTCACACATATTAACTCAGTTATCCTTACCAAAAGTCTAAAAACCACGCTCATATACTTTAGCCATAGTAAAGATGGAGAGGGTTGCTTAAATTGGGCACATTCAGGCCTTAGCTAGACCTAAGGTTTATCCCGGGATTGTCCCGGGGTCATCCCTGCCTGCTCCCGGGATATCCTGTGTGTCATTTACATGAACAGGGATGACTCCGGGATGATCCCGGGATAAACCTTAGGTCTGGCTAAGGCCATATTCACCTTCCACTGAGTTCATAACTCATCTGTCAGGCTTTAAGCCCACAGCAGGTCTTTAAATTGGAACCCAAGGCAGGCAAGGATGAGCACCATTCTTGAATTTGATCAGTCCATCAATACAACAAATAAGGATTCGAGCTGTGTATCCTCTAACAAGCTCTGGCTGATCCAAACCAATTTGGATCAGGGCTAAAACTCACCCCTCTGATAAGTCCATGGCCAGATTAACTAAGGACGAGGAAGGGGAAGAGAGTGGGAGTGCACAAGATTCAAATGGCTTGACAACAAATCTTCCGGAGAGTGACGAAATGGCGGCCAAAGCTGGCACTGAGCCAAAATCAGCACTTGATGAATCTCATACTAAGATGATGGAATTAATTAAAAGTAATAATGATGCATTGCTCCAGGAAATGAGAATGATTAAAGATGAAGTTATTAAAAGTGTACAGAAAGTTCAAATATCAGTAGCAAAAATTGAGAAGGAATTGGAAGTGACCAGAACAGATCTCAAAAAAGTTTCAAATCAAGTGGATGTGAATCAACAACAAATAACTCAGCACAGTGTCAAATTTGGTCAATATGAACTGAGGCTGATTCATCTGGAAGATCAATCAAGACGTGCAAATCTTCGAATTAAAAATTTCCCAGAGATCCAAGGAGAGAATTTGAGAATGAGCATTCTGGGATGGTTTAAAGAGCTGGCTGCAGATATGGATTTAACACAGCAGGATATTGAGAGAATTCACAGAGTGGCTGGAAATAGATCAAGGGCTATGCCCACAGATACCTTGGTCAGATTTGCAAATTATTATAAGAAGGTGCAGTTCATGGAAAATAAAAATAAAAATTGAGCAACAAGGTTCTGCTGAGCTCCACTCACCTGCCCCAAACCTGTCTCTGCCATGCCACACCCAACTTTGCCTCAGTCCCAAGGACTTCGCATCCTGACTTGACAGGAGTCAGGATTGACAAAGGGTTATTATTATTATTTATTTATATAGCACCATCAATGTACATGGTGCTGTACAGAGTAAAACAGTAAATAGCAAGACCCTGTCGCATAGGCTTACATTCTAATAAAACCATAATAAAACAATAAGGAGGGGAAGAGAAAGCAAACAGGCACAGGGTAGGGTTGTGCTTGATTGACTGAGTAGAGATTTTTTTCTGGGGGAGCTCGCACAGCCTGTAGTGTCCTGTGGTATCAATGCTTACCGGCAAGTAGACAAGTTAGAATTAGCATGAGGTGAAGATTCTGAAATCTGGAATTTAGGGATTTAAGGATGAAAATGGGAGAGACTATGGACATAAAGAACAGCCGATAGGAGTATTTGCTGTGACAGCATGTAGAATTGATTCTTATTCTCATATTAGAGTGAATCAGAACATGGGCTGCTATTATTATTATTATTATTATTATTTATTTATTTATTTATTTATTTATATAGCACCATCAATGTACATGGTGCTGTACAGATTACACAGTAAATATCAAGACCCTGCCGCATAGGCTTACAATCTAATAAAGTTGTAGTAAACAATAAGGAGGGAAAGAGAATGCAAACAGGCACAGGGAAATGTAAACAGGCACTGGGTAGGGTGAAGCTAAACAGTATAGAGTCAGAACAAACTCAATATTTAAAAGCTATAGGGAACAGAAAGGTTTTTAGCTGAGTTTTAAAAGCAGTGATTGAGTTTGTAGTTCTCAAGTGTTCTGGAAGAGCGTTCCAGGCGTAAGGGGCAGCAGAAGAAAAAGGACGAAGCCGAGTAAGGGAAGTAGAGGTCCTTGGGCAGGCGAGAAGCATGGCATCAGAGGAGCGGAGAGCACGAGCGGGGGTGTTCATAAATTTGCAATGTAATAATAATAATAATAATAATAATAATAATAATAATAATAATATTTCTTACCCGCCTGGATTGAGGTGGGATACAACACAAATACAAAACACTATAAAATACATATAATTGATTAAAAATGTATAAAACTAATGCATTATTAAAAGACAGCACATTATTAAAAGGCATCTTAAAATTCAGCTGGGTAGGCCTGCCAGAAGAGATCAGTCTTTATGGCTTTCTTAAATTCCGTTAGACTATTAAGTTGATGAATCTATCTTGGCAGGCCATTCCACAGTCTGGGAGCGGCAGAAGAGAAGGTCCTCTGGGTAACGGTTATCAGTCTAGTTTTGGCTGACTGGAGTAAACTCTTCCCAGAGGACCTGAGTGTGTGGGGTGGATTTTACGGGAGAAGGTGATCCCACAGGTAACTTGGATCCAAACCATTTATTTATTTATTTATTTTATTACATTTATATACCACCCCACAGCAGAAGCTTTCTAGGCGGTTTACAACAATGTAGGGCTTTAAAGGTAATAACCAACACTTTATACTTCACCCAGAAACTGTCAGCCAGTGTAGTGGTTTTAAAGCTGGTGTAGTATGGTCACCCCTAGATGTACCAGTGACCAACCTGGTTGCCATTTTTTGCACTAGTTGAAGTTTCCGGACTAGGCACAAAGGTAGCCCTATGTACAGCGCATTGCAGAAGTCAAGCCTCGAAGTTACCAATGTGTACACTACCACTTTTCAGTTTTCCAACTCTAGGAAGGGGCGCAGCTGGCGTATCAGCCGAAGCTGATAGTAGGCACTCTTGGCCCTCACATCTATCTGAGCTGTCATTTGGAGCGACGGATCTAGGAGTAACCGCAAGCTGCAAACACAGTCTTTCAGGGGGAGTGTAACCCCATCCAGAATTGGTTGACACACTTCCAAACCCAGGTTGGGAGCTTTGACAGTAAGCACCTCCATCTTGTCTGGGTTCAGCTTCAGTTTGTTTTTCCTCATCCAGCCCATTACTGCCTCCAAGCATTCATTCAGAAAAGACACACTATCCTTAGCTGATGCTGTTGTTGAAAGCATGGAGGAATATATTTGGGTGTCATCAGCATACTGATAGCACCCTGCTCCAATGTGCTCCATGCCTCCAGATGATCTCTCCCAGTGGTTTCATGTAGATGTTAAACAGCATTGGAGATAGGATGGTGCCTTGTGGTACACATACAACAGCTCCTTCTTTGAGGAGCAGCTATCCCCAAACATCACCATCTGGAACCTGCCCGAGAGAGGACCAGAACCACTGAAGCACAGTATTTATTTATTTATTTATTTATTATACTTATATACCACCCCCATAGCCAGGGGTCTCTGGGTGGTTTACAGAAATTCTAAAATTAAGATAAAAATGAGTATACAAAATTTAAAATTCTAAAACACAGAACACACACACATAAAGCATTAAAAACCATTAAAAAAACTAAACGTGGGTGATTAAGATGTGCTGCCATATGCCTGGGCAAAGAGGAAAGTCTTAACCTGGCGCTGGAAAGATAGCAGCATTGATGCCAGGCGAGCCTCGTCAGGGAGATTGTTCCATAGTCTGGGGGCCACCACTGAAAAGGCCCTGTCCCTCATTGCCACACTCCGAGCCTCTTTCAGAGTAGGCGCCCAGAGGAGAACTTTAGATGTTGAATGTAGTGACTGGGTATATTCACGTCGGGAGAGGCATTCCGTCAGGTATTGTGGTCCCAAGCCGTGTAAGGCTTTATAGGTCAAAACCAGCACCTTGAATTGGGCTCGGAAACATACAGGCAGCCAGTGCAAGCGGACCAGAGCAAGTGTTATATGGTCGAACCTTCTGGTTCCCGAAATCAATCCGGCCGCTGCATTTTGCACGAGCTGCAGCTTCCAAACCGTCTTCAAAGGCAGCCCTACACAGAGTGCATTGCAGTAATCTAACTTGGAGGTTACCAGAGCACGGACAACTGAAGCCAGGTTATCCCTGTCCAGATAGGGGCATAGCTGGGCCACCAACAGGAGTTTGTAAAAGGCACTCCGTGCCACTGAGGTCACCTAAGCCTCAAGTGACAATGATGGATCTAAAAGAACCTCCAAGCTACGAACTTGCTCCTTCAGGGTGAGTGCAATCCCATCCAGAACCAGTAGAACACCCCCCCCCCATCCTGTCAGCAGAATCACCTACTAACAGCATCTCAGTCTTGTCTGGATTGAGTTTCAGTTTATTAGCCCTCATCCAGTCCATTGTTGCAGCCAGGCACGGGTTCAACACATCCACAGCGTCTCCTGCTGAAGATGAAAAGGAGAAATAGAGCTGCGTGTCATCAGCACACTGATGACCGCACCCAGCGGCTTCATGTAAATGTTAAACAACATGGGGGACAAAACCGACCCCTGTGGGACCCCATACTTGAGAGTCCACAGGGCCGAGTAATGTTCCCTAAGCACCATCTTCTGTATCCAACCTGCCAAATAGGAGCGTCAGATACTGGCGCTCCTTTTAAACATGTTGGAAAACTCCCCTCCCTGAGAGATACATTGATAATATGTTGTAGTTGTATTCTAACTGCATCTCCTCCCTAGGCAGGGATCGAGAGGGCAAGTTGTCCTCCTCACTCATCCAAGCAGCTTGTCCACGTCCTCGGTACTCACCAACTGAAACTGATCCAGTGTAATCCTACTCGTGGAGTTGCTGGACACTCCATTGTTAGCTTCTGCTATAATGACAGCATCTATGTCGGCTCTTATCCGAGAGATTTTATCAGTGAAATGATAATTAAAGGCATCACAGCAAACTACCAAAAGCTCTAAGATCGGGTTCGGGGGGGAAGGTGTCTGAGTTAGACCAGATATTGAGAGCCAGTGTGATGTAGTGGCTAGAGTGTTGGACTGGGAGTAGGGAGATCTGGGTTCTAGTCCCCACTCGGCCATGGAAACCCACTGGGTGACTTTGGGCCAGTCACAGACTCTCAGCCCAACCTACCGTACAGGGTTGTTGTTGTGAGGATAAAAATGGAGAGGAGGATTATGTACGCCACCTTGAAAGCAATGTTCTTCCATCTATACTTCTGCAACACATATAGTCATTATTTGGAGAATGGGATGTAAAAAACAAGAACAACATACACCTCACTCTTAATAACCTCTCAGTGTGATGTACCTGTCCTGTGAGCACAGAGCAACCTATGTCAGATCACCTTTGAAATAAACTGATAGTTCATTTCTGTAAATTCCACAACATGCCAAGGTTGCATTTTTACACAAAGCTGTCAAGCCTAACATGGCTTGCTGCTACTCTAATTGAATTGACTCGTGGCCTGCCCATCAAAACATGTGCTTTGCTGTGAAGAAACAGGCAGCTTTAATGATTTATTTATTTCAAGTCATCTGGTAGTGTAGAGGGACAGTCAATTGCCATGCATTTAAAAATGATTTTCCCTTTAATTATTTAAGCCGTTGGAAGCATTAAAAAAAAAGGCTTGAATTAAAGGATGAAAAACACTCAATGGAGGAGAACTCAAACGAAATAATAATGATGATGTGCTCTTCCAAGAGGAAATAAAGAACCTGCCAGGCTAACATTGCAAACTGGCTGCTTTGCTTCATATGTGAAGGAACACATCAATAAATATATCTGTATTTCAAAGGAAGTTCCATATGGCCTCCTCCTGCTCACTGGGAAGGTACATCAGTCTGAGGGGCTGTTTTCTTTTCTTTAAAAACACTGTGTGGTGTTTATTTTTATGGTATCAGATTCTCTTTGTATAGACAAGAAAGAGAGTGTTCAACCTGAGGGACCAGTTTCCTGGGGAAAGGGTGATCCCATGGCATCAAGGAGTGTATGATACTGTTATCATTCTTCAGTGCTTTTGGATTACACAGGAATTACTTTGCTGGATTAGGCCAAGGTTTGTATCCTGGCCCAGCATTATGTTTCCAGCAGGGACCAGCTGCGCTTGTGTACGTAAGGCATGGAGTTGAAGGCCAGCCACTCATGTTTGTTCTCAGCATGAGTTACTTAAGACACAATCCTATGCATGTTTAGACAGGAAAAGTCCTACAATTCCTACCATGTCTTAGCCAGCCCGGGGGGGGGGGCATGCTGGGAGTTGTAGGGCATTTTTCTGTCTAAACCTGCATAGGATTGCACCCATAGACATATAATGACCATGTGGAAAGGAGGACAGGGCTCTTGTCTCTTTAACAGTTGTATAGGAAAGGGAATTTCAGCAGGTGTCATTTGTATGCATGCCACACCTGGTGAAATTCCCTCTTCATCACAACAGTTAAAACTGCAGGAGCCCTGCCTGCTTTTATATCTGGTCACTGTAGTTACATCAGAGTACTCCAGCTATACTAGAGTGACCAGATACAAGAAGGCAGGGCTCCTGCAGACTTAACTGTTGGGATGAAGAGGAAATTTCACCAGGTGCTGCATCCATACAAGTGACACCTGATGAAATTCCCCTTTCTACATAACTGTTAAAGATACAGGAGCCCTGTCCTCCTTTCCATATGGACACCCTAAGCTAATAATCACTAATAGACCTATGCTCCATGAATTTGTCTAAGCTTTCAAGATGATGATACTATGGATGGTGGAGAATTTAGTTCAGTTCACATTTCAAAAAGAAATGACTGAGTTTGCCCTTTCAGAATGTGAACTGAAATGTAGTTATCTTTTGGTATTTGCATTTTGCAAAATTTTGCAAGGCAGTTCTCTGAACAAAATGTTGCATACAGAAATGTGAATAGTAGGGGAAACTGCATACAAAAATGTGTATATAAGTGAAAAAAACACAGCACTGTATTAAGGAAAACTACTTTAAAATAAATTCCTATATTAGGCAAACACATAAAAACGCATACATTAGGAAAAACGTGCACAAAAATGCAGACAAATTTTCATGCTGACTTTTTTTTAAAGTTGCAAACTGATACAGAAAGGAGACAGAACAAACGTAAAATGGGAAACTGATTAATTCGTCCATGTCTAGATGATACCAAATCTAGTAGCCATTACTACATCTGGCGATAGGTATTTATTATGTATTGCATTTATATCCTCCCTTACTTCTGAGTAGCTCAGGGTAGCCTACATGCTATTATGTAGGACTGTCCAATTAGGCAACCAGACTCAGAACTGCTTAGCTTCAGCAAAGTTGTTGCATCATGCGCTTTCAAAACCCATGTTCCTAGGCCCCAGGCTCCTTCCTTCCTAAGTTGTTTGCTCTGACAGCATCTGCTTTCCCCAAGACCTCTTAGAGGAACTAAAGTATTTTTTAAAAAGAGGAAATAAAGAAAAGAAGAAAAAAGAGCTGTAGCTGAAGACTCTTATAAACTAGACTTGTGTGTAGTAGCAGCAACAACAGTGTTTCAGAAAGTGCAGCATGACAAGAAGGTTAGAGAGGCAGGGTCAACATTGTTGCTTTAAAACGGTTTATTACAGTAGTGACAACTGCTGGGGCCCAGGACACACTCCATATACAGTTTTCAAACCATTTTCAAAGTGTCGTATCCTGCTTGGTGTAGATCTGGCCAGAGAGATAGACGTGCTCTTAAGATGGCTGCAAGTTCTGGCTTGCAGGAGAAGAGAAGTAGAAACAACTTAACAAATAAAGGAAACTCCTGAAGCTTTTTAAAAAATACACGCCATGGTTATGCAATATTACTGCCTGACCAACCAGTTTCCTGGTTTAGTGTTAATGCTTCTCAGTGGGTAATTTCAAATGTGCATAATTTAAGTAAATATATGCAAATGAATAATGGACTTTTCTTAGCCTCTGGAAGAAGCAACTACTCTTATGTTCTTAGCTTGAATTCATGAACAAGGGAGTTTTGGATAGTTTCAGTTGTAACTAATTTACAAAAAGTGTTTGAAGTGTTGTTGTTTTTTAAAAGAATAAAGGAAAACGTGGTGTGTGTGTTTTGACCACAACATTTAGTCATGAAATATGGATGTGAAATTCTCCATTTTTAGCACTGAGGAAGGGAAAAAGAAACATGAAAGCCAACAAGTAACAACAGATGGTGTGTAGTCTAAATCCAGCCAGGAGAATTTAACTCTAGAGGTCCAAACTTCACATAGCACTGTCTGTCTGATAGCATCTACAATTCTCTTTAGGTAAGGGTCACAGTGCACTCACAGGAGCATTAACAGGGAAATTAATTCATTCACACTCTTTGCAAGTCTACCAATGAAACATTCTGACCCTGGTCCAACTGTAGCACAAACCCCCATCCAGAACGTGATGAGACCCTAATCAAGCTATAGTCTTTTTGAGTGTCTTAGACAAAATGCTTGGATTAGGCAGTAGTTATTAAGGATCCACAAACAGGAATGCACCCATTACTGACTATAATTGGAATGGAAGATCAATAGCACCATCCCAAGGCAAATTAATTGTTTGTACAATAAACAGCCAGCTGGTCAGGAAGAAGCAGACCTTAGGGCATTGATGTACCAGCTCTTTGACCTCAAAGTGCAATACAATTAAAGTCAGAAAGGCATAGTGAATGGACTCACCAAAAATCAGCTTGCCACATTTTATAAAGTTGCGCCAACAAACCCACTCCATGATGTCCTTCCATCTCCTGTTTTCTGTCTTTCCACTCACACTGCCTGTCCTGAAAATTCATCTTACAAATGCTCCTCATAGATACTTCAATATTACCTTTATTCATTTTTTGCATCAGTACTCACACTCCTGTCCCAGAATCCTTTTGCCTATCTAAATAAATAGAATGCTGAGTCCTTGAAAAAGCATGATAACAAGTTTGGTGTAGTAGATTGTGTTCTGGGCTTAGATCAGGTAGACTCAGTCCTTCTTCCTGTAAAAAAAATAGCGTGCAAATTGGGAGCCGAACTCAGAAATGTATGCTCCGCCATTCCTTTTCTTCACAAATGGCCCCTCCATTCTTTTACCAGCTTAAATATTGGTTTGGCATTATGGCCTCAGCTAGACCTACTGGATCTAGTGTGATGGAGGGGTTAGGATCTCGTGATATTTTAATCATGCGATCTCCTCCTCTGTTTACATAGGAACGCGATGACCTCAGACGAACAGGATGTCACACCAGCCATTTTGTTTTTTTCCTTAAAGGAGACAAGCTCATGAGCACTTGTGCACAAAAGGTAAAGTTTTTTAAAAAACAATTTCCACGCTCCCCCCACCCCACCCCCTATGGGCGCAGAGCTCCTGAGGATAACCCCATGTGTTGGTCCTGGTTCCTCGCAAGTAACCACGAGGAGCTGGGACAAACCATGATGCATGCCCACATGTTCCGCAGTCTTGGGATCATCCCGATACCGTGGAAAAAACGGGCTCAAAGAGTAGGGCAAGATCCCCGGGAAAGGGAGGGATCATCCCTCCCTGCTCCTGGGATCCCTTGTGCATCATGTGGATGCATAGGGACGATCCCGGGGATCGGCCTGGGATATCGCCCTGTCTAGCTATGGCCTATGTCTGCAGATAATCCAAAAATTCATGGATTCAAGTCCCACAGTGCCAAATAGGTGCTTCCAATTTTGAGGAAGGGCTTAAGGTCCCAAGTACAAGCTTTAGCATTTCTGAACAAAAGAACCATAGCCAGCAGGACTAGGAAAGACTCTTATCTTGGATAGTCACTGCCTGGAAGAATAAACTGGACTGGGCTAGATCATGGCTCAGTAGTCTGAAGTTATATAATCTACAATAGATTCAAATGTTCATCTGCTCACTATAGTCAATACTAACTAGAGTACCTTAGGGCCAAATTAAATGTAACACAGGAGACCCATAATTAGGATCTTCAACAACAACAACAGCCATGGAAGTTAAAGAACTATGGCAATAGGAAAAGGTCACAATTATTCCATTAGTTACATCAGTCACCGGCATCACATCAAAAAACTATACAGAAAACCTTCAGAAATTGAGCCTACCAAAACATATCCACACCAACACCCAGAAAGCAGTCATACTTAAAACATGCTCAGTTGTCAGGAAATTCCTGAATAAGTAAAAGATAGCATGACCTGGCAAAGCCCGTCATTTCCAAAAGAAAATAAAATAATAATAATAATAATAATAATAATAATAATAATAATAATAATAATGCCCTTGACAAACAGATTCCACAAATAACAACAGTTTTCACTATAATTCAAAGTCCTGAGTTTATTTATGTCCATTAAGGTTTTTTTTATTTTAAGAATTAGGTTATCTTCTATAATAATGTACTATAAAGTTTTATTTTTAATATCAAAAAATGTATTTAAGGAAGTTTTGTAAAGATAAAACTTTGAATGTTTCAATAAACACAGTTAGTGAAGTTAAACCTTCCATTAGATTTGATTTTTCTCCATGAATTGTGTTGTTGTTGTTATGATGATGATGATAATAATAATAATAATAATAATAATAATAATAAGGTTTAAATCTTCCCTCCCTGCCATTCATCTGATTTAAATCATCCACTTGGAGCTGCTATTTGTTCTACAGGCAGGGCCAGCACTACCATTAAACTTAAGTGAGACAGTTGTGTCTCAGGAAGCAGATGCTGAGAGGCAAGGAGCATGGGAAAGGTGTTGAGGTGTTGAGTGGCACATAGCCATCCTTTAGCCCTCAAAGCTAGTCTGCTACCCCCAGGAGTGGTGGAAGATGCTGTCCCATCACCAGTGTTGGAGTAAGATTCAACTATTAGTCCAGTTGGCTTCTGTATGTCGCATGCGGGGTAGGGGCTCCCATTATGTCCTCTGTTTCAAGCAGGAAAATGTCTTGAGCTGGCCTTGCCTGCAGGGGAACATTTAGAAATATCACATTCATACAAATGCCTTTACCTTCTGTTTCCACCTCCCTTGGTGCAAATAGCAGCTGAGGAACCCTTAACTGGGGAAATATCAGCCAATAACCTTCTGCAGTGGCTATTAATTGTTATTATTGTTTACTGTGGAAGATCCCAAATCAAAGATTTAATGTGACACATCTAAAGTGCCCACTTAATCAACATTTCTAGTGGGTTTCCAAAGGGAATCTAGTTAGGAGGGAGCCTCATTTTCATTAACCATAGTTAGCACTGCTGCAAATATATTGCTAAACCATGGTTAAGCCTGCCAGCCCTTCTATTTCTCCCCAAAGAAAATCTTACATATGCTCACAGTCTACAAAATTATCTAATTAAAAACTACATCACTTGTAAAGCTTCCCTGAGATTGTGGGGAAATCTCAGCCTGTCACAGAGTACACTGGGCAACCTTCCCTTGAAACAGAACCATTCCAGTTCCTTCTTGTTAGAGTGAAGACATGAAACCCTAAACTATTTACACCAAGGTTTTTCATTGGAGGATTACCATCACTGTACTGACATTTCTTATTACTTAAGGTCAGAAGGGACTCAGAGCCTGGACTGCTGTTGATGTAGTTTTAGTCTTATCAGAGTTTCCTGTCTCTTCTACTTCTGCACATTGTCCTCTTTAAGGCAAAGAATTAACTTAGTGGTCTCAGCCTTTTATCCTCCTTCTTGAACAGTCAGCCAAAGAATTAACTGTGCCTCAGCAGTGTCCAGTGCTTCTCTCATTAAATTGCTCCCTCTGTCTCCCATACGTTATGCTAGCTGTTAATGATCATCTGTGCTTTACATATCCTTGGAGACACATGCACACAAAATTGGCTTAGTCTTTACTTTCTGCTAGAATATTCCATGTATTCCCTGCATTAGTTATCTGCCTACACACCTTCACAACAGGTTGCATTTCTCTTAGCCAAAAAATCATTTTTAATTATTATTATTTTTAGCACTGCATGCACTTCATTTCATACCTGGGAAAATGCAGCCCCCACCTGATATTATTGGTGACATAACTAGGTACACACGCGCGCACACACACACACACACACACAAACGATTTCCCACTACCCAATGTCCATTCTATTTGGTGAACATCTATTTTTATTTTATAAACAATATTTCTTCCATTGCTGGCTGCTCCTTTATTTGCAGCTCCATTTCCAGAACATTCTCTCTCTCTGTTTGTTTTGTAAGCGGAAAGGCTACACTGCTGCTATTTTTGTAAATAGATATTATTATTATTATTATTATTATTATTATTATTATTATTATTATTATTTGGAGGTTGTGAATTCGGCCCCTACTTATCCTGAAGCACATCACTCTTTCTAATAACAAACTCAGCTGGTGGATACCACAAAGACTGTAGCTAGAATGCAGCCACTAAGAAACAAGAGTTAGGTAACAGCATGTTTGAAGGAACCCTAAGTTTAGAGATGTACAATCTGCCCTGCACTCTCAGGTCCTCTGACTGTACTCCGGTCAGCCACAACCAGGCTGACAACTGTTACCCAAAGGACCTTCTCTTCTGCTGCCCCCAGACTGTGGAATGGCTTGCTGGAGAAGATTTGTCGGCTTAATACTCTCTCTGAGTTTAAGACAGCCATAAAGACTAGTTTCTATCAGCACGCCTACCCAGATTAATTTTAAACCAAAGAATTTTAAGATGTTATGATTGTTATTTTAATACTGTATCAGTTTTATATGATCTTTTAACCAGTTTTATGTATTGTTGTGTTTAATGTTACCCTCCTCAATCCAGAGGGAGAGGTGGGTAAGAAATTATTATTATTATTATTATTATTATTATTATTATTATTATTCTCATTATTATTCTCTTTCTCGCTCATGGCGGTTTTTCTAGACAGACATGACGGGCATTGCCAAGTCTTTGACAGATTCAGGAATTTTCTGACAATTGAGCATATTTTAAGTATGACTGCTTTCTGGATATTGGGGTGGATGTATTTTGGTAGGCTCAATTTCTGAAGGTTTTCTTTATAGTTTTTTGATGTGATGACGGGGACTGTTGTTGTTGTTGTTGTTGTTGTTGTTGTTATTATTATTATTATTATTATTTTCAAAAAGTGAGAGGGCAAAATTGCTCCAAAGCAGACCAAAGAGGACTAATCATGCTAAGTGGTTACAGTATATAGAGTGACAGTTAGGAAAGAAAAATGTAATAGGAGAAGGGGGTAGTAGTGTAATACCCTGCTTGGAGGAAATGGTTGGCTGGAATCCTGAACAGAAGCATCCCTTTTAACAGGTCCCAATTGTCTACCATTATGATTTAAAGCTATCCGACCATTCCTGTATTATTTGGGGGACAGAATATCATATTATTGCCATTGTCTAGGTTGACCATATGTAAGGAGGACAGGGCTTCTGTATCTTTAAGTTGTATTGGAAAGGGAATTTTAGCAGATGTTATTTGTATGCATGCAGCACCTGGTGAAATTCCTTCTTCATCACAACAAAACTGCAGGAGCCCTACCCTCATTTATATCTGGTCAAGTTTCTTGAGTCAAACCAGTGAAGGCTTTTTCTTTGTACTTCACCTTCCCTCAATTGGCATTATGGTCCAGAGCCAGTTTTTAAAGGCCTGAACACCCGCCACCCCAAGTTCCTCTATACAGTTCTTTGGATAACAGCCTAACCCTTCCCAAAGTTTGGTCTGAGGATCCATGATGCAATCACCTTGTGCAATCTAAACTGGTCTGGTTCCGGTGCTTTGATGGGAGACTGGCTGGGAACATCATATACTGTATATTGCGTAAGTTCCATCATAGAAGTAAAGTGGGGCATAAATGTAATGAAATAAATGACCAATAAATATGTAATTTTCAAGAAAGGGGCAAAAGAGCACATTTCCCACTCTCTCAAGGAAGCCTTCTTTTCTTGTACTCCCTTCCTTGTGTGCAAGAGCACCAGGGAAGACCAGCCTACCCTCAGGAGGATGGGACATCCCTCCCACATACTTATCCACCTGTTATACTTCTTCCTAGTGACTTGGACCACAAGTTATTTCTATTCCAGGCATCAAGACATGGATTGCGCCCTACAACATTCATAAATCCACATTCTCATTTTTCAATGGTGAAAATCTATGGTAGGTAATCAATCGTCTATCCTTACAATTAACTAGTTGAAGCATGTGAGTCTGCACCCTAAGTTTACATATCTGGAAACATGCTTCAATTGAAATACAATATACAGTAAACATGAACTTGCAGTGTGAGACTATTGGTGCACCTAAACATGTTTGCCCCATTGAGCTCAATGGAGTTTACTCCCTAGTAAGTGTGCATTTGGAACTGCAGTGTAAGTTTAAGCAAACAGGGTTCCCAGTCAAGGTCATGAGATGACTTTGTATGCTGTAAATTAAGTTTTGGTTTGTTTTGAATCAGGCTAAAGGTCTCAAGTCTTCAAAAGGTAGTGCATCTGAAGCAGAAGCTCTCAAACTTTTGTTGCAGTCACTGATCCTCCCTAAACCAAGAGAACAAATGCTCAAGCCATTCCCAGTGCAACATGAGATTTTAAAAATACACCCCCCAATTTATGATTATTCCTAGCCCAGTCCCCCAAAACACTAATTTTGCATGTTACCAGTTAGCTATATCCCATCTCCCCCCTCCCAATTAAAGTAATTGTGGGCTGATTTGGGGGTGTTTCAATGCACAGTTATTATATATCTATATATATCAGCTAATTTGATTAGCCCTTGGCATTTTTTCATCACATTTTTCAGGAGTCTAACTTTTGTTCTGAATTAATTAAGCAGCAAGCACATTCAGAACAGCTTTTAATTTAGCCAGGGAACTGCTAATGCACGCTGTTATTGTAATGTGTGAAAGGGCCTTCATTCATCTACCACATCAACAGCTTCTTTCCAGCGCAAAATTAACACTCTTCCTATTTACATATTAATTTGATACTGTAGCAATGCTAAATGGACAATGACAACTATCAAGGATGAGGTGGTAAGATTTCTTTCAATGCTTTTTAAAGTTACTGCAGTGGATGCCTTTTTTAGTCCTTGGAAGATTGATGATTCCATTATTTGTAGTACTCAGCAATAAATCTCAGAGTTTAGGCTAAAGTGAGCTCTTTCCCCTACTTTGCGTCTTCCATTACACCGTTATTCATCATGTTTAATCATTCATTTACCTCTGACTGCTACTGCACTCAGGGAGGACCGGCACATTATTGATTTTTGACTTTTACCCTTTAGAAGCTGGGGAAAGGGCTTTACGAATGCTTAATCAAAAGTGACATGCCACGGGTGAAATGAGGGGAGGGGAAAGGGGTGTTGTAAACCTTGGAAAAAATAGCAGTCTGATGATGCACTAAGTTATGACGGAATGGAATTAAGAGTCCACAAAGAAAGCAAATTATAACAAACTGCGAATTAAAGTGAATACCACACCCATGAGACTAGGAAGACTGAAGCAGGAAGTTTGCCGGCTTGAAAATCATTTCTGGGAATGAGGCTGCTGCTGCTGTAAGTTCAAAACTTCAGCTAAAAGAAAAATGCCCAACATACCAGACTTGGGAGTGTCTGAATATGTGGCTCCAGTGAACAGAATGCACCTTGCATATTCTCCGCCAAAGATCAGAGAGCAAAAAACATAGCCTAAAACCGGACTACTTTAGAACGGTGAGATACAGTTTTCCAGGTGGTTACGTAGATAAGTGATCATATGAGCAGAATAAATGTCAGACCGACAAGCTCACACAACACTTTCTCTTTCATGAACAGGAAATAAGATAACTGCACATGTAAGAGGGTTACTCACATGAGAAGTGTAGTGACAAAATAGCAAACTCATGCAAGATTGCCCCTCTCTGTTATCGGGGAAAATTGCAATTATATTTTTTCTCCTGGAAGGGTACGGTAATGTTGCATGTGGGTGCTGCTCTGACATGACGCTGCTCATGCAAGTAGACAGCACACATAAGCAGTTACGTGCATGAGTCAGTCACCTGGAATATTGTACGGAATGACGCAGAGTTTGCTTAATAATTCTACATACTTCATATTCAACAGTTGGAGGGGAGATGTTGAGGAAGGCTATCTTGCTTGTGGATGTCACGGTTGGCTGTGATGTTCTTTTTCTAAAAATCTGGGATTTTTTTTGGGGTGGGGGTGGGGGGAGACATACCATACAGGCCTGAGTTCTTTGTTTTTATATAAAACAAGTAGTTTATGGACACACATAGATAATGGTTGGGAAAGCAGAAATATAGGGAACATGAAATCTCTCTCTCTCTCTCTCTCTCTCTCTCTCTCTCTCTCTCTCTCCATCCATCCATCTCTCAGAGCATACACTAGTTATTAGTGTTTATGTACATTGGTGGTGCTATATAAATAAATAATAATAATAATAATAATTTTCATTTATACAGGAAAATCAAGCAAAAAGAGGGGTATAAAAAGTGAGACACATTTATTTTTTTATAGCCTTACCTCAAAGGAGCTCAGAGTGCCATAGATAATTCTTTTGATTTGCAGAAGATCATCACATGAGCCCCATTACTGATTGGGGATTTGAATCCAGATCTACCTGGTCCTAGTCCACAACTCTAACCACTAGGGATAAATGAATCTGTCAATTTTGGTTTTGCACATGGTCTCATTTCTCCAACCTTAAATTAATTTTCTCCCATTTCTCCATCAATTTGATTTTTTTTGTTTCATATGTATTTTCGTGCACATTTTTCCTAATGTATGGGTGTTTGTATGAAATTTTGCAAGCAATTTCCTCTAAAATAATGCATTTTTGCATGTTCTTTTCACTAATATACACATTTTTGTGTGCTTCCCCCTAATATTCACATTTTTGTGTGCTTTTTTTTCCTGTTTGGAGAACTGCATAGCAAAATTCAGAAAAGTGTGAATATTGAAGCATAGCCATGTTTTGGTTTAGGAAATCTGATTAGGTCAATTCACATTAAAATGCAAACTAAACAGATTTCTCTCCTATCCTGGCTAACCATTACATCACACTGGTTTTTTCTCACTGCTTGGCAAAGGAGAAAGTCCAGGGTATTCAACTGCTATGTTTATAAGAACTAGTCATAGAATCATAGAATAGTAGAGTTGGAAGGGGCCTATAAGGCCATTGAGTCCAACCCTCTGCTCGATGCAGGAATCCACCCTAAACCATACCTGACAGATGGTTGTCCAGCTGCCTCTTCAATGCCTCTAGTGTGGGAGAGCCCATGAACTCCCTAGGTAACTGGTTCCATTGTCATACTGCTCTAACAGTCAGGAAGTTTTTCCTGATGTCCAGCTGGAATCTGGCTTCCTGTAACTAGTCCATCTGGCCTTGTACATTCTGCTCTGCTGGAGCAGCTCCCCACATCTTTCCCAGTCCTACTACATGAGGGCAAAACTAGGCATGACAGCAGCCTATATCTTCTGTGCCACAGTGGGGATGAGCAGCTTCCTCTTTCTTCACATGAGGAAGAAAGAGGAAGCAAGTAGTGACCACGTAGCCCATTCAGTGGGCATTTTTGTGGCGCAGCTTCTCCTGCACACAGCAGGAAATGGTGCCAATTATTGTCAAGGCCAAGAAGAAACGGATTTTCCGGGTAGCATTTTGTAGCACAAAAAACAACAGAAGAAGCGAGAGGCGTGCAGGAGGATCACGGCATCATCAAAATGACCCATGAAGATCCATGAGTGGCCAGTCACAAGCGTGCGATAAAAAACTCACCTGAAGATGCTAACAATTGCTGCAGCTATCACAAGGGTTTTGAATGAGGAAGTCAATCTATACTCATCTCTATGGCTAGCAGTCCTCCTGAAATATTAGTTACAGCTTTGACTATTTCATTAATTGTCTGAACTCACTGAAAGATAGCAGGCTTATTTCTCACAAAGTGATTGCACATAGTAGTGCTGCACGGTTTGGTTTGTATCCTGGGTTAGAGACTTGCACTTTTTAATTTTTTATTTAAAAGCTAGGTATCCGGGCTGGCTGCTGACCTTGTGAGATGGTGGGCTGCATACCCTTTAACTCATGTGTTAATTTGGCCTTCACAAGAATGGCATTCTAGACTGCCAAACAAAAGGCCACAAGAGAGAAATTTTACTAGATACCTTAAAGTGAAGTAGGACTAGTTGGAGTAACCAGCCTTCACAGATGACTTTAACAATCAGGTACTCGCAGTCCAAAGTAATCAGCTGTCAAATGTCTGTTTATGCCAGAACTAGTTTGCAGGAGGAAATTCATGTCACTTGCTCTGGCTTACCCTGATGTCTCCATCTGGAGATTAAAGCTAGACATTTTGGCAGAGCCCAACTGCAAATTATTTAGCATGACAAAATATTTTTTGACACCGTTCCCACATTCAAGATTGAAGCAACTAACTGAAGGTGGATTGGCCAAGGTGAGAGTGAAAATCTGGCTCTATAATGAAAAGGAGATAAATGAACACATGAAATAGTTCCAGTCGGAAGGTTTTTGGTGTTACTGAGCAATAAAATAGTAACTACACAACATGTCCATTCAAGTTAATACTGTACCACTGAAAGCACTCCGTAAGCACTCCTTTTAATGCAGGACAAATCTCCACTGACAATTTGGTGTGAGATGTCTGCACATATGGCAGAATCCTGAGATGTTAGAGTAGGCTATGCGACTTCAGGCTGAATGAATTGTCATCTTTAAACCCCTATGTAAAACACACACACACACTAAAAATTTCCTGTAAATAAAAGTTATTTCAATTTATTTATTTAAGGAATGTATATGCCACCTTTTAAAACATACTATTAAGATGGATTAAAAAAAACTCTTTAACACATATTTTAAAAATGATACATATAACAATCAAACTCCAAATTAAAACAGCAGCAGTTCAAAACCCAGCATGTAACACCTCAATAACATTAGACTGAAACTTAAAAAAAGGTTTTTACAGTTCCATTTTAAAAAAGGGCATAGATGGGGATTTCTTTCATGAGAGAAATCCAAAGATGTTGGGCCACTACTGAAAGGCCATGTCTAGAGTACCCACCAGCCTGATGGACCTTGATGGTAGGACAATGAGAAGAGCCTCTGAGGCAGATGTTAAGGGCTGAGTAGGTGTGTATGGATATAGGTGGTGGTCCTTAAAACAACCTGTTCCCAAGCAGGTGGGAAAACTGTTCAGTATCAGAATTAACAAAAGCAAAGATCTGAACAGAGGCACCTAATCCACTTTTTCCTGAAGGAACTTTTATACTACTCTTTTAAGTATGTGATTATAAAACCAATTACACACGCTCAATGTCAATGTATATTACATACATCGGGTTTGACCCAGACTTACTCATGATTAATTTAAGTCCTGTTGATTTCAATAGGTTTACTCTAAATATGACTGAGGCCACAGCTAGACCTAAGGTTTATCCTGGGATCATCCAGGGTTCGCCCCTCTCTGAGCACTGGATCCCCTGTGTGTCACCTAGATGAACAGGTTTGACCCCTGGACGATCCAGGGATAAACCTTAGGTCTAGCTATGGCCTAAATCTGCTTCCCATCCATCATTCATGGGTTCTAGCCTATATAAAACATTTCCTTTCCCAGGTCCAAGAGTGAGCTAAAGTAGTTAGAGTGAATTACTGATAGGGCATGAGCATGCATGTCTGAATCTACAAAAAGAAAAACAGACCATTAAAAAAAATAGATGCTGTTAGTTTTGCAAGTCTTCATTATCATAGCTGACTTACAAAAATATCTGAGGAACTGTTTCTGAGCTGTCCATTTGCCATTCTCCAAAGATGACAAGTCAAACATTGTCTCTATGAATGTCTGTTCACTTGCCATAAAACAGGCACACCATTCTCTTTTTCTTTCAGGTATTGAAGGAAATTACAAGAGGCTTACAATCTAATGAAAAGATCTCTGAAACATTCAGTAACATCCATAGGGAGCAAGTTGTTAACTCTGTGGGATCATGGTCATTGGTAGGATGCAGCCAATGAAACTGGGAGCCTTCATTTACTCCAATACAGGTGGCTGAACTCTCTTTAGTGCAATGGAAACTGAGGGCAATATTGATTGGAACCAAAACAGACACGTCTTTGTATTTGGAAATGTAGTTACCAAATGTAACAGTGACACAGAAGTATCAGTGAATACATTTTCAGATGTATTCATAAGTCTAAAATATTTGCATAGCAGTGCAATGGCTTGGCCAGAGCTGTTCATTTATTTAAATTAATTTCATCATAAAAGATAACAAGGCAGTTTTGAAAATATGAGCAATACAATAAAACCAAAGTAAAAAACACAGCAGATATCCAAAATTCAACAATTCAATAGGCTGGTACTAAAAATGCCTGCATGAATAATACATACATTTTTATTAAGTGGAAGAACACCTGAACTTCTGGTGCTCATAAGATTCTAAGGCAAGGTCATTCCACAATATGGGGGCCACTAAGTAGAAGGCCCTCCTTCAAGTCACAATAAGATGTATGTCTGCTAAACATGGATTGCCCATGAGGGCCTCTGATGACCACAGTGAATGGGCTAGTCTGTGGAGGCACTCTCTCAGAGAATCTAGTCTTGAGATGTTCAAGGGCTGATAAGTCAGTAACAAAACCAGTTGCAGAAAATCAAACTGGTGATTTTTAAACTTTCTTCCTTCAGGAGAATCCTTTCCACAAAGGGCTGATTCAAACATAATATGAACCTAAACTTCCTTGAGCTTGCATGTTCCCCAAAACACCTCTGGCATAGCCATGAGGGGCAGTTTGGAATCTTCTACTTCCATTTTAGATTAACCGCAGTCTGCTGTGCCATTCAAGCCAGGACTAACTGCGGTGTTAATCCTTGGCTATGGTTAGTGGAAACAAGTCAACTCCAGACCACAGTTTATGAAATTGGCTTGCTTTCACTAACCATAGTTACGGAAGATTAATCACAGTTTAGAGTTCAGATATTCACCAACTAAATTGTGGTGAATATGAAGCAGAAGTTTCCAATCTCAGCTGAACTACACATGGGTGAGTAGGGGGAAAGCAAACTCTGGGGTGGTGATAAGGTCTGGCTAGTTCTGGTTTACCAATACATCCAAACACAGCCATTGACTTGTCTACTGTGGAACCTGTATGTTGGGAAATATTCTGTTCTAGGGCACATGGTTGGTTCACAGGGATTGCTGGGTCTCAGTGTTACCCCAGCAACCCACTGTAAACCTTTCAGCAATCCCTGTGGGGGAAGCTCATCTTTCAGGAAAGCTTGTCCAGAAATACATACCTTCTCACTGAGGCATCCCTAATAAGCTTCTAAGGAACCCCAGGGTTCTCTGGATCACAGACTGAAAAACACTGTGTTAAGCTAACACTAATCAGCAACTAATAAATCAAGATATTATACAAACCCGTGCACCTCTATTTAACTCTCGGTAGAAGGGACTGGGGCTTTAGTGGTGCATCTTATACGTATGCTGCTTTTGCAGCTTCTGTGTACAAACTGCCCAATCCAAGGGCAACTGCATGCTGATTCAGAATCTGGCCTGTAATTTATTTTTAAACAACGTAGGGGTCTCAGAGGAATCATATTTGGCAGGAAGAGGCCTTTGTAGAAGAACAGCAGCTGAACTCTGACACCACTCAGCTTCTCTAAAGCAACAGAGAATATTAATTTTGGCAAATGTACAGCAAAGCTAATCACAGGGAATGTTGAAAAATCTGGAGAGGGAGAAAGAGGTACTGGAAATCTGAGTTCCTGGAAACAGCAGTAGACAAGTGTTTTGTGAGCACTGGGAGGCAACAACTGGTTAGGAATTTTAATTCTTCGCCTTAAAGCGACATCTGTGCATTCTGTGTCAAGATTTACATGCCACTTGATATCTATATCCATATCTGACCCTGGTAACCGGGGTTGGCTGTGTTCTTAGATTCTGTTAATTAAAGTGGGAATCTTGTTGATATTTTATATTCATTCATGGTACCGCTACTGATGAGATTGAATCTAAAGTACTCCTTGAACTGTGCAGACAATTGCTGGCATAGGACACCATGCTTACATCTTGCTTTCTGTTTGTGATGCATAACTGGAGAAGAATTAGTGTGTGGGCTGATGTAGAAGATCCTGATGATATGTAGAAGATTTTGCTGTAGGGATCTTGCGTGTCACACACATTGTCCAGATGGCTTTCAATCCCCTGCCATTTTACCTTTATGTCACTGCCTACTGCTATCTTGGATTCTAAGAGCTTGATTGCTTTGGGACATCTAGGTCACTGTCATTTCTTATACCCATGCTTTCTCCAACAAAATGAGTTGCACTACTCTGATACACCCTAAGAATGGAGACGAAAAATATTTCTTGAAAGAACTGAAAGCGACTTAAGAGAGGCTTTGCTTTTTATGATATAGGTGCATGTACACACATTCCTCATTTTTCTTGCTGGAACAGTTCAGACATAACACTCTCCTTCCTCTCCTTCCCTCAGTGTGCCTTAATACAGTAATTCTGAAGTTTGTTAAACCACCATCTCTTATTGCATCTGAACTTGGAAACTGCTTTAAACTCTGACAGAAATCAGGATCGCAATGGCTTGTAGTCAGAGCTTAAAGCACATTTTCCTATTTTGGATGTAACAGAAACTGTGATTTCAAAACTCCAGAAGTCTTACATTAAGGCACTGGAGAGCAGGGAAGAGGAAGCATGTGGTTGTAATGCCTATTCCCTAACCTATACAAACCATGGCTTATCTTATTCAGGCCAGTCAAAAATACGTTTGGCATGTTTTCAAAACACAAAACTCTGCAGTATCTGTTTACCAGAATCAAAATGCCATAAGCCTCCTGCGACCTCCTTCCAACAAAGGCACTGAACTCAAGACACACTGCACCCAACACGTCCCAACATACAGGGAATTGGGGCACATGTAACACTCTTGTCTCTCTTCAGTTGCTGAGACCTATACAAGAGTAGAGGCTCAGGCCTCAGCTAGATGAGGGGGTGGAGGGTGACAACCTCATGATTTTATGATTGCGAGATCGTCACCCTTGTTTACACCGGGCGCGTGACATTGCAGCCGCCATTTTGTTTTTTGTTTTAAAGGAGACAGAGTGCATGAGTGCTTGTGCACAAAATGTAAGTATTTTTTTTAAAAAAAAATAATCTCCCTACTCCCCCCACCCCACCCGCGATGGGCACAGAGCTCCTGAGGAGCAATGTGCCCCATGCTTGGCTCCACATACTGCAATGGCAGGCCATACTTTCCATGATCTCAGGATCATTCCTAGACCATGGAAAATCTGAGAAAAAAGGGTAGGGTGATATCCCAGGGAAAGTAAGGGAAATTGATAAAGAATCGTCCCGGGATCCCCTGTGCATCATGTGCAACAGGGACGATCCTGGGATATCACCCGCGAAGCTATGCCCTCAGTAGTTAAATATTAGGTAGATAGTTCCTTTTGTCTTCTTTTATAGAATTATACTTGCAATCAGCTGCTTATCTAGAATAAAGACTTTCTGAAGTGCTTAATCTTCAACACTGCATAGATTTCATTTCATTTTTTCGGTGGACTAAAGTCAGGGGTGGGAAATTGCACCATAGGCAATACTAGCAGTATATCACAAGCTGGAAGACTGCAACTAAGCTCCATACTTCCGAGTCATATCATTCACAGTTTGTTTATCATTTTCACCAATCTGATTTATGTCAAGCTGTAGCTGACAGATACACTCCACTTCTTTGTGTTATTCTAAAACAGCTACCCAGCAGTATGAGGAAACTTGAGCCCCTCCTTTAAAAATATCCTGACACAATGGAAATCATGAAAGGTGTTGAGGGGAGATGCAGAAAAAGAATTAGGGCTTTTAATCTCTTTGTTTCCAATTATTGGTTCCTTTTTCAAGAGAGAGAGAAATTATGGATTCCAACCAGTTCATGTAAGAAACTTGAGACTTTGATTCAAACTGGGCTTTTGCACTTTGGTTAGGAAGTCATCCTGAAAAGGTAACTATCAACATAAAAATACAGACACAGGCATTTATGGAAAGCATAGCTCCAGCTTGAAACACGTTATCTCACTCTGCAAAATAATGTAAAAACAGGACATAGGACACTTTGGGGAGTAAGTGAACAGAACTAGTGATTAGCTGTTCCTGCATCACAGTTGGGAAATGGATTATAATTAATAGGGGTGTGCACGGACCCCCCAATCCGCTTCGTGGCCTGATTAGGAAAATCCGGATCGGGCCCGATCCTCTTCTCACCGCTCCGCCCGTCTCCCGCTCCGCGGAGCGGCGCAAGATCCGGCTTTGCCGCCGTCACTATATGGACGGCGGCGGCAGCTCAAGAGAAACCACTCACCCACCCTGCCCCCTTACCTTCCTCCGTCGCGGGCTTCAATTGAGGCCTCAGTTGAAGCCGGAAGAGGCCTCGGCCTTCACTTCCAGCTTCAACCGGGGCCTCAATTGAAGCCTGCAACGGAGGAAGGTAAGCGTCCCTCCTCCCTGCTCCCTTACCTGGTGCTTCCACCGCCGCCGCCACATGGATGGCGGCGCTGGCAGCGCCAGATTAGTCCCCCTCCCCCCCACTCACTTTCAGGCGAAGCTCCGGATTGAGGCAATCCTCTTCGCCTCGATCCGCAGCCCCCCTGACTCTCTTTGCCTCCGCCTTTTCCGGAGGCGAATTAGGCCGCCTCTCTCCTGCTTCTCTGAACCGAAGAGAAGAGGAGCACATCCCTAATAATTAAGTATTTATGGATCGGAAAACTACTGGGTTATGCAATTATTACTAGGTAATTTTCTATGTAAAATGAAATTGACTTCAAAAAAGAGAAAAATGAACATAGAAATATGAATATGGGATAGACCACGATAGGCAACATGGTGCAATCTCTAGAATGCAGACCAGGATTCCTGAGCTTGTACAGCCCTATTTAGGGAAACAGAGAGCTCCATCCCACCTACACTTTTGCCCTCAAATTGGCACAGCTATCACTGTGCCAATTTAGATCTCTTTATCTTTAAAACTTACGCAGATGTAAGCATTTGTTTAATTTCCATTTTAAAAATCCCTTAAAATCAAGGGATGATCCAATCGGATTAAAATTGAGCATGCTAAATGCCCTCCTTAAAAGCTATCACTTTGCCAATTTGGATCTCTTTATCTTTAAAAATGAGGGCACTGCTGGCAAGGAGGGTACATTTTCCACATTTCGTTTAAGGTGAAAATGCCTACTCAGGAGTTCATAGAACTACATAGAGTTCAATGGGACCTCTTCTTGCTCCAGAGGGACTACTTAGAACCCACATGCAAATTTAATCCATAGATTAATTGATTAATGAACACGCCCACAGAACATCGGATTGAAAATGATGGATGAAAATACACCATTTTCATGGTGTTTGAGCGGTGTGCTTTCACATTACCAGAAGAACCAGATTTTCTGCGTGCCAAAATACGTCGCTAAGAGTGGGGGGGGAACAACCACAATCACAGCAGAACATGGTTGCTGGTCATCTGAGTCCTTTGCATGCGATTCACAGTGACAGCAGACTATAATGCTGGTGTGATGGAGCTTAGAAAAAGGAAAAAATGAGATAAATGCATTGGGAAATACCAGATTTTGGGAATGGGAGAATGTAAGGAAAGCTAAAGAGGAACCTTGAAATTCCTAGACATCGAGGTTAGGAACTGAAGTGGGCAAGATGACAAGGGTGAAAAGGACTGCACAAAAAGTTGGGGTGCAGGACCAGGAACATGTTTTTTTTGGCAATGGGACAGGCAAGTCAACTGAGTGATAATCCCTCTTCCCTTTACAGCTTTGAATTGGGATAAATTCACTGCCCACTGTCCCATATGAAAGGTAGATTCCTGTGCAAATAAACCCTATTGATGCTTGGTGCCTCCTGTGATTTTCAGAAGTGAGATAAAAGCTCTCTGGTTAGAGCATTTTGAACTCAGGAACAAGATCCAAAGGAATATTCTCTTGGTACTTATTTATTTATTTATTTATTTATTACATTTCTATAATGCCCAATAGCTGGAGCTCTCTTACTTCCACAGCAACATTAGTAAAGCTGCACACAAGTGCTTCAGATTCTACAGGTTCTTCAGATTCTATTTCAAGGGGCTGCTGGGGTGGGGTGGGATGGGGTGGAGGATAGCTGCAGAATGAAGGAGGAAGTGGGGAAGTCAACTTCTGCCTGTGTGCTTGATTCAGTGTAAATCTGTATCAACCCCAAATGTGTACTTAATAGCAAGGATCAAAAAAGACAAGGGAAGAGAAGAAGGGCTTTTCTGTGGGTCTTAATGGCAACATAACTTTTGGAAACTGCCCAGAGAGCTTCAGCTATGGAGTTGTATAAAATAAAATAAATAAATAATACAGCGCCGCCCACCCCCATCCCTATGGAGAACATATGGAGGACACTTCACATATATTCCAATTTCTCCCACACTGAGATAATATTCATGCAGGAAAAAGTGTGTGCACTATGACATACAAATTGCAGCATGAGAGTTTATTTTGGCACAAGCAGACAGACTAGGCAGCTGGTGCACTGAGATTATCTCCATATCAGAAGAACTACATAGATGCATCAGCCTGTAGGTGATCATAAGGCTTTATAGTGTTTTACCCCCTGTGGGAATGGTAGAGACAAACACTCGCTTCCTTCTTGCATTAACCAGACTGCAGTGCTGGTTATTTTGGTATGTATCTCTTCTTTTTTAGAAAGAACACTGACATTCTTAAAAGGACATAAATTATGTTCTTCCTGTCCCTGAAAGTAATCATTTGAAAATAATTGTTCCTTTAAAATAATTAAAAAATTCCGATTCAAGACATTGTTACTATGTTGGAATAAGTTTAACTCCACTTGCAGAGTCATAAAGCTTCGCATAATTGCCCATGTCTTTGACGGCTTGAGGCTTAGACTATCATCACTGGTTGCCGCACATACTCCGTCACTTCTGGTGCTAAAGTATTGACATTGTATCTCTTTTAGGCTCTTTGCAGCCCTGTAATGACTACACCAATTAATAATGCATCTCTCTCTCTCTCTCTCTCTTCCCTCTAGCTCATTTTAATTGCTGTAATTTATGTCCCCTGAAAATACTCAGACTACACATGTAATCTATACCACTGTGACAGAGCTAGAAGATCACACACTCAAGGTCCCTAGCAAGTAAACAAACCAATTCTAAGTTCACGGACACCATCTGTAATTGACATCAATTACAGCTATATGCAAACAAGTCCCGGCATTATAGGTAACACAGAGCTATACCCTGGAAACAGAGCAAGCACCATTCATTAGGGCTTTGGCAGCTAATTGCAAGAATGTCAGAGCTATAGAGACATTACTTCCCTGATAAAACATCCACAACTAATAATCCAACAATTTGACAGGGGAAAGGTAAGGTACGAGAATAAGCAAGTGAATAATGTAATCATATGGTCCATGATTACCTAAAGCAATTGATTCCTATATTAGATGTTCTTGAAATTATTTTAAAAATTAGATTATAGGTGTTCCAAAATTCAGTGTGATGTAAGTAGAGCCCCCCTCCATTAAAGTGTTGGGTATCACCTTTAAAGTCCTACATGGTTTGGGTCCAGGCTACCTGCAGGATTGCCTTCTCCTGTACACTCAGGTCCTCTGGGAAAAACCTACTTCAGCTAGCAAAAACTAGATTAACAACTGTTACCCAGAGCACCTTCTCTTCTGCTGTTCCCAGACTGTGGAATGGCCTGCCGGAAGAGACTCGTCAGAAAGCTATAAAGACTGATCTCTTCCGGCAGGCCTATCCAGTGGAATTTTAAGATGTTTTTAGAATGTTTTTTGATGTTTTAACAATGTATATTATGTTTTAATTCAGTATTATGTATTTTACCGTTTATTGTTGTTCCCCGCCTCAATCAAAATGGATAAATAATTATTATTATAATTATTATTATCTTACCTCAGCCCTTCCCCCAAGCCTTTGTTTCCTTGACTAACCCAGCTCCAAGCATTTTTTTGTCATCCACTTCTATCCCCACCCCATTCCCATAGCGTTTTTATGTCTCCTGACTTAGCTTCCCTCACCTCCTGCATTCAATAGGAGAGGAGGAGGAGTGCAAGCAAGACCTGTATCGAGTTACAGGAAGGCAAGCAGTCTCAGTCATCACAACCTGAGTCTAGTGCCCTCAGCATTTTCTTGCTGGCTGAAGGAGGAAGGGCATTCCGGCTGAGTTCAGACGACCCACTAATCAACTGGGGTGGTGGTGGTAATAGGAACAGAATGGGAAACAACCACTGATTAGCGTGTCGTCCGAACTCAGCCTCCTTCTTCCCTAAGCAACTTATATATGGAGCTCCAGAAGGGCAGTCAGGGAGCATAGTTAAGGAGAATAGTCTCACCATCTCTGTTACTTCTTCTTCCACTGCTTAATGTAGAGTCCAGCACTGAGCTGGACTCCTTGTTCTGAGACAACGAGAGAAAGACAACCTTTCCCTCTGGGTCTGAAAGAATATTGGGGAGGCGGGGGTTACTGGTACTCTCGGGGTTTTGTGGTTTCACCATGCAGTGCTCTAACTGTGTGCACATGTGTAACACAGACAACAAAGAGCACAGTAAATTGCACATGAAAGGAATCCCTTAAAAAATAAAATAAACAAAGGCATATTTTGCACTATACCAGGGGCAAGCCACGAGATGGTCCTTGGGCACCCAGTTAGAGTTCGCCACCTTATATTCTCCATGAGCTGTCATTTTATGCAAAAATTGCAGATATACTGTAATTATGGAAATTTCCATTTGCACAAAATGGTGGTAGTAAATAGCACCATTTGTGCAAAATTGCAGGCATGTATGGTCTAATTAGTCCCAATATTTCCCAGTCAGTCAAGTTTGCATGCATGTGTGAACCAGGATATGTCATAACACCTTTTGATTTCTTGAAGCAATGTATGCAGACGACATTTAATTCATGATGTATCTATATGAATTTTGGCTCAGAACATCCAGGCTAACTGTTTGGGGCAGGTTGGCAATGCATATAATAGGGTATGGAGACTAGGGGTGTGCACGGACCCCCCGCTCCGCTTCTCTTCCAGATCCGTGATTTGCGGATTGGCCCGCTCTGCCCCGCCCTGCCCATGTCTGCTCCGCTCCGCTGCGGAGCTCCGGATCCGGATCGGAGCTCCGTTTCCCCCCCCCCCCATAGGCTTGCATTAAGCTAAAAAAGTATACAACTTTTTTTCTGTGAAAGTTAGAAACCTCAAGTTTGGCACCATGAGGTATACACACGCACGCCCAGACTCAAGGCAATCCCATCATCCCCTGATTTTTGGGGAATTTATGAAAATCGGGCACCCCATTCACACCCCTTTCGATAGCTCCATCAATTTGCACGTGAAAAATCTCAAACTCGCCACCATGATAGCTTATCCAGGGATACACAGGCATGCCCAGACTCAAGGCAGTCCCATCATCCCCTGATTTTTGGCGGAGCTTAAACCTGCAGACAGCTCAATGGGGCCATTTCAAAGGAAATCCCAAGATGCCATGAATTGGGGAGTAGAGAGATGAATCTTCTTCCACACTTGAAAAATGGATTTGGAACTTCCAAAAGTCTAATTGAGCGCAGGAAGGACTTCTCCCCTGAGTCAAAGCCAGACACACAAAACATCCCTGTGAGGCGGGCAGGGGAGGAGGGAGGGAAGGCAGGCAGGCAGCAGACATTTCTGGGGGCATGAGGAAGTGAGCCAAGGATAAGCCAGTAATGCATATAAAATGGAATAAATACATAAATAAGCGAAGGAGGGGTGGAATTAAAAGCAGCAGTGTTGCTGAATAAACAACAAGAAGAACTTTTTTAAAAAAGGCTATATCTGTCTTTTACCAGTAATAGGGGGACGTGCCCAGGGGAGGGGGAAGTAGCTGTCAATTTGACTGGTCCTAGTGACCAGTCTTTTAAGAAGCAACGCTGTCAGTTCAACTCATGAAAGCCATTGCTCCACCACGAGAGCTCTACTGAGGAGTAAAGCTGTCACTTCAACTCATGATAGGCATTGCTCCACCGGGTTACTCTCTTTGGAGGGCTCTGATGGCCCTCCAAGTACAGGAGAGAGTGGGGGCACGTCCACATGGGATGCCCTAGGGGAGCTCATCCCCTTGCACCACATGTATTCAGTTGTTCCCCAAAGTTAGGGTGGGTAGCACTGCTGTGTGTTTACCTATCTGTTAGTATGATTTCAGGTTGTATTTGTGCATTTGGTGGAGCTACTGTTTTAAAAAAACACTGGGAAAACTCCGTTCAGAGTAGAAAGAGAAGTTTCCCAGAATCCCAAGTTACCCATTTTGCCTATCCCCTCCTCCATCTTTGGGATAATGTGATCATGACCGGGAGTTGACTCTGCCCCTCAGCCCTTCGGAAAAGGTATTTTTCCCACCGGTTTTTAAAAAAATCCTAGCACGCGAACCGCACCACGCAGAGAGCTTCAAAAACAACACAGTTATCCCCCTTTCTTTTCCGCAATGCAATCATATGGGCAAAATGTTTCAAGATGGCGATCGGACCAGACCGCGGAAAGAGGAGCGCTCCGAAAATGGCTGCTTCTCTTCGCCTTGCTTCTAGGGGTCCGCTGTCCGCTTCTACTCCACCTCTGGGCAAGGCGGAGCAGGCCAATTCGCTCCTGCTTCTGCGCTTCTAATCGGAGCGGAGCACATGCCTAATGGAGACAAGGTGCTCTGAGTAAAGACATGTTTATGAAGTCTTGCCTTCGGGGCATGCAGAATAGTATTTTTTGAAGATAGTGCATATTATACAACAGAGCAAAAATCCTGAATCACATTAGTAGCTCTTAAAACAAAAGATATTTAAATTAGCTTGAATGTGAAATGCCACACAATCCCAAGGATTGGGGCATATATATATCCTATAGTCCCAAGGATATAACAGTTTGAGAAGTGTTTATTATAATGCATGCATACATGCATGAAATTACATTATTAGGGGTGATTAAGAACTCAAGAAAGCAAAGCTTCACTCCCACTGAAAAAAAAATAAAACAATGTAAAGTAGTGCGGTGTTCTAGCTCTGCACCACCTTATGTAAGGAACACTATAGATTCATTTTGAAGGAGGCAAATAAAATAAAAGCCAAAGGAGATGTGGCATGCAGCCGCATACATCTTTCTGCTGATTTGTCATTGTTTGAACAAAACACAGCCTTGAGATAGGGTGACCATATGAAAAGATGGACAGGACTCCTGTATCTTTAACAGTAGCATAGAAAAGGGAATTTCAGCAGGTGTCATTTGTATATATGGAGAACCTGGTGAAATGCCCTCTTCATCACCACAGTTAAAGCTGCAGGAGCTATACTAGAGTGACCAGATTTAAAAGAGGGCAGGGCACCTGCAGTTTTAACTGTTGTGATGAAGAGGGAATTTCACCAGGTTCTCCGTATATACAAATGACAATTTCCTTTTCAATACAACTGTTAAAGATACAGGAGCCCTGTCCTCCTTTTCATATGGTCACCCAACTTGAGAGGCTGTAATTTTGAGCATAGCAGTGGTAGGGGAAGAGGACACTAAACTGGATACTTAATCTGGAATTAAATTTTCAGTAAGAGAAAGATGAATAAAGAGAGACTCATAGTAAAACTCCATGCTAGCTGTTGGGAGTGTCAATTCCAAAGACAGCAAAGATTAAAAAGGTTTTTTTAAAAAAGATTGAAAGGTAATTTGGTGTGGCTAAAAGTGTGATCTTCAATATGCACAGTTCAAATCTTATGGGAATAATTAACTGACATGCTTTATGCAGTTCAGGTAACGTGGACTATTAGTAGTATTATTCTTCCTAGCTGCACTCATCTTTATCACTGGGACTTCTTCCAGAACTAATGAAGAAGAAAGTTCCTTTAAGCCTTCCATGCTCTAACACCAGGTGTAGCCAACTTGTAGCCCTCCAGATGCTTTGGCCTAGAAGTTGTACTCTGCTGCTCTACACCCCCCTACCCCAAAAACCATAGCTATAAGCAGTTTTGACAGGCATCAATAACCCACCCTCTCTCCGTGAGGCAAATAATAGTGATGAGATGAAGCTCAAGAGATGGAATAGACGAATCACCAGGTCCAGGTGATATCCACCTGAGAGCACCTAACTGATATGTTAAGTTGCTGATTGTCCACATGGGCAGGGGTGGCAAACCCACCTGCCTCCATGGATTCCGTAAATGAAACACAAAATTGATTAACTCCACACATGAAAATGAGGGTTACTTCAGCAGTTTAATACACAAAAACAACCTATGTCTTACAACACCAACAAGCAAAAGATAATTAAGGTAAAGAAGATCCTAGCTGAGAGAGCAATCTTTGTAACAATCTTTGATGAGGTTGAATCAGGCAATTGGGTTCCTTTTATTTCTTGCTCTTTGTAGGATTGGTACAACAGCTGGCTACCCTGGAATTATGCTATGGAAGAGACCTTCTGTGGTCCTGAGGACTGTCCCAAGACTGAAAAGGAGCTGATATCTCTAGATGCCTTTTATCCAGTAACGGGATAAAAAAGGCCTTCCAAGCCTTCTAAGAACATCTTCCTTCTCCTCTCAGGACAATTTCCACTTTCCAGCCCAATGATGGTGCTTCTTTCCCCATCTAGGCAGTTGAACACTTCCCCTTTGTGTTCTCTTGTTCTTTTTGGAATGTCTACATCTTCTTCTTTAACTTGACTCTTCACACTTTCACCAGCGTTTCCAATTGGCTTGTCTCCTTTTTATCTCTCTGTGCTGCCTTGTTTCTTTCCCTGGCTTCCCCCAAAATCACCCTCCCTAAATGGCATCAGCTGTTCCATGAAGCTGGCTGCCTGCCAGTTAACCCTTCCTACTCCTCATGGTCTCTGTTCTGCAGCTTGTTTAGCTGGCTCCGGAATCAGTCAATCGGTGCATTTGGATGACACTTTAGTCGTCCGAACACCCAACCCAATGGGCACAGAAGAGGCGCTGCTGCGAGAAAGAATCACCTCACACCAGAGACACATTTCTAGAACTGCCCCCTGCCCTGTTGCCATGGAGATCAGGGCAACAGAGCAATGCATAAGGTTCCTAGCTGCTCCTGTCACGAGGTTCTCTGGCTCTCCTCCCCTTTCCCCTTAGCTGAAGGGCCATCCAGTGCTGGGGCGAAAGGCAGGATCAAATGACCAAACCTGCCTGCAGCCTCTGCACTGAGGCAAAAGGGGAGGAAAGCCGGAGTGGCTTATGACAGCAGCTAGGAACCTTGTGCATCACTTGGATCTTGTCAGATGGGTGTCTGTCATGGCTGGACAACATCCTCTACCCCCTCCCCCTGAACCATTTGGGATTGCTTTGAGGTGATGGAAGGAGCTCCTTCTATCCCCTCAAGGCAATCTCCAGATGGATTGGGGGTGGGGTGGAGCTTGGGGCATGCACATCCCTAGCAACACTTGGAGCATCGTGATCAGCGACACCCCACCCAGGGATGGCATGTTCCCATGCTGGCAAGTGCTTCAGGAGCCCTGATTGCCCCACTCTACCAAGGGACAGGATGATCAGGGCTCCTGAAGTGCTCACCGGCACAGGATTATTCTACCTTTTCCCTAGAGCCCCACAGAGCTAGAGCGGTCAAGATTCTGCTGCTTGCCTCTCGACTCTGTGGACAGGGGAGAATAATCCACAGAGCCTGCTAGATGACACACAGATGTGCAGATAGCCAACGGAGCACCCTGTTGTGTTTCTCCATTGGCTATTTCAGGAAAATAGCCAACTGTCAGTATCTGCCTGACAAATAACCAACTCAACTTAATCCACCCTTGATTAGCATGTCATCCAAACCCAGCCAATGACTTCCTGGGCAGTGTCACTGTCTCTGGAGGAGGCCTCTGGGAGCTGCTGCCACAATGGGCTCCAGGAGGTCAGGGTTCTAGTGCTCACTTGGCCAGGTAAGCTCACTGGGTGACTTTGGGCCAGTCACAGGCTCTCAGCCCAACCTACCTCACAGGGTTGTTGTTGTGAGACTAAAATGGAGAGGATTATGTATGCTATCTTGGGTTCCTTGGAAGAAAAAAGGCGGGATATAAGTGAAATAAATAAAAAAATGATGGAGGCACCACAAGGGAAGTCCTGGTGATCTTCTAAAAATAAGTCTTGCTGAAAAAGAATCAAGACAGTTTTTGAAAAGGTAAGTCCTGTCTCACTAACCTTTTGTATGGGTGATCCAGTAGACATTTTGTACTTGGAGTTTCAAAAAGCTTTTCATAAAGTCCCTCACCAAAGAGTCCTGAGCAAACTGAGCAGTTATAGGATAAGAGGACATGTCATTTTATGGCTTAGTAACTGGATAAAAAACACAAAACAGAAAATAGCAGCAGATGGATAATGGAGGGATGTTAGAAGTGGGATCCCACCAAGATCTGTATTGAGACTGGTATTGTTTTACTTCTTCATTAATAATCTTAAGTTAAGGATGAATTGAGCTGACAATGACTGGTCAGGAAAGGATGGATACCGCCAGATGTTTTGGATGTCAACTCCCGTCAGCTCCAGACAGCATGACCAGTGGTCAGGAATGTTAAGAGTTGTAGTCTCAAACATCTGGAGGACTCCAAGTTGGGGAAGACTAATATAGCTCTATATAAAATTCCTGTTATAGCTGTTCTATTTGCCCAGTGTATGTTCATCCATTCTTGTTGTTGTTAAAGAAAATAAAGGTGTTTCAAGTAAATGTATAGACCATTTGTTCATACCTGGGGATGTTTTCAAAGGAGTGGAATTAAAATGGGACTTTGTAAGTTCTGAACAACAAAACACTCAAGAAAAATTATACAACTGTAACTGTTAGAGGACTTCATGTTGCTTTGCACATTCCTTTGAGGTTTTCAGTAAATAGAAAATCACCACAAATATATTAATTTGAAATGTACTCCAAATATGCTTCTAAGCAGCATTATAAGTTGAAGAAATAAATTCAAGTGTACCACTCAATTCTACCAGAGCTCCAGAAACATGATTGTAGCACATTATTTATTTTATTATATGCTGACTTTACCTTCTCAAGGCAGCTTTTAAAGAAACAGACAAATAACAATAAACATCAACACTAAACAAATTGCTAAAACAAATAAATTTAAAAACTTCCAGCCAGAAAATACTAAAAGCCAATTAATAAATACAACTAATACCAACCAACAGTTTTCCAATGAAACTTCTAGGTATCTCATCTCATTCTGGGGAGGAGAGACAGACTCTGACCACCTCCAAATTTTCTGTCATAAAGAAGGGGCATTTTGTACCAGACCGGGAGACGTCAGCACTGGGAACCCTTGGCTCTGGCCAAGTGCCTCCAAAGCATGGTGTAAAGTGAGTGAATGATCCCAACCTTTCCACCATGTTCCAGAGGGCTTAGGAGAATAACAGAGTTATTCTGTCACCCTGCTCTGTACTTTGAAGACAACCTGAACAGCTGCTTCTCTAACGCCCCCACAAAGCCCAGCAGAAAGTGTGATAATGAACCTGCTCTTTGCCGAAAGGGAAAGATTTTGACTAGGGTGACCATATAGAAAGGAGAACAGGGCTCCTGTATGTTTAACAGTAGTATTGAAAAGGGGATTTCAGCAGGTGTCATTTATATGCATGCAGGACCTGGTGAAATTCCCTCTTCATCACAACAGCTATAGCTGCAGGAGCCCTGCCCTCTTTTGTATGTGGTCAGGAGGGCAGGGCTCCTGCAGCTATAGCTGTTGTGATGAAGAGGGAATTTCAACCAGGTGCTGCATGCATATAGAATCATAAAATAGTAGAGTTGGAAGGTGCCTATAAGGCCATCGAGTCCAACCCTCTGCTCAATGCAATGACACCTGCTGAAATCCCCCTTTTCATTACAACTGTTGAACATATGGGAGCCCTAATTTTGACTCACTTTGCATTCTGCTTTGGAAGTTATGTGGCAAGAAACAGTTCTCACTGCTATTGAATGTCCCCCACTGCTGTGCAAAGGGTGAAGCTTTTTCCTCCCCTTAGTCCTCTGTGTGTGCCAGAGAAGAACAGAGGAGGAAAGTGGTTGGGGCAACCACAAATAATGACTGGCTACAAAGCCCAACCAAAATTTGTGCACCACTGAATTCCTTTGGGTGACCTAATTTGCACTTCCTGGACTAATATGCTGATTAGAACACAGTTATTTTTCAGAGTAGTGTGTGAAATCTGTTTTTTGTGATGCAGTTCTTGACTCAAAAATCGCATAGGAAAATGTATACGTTAGTAAAGTTGCGTGCAAAATTATATATACTAGGGAGAGTTGTGAACAAAAATGCATATGTCTTTTTGACACACATATGTCAAGGGAAATAGGTATGAAAAAAATGCCACTTTTCATGCATTCCTGTTTGTTTTTTTAAGCTGCACACTGAGGCAGAAATTGGACATAATGGACTTATGATTGAATATCTGCAAAACTGACATGGACCGGAAACAGATTGATTTGTCCGCCCCTACTTGCAATGAGAATTACAGAATCAGACCTCTGAAACAAATAAAGAATCTAATTCCATTTTCAGCCACCTGCAACACACAGCAAGGTCAGCAGAATCATACGTCCGCATAGATATAAAATGAAACCCCACATTAGCTTGCTGTCTAAGAAGCTAGGGAACAATGGCTTTGCGTTTAACATTTAAAACAAACAAATACCACCCCAGATTACAACGTAACCGCTCTGCATTACTGCCAATGACTTGTAGCAATAGAAGATCGAAATCCTACCTGTCCCACATTCCTGTCACTAAACTATAAAGGAATCCACAGGGTCCCAGACAAGCAGCAGCTGGCATTGTAAATAATTTCATTTTAATCACCGAGCTTTGTAGTGCTTTGCAATTTGCCAAGTGATTGATTATGAATGAGCTCAGCTGATCTTCCTTGACCTGCTTCAATGGCAACTGTGGAAGAACAATTGGGTGTGTGTGAAAATAAGTTTGCAAAAGAAGATGGTTTCACCTTGCCTTCCTTCTATTCAAAGTATTGCATTGGAACATCCATTTATGGAGAAAATTTCCAGAGCTAAATACCATGACAGCATATATGTTTGGGGGAATCATCCCGAATTAGAAGGTATTTAAGAAACAAAATAGATGCAAGTTTCATATATTTGAAAATAATGGTATGTAATCTCCAACATCTCTCACTAAACGTTTTCAAGCTGTTGTAGAAATCCCTTAAAGCTCAACTAAAAATATTTTTTTAACAAACCACTGAACAAATGCAAGCAGATTATTAATAACTGATTGGTCTGCCAAGTATTCCTGACATATTCTTAAACACATGGGACTTTTAATTCTGATTCAAATTCTAGTTCACACATAAATTTAAAGTAAGAAGAACAGTTATAATGGCCTTTTCTGGACTTGGGGGCTTTCAATTTTTTTCTGTCTGATGAGCAAGCTGCTGTAACACTGTTCACTTCAGAGCTAACCACCACCATCCATGTCTCTGTAACTTTAAAGCTTAAGTACTCGAATGTGCTCTAAATAGGAAAGCTCTTGGTGACAAAGTTCAGCAGGCAAGAGCACACAACAATTAGTATCCTGGATGGGTTGTTGGTGAATATTTCTTTCTTTATTTCTTTAATACATTTATATCCCACATTTTCAACTACCAAAGTGGCCAGAGCAGCAAACAATATCAAATAGAGTATAACAATTAAATCTAAAACCAAAACAGGTTCAATACAAATAAATAGTAAAAGCCCAAAGATGGCAAAACCATGGGGGAAGCGATCCTATGGCCTCTAGACAGAGGGGTGGGGGTGAGGAAGAGATAGTAGGGTGACCATATGGAAAGGAGGACAGGGCTCCTGTATCTTTAACAGTTGCACAGAAAAGGGAATTTCAGCAGGTGTCATTTGTATGCATGCAGAACCTGGTGAAATTCCTTCTTCATCACAATAGTTAAAGCTGCAGTAGCCCTGCCTTGCATGTCCACATACAAAAGAAGGCAGGGCTCCTGCAGCTTTAACTGTTGCAATGAAGAGAGAATTTCACCAAGTTCTGCCTGCATACAAATGACACCTGCTGGAATTCTCTTTTCTGTACAACTGTTAAACATACAAGGGCCCTGTCCTCCTTTCCATATGGTTACTCTAAGAGATAGCATAGTTTGGATTTCTGGATCCGAGGCTGGAGACAGTGCTTTGAACTGAGCTCCAGGAATGTGATTTCCCAGGCCCGTCACTCTCCCTGTTGCAGCTGGCACAGAGAGAAAGATGCCAGCTATCCCTCCAAAGTTGCAAAGGTGATCTCGGAGAGGTAGAAAAGACATGTAGGCTGGTAGGCGTGGAGGGGACTGGGGAGGCCAGCTCATCTTGTATTCCAAGGCCTTCCCAGCTTCCTTCCCACTCTGCAGAGCTCCAGCCAAATGGGCATAAAACCCTGTCTAGCCAAAATGCAGAGGGGGAGGAGCATGGAGGTGAAGATTGCCACTGCTGCTCCTCCCACTCTGCATTGCATGGTCGTAAGCCTCCAAAATCACCTCCTCCTCCATTCTACCGGTGAAAATGCTGTGCTGGATCAGAAGTCTTCTGCAGATGGAAGAAGCCATTCTGTCTGCAGGAAGCAAATGCTGGACACAAACCATTGTTTTTAGCAAGATGTTCCTCTACTACATATATTTTGCCCAAGTTTGTGTTCCTTTTTGTTCTCTTCATTTGGATAAGACTTCTATTTTCTGAAGAAAGCTATATTGCTTCTGATAACTTTGACTCTTCTTGCTAAGTACACTGAGCTTAATGGAATTGGTGTTACCTTTCCTGATCTGTGGTACACATTCTAGCTGAGCTTCTGTTATTGTGGTTCTGAGGAGCCCTCAAGCATTCTGAAGAGATATGGTCCTCTTGACTTTCCTTTTGAAAGCTCTTGGCGTGAAAGATCTGGCAGTCTAACAGCCAGACTACAGTTTAGACTAAACACACAGTGTGCAGTTAAATTCTTTTTTTCCTTAATTAACAGAGGCATTGTTATCTTGTTTGCAGCACATGTGGAGGGGAGATTTATCCCTTCCATCCTCAGCTGTGATGGGGACAGAATTGATCCCCACCACCACATACAGAGGTACACTATACTACAAAAGTTCCCACTGACACCAATGGGAACTTTATTACTGACTCCAATAGCCATGGGCAGGAGCATCATTTCCAACCTGATTATAGCTGTGGAGGGGAGGAATAAACCCTCAGGATAACAACCCTCACAACCATGCATTTAATTAATAAAAACAGAAAAAGTAGTGCATGCTGTGCATTAAGTGTAATGTGTAGCTTGGCTGTCAGTGAATGGCTGGACTGGTAAGGATCAACAATCCAACAAATAAATATAACTGAAGGTGCTGTCTTTAAGATAGAAAGCCTTTAAAAACCCAGTACATTTAAGAGAAAGATCTCTTCCCTTCTTATTTTTTTATCTGCAGTTAAAATATTGAAAGCACTGTCACATGTTGACCATCATGTGATAGACTATGGTCTTAGCTAGACCTACCTGTTAGTGTGCGACGGAACGGTGAAGATCTTGCAATAGTTTATCGTGAGATTCCCCCTCTGTTTACATGCGGCGTGTAATGACCTCAGAGACAGAGGTGTTGTGCCTGCCATTTTTATTTTTAAAGGGACAGCAGTGCACCAACGCTTGTGCACAAAAGGTAGGGTTTTTTTCCTAAAAAAAAGTTTCCCCACTCCCCCCCATCCAACCCCCAATGGGCGCAGTGCTTCTGAGGAGCTCTGCTCCCTATGCGTGGGTCCCAGCTCCTCATGAGGAACCACGAGGAGGCGGGACAAACTGCGGCACCCAGCCACATGTTCCGCAGTCTCAGGCTCAGCCCGAGACCATGGAAAAACTGGGCCTAAAGGGGAGGGCGAGATCCGGGGGCAAGGGAGAGATCATCCCTCCCTGATCCTGGGATCCCTGTGCGTCATGTGAACATACAGGGATGATCCTGGGGATCGCCCTGGGATTTCGCCCCGGTGTAGCTATGGCCTGTACCACAATCCTATTCACACTTACTTGGGAGTAAACTTCATTAACTTCAATGAGAGTTACTTTTGAGTAAACATGCATAGGATTGTGCAGTAACAAGAGTAAATCTAATCTAGGACATGCTACCACTAACACTGTTCCTATAATAGAAAAACCCATCATCAGCAAAATCAAGCTGTTTTGAATTGCTATTGAGAAGCCCCAGAGCTAGTGCCTAGGGTCCTTTGGACCCCCTGATGTACTCAGGGTATTTCTTTGCTTTGAACTTGAAAGTTGAGCTAATGCATGCTGTTGAGTCAGGCATAAGACTCTTTTTTGCTCTCTGCACTATGCTGGAGAGTTAACCCTTTCCCCTACTATATGACAGTGTTTGGGAGGCTGTGAATTATTCCTGTCTTTGCTCACAAATTAATTGATGAACAAAGCCTGTGTGCTGAATAAAGGGGTTGTGAGTCTGAGAAGCAGCTAATCACAGAAACAGGGATGGAATTGTGGATTAAAGACACTATATTTAGGTTCATACTGACCATGGGAAAGGGATAGGAGAACAGCAGAAAAGCTGTACAACAGAAACATGCAAAGGACAAAAAAGTTTGGGAGACACTCGTAATGCAATATGAGGTTTACTTAGCTGATCTTGTAGAAGGAAATATTTTTAGTTAACTCTTACAATTGGTAGGACGCTTAGCAGCTGTTTTAACAGCTGTTTACAACTCCCTACAGGCCTATCAAACCAGGAAAGCTTCGGTGACATTCCTCCCACAACTATTTAAAAATATATAAGACAAATACTAAGCAGCAACACAGCTTTTATTGGGTAAATTGTTACAATATAATTGTTACAATTAGGCTCTTAACTTAATTCATTGCTGGCCTTTTTTTTTTTTAATGGAGGACATCGATTGTATGGAATTTGGTTTTTATTTTTTATTGTTTTGTAAGCCACTAGGGACATACCAAAAGGTAGGGGAAAGCAATATATAAGTTGAATAAATACATAGTACCAACATATACGTTGTGACTGCACTTGCACAGAATATAGACTGATCTTGTATTCAAGTCACCTAAGGATGTGTGCTTGTGCAGTTGCAGCCTAATACACAGCTTATGTATGGAAATAGTAATGTACTTTATCGCTAATTTAAAATAATGTAAGAATGCCTGGTTATTATGTCTTGTAATAATAATGCTGGATTTGTATAAATGGTTGATATCTGGAAAATAGAAAGCTGCCCTATACTGAGTCAGACCATTCGTCCATCTAACACAGTACTGACTACACTAATATAATATCCTTTCATAATGTCCCAACGTCAATTAGCTGGAATGGCTTACAAACAGGCCACACATTTGTGGAAGAAATGGAGATATAGCAAGACAGGGGCCTTGTCTAGCCCTACCTGGAGGTAAGAACCTAAGAAGAGCCATGCTGGATCAGAACAAGGGTCCATCTAGTCAAGCACTCAGTTCACACAGTGGCCAACCAGCTGTTGACCAGCAATAGCACCCTCCCATCGATGTTCCCCAGCGTGTGTGTGTGTGTGTGTGTTTATTGCCTTGGATACTGGAGGTAGCACATAGCCATCAGGACTAGTAGCCATTGATAGCCTTCTCCTCTAGGAATTTATCCAACCCCCTTTAGCTATCCATATTGGTGGCCATCACTACAACTTGTGGTAGAGAATTACGTAGTTTTAAGTATGTGCTGTGTGAAGAAGTACTGAGGATTGGGTGAAAAGCCTGTGCTCTACCACTGAACTATGGCACCTCCCTTCTCCTTGCCTTTTTAAAAAGAAAGTTAGGATATAAGGTTGATTACAAGTGTCCTCTTTAAATATCTATGCACCAGGTCCTACTGAATGGGTAAGCAGATACATTTCATTTTAATATTTTGCTGTCCCATCTGTGGAACTCTTGTTCTGAACATTTTCTAAAGCGTAGACTCCATTTTTAAGTGTTGCTTGAACTTTTTAGTCCATGCTTTTATGGGCAATACTATGCTAGACATTTACACTTTTAGTGTATTGTAGTCAGATTTAAACAATTGTTTTAAATAGGTTTACTTTTAAGTATCTTACTAGCTAGCCCTCAGAATGGGGTGAACTAAAAATTCCAATGCATGCATGAATACATAGGGCAGGATTGAAATATCTACTATGTCACTAGTTCAGTGCTAGGAAGCTTTGGAATTGAGTTTCTTGATGAGGAATTGTTTGTGCTACATGACAGTTCACATTTAAAATGGAGAAAGCTTTCATAAAGAAAAAGAAAGAAAAGAAAAGAAATAAGTAAGAAATCCCACTGGGGTGTACATTAAAAAAAATCCCACTGGTGTTGTCATACCAAAAGTCTGTCTTGGATACTCACCATGGAAATATATAGTTCAATCAAAAGTTTTTTACTATGTGGAGGGTTATAGTTTTGTCTTGATTTTATGGAATATTTCCAGACTTTGGAAGAAGTACAGAAAATGGGAAGACAACTAGAAAATTAATCTTATATCATTTAAGATACTGCAGAGAATAAGCAAGGGTCTACACTTGGATTCTTGGGGATGGTTCTATTAAGATGGAAAGGAAGAAAGACCTATTTTTCACATGCAGGGTTTATTTGTTCGTACCTTCACTGTTAACACCTGGGATTCCAAAGGAATAAAAACAGTAATTTTAAATATTACTGAATCAGAGTCTAGCTCATATAGCTAAATAGACAATTCTTAAAGGGATTAGTAGCCATTGTTCCTAGTGGCAGAGAAAAAGGAGTCATATAGCATCAAAGTGCAGGAAAATATTTCGGAATATGCTATCAGTAATTTTATAAAGCTTCTAAAAATTAAAACAATGTTTTAATCTTCTGAACAAAACTAGTGAAACATTAGCCTATGATTTATTTCATGTTAATTTGTCAATAAAATTGCACATGAAGTAATGAAGAATTAGCAATCCATCTTAAAACATTTAAAATCCATTAGGACAGCATTAAGGCATGTTATAAATCAAAATCCCATCTATTTCTCCTTTTCTTCCACAGATGTGTGGCCTGGTTGTAGCCACTCTAGCTAATTGATGTTGGCACATTATGAAAATATATTGTATTAGTGCAGAATAATGTTCTGTATTTTTTTTTTTAAAAAAACTACCATATGGAAAAAAGAGGAAAAGAGGAGAGATTTAAGCTGAAGCTGCCATGTCAGTAACTGTCCTTGACATGAGGTTTAAGATTTCAAGCAAGATACCAGATCTAATTTATAAATATTTTCCATTTTAGCCCTGTTTTCTGTCATGCACCAAGCTGCAGTGTGACCAGAAATTTATTTTTTTCCTGACAGCTACCATAGTGCACAAAATACAGTAAAAGTGCTAAGTTACAGCTTGTCTTGTGCCTTTAGAACAAGGGCTCTTTGACAGTGCAATCCTATGCATGTTTACTCAGAAAAATGCCCCACTCTGTTTGATGTGAAAATGTACACATGATTGCAGCTTGACACACTTATTATTATTATTATTATTATTATTATTATTATTATTATTTATTTATATAGCACCATCAGTATACATGGTGCTGTACAGAGTAAAAGACCCTGCTTACATTAAAATGAATGGGTTTTCAATTAGTTGGACTGTCTGGACTAATGCTCATAAACCCAAGTTGCAAAATCACTATACTGTCATATAAGTGCTATGATGTTCACAAATATTATGCTGTAAGGGGAGGAGGAAGTGATGAAAGGATTGCGGTGATGGAGGAGTAAGCAACTCTCCCACCATAAAACTCAGACACCTGACCCAGCTAGAGGACAAATGTACACATAAAAGGCCACAGAAGCTCTTATTCAGATGAGACTTGGATTTAAACAAGAAAACGAATTGAAGAACAAGATAAGAACAAGTGGGACCTGCAACAAAATGGACCATTCAGCCAGCCATGTCCTCTTGCACAATACTCCATTCCATTCCCATACTACCCAGTTTCCTGTTTGTTCCTCTCAACAGTCAGTCAGCTTTCCATAGCTATTGAACATGTTCAATCCTCACTAGGCTATCTTGGGTTCCCCCCTCCATTGAATGCCCCACATAAAGATTGTTTTGTACTTCTACAAACCTTGCCAGTTATGCTTAACAGAAAGTAGTTGTGGAAGCCAACTTTTGGCTGCTTTGCAAAGGAAAGCATACAGAGGTCTGTTCAGGTTTTGGTGTTCACATTGTTATCCTTCCATGCAGGGCCGGTGTGGCGTTACACCCCACAAGTCAGTTCCCTAATGTATGTCTAGGATTTTTAAGTCTATTGTGTTTAGAATGTTGACCTGAGTGGGTGGAGATTGAATATCTTAGGAGCGGGGAGGAGAATATAAGGGAATGACTGAGGTGATAAGGGTGTGTTTTTAAAGTACTTGGGTTCGAGGGAGAATTAGAGGATCAGGATAAAGAAGGTTGTCTTTTGAGTGTAGTGTTCAGATAGTCAGTTGGTGTATATTAAACAATCCTGACAATAAAGAAAGTTCAAGAGTGAAGGTGTGAGAGAAAGGAAAGCATGTATGAGAAGAGAGAAAGGATTGGCTGAGAGGTTTTAACAAGGGTCTGAAAAGTTTTATTATGAAACAAAGTTTGTGAACATTGAAATAAATTTTTATTCAGTTTGTTTTACTACCACAAAAATCCCATGTGTCTCCTTGGCATTTATCCTCTACATATAACACCCGTTCTGACATTAATTCACCATCAGCACATATAATTCACAGCGCATTATTTTATTCCTGAAATTATTCCTGTTTAACCCCTTTCTCCACGTAGTTTGTAGAAAGGTGGTGTTTGTCCCTCACCTCAGGCTTATAAAGTGGTGGCGCTTAGCTTGAGCAGGGAGTGTCCGCGGACAGGCCTGTTGTAAAGAGCCTGTGTCGTGGCACAGCTGGCTCAAGATATTTTGCTGCCTGAAGCAAAGGACAAGATGTCCCCCGCACATTCCATGTTCAACAGCTAAATTGACTGCCAGTTGAATCTTTCTTCAACACTGGCAATGGGACAGCATCTTCTATCACACCTGAAGTCAGCAGGCTAGTTTAGGGGGCGCAGGACAGGCTGCAGAGCCCATCGCTCACTCTCTTCCAGCAGCTTGCTGCCATCTCCTAGCATCTGCCACTCCACCTAATGCTAAGGCTGGCCCTGCTTCTATGGTAAAAAAGTGTAATGTGGCCCCAAAGTCACCACGCATGCCTTTATTGCACCCACACTTTTAAAACACCCCCACCCCGCCCTTTTGTATGTATATTTTCTCCTACTGGATCAGCTGAAACATTTTTGGTAGAATCTGTGGATCACCCGAGTCATAAAGTAGTAACAAAGGCTTTCTATTCAGTGAATAAAGAATGGAATATCATCTGCTGTAGATACTGGTTCAAAAAGTTTAACATGAGTCTTTCTTAACCGTAGATGTGAAACAAAACAAAACGAAAACCCAATAGCAACACAATTGGATGCTATCTCCAGTATTCGAGGCAGTAAGTTTGTGTGTAGCAGTTGCTGGGGAACGTGGGTGGGAGGGTGCTGTTGCACCATGTCCTGCTTGTTAGCCCTGGCCAATGGCTGGTTGGCCACTGTGTGAACAGAGTGCTGGACTAGATGGACCCTTGGTCTGAACCAGCATGGCACTTCTTATATTCTTAATTTCCAAAACTAAACCCAGTGAATTAAACTGCCATTTGCTTCTACATTGATGAGGGGTAATTTATAACCAAGTATATAATACATCAACAAATTTGCAATATTTGACACACATTTCCAAGAAAGATTTAAGTTCCTAAAACTTTCCACAGTGAACATATGCAGGTATTTTTGGATATACGTTATGGTTTTATCAAAAATTATGACCATTTTCCCCATAGCTTTTCAGCTGAGAATAAATCTCCTAATATCTCATAGAAAGATCTTGGAACCCAGCCAAGCTAACCTCTTCACACTTCAGGCAGTTCATGGATCCTATTTCACGGCTCATTCAAAAGGAAGATTAGGAGGACTTTTTCCATTTCGTGTTTTAAATGGTTTAATTCACTAGGGACTAAAGTGAACATAAGTATCCCAAAAAAATAGCATGCTTCTTGTGCAAGTTGCATTTTGTCATTCTGATTAAATCATGATGTTTCTATATAGAACCATAAATTTATGTTTCCTCTTAAAACGTTTCAGCAAGAAGCACATAAGTAGAAACCTACTCTCAATTTTAATGCTGGGAGGAAAATCAATTTTTAACTTTAAAAAGATTCACATTTGACATAAAAAAAGAACTAGGTATATTTCACAATAGCATTTAAACTATGCATTTATTTTGGGAGCCATTAGACATGGACATTACTATTTTGTTTGTTGTTGTTTATTCGTTCAGTCGCTTCCGACTCTTCGTGACTTCATGGACCAGCCCGCGCCAGAGCTTTCTGTTGGCTGTCGCCAGCCCTAACTCCCCCAAGGTCAAGCCTGTCACCTCCAGAATATCATCCACCCATCTTATAGCAAGGATAATATAAAGTATCAGAGCAATCCTATGGTAATGGTGATGGTCAGGAGAGTCAGCAACATGAAGAGCCTTAGTGTTCTCCTCACATGGTGAGGAGATTCAACACTGAACAACATGAGAGCCTTGGTGTTCTCAGCTCCTCAGAAGGATCTGGCTTGCGGAGTGTTGTCACTTGGAATCCCAGTCCAGGGATATCTGTCTGAAGGGAATCCTGGATGACAGGGTCCCGCTCAGGCTTGATGTGGTGGCTTGGATTTGGGTTGAGCTACTACTGCTTCCTAAGCTCTGGTGGCTCACTGCAGCCAGAGCAGGAGGTGGAGGGGTCCTTCTTCCTTTGCCTTTGTTTTGTGCCATTTTTTCTTTTTTGCCTCTCATTCTGCTAGTTCCAGGGCACTGATGCCACATCTAATGGCTCCTCAGCTGGCCTTGGGCAGCTTTAGGATTAAAACCTAAATTTAATATTATCTTCTTTTCCGTACAAACAGTTATATCCTCAGGGAATCCTAGAAAGATTTTCAAACTTTGTAAAATCCTGTTTTAAGAAGGATTGAGTGAACAGGTCCTCATCACCGACCCCTGACACTATTACCATGTAAAGCAGAATTGCTTTATTAATTTTTACAAATAAACATTCCCCATTATGGATGATGATTTTTTAAAAATAGACCATCATGTAAAATGACTGCATTTGGCAAATTGAGACTACTACGGTCCTAAAATACCTGAGCATGGCTTAATATTTTCTAAAAGCAAACGTTGCAGCTGAATTCCACCAAATTTATAATGGTTTAAAAATTTCAATCTTTGGTTTGCAATTATGAAATGATGGAAAGTTTCAAGTTTGTATAAAAGTGAATTTCAGTTCTAGTTTCTCCCATCAGCAGTAAAGCACCTTTTTGAACATGGTAAATGTCTCAGAATCATAACTCTCTTCCCTCTTTGCCACACATTCATCATACTGCAGAGCTATGTTAATATCAGATGCTATGTTAAACATCTGCATTTAACAGACCTACAAGTGTCCAACAGTTCCAAGCATCCTATACTATTTAACAAGGTGAACATTTTATTTGCTCAGACCTGACACAAGTAGAGTATCTCACTCATAGGAACTCCAGGAGATGAGTTATCTATTTAATCTACTTTTTAACAATATAACTCTTTGTGCTTTCTCTTGGGCACAATAAGAGAGGTGTAGCTAGGCGCCTGAGGCTCAAACTAGATGTGCTATAATGCCTATCTTGAACCCAATTTTGTTTGTTTTAAACCAAGAGCAGCCTCCGGAGGTTGAGGATTTGATAGAGGAAAGTGGCAAGGCTGAGAGAAAGCACTTAACATTTCCTGTCCATCTGTATTGTTGCTTATATCTCCCCTCATAATGGTTTAGTTTTTCCCCAATTGGGGAGGGAGGGGAGAAACCAGGGTGCTTAGCCCTTTCCAGATAGTGTGGAAAGGCTTAAGCAACTCCTATTGTTCTTATGCTTAAAACTCTCAGCCTCCTGAAGCTTTATATCTTTTTCTTTTTTAAGTGTCAAGATGTCCTGTCTTGGCCATGAAGAATGATGAACAAGAGGCTTAGTCAGGCAGGTTCAAGATAGAGTTCAAGGACCTTGGATAGCTCCTAACATACAACTTGCAAGGATGAAGTCTGGAGCTAAACTTAGGCCTTTTATTGTACTTAGGCCTTTTATTGGAGATCCTTAAAGGGTATTGTGAGCATAGTAGCACCCTATTACCTTTCAGTTAGCTCCTGCCTTGTGCCTTGCCTGCTGGTGAGCAGGCACTGGGCAATATGAGAGCCTTGGTGTTCTCCGAAGAATCTGGCTTATGGGGTCCTCAGAAGAATCAGGTCCTCAGGTGAATCTGGCTTATGTCTCTGGGAATCCAAGTTCAGGGATATTTATTTATTTATTTATTTATTTATTTATTACATTTCTATACTGCCCAATAGCCCGAGCTCTTTGGGCGGAGATCTTACTGAAGGAGATCTTGGATGACAGGGTCCAGCTCAGGCTTGATGAGGTGGCCTGGATTTGGGTTGAGTACATCAAAGGCTGGCTTGCTCATTCATTCATTACATTTTCATACTGCCCAATAGCTGAAGCTCTCTGGGCAGTTCTAAAGCTCTCTGGGCTTGTGTTCTGGATCCAGTTTGTTCCTTTCCCTCTCTGTCAAGGTTCTGGCTGTTACCCAAGGTTGGGATCATAACAGATGTGACTGCATGCCATTTTTTTTTAAAAAAAGGCCTATATTCTCATGTCTTCTTTCCAAAACAGATGTTCACATTGCCTTTCTAATATTATTTTTTATGCACCTTAAGATATGACTGTGCACCTATGATTGTTAAAAGTAACTTGGAAAGAGGCTCTGAGACAGCAGGTGATGGTTGTGTATCATAAAAAGTTTAAACTGCTCTACAGTGTAGCTTCAACAAACCATTTAAAATATGAACCATTTATGGCTTTCTTCAGTTTGTGCTTTCCTCTGCCCCTACCCCATCTTTAAAACATATATTTGTGGCTTTTGTTTTGTTTTATTTTTAGAATCCTTATGATAAATAGCAGCAAACAATAATCTTACAAGGAAATAATCTTTGATAAATTGATTAGCTAATACATATATTAACTATTACTTTCCTAGATGCATTATGTTAGTGCAGCTGATGCTAAGCTTGTACTGTTAAAACAACAATCTCAAAGTAATTAAATCATTCAGGAACAGTATATGTACAGGAATATACTGCAACTTGTAATCTGGTTCATCAAAGAAGAGTTTGTTAACTGAATTATACTCCCACCAGAGCATACCAGGAACTGTAGTCAGATGAGATTAGATCTTCCCAAATTCTCCTTTCTTTCTGTGTAAGACCGGGGTTGGGCAGATGGTTAATAAATGCATCAATTTTCTCATAGCTGTTTATCCCTTTGCCTCTCATGTAAATAAGCAGTTCACTCTGAACATTTAAGCAAAGTTTGTTTTATACATACCCAGCTGCAAACCAGGGGAAGCATCAGAAGTAGCTTTTTGTTTTTTACTTGCAGCCCATGCAAAACAAACCTACAACAAAATGAATTGCATGCAAGGCCAAGGGAATATGGACAGGGGTAGCAATAAACACATACTTTCCCTTCCTTTAATATTTTCCAGCACCTAAGGAAAAAAAAGCAGTTCAGGTTTGGAAAAGAATAAGACTAGCCACTAGCCACTTTGTTCTTGTTCCTGATGGGGATTATTAAAAGCACCTTGAACATACTGTGGCAAGGAACAGCAGCATCAGATGAATAGCAGGATGTGAGCTGAATAAATTACAAGCCTGCAGACTACAGCTGAGATTTTGTTGACTTTCTGCTAGCAATTCAGAAGTACTGGAGCCGAGTTTGTTTTGGCCTAGGTGAGGTCTGCGTATCTTGTAGCCCATAAAGCCAAAAACAGCCCACCTGCCATGCATTGTACAAGATGCTTAATGACCCCCCACCTCTTCCTTTTCTGGCAGACTGAGGTACAGGCAGCAAAACAGGAGGTTTATTGAGCCCTGGTGGGCCATGCATACATTGCTGATGGGTTGCACTTTGCTTGATGGATCACAAGTCATGCAGATATGCACAATTTTAAGCTAAAGTAGTTAAACCAAAATGGTGTAAATTTTGTACGTGAAGAAGCCTTTAAAAGAGAGATAAGAGAAGCCACTTCATGCTCTGGTTTTAGACTGAGGATTTACATACGAGGGCCTAATAAGCATCTTCCAAAACTTGCTACAATGCAATCACATTGTGCATGTGTGAAATAGAAGCTCAGTGCATAGAATATAATTCTATCTATCTATCTATCGGTCCCTGCCCAAAGAGGTTTACCTTCACAAATCTATCCTTTTATATAAATAAAAAACATTTTCTATTGTATTCCATACTGGGATGCCATGGGGGTACTGGCAAGATTCTGCAAGAGGACTGGACACTTGCTCAAGATTAGAACTGCAAGTCACCTTCCTGTTGAGAAAGGCTAGATACAAGAGAATAGTAAGGTAGCGACGTTGTTCCAGAAACTGCTGGAGCTCATTGTGTCCTTTCACAAGGCCACAGTCAGGGCGATATCTCCAGCTCCCCCCACTTTGAGGAAAGCTGTTGGGAGTTTTTTTCACCTCCCTGGGTGAATCAGTTGTCAGCAATACTGGCTCGTGCTGTGGGAATCTCTGTCAAGGTAGGTATTCCTTCAGCTCTTTTCAGGCATGATTCATTCCCCATGTCCTCTCTATCCTGCTCCACCAGGGTCCTCACATAGGAATATGACAATCTGTAAAGTTCTATAATACTCTAGCGCAACCAAAACAACAGAATATAAGAAAGGGCTATACAAACAGGAGCAGGCTTGATTCAGACGGCCACCAGCAGGGAAATGGTTTATCCCCCACTCAATCCTTTCCTTTCTCCCATATGAATGGCAATTCCATAGTTCCATTCAGTCCTAAAAACCATTTGCTTGGGACATTATTATGGATGCAAAACTTGCTCACTACTCTGGATGCTGTATGGCCCAGCCACAACCGAAAGACTCTATGGAAGGAAGCAATGTGTCTCTGTATGCAATGTCTACTTCACTTGAAATCCACAAGCTCTGTCACCACAGACAGACTTTATTCATCACAACAATGGGCACTTCCTTGTATAATCTGAAAGACGAAACATACTCCAGTGCTCTGCTAACCTGATGCAGGATGCTCACTCCAAAGCACTGCTTTCCAATCAATTAGTTCTTCAATATTTGGCTTTGAGATTTCCAGTCAAGAAGACTTTATTGTCTTTTAGGGCCCCAATATTCATTGTATTTTTTAAAAAATTCAACCAAGCACTTTTAGGGTGCAATCCTATCAGATCCACCCTGGAGCCTTGTGCCTCCTCCTCTACATTTTAGCTAGACAGGTAATTTTGGGCATCTAGTGGATACTCCAGGAAATAAAGCCAGACTGCTCACTTGAGGGAATGGTATTAAAGGCAAAACTGAAGTACTTTGGCCACATAATGAGAAGACAGGACACCCTGGAGAAGATGCTGATGCTAGGGAAAGTGGAAAGCAAAAGAAAGAGGGGCCGACCAAGGGCAAGATGGATGGATGATATTCTGGAGGTGACAGACTTGACCTTGGGGGAGCTAGGGGGTGGCGACAGCCGACAGAAAGCTCTGGCGTGGGCTGGTCCATGAAGTCACGAAGAGTCGGAAGCAACTGAACGAATAAACAACAACAAGTGGAGACTTCAGGGATTGGGAGAGAAGGAGGGTGGGGTAGCTAGAGGATTCATTATATGGCTTCCACCGCAAACTCCTCCCCTCCCTGCCCCGCACCCCCGATAATGCCTCCTTTCACCATGCTCCATTTTGTGGCACAATTTGCTCTGCACTGGCTACAAGGGGGAGGGGGTGGGGAGCCCAGTTTCCTGCTTCCCAGCTTGGAGCCCTGTCTATGAGCTTGGAGCCAGGAAACCAAACAATCCTATGTCTGCCAGAAAATGTCTAGAAGACATAGATTGCTCCCTCAATATCTTGCTTATTTTAAAGTTTTAATTTTGTTTTTATCTGCAGCTTTCATGCTTTGTTGTTGAGGTTTGAGTGTTTTTAATATTGTTTCTAACAATAGGTTCACTTGGCACCTACAGTGTACTCCTTTCGTCGCCAGCTGAAGACCTTTTAATTTTCTCAGCATTTTAACACTTAATGTAACTTAAATTTAAACTTTGCTGTTTTAATTCTATATTTTAACCTATATCAATTTTTGCTGTGTGGTTTTAATCCTGGTTGTGCTTTTTATATTGTATTTTGTATTCATGTTTTTAAATTGTTGGTTGTTTTTATGCTTTTCATGGTTTTAATTTTTATGAACTGCCCAGAGAGCTTCGGCTATTGGGCGGTATAAAAATGTAACAAAGAAATAAATAAAATAACTTTTGTAAACCCAGAGCAATACTGCTAGTCAGAGTAGCCTATACTGTACCAGAAGAACAGGTGGCCCATTCCTTCCTTGAGTACAAGGCTTAGATTTGGGGGGCATCAGTTCTACTACTCTCAGTACATGTATAATATTCAAATCAATTTCTCAGTTCATAAACCTATTAGGAACTGTTGAAAGTTATACAATCAATGTTTTTAAAAGGGAATAACTATGTGCTCTATCAAATAATGTGATGATAGTCTTTGCTAGTGTGTTTCGACTGTGGTTTGCTTTTTTAACGTGCACAGATTCTCCAGTTCTCAGATCAAGCCAGTTTATTGTCTCCATTACACTTTTCTTGTGCAGAAGAATTAGCATGGGATCACAAAGTAACCTTTGAAAAGTTAATAGTCATCAGAAATAAATGTTACACATATTTTTCTTGATAGGCGTTATTCAGCTAATCTAAAACTAAAAAAGAAAGTCTTGTTTCAGTTCAAGCACATGTTTAGAGTACTGAATAGCTTCTCTTAGTTGGATTCCAATATTTTCTCGAACACAGGGGCTCTGGGGCTTTCAGTATTCCAGTTTATGCCTGGAGAGTATTTTGCAGGAAATCTAAATTGTCTGGAGGTACATCAAAATGTGGTTCCTTACTATTCTGTTCTGCAATGAAACCTGACTTCACATCAGAGTTTGAAGCCACTGTCTTGATGGTAAGCCAAGAAAAAAGGTAGGATATAATTTTTGAAAATAAAAATAAAATAATGATGAAATAGGGAGTAGAAAGTCATCTGCAAGCAAGTCAATAATTTATTAGCAAGTGCTGGAGGATAGATTATATTAGCCTAAGACTGTGTCTCTTCAAACCTTGAACAAAGACATTGTCTTTTATCCTTTTGATAAAAGGATAAAACTAAAAGGACTAATAGTGGAAATTATGGTGGGATCTTAATGTCTATGAAGTCAATAACGTAACTTCCTCAAGTCAACTAATACAACATGCAACACACCTTTAGTTTACAAACACAAAATGTTGGACAATTCCAGTCTGGGTCCCATTCCAGTCTGGGTTTAGGCCTGGTTTTGGGATGGAATCAGCCTTGGTTGGTTGCCCTGAAGGATGACCTTCTTCAGGAGAGAGACAGGGGGAGTGTGACCTGTTACTTCTTCATCATCTCTAAGTGGTTTTCGATACCATTGACCACAGTATCCTCCTGGACCACCTTCGTGAGTTAGGAGTGGTTCGACTCCAACTTGCAGAGTCGGTTCCAGAGAATAGCATTGGGTGACTGCGTTTCAGCCTCATGGCAGCTGAACTATGGTGTGTGTAGTAGTATTTATTTATTTATTTATTTATTTATTATTTATTTATTTATTACATTTATATACCGCCCCACACCCGAAGCTCTCTGGCAGTTTACAACAATTAAAAATAGTAAACATTAAAAGTATACAAAAATTTAAAAAACATAAAAACAGTATAAAAACAACAGTATCCATTTAAAAACAACAATTCTGGGTTCCATTAAAAACAAACTTAACATTGTTAAATGCTATTAAAATGCCTGGGAGAAGAGAAAAGTCTTGACCTGGCGCCGAAAAGATAACAACGTTGGCGCCAGGCGAGCCTCATCGGGGAGATCATTCCACAGTCGGGGGGCAACCACTGAGAAGGCCCTCTCCCTTGTTGCCATCCTCCGAGCTTCCCTCGGAGTAGGCACTCGGAGGAGGACCTTAGATGTTGAGCGCAGTAGTAGTCCACTCTATGTCCTTAAAGGGATTACATATGCTGTGAGAACAATAGCCACATGCTTTAGGGCCTTGCAAGCAGTTAAATTAGGAGTGGGCTTCTGTGATTATTCACTCCTTAATGAGCTGATAACACAGCTGCAGTAGGCTTGGGCCATAACTAATACTTAATAAATAAATAAAAAAACCATGATTGGCAATATGGCTTCCAAACCTACTGCACATATGTTTTTGGAGGCCTCTTTGAAAATTTGCGCTGACTATCTATGGATGCTTCAGTTACACTTTGGAAGTTATGGTAAGATCAATTCTCCATTGTGAGTATCTCGAGGGAGCTTTGTCCTATACTATCCTACTTTGAAAAAATTAATAAGGCATGTTTTTCATTCCCCACGTATCTTAGAGACAGGAGGGAACGTTAAGTCCCCCGTTTCTTTTTCTGATGCATCCTCAAGCAGACAAACACAGTTAAGATTCACAGGAGCCAACGCTTGGTAAAATAATTACTACCAGTTTAAGTTCGTGGGTTTAATTTGGGGAAAGTATCAATAGGCCTTGGTTATCAACCATTTTTGTTTTTGTTTCTGCTTTTCAGGTCCAAATGGAATGACTGAGATAATTAAAATATTTTGTATTTGAGGCTAGAATGCTATACATTTTTTTATCCCACTGACGAAGACCCTGTGGGTCGAAACATGTTTGAGATAGCTGTGTTTTATGTTTGTGGACCATTTAGTTTGTATTTCAGTTTTATGTATTATTATTATTATTATTATTATTATTTATTTATTTATATAGCACCATCAATGTACATGGTGCTGTACAGAGTAAAACAGTAAATAGCAAGACCCTGCCGCATAGGCTTACATTCTAATAAAATCATAATAAAACAATAAGGAGGGGAAGAGAATGCACCAAACAGGCACAGGGTAGGTATTTGTTATAGTATTAAATATTTACATTACCAAGTGTTTGTTAATACTTTTTATAAACCAGTATGCTGATGACGCCAACCTCTATTTCTCTGTAACATCTGAATCAGGAGAGTTCATGCACGTTATGAACCAGTGCCTGGATACAGTTATGGCCTTGGATGAGGGCCAATAAACTGAAGCTGGATCCTGCCAAGACAGAAGCCTTGTGGGTTGGTGGTTCCCAGGTCTGGGAATTGGGGTGTTTGCATGTTCTGGATGGGGTTGCCCTCTCTCTAAAGGAGCAGTTCCATAGTTTGGGTGTGCTCCTGTATCCATCTTTGTCATTGGAGACCCAGGTGGCCTCGGTGACCCGGAGCACCCATTATCAACTTTGGTTGGTATGCCAGATATGCCCATTCCTGAATAGGGATAGCTTAGCCACGGTCATTCATGCACTGGTAATCTCATGATTAGACTTTTGTAATGCACTCTACGTGGGGCTACCCATGCGTGTGGTTCAGAAGCTGCAGCTTCTGCAGAACGTAGCAGCTAGGGTGCTCATCGGGACATCTACCTCTGCCCACATAAAACCTGTGCTAAAAGAACTGCATTGGCTGCCTGTTAGCTACTGAGCCATGTACAAGGTAATGTTATTATTCTATAAAGCCCTAAACAACTTGGGATCAGGATACCTAGCAGACCGCCTTCACTTGTACACACCCAGATGACATTTACGATCGTCAGAGAAGGCTGTGCTCATCATTCCAAGATGAACAGAATGTCGTCACGAGGAAGCTCAACAGCAGGCCTTCTCTGTAGCAGCAACCATCCTCTGGAAAACCTTCCCTTGTGCGGTTTGGGAGGCGAAAAATATAACATTTTTCAAACGCCTCCTGAAAACACATGTTTTAAGACAAGCTTTCCCTGGCTTACAACTTTTTCTGGTTTTATATAATATTATTTATTTTTTTTTTTTAAAAAAAGGGCTTTGTATACTATGGTTTTAATTGTGAACTGCCCAGAGAGCCTTGGCTGTTGGGCAGTACAAATATTTAATATAATAAATAAAATCATTTTGGGTATCCTTTTCTGCACCTTTTCCAGATATACTTTTTGAGATGGGGTGGCCATAATTGTTTATAGTATATAAGTACTAAGAACAAACCACAGACACATAAACACACAAGTATTTTCTCTCCTCCCCACAAATTTTTCTCTTTACCTTTCCCTCCATAGAAATACACACACACACACACACACACATCTTGTTAAACATCCATAAGATTATGCTCTGCAGTTTAAGATAAGCTATGCAAGAGATTGCTTTTCAGAAGAGATCAGAATTTAAAGTACATGTTATAATAAAAATCCAATGTGTTTACTGCTTCCATGGTGTGGAAGTTAATGTATGCACCTTAATAGAGTGCCAGTATAATGAAGTGGTTAGAGTGTTTGATCTGGGATCTAGTCACCACTTGGCCATGAAGCTCACTGGGCGACTTTGGGCCAGTCACTGAGTCTCAGCCTAACCTATTTCATAGGGTTGTTGTAAGTATAAAATGGAGAGGGGGAGGGTCATGTAAGTTGTCTTGAGTTCTTTGGAGAAAAGAAGGCAGGATATAAATGTAATAATAAATACATTTTAAAAAAATACAATTTCCATGCTCTTTAGTGGATGGGTAAAATACACTTGAGCACTTTAGCTCTTATCTTAAAGTGATTTCCCCCCCAATGTAGAATGTTGTTTATTGAAAAAAAAAACACTTCAGGAGGGATGGAGGCAAAATAACAATACTTTCCCACAGCTCTGTAGTAATCAGTTGATCTAATAATGCACTCAAAGAAGACAAGATTGGAACATGATAGATAGAAGCTCAGGTCTGTGGTTTCAGCCATGAAGATCTCTAGCTGTCTTTGGACAAAAATCTATCTGCAAACCTAATTTATGTCACAAAATATTCTGGAAAAAAACGTTTTTAAACATCATAATGCAATCATTAAAACATTTCTAAAAATTACAATATGTAATTAAATAATACTGAAGAATACTGTACAGTAGACATTAGCCTAGCAACCAATAGTCAAAGGCTAGATCTAGTGTAAGAACCATGCCCAGACCACTCAGTGGCTAAGAACTGAACTTGGTGTACATCCAGGATCTTAACTGATGATTAACAGCACAATCTTGTATGTATCTACACAATGTATACACTGAGTTCAATGGGGATTTCTCCAAGGTAAGTGTAGGATCGCAGCCTCAAGGAAAGTTTCTATATGTAAGAAATGAACAATGTAAGAAATATTTCTCTTTCTCTCAGACACAAACACACACCCTCTTCACAGAAGCTCCCCCTAAGCCCTTTCACACGCCCTGTTGGCACTTTTTTTAAAAAAACCTGGGTCATCTTGAACGAGTCAGCATGCTAATCCCCATGGTGTGAACTCTCCTACTTGACTCCTCCTGCCGGTGGGAGTCACTAAACAACCCAGGAGCTCTACATCTCTGGCTTATTTATCAGGACATTCACTCCGAGAACCTGGTCTGTTCCTCCCTCGACAAGCCAGAGTTGAAACCCAAGCTGAGACACAAGTCAGATTACCGAGTATGGACATCAGAATAAACAACCCAGGGATGGCGAGGCAGCAAGAGCCAAGTGGCAGTGATCAAACAACATTGACTGTCATGAGCTGAACCATACACACATACATAAAAACAAACACAACCTAGCCTACTGGTTTCAGAAGTCACAGGTTCCTTCCTATTTTCTCTTTTGGAAGATGTTCCACCCAGGAAGAGTCATGAGCATGTGTTGCAAGATGGCTAGCCATTATTTCAAATACTGAGTTAATAAATGAATAAGAAATGGTATGGAGAAGGGTATTAATGGCTACCAGTCATGATGGCTATATATTAGTGCCAATATTGGAAGCTGTTGGCTTCTGAATATCAGTTTTCTGGGAAACACAAGTGAGAGGTTGGTATTGCACTCATGTCCTGCTTGTGGGCTTTCCATAAGCATCTGTTTGGCTACTGTGGGAACAGAATGCTTGAGTAGATAGACATTCTGGTGTCCTTAAAAAAAACACAACCATATTTTTATGAATATACAATGAACTTTCATCAAGTCAGGTAGAGCCAGATGCCTGGGATTTTCTTGAAGTTTTGAGAGAAATATAAATCAGCAAAACGAAAAAATGGAAGTATATTACTGGTGCACAAAATGGTTGCAAACAGGAAGAATTTGCAGTTCAAGGTGCCATTTCTGAACTGCTGTAGCTCAGCCATTTCTTAATTGTCCCCCCCCCAACACACACACACCCAAGATGTGGACAGCTTATCTTATTCAGATGGTAGATACGGCATGCCAAATTTCAGACAAATTATCTTGATTTTACAATTATTAGTATTCTAGGCAAATGGTAAAATGTTGTTTGATGGCATCAGCTTTAGTACAGCTGTATAATTAGACTATAACATATGCATGTGCCATTTACTCTTAGCCCAGGTTTGGACATTCATGAAGAAGTAACAGCAGCAAGACCAGAAGCATTTGCAAAAGATACAAGAATAGCAACTTCAAAAACCTGGAAAGGATTTCCAACTTATGGCTTTTCCAATGATTTCAATGGAGCACCTCTAGAAAAAAACAACCCAAATACTGGAGCTAACATCTTTAAAAAAACAAATAAGCCATGGCCTTAAAAAGAATGTTTCGAGAATGTACTGTACTTTCCTATATCTATGCATGTAGAACCAGAGACAAGAAAGAACGTGGAGATGATGCATGAGCTTTACAATTTTTTGTACACTGCCAGCTTATCTACAAGAACTGCAGTTGGCGCAGGACAAGAAAAAAGGACCATCTCTTTAGAAGATTAATAGTTTGCTGCATGGAAGAACAAAATGTAGATAAACATAAATAAACATGCATTGAACACTGTCTTCTGCATATGAGCTAAATCATTCTGCCAAAAGGAAATAAAGAAAAGCTACTTTAACATTTAAAGAACTACGAGACGGCACGGATAAGCTCAGGTAAGCAGAGTTTACATGCAAAAAACACCGTAACACCTGACCACATTTCCTGATTTAGTATAACTTATTAAAGATGTTTTTCAGCCACTAAAATACGGTAGTTTGATTGCAGTGGGAAGCTTAGGAAGATAAAAATGTTAATTCTTCAGAGCATGCTTTATCAAAGGATATAAATTGCGATCTGAAAGACACTGAAGTATTAACATTCAAACAGCATCATTAATGTAATTAATTCTCGTTCTAAATCTCCTCTTTTGTTACAAAAGTCCTGTGAGATAAGCAGGGTTTATTTAAACGTGCATGTGTGTGTGCACACGCACACACACACACTTCTAAAGATAACAGAAAGGAAATTTTATACAGAAGGGAAACCTTCAATTTTGATTCATTGTGCTCTTTTGTTAACATTGTTAATAAGTATGGCAATGAATACTGATTAGGCCGGAGTTTCTCCAAGTAAGTTGACTTCAGGAGCAGGATGAGGTTGATGTAGGCAGACCAGAGAAAACTGTAGCTAACTGAAGTTCCAGTTCTATACACTCTACCTGGGGAGATGTCCCATTGAACTTAATGGGGGTATCTTTGAATTTAATGGAGGATAGGTTTGAGTAGACATATTGTCATTGAAGTGTGGTTTGATTGTGTGGTGTGAACCCAGCTCCACTAACAAACCATGAGTTGTTGACCATGAACAACCCACAGTTCACAATCCAGGGTTTTCCTCAGGGAAACACAATACAACAACTCACAGTTCATCAACAACCCATGGTACAATGACAAACCACATTCAATTTATATTCAGCCTTGAGTATGGGTTGTGTGAGCCCTATCATTATGTATACGATGACAGAACAATATATATGAGTCCATTATGGGGCATTGGTCTGTTCTGAATCATTCACACATGCAAATTTATTCTATATCTTGAAGTTGCAACCATCAAGTGATGACAATTCATATGTGAACCAGTTTGAAAAGTATTCTGTCAAATGAAATACATTTTAATAAAGTGCCACAAATAAAGAACCAAACAGATCAGAGGAGGATTACATAAAATGGTAGTAATAATAACAACACAGGAAAGCATTGGTTTCTATTTGCTTAGCTTGCAGTGCATGGTTGATAGATGCACTTACGGTTTCCTGAATGGCTACTAGACTTTATAATTCTCTTGTGGGGGGAAATGCCTTTTAATCAGTCTGTAGTTAATTGGTTTTCATTGACTTCTTTTATCCATGTTGCCTGGAATGATGTATGCATGCAAAACTTTTTATATTCCAACAACCTTCTGTTCAGCTTCCCTGGTGCTTTCAAGAAAGCTACAATGAGTCTTCTTTAAATATGTGGCCATTTTATTGCAGTACACAACATAAAAGTTGCTAATTTAGTTTATATAGTTATTCTTCTATTAGTTTATAAGCTTTTGAGACATGACTCAGGAAAATACTTGTAAATAAAACACTTTCTAAAAAAAAATCAAATTAAATTCTTTTTGTGGCCATTCTGTTGCCTGCGTAAAATATCCCCTATATCCTCAGTCTTTCTCTGTTCTCAACAGCTGTGTCCTCATATAATGGTGTTTGAAATCTCTAATTTCTTAGGTCAGACTCATCTGCCCCTGAGTGTGGATATGATATTGCTCTTCCTAGATGCTGGTGTGCAAAAGCTTTATTTGATTTGACATTCCTCCCAAGTGCTCTTGCCTTGTAAGACACTCATTCATTATTAACCCCCGGCAGTACTGTTTCAAGATTTTCAGTCTTCTTTTATCATAAGAACAGAAGTGCCATACTGGATCAGACCATCTAGTTCAGCACTCTGTTCACACAGAGGCCAACCAGCTGTCAACCAGGGACAAACAAAGCAGGACATGGTGCAACAGCACACCCCACCCATGTTCCCCAGCAACTGGTGCACAAAGGCTTACTGCCTTGGATACTGGAGGTCGCACCTACCATCAAGACTAATAGCCATTGATTGCCTTCTCCTCCAGGAATTTCTCCAACCCCCTCTTAAACCTATCCAAATTGGTGGCCATCACTACATCTTGTCATAGTGAATTCCATAATTTAACTATGTGCTGTGTGAAGAAGTACTTCCTTTTATTTGTCCTGGATCTCCCACCAATCAGCTTCATGGGATGACCCCACTGGGTTCTAGCATTTTGAGAGAGGGAGAAAAATGTCTCACTATCCACATTCTCCACACCATGCATAATTTTGTACACCTCCATCATGTCTCCCCTTAGCCTCCTTTTTTTCCAAGCTAAACAAGCCCAACTGTTGTAACCTTCCCTCATAGGGGAGATGCTCCAGCCCCTTAATCATTTTAATTGCCCTTTTCACAGCTCTATAATCTCTCTCTTTTTTTAGGTGTAGTGACCAGAACTGTACACAGTATTCTAAGTGTGGTTTGTATTTGTATTTGTATTTGTATTTGTATTTTTTTTGTATAAAAGTAGCATGATACTGGCAGTTTTATTCTCAATATCATCTCAGGTGAAGATTATCTGTAAAATTCTATTAACAAGCCTTCACAGCCAGCACTGATTCAATCATTATAGCCTTTTACTTACCTTTTGCTGAAGGCAGTAGGAAGTTCCAGGGCACCGCCTTTCACAAGGTCAGTCTCCTCGTGATGAGAAAGTACTGGAGAGTTATGGGGCATTTAGTAATTAGATAGTTAAGCACATCTGGAGGGACCCACATAGAGGAAAGCTGGCATAGATAGAGACAGGTCAGCACTCCTGCCTGCCTCTTGTGCTGCTGCCTGCTCTCTGGCTGAGCAGACTAGACTAGAAGCAAAAGCACCCCAAAATTCTTGAGGCAGTATAATTCACATGAATGGGATTGGCAGCATCTCTTATTGAAGACCTCACTTGTGGCACACTTCGGGGGCGGGGGAGGCCTACAATAGTTGTATAGGCCAGTGGCATATGGAGCACCAAAATAGAGTTCAGCACAGGGTCTTTACGTCCTTTAATCTAGCTTTTTTAAATCATAGCTTTAAGTGCACAAGGAGGTCTAATTTGACTAGATTTTCAAGCACAGATGAACACTCTATTCCTTTTTGTCACAGAGTTTAGAGAAGCACAAATGACGCAAGTTAATCTAGGATAGCATAGCTACTTAAAAGCAAAATATCCATGATTTTAAAAATAAAAACTGAAGAAGAAAAAAGAAGGCACTTTCCCTACAATGATTTATTTACTAAAGTTGACCTCTGTGTAGAAGAAAAAGAAAAAGAAAAGAAAATAGGATCCACATCTTGTACAAAACTGACAGGAGATCTGGCAGGCCTTTTCACTTATTTATCCTTGCAACATTTTGAAAGCATCTTTTTTAAAAATGTAGTAACTCACATGAAAGGAAGCAGATGTCTGCCTGTCCAAATACAATATTCCTTAGGTATAGGAAGCTGCTTTATACCAAGTCAGACTATTGATCATAGAATCATGGAATCAAAGGATAGTAGAGTTGGAAGGGGCCTATAAGGCCATCGAGTCCAACCCCCTTGTCAATGCAGGAATCCACCTTAAAGCATCCCTGACAGATGGCTGTCCAGCAGCCTCTCGAATGCCTCTAGTGTGGGACAGCCCACAACCTCCCTAGGCAATTGGTTCCATTGTCATACTGCTCTAACAGTCAGGCAGTTTTTCCTGATGTCCAGCTGGAATATGATTGAACTGTGTGTCACTGCTGACACACCAGAAATCTTTTTAAATGTTTTCCAACCTGTCCCTGTTGCTGCCTGCTATGACACTGCTGCCCTCCAACCCACCCTGGTAAGCTTGTGGTAAGGGGGCAGGTGAGCGTGGAGGGCACCTTCCCTAAGTCCCCCTCAAACCTGGTGCAGGCCCTTGTGTGAATGGGTTGTAAGCAGAAACATCCTAAAATGGTTTTGGATTATATGGAACCCAACTTATTCACACAACTCATTCACTAAACAACAGGCTAGAAAAAACAAAGGAAGATCATGGTCATGTCAACTGGCCTACAGAGTGGATCAATAGAGTACCTTATATTTTTACAGTCTCATCTATAAGCTCAAAATGTATTGCTTGTTTCTGAAGGCTGCCTCACACAAGACGTATTTCTTACATCAAGATTTCTCCATGTAGAAAAATGTCATGTGTGAAATAGCTTTAAGGATCCTCACATATTACATATTTATTTGGAAAGCAGCCGGAATCTGTGTTTTGCAGATACTTCTTTTTGACAGCTTACTCAATCCTCAGGAGTAACATTTAATTACAGTTTTCTCTCTTTTGCTAACAGATTTATTAACAGTCAAGAGAAACATTTTTAACAACCTTCTAATTTTCATATGTATCATACATTTCCTTAGAGTTGGTTGGTTTGGGCATGCATGTACCTGACCTGATTACTTAACAAAGGAAAAGTGTGGGAATTTGGACTCTTTAACCACAGGTGAAGCTGTCTTACTGAATCAAAGCAATGGTCCAACAAGCCCAGTATTGTCTACTGTGATTGCCAGCAATTCTCCAAAGTCTTAAGCAAGGGCTCTTTTCCAAACCTATTACCTGCAATCCTTTGGAGAGAGCATGGATTGAACTGGCATCTCCAATTAATCCTTCCTGTCTTTCCTTATTGTCTTTATTTCCATCCTTCCACAACAGTTTCAAGTGGAGAGAAGCTACATCAGTGGAAAATCATAAATGTCCAGCACTAAGGGCTAGTTCACAAAGCTGGGTCCAAGAGTATCCTCAAACTGTAAATCTGTTTTTTTTAAAGGGTAGCTCCAGTATCAGAGGAAATAGGCCTGTGTATACCAATTTCTGGGAACACAAGTGGGAGCACACATGTCCTGCTTACAGGTTCCCCACAAACGAACAGCTGGTTATAATATTTATTACATTTTTATACTGCCCAATAGCCAAGGCTCTCCAGGCAGTCCACAGAATACTGACTAGATGAACCCTTGTTCTGATCCAGCATGGCTGGTTGCCATCCATGGGGGTAATGGCAACCCTGCCATCACCCCCATGGAAATAGGACTTAAAATGGCTGTAGCCCAAGTTTGGTTACAATTCCCATACATTTTACTCCATCATCACTCTAGCTCTCTGTCCAACTGCTTAATCACAGTAGTTCCTAAGAAGCCCAGATAGTAGCCTGCTGGAGAGGGCATTTCTTTTTATCACCGGTCATTTTCTAATTCCAGAGGTCTGCCAAAGCTTTGACATGGTTACCTGTCCTAGCAGCAAGAAAATTCCTCAGAGCATCCAGGAATCCATATGGATCCATCTATCTAAGGTCAGACTATCCTGATAGGTTCACCACAACTGCAGAGGTAAGAAGCCTCAGAAGGACTAAACACACCCGGTACCACCTTCATCAGCTCAGGCAGGAAAACTCTAGGGCAGCAGGTTGGATGATACAACAACAGAATCCCAAGTCTCCATGGCTCACCCTCAGATGGAAATGCTCATAGGTCACCTTGACAGAGGGATGGAATAACACTACAACTCTGCTCTCCTGCTCACCAGATCTTCTGTCTTCTGTATCTGGAACTTATGTGCATAGTTGGGATAGATTAACTCCATATTCCTCTTCCATCTTAGTTTCCATGCCAGGTCAACATGCTCATCCAAGATCAAATCCTGGCTTAAAGAGGTTTCATCATTCACTGATGTAGCATTTAACAACAACATTTTAAAAGTAGGTGGTTTACTGTCATAAAAACTAGAAAACATGTTGGCTTGAGGCAGAACTAGAAGAGAGAACAGCACTCAGAATGGGATATAATAGAGGATATTTTATATTGTTTGGAATATTGGTTAGTCAATGCATATATTAGATGGTGATGTCTTATGGGTCTAAGTAAATGAATAATTCAATCCTGTTTCTGGGTGAACTTTACTGATTATGTCTAGAGATCTGAAGGCCCAGATAAAAAATGGAAAAATTCAGGGAAAAAACAGTTTATTCTTTGGGAACCATTTTTGTTTTTTTCTGAAAATAGGAAAAATTAAACAGTTTTGGATTATGATATATGAATTTAAGGCAAGGTCTTTATGTACTGTTGCCAAGTCTTTACTTCCCCCAGTGGATTTCCAAAAACTATGTAATAGGAAGAGTTTTATAGAAAGATTAGAGATGTAAACGTCTGGAAATAATGAAGCCATGGGGAATTGTTTTTTTAATCCTCTCTGTTAGATTCCCAGCATAGTTATTTCTTTCATTTCTCATTAAAATTATTGATCTAAAGTATATAAGTATATTTATACTCAGTTTCCCAACATGTGAGTACAGTCACCATTGTGCATTCCTGACAGTAAATGTGCATCTTGATAATTGTATAGAGCCCTGTGGTTCTGATGCTGTAGCAGTCATTTAATGGTAGTTCTAATCGATTGAGGCAATAATTACAAATTTACTGAGTTTGCTTTTAAAAGTTTTAAAATAGAATCACAATTTTATGAGCAAACTGAGTTATACATAAAAAAAATCTTTAGCAACAGAAAAGCTGCTTTATGTTCCTAAAGCAGCCCTTCCCTGAGCACTGAGGACTACAGTGCTCAGCATTCCTGACCATTGGTGAAAATATCTAGAGGGCACCACGTTGGGGAAAGCTGTCTTAAAGCAACAGCATGACTTTAGATCTATAAAGAGTGCTAAGAAAGAAGGAGTATTGCTTATTTTTTTAAAAAAAATCAAAATAATAAAAATCCCACCCCACCCCCAACAGCCCGGAAAAAAACTCAGTTTTTTTCACCTGGCTTCAAAATTTCCAGAAATTTTACAGCTCTAATTATGTCCTTCTCAAAATCCCATCTCCCATTTCTCCCAGCCCACAATGTAGATTGGCAGGGCTAGCCCTACCATTAGGCAGAATGAGGCAGCAGCCTCAGGCAGTAAATACTGAGGAGAATGTAGAAGTAGCGACTTCTTAGATGAGAGAGCCGTATATGCCATGTGGTCTCTCCTGCACCCCTTAAAGTAGCCTGCTGCCCTCAAGGTGCTGTAGAGAACACTGTCCTGTACCCAGTGTTAAGGAAAGATGAAACTGTCAGTCTGGTCTACTTTGGATAAGGAAAAGCAGGAGGCTCTATCTTGTCCTTCACCTCAGGCCGCAGAATGTTTTGTCTGGCTGTAGATGGGTGAAGCATTTATTTATTTATTTATTTATTTATTTATTGCATTTATATACTGCCCCATAGCCGAAGCTCTCTGGGCAGTTTACAAAAGTTAAAAACAGTGAACATTAAAACAAATATACAAAGTTTTAAAACATAAAAAGCATAAAAACACAGTATCCTTATAAAACAGCTATTCTGGGGTCTGTTAAAAACAAGCTGGGCTGCTAACCCCATGCATGTAACACTACTGTCAATGCAAACACCCCCCAAGAAATGATATCAGTGGAGCCCAATAATTGTGCTAACATCACTGATATGGGTGAAATGCTGGAGATTCAGTATTAAGCACCAATGTACACATTTAACAAGAACGATTGAATAGAAATCAGAATCTTTTGCATACAGCAGAATTGCTCCTTCTAAAGGCAAGATTAGATAACATCTCTCATTTTTATTTTGTTGCCATCCGACTTCATTCTCAATTCTGGACGGGTTTTTTGTTTGTTTGTTTTTTACAAGTAATACGATGTATAGCTAGTAAAAAGCAATGCAAAAGCTTTTTCATACAGATTTTTTTATTTTTTTAAAAGTCCTTCCTTCAATTCAATCCTTAGGGAGAGAATAGTCCATACTGGATATACAGTATGCAACCATACAGGCATGGAAAAGCAACAACCCCCACCCACCCCACCCCAAGTCCCTGAATGGGGATGGAAAGTGAAAAAGCCAAAGAAGAGAGACCACAATTGTATTTGCCCGAAAAGTAGAGAGAAATTATATTGCTGGCATTTTCCCTATGCTTTTTTAATAGCGTAAATTGTCATCACTTCTCAGTATATTGAAAACTGTACGTAGAAGTATAGGGGTTGGGTATGAGTGTTTGAAAAAAAAAGAGAGATTATTATTATTATTATTATTATTATTATTATTATTAAGAACATTCATATTTCTGTGTTGGAACATGCAAAGGGACATCTGTTCTCACAGATTTTCTCCAAAGTGGCCAGCCAGATGCCTGTGGAATATTTCAAGAGACAGTTTTCTAGCTAAATTTGAAATTCCAGCTCAGAGTCATAACCTCTTTGCTCAGGAGCAGAATACCTATGATTAACATTTGCAACAAAAGAAAGCCATTGATAAATCTATCTTCTTCTATTTTTAAAAAATCTGCATGTTGGATCCAGGCGAAGACTGCAGTCAGGGTAAGGGTGAGAATTTTGTTTGGTTTCTTTTTTAGGAAAGTCTTCCCAAAATTTGCAAATTTCTTCATAAATGGAACTGAAAAAACTAGAAATCCTTCCCCCCTTTTTTTTGTGCGAAACCAAATATGAGAGAAAGCAAAACTGACCGCTATGTCCAGTCCTACTTAAGAATCTCCAAAAAGAGGAAATTAATCACCAAAACAGCAAAAGTGGGTGCAGTTTTGCATAAAATTTGTATATGCTAATGTATATGTATAATAATGCAAACAATATCCCTCACCATAGTGGAAAAGACAGTGACTAGGTGACCTCTGTAGTCTGCTGTCCAGGTTCTTAAGTGTTGAAAGATCCCTGAGCTCTCCCATCTTAGGGTTCTTTTCCTTTAAATCAGACTTGGATGAGGCATCTCTTCAAACAAGGACTGTCCTCTTACAGCCTTTCAAAAAAGAGGATTGTTCCCTAAAGACCTCGGTACTCGAGGGAGCGCCTCTCCCTATATCTGCCTGCCTGAGATTTGAGGAGCCCTCCTTTGCATCCCACCAATGCGAGACATACATTATGGTGGGACATGAGAGAAGCTTTCTCTGTTGTGGCACCCCGCTTGTGGAATGCTCTCCCCCTTGGAGGCCCGACTGGCAGCGACACTGGATTCATTTCAGCGCTAAGGTAGAACATGGTTTTTTATCAAAGCCTTTGAGGGCTAAATTCTATGTGGTTGCACATAGTTTTACTTGTTTTTGTTTTATTGCCTTTAAATTTTTCTACTGTTCTTGTTAACAATTTAATTCATTTTTAGCTGTGTAAATTATTTATGTTTATATTGTTCTGATTTTATCTGTATCCCAGTGATAATAGGGTGGGATACAAATGTTTTAATAAATAAATAAGTAAAGTAAGACACATGGCCACACTAGCTGTAATGCTATACCCATGTACCTAGAAGTAAGTTCCATTGAAGTCAATGGGAGTTACATTAGTCATGACTAACGTGTCCCATTGACTTTAATGGAGCTAAAGCATGACTAATGTAATCTGGATCCAACCTTGTTTACTGAAGCCATCTATGATATAAGGCGTTTTCCACAGGCTCCTAGCACTTCGAGTCAGAAAACACTGTACAGCTATTCCTCCTTAACAGATGTTGGTGTGGAAAGAATAAAGATGGAAGCAATGGGAAACAAATGGAAGGCAACATCTGGTTTCCCCATAAAATTCTGTGAACAAGGCAGGGCAATTGTACAATAAATGCCTCATTTGGAAGTACCCATAGAATTGCATAATTAACTTACAGTTTAGTTATGCGTTTATTAAGTAGTAATTTCTTTTGTTTGTCCTTGTTTGTTTATTCACTTTCTCCTCTGCTTTTATAAACCACTGCCATGATGTTTCCCTTAAGTCTCTATCTTTTTTAAATGAAAAAGAGAAAGAGAAACAGTATGGAAGATGTTCCAGCTCGCTAGCCAATGTGGGTCATTCATTTGAACTGCAGAAGTGGAAAATAAACCGCCTATATTTTAGGCAGCTGCACAAGTTTCTGATTTTTTATCTGTCTCCCCATTTCTCCCCACCCTATGCCTGCCCTAAACAAATCCAGATTATGACAAAACATTCCTCATATTTAGGATATTTTAATATTTCTGCTGGCATATATGATTGCCAGAATAGAATTTGTTGTTGTTTTTTAAACGAAACAGCAAGCATCATTAAAATGTCAAACTTGACAGCAGGAAGGTCAGCACTTCTGTTTTGCAGCTGAGACCTATATAATTCAGATAATCAGAGCTATGCTACAAATCCTTAGGGTAAAAACTGGCAATTGTCCCCCTTCTCTCCATGGTAACCTGGATTTGTTTAATATTTCTTTATAAAATGTAAAAAGGGATGAAATTGCTTTATTTTATGCATATCACTGAGTATACCTAGAGCCATGGCAATTATCAGCTAAGGCAACATCTTAAATATATTGCTTAGATTTGGGAAATGGTGCAAAGTGGAATACAGCAAAGACCAAGAAACAGAAGCATAGTGGCCCATTTCTGTAGGACTGTTGATCTCCGTATATAAATCTAAAAGATTTATTAAAGACTCAATGCAAATTACCTATGCAGATTGCATTCAGGATGAACAAGATGACACTATTCTAAATTTTGCAGCTTGATTAAATCTCCCAGAAAACACAGTAATGAATGCAAAACTCTGGGACGAAAATAAATATGGGTTTTTCTACACTGGAATAACTATTCATTTTATTTGTCTATTTGAAACAGCAGGCATGAAATCATCATTGATGTGACTTATACTATTTTAGCATCTCAATGGATTGTAGCTCGAAGTTGCACACTATTTGAGGGGCACCAATGAGGGGCACCCAGAAGCCCCTTCAAACCAGCACCAAGCCCTTCTCCTGTCCTCCTCCTCCCAGGACCACCCAAGTCCCCACTGTTATCCGTGGGCATGGCTAGAGCAGGACCTGGAGGGGGTAGGATTTTGCGATATGGTGATTGCGAGATCCTCCCCCTCACTCTACATGTGGCACGTGACATCCTGGGAGGAAGAGGATGTCGCATCCGCCATTTTGTTTGTGCTTTTTTAGCGGAAAAGAGCGCACAAGCACTTGAGCAAAATCAGTAAGTGTTTTTTTTTTAAAAAAAACAACAACTCTCCCACTCCCCCTCACCTCCAATGGGCACGGAGCACCTGAGGAGTTCCATAACCTGGTATACCAACTCCTTGCAGTTACTCACGAGGAGCCGGGACAAAACCAGGATGGCGGCCCACACCTCCCGCAGTCTCGGGATCTCCTGAGACCGCGGGAAAAGTCAGGATAGAAGAGGTGCCCGTTATCCCGGGGAAAAGGAGGGATCATCCCTCCCTGCCCCCAGGATCCCCTGTGCGTCATGTGGACACACAGGGGTGATCCCTGGGATATCACCCTGTCTAGCTGTGGCCTGTGATAACAATGGGGCTGTCTCTATGGAAGGATGCCCCCAGAGGAGAATTAGCAGAGAGTGACTGGCGGTGGAGAAGCTCTTGCATTGAGCGGATCATTAATTCTCCTCCACCCTTCATGCCCACTGCCCTGACCCCTTTTCTCCCTCTCTGTCTCTTCCAAGGTCGCAGTTGCAACTTCATAAGAGAAATTGCCATGGAGTTTTCTGTGGCAGCTGGGTGAGGAGATCCATGATCGGATCTGCTCCTCTTTAATTCTAGCTCTTCTACAGCCACAGAGGAGGAGATCTGCCTGATCCTATGGCACCCAGGATGCTGTTTGGGAGCCATAGGATTGCAGTGCCCAGGGTTTAAAGGTTAAAACCAGCACCCTGAAGTGGGCCTAGAAATGGACTGGCAGGGGGGCGGAGCTGGACGCCATGAAGGGTAAGATTTCTTCTTGAGAACTCCCGTTCAGGGGGGAAATGAAACTTAATTATCTCATTTAAAAGTCATGGGTCGTTAATGAAAATGAAGGAAAATTATTATGATTGCTAAGAGAGAGTGAAAATCCTGTTTTTGGAAGTTTTTGGAAGCAGAATCAGCATAAGGATTGTGAAAAGCAGCCCGGTGTCTGGCTGTAAATTAATCAGACGGAACGGAGGGGGGAGCGATGAAAATAAAACTGGCTTTGGAATGTTAGAGCTCTTCCGTCTCCTAGTCTGATAAAGCACGGTGATTTATATTCCTTATCTGAGGAAAAGGACTAATTGGCAGTAAATTCACCCTTTAAAAAGCATCGAAGAAAGAAGTGTTTATCTGCGTAGGAAAGAGACGGTGCGGACTGTAAACGGGACATTGAGTGAGAGTTTTAAATAGATCCATGCCGAACGTTAGAAAATTAAAAAAAAAAAAACCTGGGAAGGCTGCCTGGCAAAGAGTACGCCTTCTAATCATAATTGGGCCCGTCTTGAGAAAGTGGTTACAGAAGAAAGTTCACAAAACAGCGGGAGTGAAAGCAACGGATCTGTCAAGATGGCGGAGAAATCTGGCACAGTGCCAACTTCAACTACAATGGAAGATCTGAAGAGGCTGATTTTGGACAGTACAGCAACACTGAGTAAGAAGATGGATGAAAATGATAAGAAGGCGGATAAAAGGATGGGGGTGCTCGCAGACAAGATCGCTCAGAATGATAAAGCTATAAAGATGCTAGATGCTGAAGTAAAATTAGTGGAGAAAAGGCAGGATGCCTTTGAAAAAGGCTGTGAGGTGAAATTCCAGGAACAAGAATTAAAGCTGATTCAATTGCAAGATCAGGACCGACGTTTTAACGTACATATTAAATACTTTGTTGAAGAACCAGCAGAGGACTTGAGAAAAATAATACTGAAATGGTTCAATGATATGATGCCTGATCTGGATATAAAAGACTGTGACCTGACGAGGATCCACAGAGTGGAGGGAGCAAATTACAGAGGAACAAAGGACATTCTTGTGAAATTTGGCAGTTATTATAAAAAGGAGCAAGTGATGAAGAAATTGAGGTCCATGGCTATGATAAAATATAAAGGCAAAGCAGTGCAAGTATTCAACGATCTTTGTCAGCAAACACTCCAATGGAGACGCAGCGTTAAGCAAATAACTGAAACGTTAACAAGAAACGCAATAAAATATGCTTGGGGTTACCCTATTTTCTTAAAGTTTTCATATGGTGGGAGTCAACACAGAGTAACCTCTTTGGATCAAGGCATGGAGTTGCTGAAGAGTCTGGGTTTATCTAAGGAAGCAAGTCTTGGAGCTGAAGCTGGAAACGGAGCTGAAGCGGGGGCGTCTGGGATGGGGTAAAATGTTGAATGGTTATGAGATAATAATACATAAAAGCTGTTAAGTATAGAGATCTTGCCGCTCGGGCGGAGCTCCGCCTCCCCCCCTCCCCTAAGGTAGCTAATGGCCGGAGTGGTAGACTCGCGGGGATATGGGGGGGGAAGGTAGTGGGGGGGATGGGAGATTGGGGGGGTTAATAGGGTGGGAGGGAGGGAGTTGAAGGGGGTTTAGGGTTTGTGTTTTTTGTTGTGTATGTTTATGAGTTGCAGAGCACACGGGATCGGAAGAAAAATCAAAAGGGTAAATATGAATAAAAAAATTAAAGTATCAACGCTTAATGTTAAAGGTCTGGGGGCAGTCGTGAAAAGGAGGAGAATAGAACAAATGTTAAATAAAGAAAGATCTGATATAATTATGATGCAAGAAACACACCAAAAACTTGACGGCGTAAATGAAATATGGACAAAGTGGTCAGTTTATTATGAAAAGTCATTGGGGACATCAAAAAAAAATGGAGTTGCAATTTTGATTTTAAAAAAAGTGGATTTATATTGAAAACCATAAAAAAGGATGATAATGGTAGATATCTTATGATAAAGGGACAAATTGAAAGTGAACAATATACATTAGTTAATGTTTATGCTCCCAATGAGAGACATAGAGAGTTTTTTATGGAATTATTTAAAGAAATAGAGGAGTTTAGGGAGGGGCATCTTATTTTAGCTGGGGACTTTAATATGGTAATGGATAATAGAGTGGATAGATCAAACCCCACTAATGTGGAAAAGAGAAATAATATTACTATATTGAATAAACTAGTAAAAGAAAAAGATTATGTAGATTGTTGGCGTTTACTGAATGGGTCGAATCCGGGCTTCTCTTACTACTCCTCAGTTCATCATACATACTCTAGAATAGATTATATATTGGTTTCAAAAGAGTTTGCAAGTAAGGTATGTAAAATGGAAATGGGGGTAATAAAAGTAACAGACCATGCATTGCTAAGTTTAGAGTTTACAGTTAGAAAGAATTATAAAGAAGCGTTTAGGTGGAAATTAAACACAAAACTTTTGAAGTATAATAAAGTGGTAGAAAAAATGCAAAGAGAACTGACAGAGACTTGGGAAATTAATGAGAAGGGAGGAACATCAAGGGCAGTAGTTTGGGATACCATGAAGGCAGTAACAAGAGGGATATGTATTAGAGAAATGTGTAATTTAAGGAGGCAACAAATAGCAGAGCAGGAACAATTGGAGGAAGAGATTAAGAAATTGGAGAAAGATTACTGGCAATCTAAAAATAAATATAAATTAGTAGAAATACAAGCAAAGAAAAAACAATTAGAAAATTTAAATTTAGAGGAAGTTCAGAAAAATTTAATATATATGAAAAGGGAGTATTTTGAAAATAGCAACAGAAATTCTAGATTGCTTGCCAGGCTCACACAAAAGGAAAAAGCCAGGAATGGGATAGGAATATTGAAGGATAAACAAGGGAATTATTGTCATACAATGAAGGGTAAAATAAAAAAATTTCAAGAATTTTATCAAGAATTGTATAAGGGAAAGGATACTCAAAAACAGAAGTTGGAAGCTTATATAGAAAAGTATATAAAGAAGGGAATAAAAACAGAACATAAAGAGTTAATGGAAAAGGTAATAACTCAAAGACAAGTAGAAGAAGTAATTGAGAATCTGAAAGTGGGTAAATCACCAGGGGTAGATGGTTTAGGCTCAGAATATTATAAGGTTTTTTTTAAAAAATTTAGTACCAAAATTATTGAAGTTGTATAACTCCATATTGGAAGGAGAAAGAACACCAGAATCATGGGAACATTCAGTAATAATTTTAATACCAAAACCAGATAAAGATTTGACTGTCCCTGATTCATACAGACCTATTTCATTAATAAACCAAGATGCTAAGATTTTTTCAACTATTTTAGCAAGGCGGTTGAATAAATTTATGGAGGAATATATATGGGAGGATCAATGTGGATTTGCAGCAGGTAGGCAGATGCCTAATTTAGTGGGAACGGTTCTAAATGTAATACAGGTGATAAATAAGTCTAGGGTTAAAGCGGGAATTCTGGCATTGGATATTTTCAAGGCTTTTGACTGTTTGAGCTGGCAAGCTCTAAAGATGGTTTTAAATAAAATGGGATTCGGAAATAAATTTAAAGCTATAATAGAACAGTTGTACCCTCAAAATACAGCCGTAGTGGTAGTGAATGATGGTGTGACGGATAAGATACGACTAGCCAGAGGGACAAGGCAAGGATGTCCACTCTTGCCAATCCTATTTGTAATGGTAATGGAATTATTGGCGAATGCAATACGAGAAGATGAGGAGATTGAAGGAATAGGTAGCATGAAAAAAATTAAACTGAATATGTTTGCAGATGACACGTTGCTGACGATTAAAAATCCAATAGAAAAGATGGGGAGAATTAAACAGCAACTGAGAGAATTTGAGGATGTTACTGGGTTAAGAATAAATTGGTCCAAATCAGAAATGATGTTGTTTAACTATACTAAAAAGGAAGAGAAGGATTGGGAAGGAAAGGGAAGAGAAATGAGAGTTAGGAATCAGATTAGATATTTGGGAATAAAAATTACGCAGAAGTTAGAGAGTTTAGAGAAAGAGAATTTAAATGTGTTAAAAAAAAGAGATTTTAGCAAAATTGGAAAAATATAAAAGATTAAACTTATCCTGGTTTGGAAGAATAGCATTAATAAAAATGAAGATTTTAGCAAAGATTAATTTTGTGTTTAGGATGCTACCAATAAAAATTTCAGAATTAATTAAAATATTAAACTATATTATGTAGCTAACAGATTAAGACATATTGTGGAGGCAATTACAGGAATAGGAAAATTAGATTGGATGGAGGATAAAACCACAAGTAATATAGAGATTAATCTGGAGAATGTATTTTTTAGGGAAGGGGAAAAAAATGGGTAGAAAGTATATATAACCCGCTTTTGAGGTCTCACTGGGAAATTTGGAGTAAATATAAAGGGGAGCTGCTTCCGAGCAGCTCCCCTTTGTCACCGGTAATAATGTTAAAGAATTTCCCAGAGGAATTAAAGAGTAGATTAAGTAAAGTTTTAATAGAAAAAAATAAAATGAAATTAAGGGAATGGTTAAGAGGAATGAATACAAGAAAGGATATGGAAGAGGTCTTTAAAGATAAAAAATTAACTTGGTTAAATTATTGGCAATTAGAACAGTGGACTAAAAAGTGGGTAAGAGATAACGGAGATTGTAGAGAATTGACAAAGTTTGAGGAATTGATAGTTAAGAAAGAAAATGATAGGGAGAAAAGAACAGTGTTAAAAGGGTTGATGAGTGAAATATATAGAATATTGGTGGAGAAAGGGTTGATGGATAATTCAGGCAAAATGGTTTGGGAGACAGATTTGAATGTACAAATAGGACAACAGGGCTGGGAGGGACTATGGAAACAAAGAGCGTTGAGAAATATGTCAGTAAGAATAAAAGAGAATTATTTTAAAATTATATGGAGGTGGTACCTAACTCCGGTTAGATTGAATAAGACAAATAATCAGCAGTCAGCAAACTGTTGGAGAGGATGTGGGGGTAAGGGAACGTATTTACATATGTGGTGGGAATGTAACTATGTTCAAAAATTTTGGAAGATGGTGTTTTTGGAGATTGAAGAAATTGTGGAAATGAAGATAGAACGAACACCAAAAGTTGCATTACTTTCACTATTTGAAGATTTTAAATGTAAAAAGGAAATCAAGGAATTGATAACGAATTTGCTGACTGCAGCAAGATTGATTGTAGCTAGGAACTGGAAGATTCAAGGGGAATATTCTATTGAAGAATGGTATAAAGAAGTATGGGATATAGCTATTAATGATAAATTGACAAGTAATATTAAATGGAGAAGAGGTATAGCTAAATCAAATGATTTTGAAGGAATTTGGAAACAGTTCCTAATATTTGTGTTTTCTAAAGGAAGTGGGAAACCACCAGCAGAAGAAAGTATGAGATTCAGGAATGAGATCCCGAGGTGGGGGGTGCACTTTTATGTTAATTTTGATTATGTATTTAGATAAGATATTATGTATTCAACGTTTCAATATTATGTAGTATGTTGTTGTTTTTTCTTTATGAGAGGATGTAATGTGTATGTTTAAGTATTGTAGAAAAATAAAATTATTAAAAAAAAAGAAAAAAGAAAGAAATGGACTGGCAGCCAGTGCAAATGGCAAAGTACTGGCATAATATAATCACCTGGGCTGGTCCCCATTGACAATATGGCCACAGTTTCGGACTAGCTGAAATTTCTGGACCCTTTTGCAAAGGCAGACTCATGTATAACACATTGCAAAAATCCAGATAATATTGTAGTCTTCGAGCTGATAAAAGTTACTCCAAGCTGTGCTGATGGATCCATAGCATTCCTAATCTTTTAAGGAGAGAACAGTCTCCCCCTGCCCCACCCCACCCAACATTGGGTGAACAGCACTTAACTGGATTGATGAACCACCCATCAAGAGTATCTCTCTCTTATCCGGATTGAGCCTCATAAAAATGAAATGCATTTTTCACATGAAACTGTGGGCAAACATTTCTGATTAAAATTTGGTAGGTCCACCAGGGCCAGATAAAATTGCTCTAGAGGCTGGATTTGGCCCTGCCAGTTGTCCATCCTTGATGTAGTTTATTTCCTACTAGTGTTAAGTATGGATAATTAATTGCCAGATGCTTGCATAATACACTGTTCAATTTCATAAAGGCTGGCAATATTTCTGCTACTGTGATTACTACTTTTCGTGGGGAGGGGCAAGAAAGCAAAGCTGAAACATTAGGAGGTAGTTCTCTGCATTGTAAAGATTATTATGGGTGCAAAACAGTAACTTATACCGTTGACGGGAGAGCCGAGCGCAAGGTAGTAAGTAAATAAACACAGTTTTAAAAGATAGCAACACCATTTTTTTTCCTCATGGAATGTCTTGTGCTGAAGAACAGCTGTTTTGTTTCAATTATTTATGCTCACAACTCAGCATGTAGTACAGCACTAAAAATGTTATTGTTTGGTTTTGTAAAAGCAAGCATGCCCTAGCAACAAGACATCTCTCTGACCCATCTGTTGTTACATTCTGATGAAAATAGGATGGAAACTTTTTCTTTGTAAATTCTACAGGGCTTTTGTCTACTTGAGTGAAAATTAGTTCGGTTTCAAATGTAAAAAGAAAAAGAAAAACAGAAAGCTAAGAGAGCCATTGCATCAGTTCAATTTTTAAAAGATTCCACTTGCATGTAAGACTCACTCTCTATATAACATCAAAGTAAATACATGTAAATACAGAAGTAAACATGCTACAGTTAATCTAGGGCAAGAATGAATTTACTGCGAAGAATTCAACCTGAATGAAAAAAATATGAAGACAATGGTTCTATCCCTCCCCTTTGATTCAGTTTTATGATTTCTTCAGGTATCTCTGGACTTCTCATCACTCAGGGCAATAAAGAGTGCTTGACATTATGGATATTAAAGATAAATGTTGTGTGCATCTTGTTTACAATATTTAGAATAGTGTGATTCTCTGGACTGAAGAAGCTAGTTGACTGTAGCTTCTCTCTCTTGCATTATTGTGTCAGCCTATTTGATTTAATGTCACTGAAATAAATTTTCTGTAGGCTACAAGCTTTAACAGATTAATTGGTGTGATTAAAGTTGACTAAAGCTTTAATTGCCAATTTAAAACACATACCAGTTATTCAGGAAATAGCCTTGTGCAATGGCCTCTAAAAGCACCTCTGCTTGAGCAAAGGAACATGAAACCCAGATAAAGTAAACTCTGGGTCATCCATGCCCATTGAAAAACATAGCTTAAACTTACAATAGCTGGTCCCCTACATTTTCTCTTGTGACACACACTCAAGATTCCTTCATACTCTTATGTTTTGGAGTTCAATTCCCATAACATCTAGCTAGTATGGCCAATGGTCAGGGATTATAGAGATGGTAGTCCAAATTATCTGGAGGGCGCCAGTTTGCCTGCCCCTGCTCTGCATGGATTCAGGGCAGGGATTGTAACTCCTTACAAAATATACAAGTGGGGAATATAAAGCAGCAAAGCACGTAACAAAATCATAAATGAAACTTTACAACAACAAAAAAATACTTTTGGAAATAAAATACTGGAGCAAAATATATAAGAGGGAGCTATTTCAAGTCCTATCAACCCCAGCCAGCAGGGCCAATGGTCAGAGATGAGAATTGTAGTTCAAAACATGTGGACGGCTTATCAACCTTTGGGTTACCTACCCCTGTTTTAAATGATACAGCCTCATACCTGCAATATATCTGCCAATCAGTAATGTGTGAAGGAATAAAGGAGGAGCATTGACTTGTGAAATAGTCATAGTGTTTGCAAAATTTCAACCATGTTAGAAGTTTATCAAAATGTGAAGATAATGCATTACTATTAGTAATCATGTCCTGTGAGAAACTTTTACCAAATATAAAATGGAAACTAAATTACAACTGAAGACTATGGCCTCAGCTAGATCTACGAGTCTAGTATGATGGAGGGGTGAGGATCTCGCAATATTCTCCCCCTTTGTTTACATGCGGCGCGTGGGCCTCAGAAAAACAGGATGTCTCACCCGCCATTTTGTTGATTTTTTTTAAAGGAGACAAGCGCACGAGTGTTCGTGTGCAAAAGATGAGGGTTTTTTTAAAAAAATTAACAAGTTTTCCCGTTCCCCCCCCACCCCCGATGGGAGTCTTGGCTCCTTGCAAGTAACCGCGAGGAGTTGAGACAAACCACGATGCCCGCACTCACGTTCTGCGGTCTCGGGATCAGCCTGGGGAAATGGAGGGATCTTCCCTCCCTGGTCCTAGGATCCCCTTGTGTCATGTGGACACACAGGGATGAGCCTGGAGATTGCCCTGGGATATCGCCCCGTCTAGCTATGGCCTATAAGAACTGAAGACAGAATATTATTTCTCTTTCCCTCATTCTACAATAAGAAATAGAGTAGCTCTTTTCAAGAAACTCTGCAAATTCATGCAGAATTGTTTTCTACATTAGTAGGTCTGGAGTTTATCACTCTATATTTCTGTCACCTTCTGGGAAGCAATCACTTGTTGGATATGTAATTGATCCCTCTAAGGTTAGGGAGCATTTCAGTCCTGGAAAACTCAGATACATCTATAACATTTGTTAAATCGAAGTTACAAAGGTGCTTCTGAAATGAAGTGAATCTGCTTAAAATAGAATTGTCACCTCTATCTAGCCATTGCAACTTTTAAAGGATTTTTTTCTATGTATGAGATCTTTTGGTTCAAAGAGACATTGCACTTGCTGATGAGAAAGATGTTTTTAAAAATCCATCAAGCTCTCTCTCTCTGTTTCGGGTAGGGTTGTTGCCAGATTCCAGGAGGGAGAAAAAGGAGTACTTGAACAGATTTGGCAATCCAGCCAGCCAGAATTCAGTACAGAAGTTGAGGGTGAGGGACACTCATCAAATACTGTAGAAGGTTCCATATGGATCCAAAATGGATTTACAATACTGCTAGGCTGTAATAGGCCTGCCCAGAGGTTTTTAGCACTTTGTGGCCTACATAGCATGGGCTGGGCTCCCCACACTGTCATGACTGTTGTACATGCTACAGCAGGAGCAGAGGTTTGACATAACTGGTAGACATGGCAGGGATGGGCAACTTGTGGCCCTCCAGGTGTTTTGGCCTACAACTCCTATGAGCCACAGGCAGCATAGCCAATGGTAAGAGACCATGGGAGCTGTAGGCTGAAACATCTAGAGGCCCACAAGTTGCCCACTCCTGGAAAAGGAGATTTCCTATTCCTCTGGTAGAGTTGAGATATGTGAAAAAAAAAATAGACTGGGTTTTGATATAACAAATGTGTATACATAGCTGTTACCCAACTAGAATAGGTCTTTAAATAGCAACTATACATTTGTAGCAACACAATTAAAATACTTATTTTCATTATTACAAAAGAAATTAAAGGATAATAATAGCTTACCGAAGATTAAGGGCCGAATACGCATGCTTTTCAAAGGGGTCCCTTCAAAGCCAAGTATAATGCCACTGGGTAGAATTCTCAAAGAAAGTAATAGGCTGCCATAATCTCTACACTTTGGAACAATATTTGCAATTTACTAAATCCAGGCAACGGAAGCTGGGGGCAATGATGACTCCATGCATCCCTCAACATTGTAGAAACCTGTCAGAGCAATTACTCAGAAGGAACCACTAGCTTCCGACTCCACCTATTTAATAGTATGCTAACCACTTTCTCACTATATATATATATATATATATATATATATCTTCTGTAGCTGTGCCTAACAACTGAACAGTAGCTGACAGCTAGGTAATCAGGTAATACAATTAACCCATGCCCTCACATGCTGTAACTTGACTCATTTGCATTGCAAACTAAAACAATGGCAAAAGTCTTCGTAGGTACAGTTATATTCTTGGGTCCCCTCAAATTCTAGGGAAGCTTCTGAATTTTCAGATTAACAGATGATTGGCGGTAGCAAAATATAACCTTAGGTTGCGCCCTTATTCTCCATCTGGTTTCCTTTCTTTCTATACTATTCTTACGGCAAAATCACATCCCAGTATTTGACAGTGAATATAGACCCCACCCATATCAATGAAGAATAATTTATATATAATTAAATGTAAGTTAATTATATATAATTAAATGTAAAGCTTTAAAAAAGAATAGGGAAATTGAGGCAGTCATCCATGAAAAAAATATCAACAGAGAAGTCAGTGATAGCATTAGGATGCTAGAAGGAGAGCCGAGTAGGGTTTGAATCCAGACTTAGGGTGTAATCCTATGAATCTTTAGATAAAAAAATGGCCTACCATGCTATTTGGGAAATGCTGAGAGTTGTAGGACTTTTTTCTGCCTTAACATCATAGAATTGTGTCCTTAGTCATATTAGAGTAGACCTTGTGAAGTCAATGAGACTTATGTTAGTCATGACTAAGTCTGGATCAGGCTGATATTATTACAACTTTTTGAAAATCCTTTGACAGTAACTCTGCCCAGTTCAGCAAGTTTCACTGTTGTTGTTCTGGGAGGAATTGGTGCAGTTCTGTTCTTTGGTGCTGAACTTGCACAGAAAAGGTCAGGGTATGGATTCCATCTCTTCCTTATGCAGAGAAAATGTTGCTTACACTGAACTGAATTCTTAAGAACCTAAGGCAGTGACTTCGTGAAATTTATAGTTAACAGCTCCAATGAATGTTGCAAACAATTATAAAGGTGTTATCGCAATGTTCCAAAGCTGATCACCTTTACAGCAATTGAAGCAAACTTAAACTGGATCCAGACAACAGTAAATGAAGAACAATTAGCACCTATGACTTGGATGGAGGATGGGTTGGAACATGCATCATCACTTTTGAATTTTGCCTTTTGTTTTCATTCATTTCACAATCTCTGGATGCACCTGTATTGGATTTGGTTTAATCATTACCTGCATTCAGTGTCTGGAGTCCCAGGTAGCAGCAGTGAGTAGGAACACCTTACATAGGGTGACCATATAAAAAAGAGGACAGGGCTCCTGTATCTAACAGTTGTATTGAAAAGGAAATTTCAGCAGGTGTCATTTGTATATATGGAGAAGCTGGTGAAATTCTCTCTTCATCACAAACGTTAAAGCTGCAGGTGCCCTGCCCTCTTTTGTATCTGGCCATTAGGGCAGGGCTCCTGCAGCTTTAACTGTTGTGATGAAGAGGGAATTTCACCAGGTTCTCCATATATACATCTGCTGAAATTCCCTTTTCTATGCAACTGTTAAAGATACAGAAGCCCTGTCCTCCTCTTCATATGGTCACCATACCTTACAATAACTCTAGCTGCCATGGAAGCTCTACTATTAGGCAGAGTGAAGCAACTGACTCAGGTGGCAGATGCTGAGGATGGCAAAATGTTGGAGGATAGGGCTCTCCATGCTCCTTGACTGCCCTGCTTCCCTCAAGAGTAGTGTAGAACACTCTTCCATTGCCTGGGACTCAACTTTCAGACTGGTTGGCTCCTGTGTGTGGAATTGGGATGGGGAGCAGCTTGCCATTACCTTAGGGAGCAAAGTGACTCGGGCTGGCCCTGCTGCCTTCTGATAATCCTGCAAAACGTTTAGCAAAAACTTTGTTTATTCATTTAAAAATTAGCCTGCCATTCCTAAAAAAAATTCAAGGTGGCTAACAACAAAGAATGTAAAAAATCAATAAAATTCTATTAATGATATAATTTTTAAAAAAATATGACTGCAATAAAAAAAGCAAGGTTTTCAAAAATCTGTAAAAAAAGAATGGAAAAACCACCACCAGCAGCATAATTAAAAATAGTTTAAAACAGGCCTGACAAATGACTTTTTAAAAAGAAAGGTCTTCATCCATATGGTGGAAATCTGCTACACAGGGGAGAAGATGAGCTTCCCTCATGAGGGAGTTCCAAAGCCTAAGTTTGAATACTGGGAAGACCCTTCACTTAGTCCTGACAAGATGAATCCTTGGTGTTGATAGAACATCTAAGAGGGCTTCTGCTGTACAGTATAATCTTCAGTATTCTATTGTGTGGCGTAGAGCAGGGATGGGCAGAAGGTTAGTTCTGGTACTTAAGACAAATCTTGCGCTCAGAATTCTGTAATTCAAATTGTATGTCTTTTGTAGCAGGCTTCAGATGGTGGATCTTGAGTTCTAATAAAAAAACAAACCAAATCCCACAAGCCAGACATCTGCCCACCCATGATGTAGAGTTTAAGGCTGGATCAGGAGGGCAAGCATTAACTCATGTTGTTGCTTTCTTGGTATTTAAATAGTTCTAACCATATGCCTTAAATCTGCACTTAACACAAGCATTTGCTATTTAGATAGTTAGCAAAAGACTTGTTAAGTCAGGAACAACATTTGTAAATCAAAGCACCATCGTTTATATAGTGTAAACACCTGTGTTGTGTTAAATTACAAGAAGGCCAACATGACACATGAAGAAATTCTATACAAGCATTCTATGAAAAGCATGCATGGGCTTTACAAAGTATGTCAAAATCATCCTGGCACACTTTATTGATATAACCAAATATACCATTTCTCTATGATTTTTCAGTGCCGTCCCCCACTAAAAAAAAAAAAAAAAGTTAAGACATTTTCTATTCATCATGCCTGAGCTGGTATACATTAAAAGAAGTAGCAAATAAAACTAACCCATAATTTGACAAGATGTTTTTCTATCTTTAAAATTAGTATAGAAGCTAAAACATTATATATAGCAATTAGCTGACAAAGTATGTCAGCAGCACTTAAATGCCAGGTGTGTTAAATTTAATGGCCTTGGGGCAAAACTTTAAATTTCAAAATACTGTTTTAACAGATAATGCTTAAAGGAACTGAGCTACCATTATTTCATTATGTGACAAAACTATTAATTAGTCCATCCACTAAACCCCGAATTTAGTTTATGCAAGACTGCTAAGGGTTTTCGGTGTTTAATTCACAATAAATGGATTTATTTAGTCAATCTCTTGGGAGGTCCATCATTGGACATTCATTCATTCATCCTATATTTGGTTTTGTATACTTGTACTTAAAGGATCCCATATGAACTTCCCCAATTTATTAAACTCTACTGGGGAGGGTCTTTTCTGGAGCTGTCATGAGAGAGAGCCATTTCTGCAGTTCTGCCTACTCTATAGACCTCCTTACTTATGGAGATTTAGTTTTGGCAAGCTTTTGGTCTACCAAGTTGAATTTATTCTGCAAAATTCATTGGATCTGCTTTTATATTGTTTATTTGCTTTCCTCCTATATTTTAAGTTCTTATTTTACTCTTATTGTTGACATTTAGTATTATAATTCTATGCCTTGGGCATTTGAAAAAATGCAAAAGCAGGACAAAATGTTTTTAATGAATACATAATCACTGCAATTTAAATAACTCTCCTGCTGCCTCACTCTCAAATCTGACTGGCAAGATATGAGCAAAATCTTCTTAAAGATCTCTGACCTAATGATTCTGAGAAGATAAGGTGAGAATCTCCAAGGTATTTTCTTTGGGAATGGATGTAGTAAAAAAGAATGTCATCAAACCAACTCCAAAGAATCTTCTTCAGAGAGGACGATCTGGAGCCCATTCACCTGATATCCACAGGGAACAAGTCACTTCAGAGGACCCTGAGATTGACCAAGAAGGTTTTTGGCCCTTGGGAGAGATGACTTCAGATCTTCTCCAAAACACAGAAAGTTCTGCTTTTGAGTCAGAGGGAGATGTTGAGCCACTACCCAGCCCCTGAGAACACATCATCATCATCATCATCATCATCATCAATGCATATTTCTAAGCACAGCCATTTTGAATTTGAAAGCAGATTTACTGAGGACTGTATCAGCATACCTTGACAGAGAACAACTGAAAAACAGATCACAGAAGTCAAAGCCAGCGTACTTGGATCCTTATTATTATTATTATTATTATTATTATTATTATTATTATTATTTATTTATTTATATAGCACCATCAATGTACATGGTGCTGTACAGAGTAAAACAGTAAATAGCAAGACCCTGCCGCATAGGCTTACAATCTAATAAAATCATAGTAAAACAATAAGGAGGGGAAGAGAATGCAAACAGGTACAGGGTAGGGTAAGCAGGCACAGGGTAGGGAAAAACTAACAGTAGAAGTCTGCACAACATCAAGTTTTAAAAGCTTTAGGAAAAAGAAAAGTTTTTAGTTGAGCTTTAAAAGCTGTGTCAATGTAGTCCTTAGCAGTGCTGTGTCAATGTAGTCAACAAAACAGGTTCAGTAGTCAACAAAACAGAGTAAGGTGTGCATTTGTGCATTCATTTAAACAATGCAGATATTTGAGACCTGCCTTGTCACTGTAATAGCTTAATATATGAAGATACAGTGTGTGATGATTGCATATAGAATTAGGAAATGAAACAACTTCCAGTTTTTTTCAATACCTAAAAAGGTTTGCATCCAAAACAGGAGCCTGTATTCCTAAGGCATGTCATGATGACTGATGGTGTCTTAGATATGCTCCCCACAGGCAAAAGAAAGCATCTTTGTAAGCTTTCAATCACTTTGATGGAGAGCAATTGTATATACTGTGCCTTTTAATTAGCATATGACTGCAAGGAATGTAATATTAGGCAATATATCTTTCTGTTACAAGCCAAAAATACCCATTAATTAGGGCCTACAGGGCTTCTTTGTTTGTGGAACACTTATGCTTCTTTCTTCTTTTTTGAAGAAGACAGAACTTGATCCACCATGTGTACATAATTACTGAAACAGATCATGCAGCATAAAAGCTAAATACTAGAAGGAAGGTATCAAATATGGAATAAAAAAAAGAAACCAAACAATCGGAGTGCTTAAGACTAAGTAACGAGGTTTATATACAAAGTATGAGGCATTAATATGTTTGCCCAAGAAAAGGTTTTGTTTTAGTCTCCACTCTGATCTATATGTGTCAGTAGGTCGTTGTTGTTATTGGGTGTGTGTGTGTGTTATTTGATCCCCACCTATAGTATGAAATAGTAGAGCCTAGCAAGAGATTCTGTCATGGACCAGAATTCCAAATCCTTGTCCAAATCCGTTCGTGCTCAGAGAAGGTTCCAGAAGTAAGAACATAAGAAGTGCCATGCTGGATCAGACCAACAGTCCATCTAGTCCAGCATATTCGGTCATGGAAAGGCATCACAAGGCTTCCACCTCCCCAGAACGAAGTTCCCCAGAAAGATCCTGGGAGTTGACTTTGCCCATTAGCACATCTGCATGCCACAACTACTCCCACATAATTTATTTATTACATTTATATCCCACCTCCTCTTCTCCTTAGGGAACTCAGGGCAGCATACGTAATCCTCCTCCTCTCCATTTTATCTTCACAACAATAACCGTTTGAGGTAGGCTGTGCTGAGAGTCTGTGACTGGCCCAGTGAGCTTCCGTGGCTGAGTCGGGACTAGAACCTGGACTTCCTGATTTCCAGTCCAGCACTCTAACCACTACATTACCCTGGCTCTCAATGAACCTGAGGCTGTTAAAACAGGCTAAGCCCATTTAAAAGACAAAGCCTCAGTCAGTGTACAGGTTGAGCCAACCAGTCTAAATGCTACAAAACTGCTACTTAATGCTCAGTCTTGGATCGGCTCCTTATTGGAGCAACACATAGACAACCCTGTCTGGCATCCAGCCCTAGTCCCACTCTGAGGTTTCTGTGGTGCTGATTCTCTGAGAAACTTGACCCCTACTAAAGATCTGACACATAGCCTAACCCAGTGGTTCCCAAAGGGGGCGGTGGGATTGTATAGGGGGGCGTCAAGAAGCAAGGGGGCCTCTTAACGCTTCTCCAGAAGGTCTTAAAACCCAGGGACATTTTTATGGGAGAAGGTAGTTTGGTCCCAAGCCATATAGGGGAAGAATCCACACATGTATTAATACTGTTTAAGAAGAGTTCTTTTAACGGTGAATTGAAATGTTTCAAAAGCACCAAAACACTAATGAAGAGACATACCCTGCTTGGTGTGCCCTGCCACGCCAGCTGCAAAACAGAGGCATTTGCTCTCTTTTCCCTCCCTCCCTCGGCAAGCCAGCGGCAGGTGCTTTGGATTTTGAATAAATATTCAATTAATTGTTACTGTTTTGAATTTTATTGTTATTATCTTCCTTAGTGGGTGGTTGAAAACTGTTATTCTGAATAATGATTTTTATAGTGTAGGGTAGGGGGCACTGGGCATGAGTTTGTGGAACCAAGGGGGCGGTGACCTGAAAAAGTTTGGGAACCACTGGCCTAACCCTACAACCCAGGCTACAGTGCAGAGCAATGACAGAACCCACGGCCTGAAAAGGTACAGATACATCATCTGGGGATTCTGCTCACTTCTTTCAGCTCTAAGAAACAACTACTTATATACGGGCACCAAAGCTTTCTAATGATTCAGCATTCCATATCATGCACTAAAATATGTACTAAAAGTTAATTCTTAAAAGAAGTTCAGTTTTATTATCCTCAGGGTGCTATTGATAGTGGCTTCCCATTAGTAAGAACACAGTCAAAGATGATGACAGATTTCTCCTGTGAGGTGTGGAAATATTGCTTAATAACTTTTGAACTATATTACAGGAAAGCCAAAAATGAATAAATCATCCTTGACAGCTTCCCTAATATTCTTTCAATTAATATACATATCTATTTGATCATTCTTTTTCTAAAAACTAACAAATGTTTATACAAGAGCTTCTGACTGTATCACAAGGGAGGGGGGAACACACATAATGCAGGCCATTTTTGAAGGGCTGTGCTATAGGGCACTACTGGAATTCTTTGGGAAGGAAGAAATGCCCTTTTAATCTTTTCTTGGCATTTTCCGGGTTGGGCAGAGATGACTGCCACATGAATAGGGAGACCATTCCCACAGACTTGGGCGGGGCTGGTATCATGGGTGGGCATTACTGGGCTCTTGTTCATTGCTGCTGCTGCTCCTTGCTGTCATTGGCTGTTCACCTGCTCTGAGAGAGCAAGCAGCAAGAGGAACAAGAAAAAGGAGCCACAGCTTCCACTTGTCTTCCTGTTTCCCTCTGCATGGCGGTGTGGATTGGGCCCAGAGAAAGAGAGAGAGCAGGAGGAGAACATGGATAATATCTTGCCCAAGGGGCCACCAAAAAGCTGGAACCTCCACTGGGCTTGGGAGAAACGAGTTTGTAGGTCATATTTAGAGCAGGACTTTTTAAATCTAGAATTTCATCTAGGCAAGCTTTCCTCAAGCTGATTCTTACCAGCATTCATGACCATTAACCATATTGGCTGGGGATGATGGGAGTTGAAGGCCAAAATATATGGAAGGCAACATGTTGGGGAAGGAAGACTTCATGTGGCAGTCGGGGTGGGGGATGATATGACATGTGAGTCCTTTACCCTTTGACCAGTGGAGGCTGGTGGCTCTGATGTCAGAGGGGTAGTGAATCTGTTCTGGGTTTCAGCCAGAACCAGTCAGAACTCTTAAAGATCTATCCAATATTCAGATTAGTTCTGACTGAAACCCAGAGTGGATTCTCTGCCCACTGACACCAGTACCACCAGCCTCCACTGCCTGTGACAACAGGGCTACTACAGCCAATTCTGATGTAAAGCTTTTTGTGCCATAGAATGACACCCACAGTGGAAAGAGACAGAGGAATCTATACTTTAAAGATGGCAATTTAAAAAAGAAATCCATGTGGACTTTGCAGGAATGCTCTGCAAGCAGGAGCTCTTTCATATGTACAAAGACAATATGTTTAGGAATATTAAAAGTGTAAAGGTATTTTCCATCACTTAATTATGTTAATTGTTAATTACATACACAGGCAACATGCTCAGCACAAAAGGCTGTAATAGAAATATCAGCCAGAAGGCACATTTCAGTCAACTATAATTAACCATCTGCACCTGAGCCTAGTAAGTGCCAGGCTAAAAGCCTCGTGTGCAATATGAGGATGCAGGTGAGATGGTACTAAAATATGGAATTTTGGGGTCATTAATATCAGCATATGATTAATCATTTCTCTTTCACTTAGTAACTGCAACTAGAAAGGACCTAGATGAGGGCAAGGTAATTCGAAAATCAACCCAGACAAGACTTTAAGAATTATTGTTGGCTTTGTGACCAAAAGAAAATATTGATGGCTACACAGTGAAAGTTTAGGAAGAACTATGCTCTTGTATCATGCAGCATGCAAGTCTGCCCTTTAAGAGTGGACAGTTGGTACTACCACTTGAATTGAGTGTACCTGCGTAATTCTCCAGCATCTGCACCAGCTTCCAGACACAATTCAGGGTATTGGATCTGATCAATACAAGCCCTTAATAAATTGGACCAACTTTCCAAAAAGACTTTGACCGAAAATAGACAACCAACTCACCAAGTGGTAAGGTTTTCCACCACAGATATGGTCAGAGCAAAAGAGTGGTGAGATGTGTGCAAAAGAGGAGAGGATGGGTGGGTTATCACACGGTAAGGTTACTCATAGGGCATGTCTACACCTAAGGGTGTAGAGGGAGGTGGAAGATCGTGGACTTAACTGTTTCTGTGATCTTCCCCCAGCATCTTGACGGTTGTGTGACATCCCAGAAGGAAAGAGGGACGTTATGACCACCATTTTTTTTAAAGACAAGCTGATCGCATGGGACAAGGTAAGAAGAAGAAAAAACTGCGCCCAAGCACCCCACCATCCCAGCGATGGTGAAATTGCTGCCCCCCACCCCCATGGGCATGGAGTGTCCAGCCCCACTACTCATGGGGAAGAAGGGATGACCTGGGAGCGCCAGCCACACTGCCTGCACACCTCGGGATGGTTCCGGGACCACAGAAGTATTGGGAAATCCATGGGCCCAGATATCCCAAGGAAAGTCTGTGATCATCCCAGGTTGCCCTGGGCATCATATGGACGCACAGGGATGACCTGGAGACAACCCCGGGATATATGGCAGGTGTAGACAATGCCCATAATAGTTTCTGTATTCACCCTTCATCCTCCCTCTACATATTATGATCTCTCAGATGAAACAAAGTACCCCTTGGAGAAGGCAACTCTAAGCCCTTTCTTGAACCTAATGACAGAAGCAACAACAAAAGAGTTTTGTGGTATGAAAAGAGTCCTAGAAACCATGTCAATTCACAGCTGATTTGGAAAAAAGGGCAGATTGTTTTTTAAGGCATCTAACAGGCATCCTCTTAATTAATCAGTTCCTTGCCCTTATCACTTATGAACTGGACAAACGGGAGGGTCACCCATTTCTAATTATTACTATAAACTACTGCAATAAAGCCGGTGAAATGTGATAGGTCAGCCATCAATAAAACTCCTCCACATTTACAGTGTTACAAGACATAGCTGAATGTCTCCTTACAATCTAATTTTACAAACTTCAAGTGCTCCCAGACTCTCAAAACTTGGCTTTCCTGAAGGTGAAAAATATGAACATCCATTTTAAAGCAACTCATTTTAAAGCAGACGATATAGTATTAGTGTTTCTGACCATTTCTCTATCTTGCCTCTCCCAGAGGCCAAGTTATCCCTGCCCTGACAATGAATTTAGTCAACTGAAAACCTAATTATATCAGGAGGCTCCCTTTCTTTTCTCATCTCTTGCAATCCCTGCAAATGAACATCTTATGCTGTGAAGCATGAGATTTGTCATAAATTAGCTACAATGTTATCAATGGTCATAAAATGACCTAATTTCTAAAAAGTCAGGAGCATTATGTGCTTTGCTAACTTCTCCTACAATCACGAATTACTAGACAATGGTTAGTCTACAATAAATGTAGAGAGGTACTTGCATTTTTTATTCTATGAGTATTAATCTTAACATTAATTGCCTTCATGAATTTTCGTGGATACTAGATAAACTGAGAAATTAATTTCATGCCTACACTCTATTTTGGGTAACTTCTCCACCAGAATATGGGTTGGTTTTGATGATCCTCTGATCCACTTTGGAAACAAGCCTTGGGTTTCTGTGCTCCCTCCTCCTGCTTCCTCACTTCATGTATACTCCAATTATCATTCTCACTAACTTATTTACACAAACTTAAGTTGCCTTCAGACCAGAAATGGAAACTCATTTCAACCTGTGGGGAGTGGGTGGCAGGGAGCGTGCAAACATAAGACTTAGCTCCAAACTTCAGATCATGCTTTGGAGGGGTGTCTGAATTGATCCTGCACTGTAAATGCTATATTAACTTTGTAGCCAGAACACCTATGGAAAATCTCAGACAAGACATTCAGATATTTTTTCTATGTGGAAGGTGACATCATGTTTGGAGCTCCCATGAATGATGCTGATGTGGTATAAGCATGCATGCATGTGTAGAAAGCCAAATATGTGCATTTGTGATAAAGGGACTATGTAAATGATTATGTGTAGGAACATGTGAGGGAGAAGTATCTATTTATTTGCTATATACCCCATCTATCCACCCAAACAATGATGCTCAAAGCAATTGACAACGAGAAACCAAAATGGAAGCAAATTTAGTTAAAACAAAAATAAAAATAAATAGATTAAAAACACAGTTAAAAACATAAAAGTAAAGGAGATAAAAATACCCAGCCCAATAGAACCCGCTTCAGCAACAGACCTTAAGAACAAAAGAGAAGCCATGCTGGATCAGACCAAGGGTCCATCTAGTCCAGCATTCTGTTCACACAGTGGCCAACCAGCTGTTGACCAGGTACCCACAAGCAGGACACAAGTGCAACAGTACCCTCCTGCCCATATTCTCCAGCAACTCGTGTACATAGGCCTATGGCCTCTGTTGCTAGAAGTAGCCCATCTAGTAGCAGCTTACATGCCAAAAGCCTGCTTGAACAAAAACATCTTTGCTTGCTGGCAGAAGGACAACTGAGAGGGAGCCAAACTAGCCTCCCTTAGCATGGAGTTTCTAGAGCCTGGGAGCAGCCACCAAGAAGGCCCTCTTGTGCATCACCACAAATCAGGCCTCTGATGAAGGCAGGACCAAGAGAAGGGCCTCCCCTGAAAATCTTAAAACCAGGGCGAGCTTGCATGGGAGAATGTGGATTTTCAGTTATCTTGGTCCCAAGTTGTATTTGTAGCTGGATTTATGGCAGAGAGCCACTGGACTTGATTGTAACATATTATGCAAGATGCTAATGCATTAATGGCCAGTTCACACCTGCTGTACCCATAAGATGATTGATCAGTTCATTACTCAATACTTCATGACTTGCAGATGAAAAGTATTGAAGTGATATGGAAGTTCTATCATTTCTGGACAGATTAAAACTGGACCACACGTGACTGATATGGTCTGTACAAATCATTTATTCATTTGTTTGTTTCTTCTGTTTATATCCTGCCTTTCCTCCAAGGAATCCAAGGTGGCTTACATGATGCTCCTCCTCTCCATTTTATTCTCATAACAACCCTGTGAAATAGGTTAAGCTGGGAGTCACTTACTGACCCAAAGTTACCCAGTGAGCTTCATTGCAGTGTGGGGACTAGAACCTGGGTTTTCCCAGTCCTAGTCCAACATTCTAACCACTACATGACACTTGTTCTAAATCATGCACCATTTACTTTGTGCAGACATACCCAAATGAACTGAAAATTGGACTAACTCCATACAATATCTGATAAGAGTACCTTATCATACCTTCCTGATATACGTGTACCAACATGCATATATCTATTGGTGGTGCATTCTCTATAACAGGGGTGGGCAACCTGTAACCCTCCAGATGTTGTTGAATTACAACCACATCATTCCTGACCATTGACCATGCTGGCTGGGGCTGGAGTCCAACAATATCTAGAGGGCCACCAGTTGTTCACCCCTGCTCTAGAGGCTCATTTAATCACCCTTCCATTGTCTCAACTCAAAACGGGAATATGTGACTGAGCACTATCCTTCTTTCACCGATGATGGAGACACAATATGTCAAGCCCTGCAAATGAACTAATTACCCTTTCCTGTGATTAACAAATGGCTCCCTTTGCCTCAAGCTGATAAATCTTTGCTTCACATGGTTAGTCTGTTAAACTTTGGCAACTCAGTGAGCCACCAGCTGAATAAATCATTCAGAAGGAACGAGGTGCTTAAACCATAAGTGACCCGAAACAGCTGGTACATTTTCAAAATGCTCACACCCTGCTCTGGGCTGGGAAACATTCTCCTTGTGGAACTACTGGCACTATATCCATGGCAGGACATAAGAGCGAAGTACTATGAAGGGGACACAAGGATAGATCATTAATTTCCTCCAAGGGTTGCAGTACTGCTATTAATTTTCTTGCAGTGTAAATGAATACAGGAATACGCTTAATTAAAATTGATATACAAAGACCAAATCTATTTGCCTTATTAGGGTGTTATGAATGTTGACTTAGGCATCGATGTATAGTATGTGTGTGAAATTCAAACACAAATCTGCTTGTTTTACAAATATACTTTTGAACAGTTTCTTTTTTTAAAAAAAAAGAGTTACCAACACTTGCCTATTCTCCCTAGCCAATGGGTTGTACCCAACCCTGACCATCCACTGGCAGAGTGGAAAACACTGGCAGAAAGCTTTTTCCTCTCTACCCCCTTGCAGCCCTCCGCTCCACCCAAAACTATTCCAGAGGGTTGGGGGGCGTTGATGGCCACCAATTTGGATGGTTTTTAAAGGGGTTTGGATAAATTCCTGGAGGACAAGGCTATCAATAGCTACTAGTTCTGAAGGGTATGTTATGTTATACTTCCAGTATTAGAGGTAGTAAGCCTATATACACCAGTTGTTGGGGAATATGGGTGGAAGGGCGCTGTTGCACTGTGTCTGGCCACTGTGTGAAGAGAATGCTGGACTAGATGGACTCTTGGTCTGATCCAGCATGGCCCGTCTTATGTTCTTATGACCCTCCATAACAGATTTGGAAGGTGGGGGAGGGGCTTAGGGGGAGGAGGAAAACAGGGGAAAGTTCACTCATGTGACATTGGATTAAGCCAATTTTGTTCTTTTTGTACAATAAGTTCAAATGAAGTGAAAGGTGTGTTATCTGACACAGAAATACAGATAAATTACGGTTGCTCTCAAGGTTCTCCCATTTTGTGTTTGAAGATTCTTCAATAACAAAAGGAGAATACATTAACCAACATGACATTAAGCACTCAGGCTTGCAAATACAGTCACTCACCAGTAGTATGTAAGGACTGCCTCCAGGTGAGCGGATAGGAAAGTTTTTGTAAATTAGGTAAGAATTGGTCCCCCCCCCCAGATTGCTGCTGTGAAACTAACTACTTTCCCTTGTATACTAGGGCAGGCAAGTTAGTAAAAGGTTTTGTGAGAAAATAACAGCTGTGGTCTTATATGCAAAGTTGTTATAAAGGATAAACTGTTTCCGCAGATCCATTCAGTTCTGAGTTATTTACAATATGTGCAACTGATATCGTACAATTGAAATAATAAGCACGAAAAGTATCCCTCCCTTGAGATGCATTTTTTATTCTGAGTTTGCTGTCAGCTTCCCCCCCTTTTGATGATAGTACTACCACATAATAGGTGATTTTATTGATAACAGATAATGATGATGATGAGCTCTTTACTAGGAGATGAGTCCTATATATGTCCACTTAGAAGTAAGCCCCCAATGCCCAAATGATGCAAAGACAGATATTTGAAGAATTTCACCTTTGCAGAACTGATTTTAGGTAAATGGCACATGTACAGAATTATACTAGCTACATTATGAAAGTGGAGTTACTGATTGGAATTAAAGTACCACTGAACTAATTGGGTGCCAGAATCCCAGCACCATTTAGAACCACCAGGCTAGGACAAATTTAAAAAAGAAAAAGAAAAAAAAATAGGTTGGTTCACAAGTTTTATCATTGAAGCGAATATTTGTATCTACAGTTATAAAGTAGGGTAAAATTACTATGGAAGTCCTATTCCACCCATTCACACTCAAGTAGGTTTGTTTCCACAGAATTTTCATGATCATTGAGTGCTGAACACTAGAGCAGCTGTTCTTAACAGGTGGCCAGTTAGATATGATGTTGTCTTTGTACACAAGCAGTTTCCTGCTATAGGCTGATGCTCTGCCAAAAACAGAAGTAGACCACAAGATTTTTTTTAAAAAAAATATCTGGGTATTTTAAGGCAGAAACACATTTTTAAGAGGTCCTAACTTGTGCTTCCTTGAAAGATCATTCAAACATTAGTTTAAGAATGCCATTTATTTTTTTATTTAAAATTCTACATAGGTTTTTTTTTGTACATTACTTTGTACAAAGTAATGTACAAAGGCAAAACATTTAAAACACACAAGACGAATTAAAAGCTGTACAAAAACAAACAAAAGAAAAGCAATAAAAGTAATCTATTTGAGATGCAAAGAAAGCCATTGAAGTGCCCTTGAAAACACAGTGGGGAAGGAGCCCTATGGACCTCTTGCCCTGGTTTTTGTGGAGGACATCTTCCTTTCATGTGACTGCAATATTAGGCTGCAATATTATGCACACTTATCTGAGTGTAAGTCCCATTGGACTCAGTAGAGTAAGTCCCATTGGACTCAGTCTGACTAGGCATGCCTCGGATTGCAGTTGAGTCTCCAATGCATTATTTCTGAATGTTGACAGCACAATTCTATGTATGTCTACACAGAACAGGTAAGTGGGTACACGGTTGCAGCCTCAGCGTTTATAAAAAAAGCAGTGTGGTGTAGTGGCTAAAGGGTTGGACTGGGAGTTGGGAGATCCGGGTTCTAGTCCCCACTCAGCCATGGAAACCCACGGGATGACTTTGGGCCAGTCACAGATTCTTAGCCCAACCTACCTCACAGGGTTGTTCTTGTGAGGATAAAATGGAGATGAGGAGGATTATATATGCCACCTTGGGTTCCCTGGAGGAAAAAAAGGTGGGTTTTGATCTATGATCTCTTTCATTCAATTTACAAAAGTAAAACAAAACAAAACACTGTTCTACGTAACACTAGCGCAAACTCTCAAGAATTACTCAATACAAAATCATTAATGGAAACAAAAGTGATAGGATAGATCGTTAACATATTTCTCACATATAAATAGATTAATTCTTACTTATGGAGGTGAGCAAAAATTTTAATCATATTGCTAGACAAACTAAGACAACAAAATATAGCACATAATACTGTCCCTATAACCTGTGCCTGATAGCAATTTCCACCTGTATGCAGTAGAAAACTGTTTGGAATGCAAAAACAAACAACCCAACAACCTTGAGTGGACAGAATAAGCAGGTTGCTTAAGTCTATGGAGACCATTTCCATTATTTATCAAATATTTTCCTTTCCGATTATGTTTTAGGAGTACATATTTGTCATTGTATATACTGTGTGGCAAAACTAACTACAACTTCTGAACATGCTGTTGTAATCAACTTGAAATACCTTTGTTTCACATTTATTTCAACACCTTGCTGTGTAACATTAACATGTTCACTGTTACAAGTTGTCATTACATTGGCTGTGTTATATCCCAAGCCTATATATTGACATACACTTTATTAGGGTGACCATATGAAAAGGAGGACAGGACTCCTGTATCTTTAATAGTTGCATAGAAAAGGGAATTTCAGCAGGTGTCGTTTCTATGCAGGCAGCATCTGGTGAAATTCCCTCTTCATCACAATAGTCAAAGATGCAGGAGCTATACTAGAGTGACCAGATTTAAAAGAGGGCAAGGCACCTGCAGTTTTAACTGTTGTGATGAAGAGGGAATTTCACCAGGTTCCCCTTATATACAAATGACACCTGCTGAAATTTCCTTTTCAATACAACTGTTAAAGATATAGGAGCCCTGTCCTCCTTTTCATATGGTCACCCTAACTTTATACATGTGTGTTTCATGGTTCATAAGATAGGTACTGAAGATAACTAGTGGCCATTTTGGAAAATGGCACTGGTAGACTTAAAACTAAACCGCTTATGACGTCTATTCCCATATAGGTGAATATTTCTGTTATGCATTAAGTTCTTCCAAAAGTCTATTTTAGAGAAAGAAATAAGAGGAAAGTCTGAAACCTCAGAATTTTGAATATGCAAGTATGCCTTTAATTCAAAATGTATTTGATTATCAAATATGTTTTCAACAGACCTGGAATTAATCTAGCCTAGGTTGGCTATTCTATGCAAAGGTATAGAATGGCTACTCATTTGAAGTCCATGCAGATTTCACCAGATTTATTGTTTTTCTTTCCTTTTCTTTTAATTTTCTGCATTCCTGCTTCTAGTATTCTGCATATTGCCTTCCTGTTTTCAGATTCCAGAGTGCCTAACTAACTTCTGAGGGTTACAGCTCACATTTATTTTAAACGTCTTAAAGAAAATCTCCCTCTAAAAGCAAATAAGTCACCTTTATTAACATTTTCCTCTGAGAAAGCGTAAAGGTAAAACTGTTTGCTGGCATTTGCATTTGAATATAGAAACAACATAAAGTTCTCTGCAGGTAGGCTCATAAAGAAATCATGGGACTTGCATAACACATTTTTTAAATTATCACCTTAAATGCATGGTGTCTTTCTGATGTCAAGTGAATATGGTTTGATTATCTTTTATTGATTTTTTCATTCCATAAAGTGCTCTGCCCAGCAGTAAACATTGCAATTAATGCCGCACATCTGTTACATGATACAGGGAAAACAGCTGTCACAGGATAGCATTGCTATCAGTGTTCCCAGCACAGCGAACATTTTAACATCATAACCGCAAATCACTACTTTATAAGCAAATAAACACAATATGACCAAGCACATTACCTTCAATTGCAAAAAGACATGTTGCACACAGCTATTTTAAAAGACTACTAATTAAAAATACTCATTTAAAAATGCATTGTGGTCTCCTTACTCTAACACCACATGAATAGAAAATATAAATCTGATCCCTGGGGAACTTGTACAAAGATAATGAGAAATATAAGGTGGTGCCTTATATAAAGCCAGATTGATGGTGCATATAACTAGAACTAGGGATCTGCAAAACTCCTCATGGAAATTTTGCTAATCTTATCAGAGAATACGTTGGACTTTCTTTGTGATGGGGGACTTCAATTACCCTGATATCTGTTGGGAGACCATTACTGCCAAAAGCGGCCCTTCCAAAAAATTCCTGACATGTATGGGTGATAACTTTCTCCTACAGAAAGTGGTGGAAGGAACTAGAGGATCGGCAATCCTTGACTTGTTATTGACCAATAGGGATGACTTACACGTACTCTGGATTTTAGGAAAGCTGATTTTAATAAACTCAGAACTATAATAAGTAAGGTCCCGTGGCAAGGGAGCCTAATGAGAAAAGGAGTGCAGGATGGGTGGGAGTATTTAAAAAATGAAATTTTAAAGGCACAGTTACAAACAATTCCAACAAGGAGAAAAGATAGAAGACAACAGAGGAAACCAATGTGGCTCCACAAAAAGCTTAGAGATAACCTGAAAACAAAAAAGGATACATATAGGAAGTGGAAGGAAGGCCAGGCTACAAAAGAAGAGTACAGACAAGTGGTGCAGAAGTGCCGAAATGGCGTCAGGAAGGCTAAAGCTGTGAATGAGCTGAGATTAGCGAGGGATGCTAAAAGCAATAAAAAGGCTTTCTTCAGATACGTGAGCAGTAAAAGACAGAGGAAAGAAATGGTGGTTCAACTGCTTAACGAGGATGGTAAATTGATAACAGACGACAAAGAAAAGGCTGAAGTGCTCAATTCCTACTTTGCCTTGGTCTTCTCCCAAAAGCGGGTCTATGACCCCCCTGGAAAAAGTGAAGCAGAAGTTGAGGGGGCAGGATTGCAGTTTGAGATTGATAAACAAATGGTCAAAGAACACCTAATTTCCTTGAATGAGTTTAAATCTCCAGGGCCCGATGAACTGCATCCTAGAGTAATGAAGGAGCTAGCAGAAGAACTCTCAGAACCTTTGTCTATTATCTTTGCAAAATCATGGAAGACGGGTGAGGTACCGGACGACTGGAGGAAGGCTAACGTCCCTATCTTCAAAAAGGGCAAAAAGGAGGAACCTGGGAACTACACACCAGTCAGTCTGACATCCATCCCTGGGAAAATTCTGGAGCAGATTATAAAGAAGTCAATCTGTAAACACCTTGAAATCAATGCAGTGATTACTAGAAGCAAACATGGATTTGTCAGGAAAAAATCCTGTCAGACTAATTTGATCTCATTTTTTGATAGGATAACCTCCCTTGTGGACTGTGGGAATGCTGTGGACGTCATATATCTTGACTTCAGCAAAGCTTTTGACAAAGTACCACATGACATTCTGATTAACAAACTAGCTAAAAGTGGGCTAGATGGAACAACTATTAGGTGGATTCACAGTTGCCTACAGAATCGGACTCAAAGAGTATTTATCAATGGAACCTTCTCAAACTGGGGAGAGGCAACGAGTGGATAAGTCCTGGGCCCAGTGCTCTTCAACATTTTTATTAATGATTTGGATGAGGAGGTGCAGGGAACGCTGATCAAATTTGCAGATGACACAAAATTGGGTGGGATAGCTAATACCCTGGAAGACAGAAACAAACTTCAAAGTGATCTTGATAGGCTAGAGTGCTGGGCTGAAAACAACAGAATGAAATTTAATAGGGATAAATGCCAAGTTCTTCATTTGGGAAATAGAAACCAAAGGCACAGTTACAAGATGGGGGATACTTGGCTCAGCAATACTACAAACGAGAAAGATCTTGGAATTGTTGTAGATCGCAAGCTGAATATGAGCCAACAATGCAATATGGCTGCAAGAAAGGCAAATGCTATTTTGGGCTGCATTAATAGAAGTATAGCTTCCAAATCACGTGAGGTACTGGTTCCTCTCTATTCGGCCCTGGTTAGGCCTCATCTAGAGTATTGTGTCCAGTTCTGGGCTCCACAATTCAAGAAGGATGCAGACAAGCTGGAGCGTGTTCAGAAGAGGGCAACCAGGATGATCAGAGGTCTAGAAACAAAGCCCTATGAAGAGAGATTGAAAGAACTGGGCATGTTTAGCCTGGAGAAGAGAAGATTGAGGGGAGACATGATAGCACTCTTCAAATACTTAAAAGGTTGTCACACAGAGGAGGGCCAGGATCTCTTCTCGATCCTCCCAGAGTGCAGGACACGGAATAACGGGCTCAAGTTAAAGGAAGCCAGATTCCAGCTGGACATCAGGAAAAACTTCCTGACTGTTAGAGCAGTGCGACGGTGGAATCAGTTACCTAGGGAGGTTTTGGGCTCTCCCACATTAGAGGCATTCAAGAGGCAGCTGGACAACGGATGCTTTAGGGTGGATTCCTGCATTGAGCAGGGGGTTGGACTCGATGGCCTTGTAGGCCCCTTCCAACTCTGCTATTCTATGATTCTATGATTCTTTGAACTTTTTCAGATATTTTGTCTCAGTAGGAAGTCTCAAATTCACTTTGAATTCCACTTGCAACAAAATGTTGGTGCAAGATTTTGGTATAGACTACTTTATTATTTTTTTAGACTAAAGTTCCACAGTCATACTGTTAGTTTTGAAAGTGAGAGAATATTTATTTCAGAACTTTTAAGAGTTAAGGGATAATGAATATTTGCAAGAAGTTCATGGGAGGGGAGCATAGCACTTGCTTTGCATGCAGGAAGTCCCACGTTCAATCATTCGGATTTCAGCAAAAAGGATCAAGCAGCAGATGATGTGAAAGACCTGTGCTGTAAAAGCACTTCTAGAAGTTGCCCAATGGCTCGCTAATGGATGGTGGTCTACCTCAATAGCATCATCAGGACAGAAGTCCAGGGCCACACTCACCAGAAGATGCAGGAAATTCCCAAACACAACAGGACTGTCTTATCACATTTTGAAGTGAGTGAAGTAATACACATTACCATCTACTGTAAAAGGGTGGATGGGTGATAAGACCATTAACTCCAGAATTTAAAAACTAAGAGCAACTTCTGTAAAACTCTTGCATACACTGAGGGAGCAATCCTATCAATTCTGCCCTTGCTGCTTGGAAGCCCCCAAACTAGGAGGCTTCTGTATTTCCTATGCCTTGCTGGGTTGAAGCCTGCTGGGCAGGAGCAGCAGCAGAGGTAATCTTCACTTCCCTGTCTTCTGTCATTCCTGATTTTCACTAGACAGACTGAAAAGGGTACTTCAGAGGGGGAACCTGGAGGAGGGCCAGGAAAACTCATATCCTTGCTTCTCTGGACTCCTCCCCTCCCACCAGAATGCCCCCTTTCTTCTTCTCCCGAAGTCACTTTTCCAACCTCAGAGAGGCAGCTGGCATGGTTCCTTCTGCACCAGCTGCGAGGGGGAGGAATCTGGGTCAGATCTCTGACTCCCCCTTTCAAGGTTCTAGATAGTGCTCTCAGAGGGGTTTTCCAAGCCCTCCAGTTGTCCCTGGAATGCTAGCCCAGGGATGATAGGATTACTCTCTAACTGGCTCTCCAAGATCTCAGGAACTGATTTTTGCTAGCTGCTACTGCTAGACTCTAATCAACTAAAAATGCCAGGGACTGAAGCAGAGCCCTGGCATTTATACATGAGAAGAAACTTTCAGTTAAAGGCTCTCAATTATAGCAGACTGTTCAAGGCTACTCATGGGACATCATTGTTGCAGTACCAGTTATGGAACAACTTCCCCAGGGATGTTCAGTGCATCTTTACACAGCTTCTGGTGACAGGTAAATTCAGTTTTTTATTTCTTTGAATTTTCAAATATTGCTTTTTTGGCTTTTTTGAAATGATTGTTTGATCTGTATTTGTAAGAGTTGTTTTGGTTTTGTACTCCCTTTGGGGCATTTTAATGAAAAAACAGACAATACACTGTATAAACAAACAACTATCCTTGTTTAGGTAGCTATTTATTCAGTAAGACTGAGAGATCACCATGGGATGACTTAAAACACCTAATAAGTCAGGCTGGCATCATGGGTTGGCACGATTTGGTACCTGCCAAGGACCCACACCCCAGCAGAGGACCACTGACAGGAACCTCCTGGAGTTGTTCTTCCTCTTCACCACTGCAAGCTGTTTGTTCATCTGCCTCTCGCTCAGGCCCAGTCAAAGGTGGGGTGAGAAGGAAGGAGGTGCAGTAATTGCCACTGCTAGTTGCTTATTGGCTTTCTGCCTGGCAAGCAAGCAAGCAAGTGGTAGCAATAAGGAGAAAGAGGATGAGGAACAACAGAGCTGGTGACAATGGTAGTGAAAAGGTAGAATCACTGAGAGAAGGGGCCCACTGAAGATGTCTTGCCCAAAGGCTCTCAAAAACCTGGAGCCAACAATGCAACCAGTGATGAAGGGATCAAAGAATAAAAATTTAAAAGAGCAACAGCGTGGCTTCTGAAAACTGCAAGCAGAAGAAAGTTCATGGAAGAGGACTTCTTTTCTCTTCCTCTCCCCTGTGCTTTCTTCTCTGCTGGGGCAGGGGACACTCCTGAATGGTATGGATGGGATAGAGTACGGGGGCTTCAGGAGAAGGAAGGGAAAGTCCCCTTCTGCAAGCATTGTCTGCTTATGGTTCTCAGGATCCAACCCAAAATGTCTTTAATAAGTAGTTGCACCTCTTCATTGGTATTCTTTTGCTGTGGTTTCCAAATTCTCCATCTGCCCTAATGCTCTCAGAAAAGATAGTGCAAGATTTAAAGTTAGGGGCTAATTTTCATGATACTATTTTTTTTAAAAAATTTGAGCCTGCAAGTGGTATCTATTGATTGTAATCTTGCTTTATATAGTCATTATCAGCATCATTGTAACGGCTACTATTACATTTACTCATAGGAACATTTCCATGAGTGAAAAATCCATGAAAGAAAACATATTTACTCCCCTGCTTAGAGGTAAAACAACCCATACAAAAATGTGCCATTTTCCTTGACATCTTTCCCTGTTTAACATCTGCTAATGGGGCCTATCATTAAAGTTTATCAACCGTACATCACACCAGAGTGAAGATTTTACAACTGCATCCAATAAATACTCTGAGCATTGGCAGGGCAAGTTTCTTCAGCTATAGTTCTCTGTAGTAATCCCTGAAGCGCAAACCCAATCCTATCTGTTTAATAAGTAGGTGTCTCATGGATGGATGTGCTGGGCACCAAAACAGGAGAAAAGTCAGGGCTGGAGGTGGTTCTTACAGAGAGGAAGGATGACTCATGTAATTAGGAAAACCTTCTTTTAAAAAAGATGCACACACTCCAAAGACCACCAAAAGTGGGAAGAAGCAAATCAGAGTTGAAAAGGATCTCTGAGTCTGTTTAATCCTAACCCCTGCTCAATGCAGGCTCTGTACTGCAGTCTGCAGCTACAGCATCCCTGACAGATGGCTTTCCAGCATCTGCTAAAATACCTCCAACGAAGGGAAACCCACCACCTCCCAAGGAAATCTGTTCCACTGCTCAACAGCTCTCACTGTTAGGAAGTTTCTCCTACAGTTTAGCCAAAATCAGCTTCCCTGCAGCTTCTACTACTTGCATCTACTTCTGCCCTTGGGAGCAACAGAGAAGAAGTCTGCTCCATCTTCTGCATGACAGCCTTTCAGCCATTTTACGACCACTATCATGCCTGCCCTTAAACTTTGTTCTTCAGGCTAAACATACCTAGCTCTTTCAAACATTTCTCAGAGAACTTGGTTTCCCCCTCACCTGGTTGCTCTTCTCTGGAGGTGCTCCAATTTGTCAATGTTGTTCTTAAAATGGGGTGCCCAGAACTGGACATAGTACTCCAAATACAGCATGACTAACGCAGAATAGAATGGAACTATAATTTTCCATGATCTGGACACTATGTTTCCATTAATACAACCCAGGATTGCATTAACTTTCTTAGCTGTTGCATTGCACAGCTGTTTCATATTCAGCTTGTGATCCACTAAGACACCCAGATCCTTTTCACATTTACTGCTGCTGAGCCAGGTCTCTCCCATCCTACACTTTTTTTTAATCTAAATGTAAAACTTTGCATTTATCTTTGTTGACTCTCATCTTAATAGATTCAACCCAGTGTTCCAGCTTGTCTAGATTGTATTGAATCTCAATACTGTCTTCTATGGTGTTGGCTATCCCTCATAGCTTTGTGTCATCTGTAAATCTGATAAGCACCCCCTCTTATCCTAATAATGTTGAACAGCACAGGGGTGGTGCTCCACTCAAGATCTCCCCCAGGGGGATGCACTTGCTATGTATGGTTGCACAACCAGTTGTGGATCCACCTAATCATCCAATCCACATTTTATCATGTTGTCAACAATACCATGGGAAACCTTATCAACTGTTTTGCTGAAATCAAGATATACTTTGTCCACAGTATTCCCATGATCTACCGAACTACTAACTCCATCAAAAAAGGAGACAAGGTTGGTGTGGCAGGATTTATTCCTGACAAACCCATGTTGATTCCTAGTAATCGATGCATTATTTTCTAGATGCTCATAGACTGACTGCTTAGTTATCTGTTTGAGAATTTTGCCCAGTATTGACATCAAGCTGACTATTCTGTAGTTTCCTGGCTCTACCTTCCCCCGCTTCTTGATGATACCTACAACATTTGTCCTTCTCCAGTCTTCCAACACTTCTCCAGGAATTCTCAAAGACTACAGACAACTGTTCTGAAATAATGCTGACAAGCTTCTTCAGCACCTGGGGATGTAATTCATCTGGCCCTTGAGACTGAACTAATTTAAAGTAGCTAACTGCTATCTAACCATGTCCTTACTTATTCTGGGCTGCAAATACCCCTGTATATCATTTGTTCTACTTGTCCCACGTTGAACATATCTTCCCCTTGTGGAAGAAGACTGAGGCAAAATAGGAATTAAGTTTAATCTTCTCTCCATAATTTGTAAGCCATTCACTGTCTTTTCTAAGCAGAGGACCTCCCCCTTCCTTGATTTTCTTTTTCCTAACATAACCAAAGAAACCCTTTTGTTGTTTTTAGCATCCTTCACCAGGCTCAGCTCATTCTACTATACTCTTCCTTGGAAATATGTCCTTCCTTCCATTTCCTATACACAACCTTTTGAGTATCAGCTCATCAGAAAACTCCAACACTGGCTAATTTAAATTAGTATTCCCTTCTCATGGGAATACTTCACGATTGCACCTTTAGTATTTCAGTTTTCAGGATCTCCCATCTTCCTTGAGCTCCCTTTTCCTTCAGAATTTAATTATCATCATCATCATCATCATTTATAAAGCACCATAATGCTGGTGCTTTGTGGCCACTGTCCTCATGCTGCCATCGAATATTAGTAGCAGTGAGCAACCTGCAGGTGTGAGCACTTTCCCCCTTGGAGATGGAAGCTAGTCTGAAGGAAAACACTTCCTTCTCTTCTAAGTGGTGCAGAATTGGGTTCAGAGAGCATACTCTGTCTCAGGTGCATGCTCCCTCAGCCCAATTCTACCACTTCACATTTAAATGTTCATGGGGTGGGGGTCTTGGAGGAGGCAAGCTCTCTATTGTAGCTTATCTGTGCCCAATCTGAACTCCTTGCAGTTTAAAGCCATGAAGGGGAAGGGAGGAGAACTGTCCCTTTAAACTGACAGGGAATTCTTCACAGGTTAAAAGATTACTCAGTAATTTAGATATCCACCAAAATGCACACCTTAGTGCAGGGGTAGTGTATTCACACATTGCTTTCAATGGACTGTGTACTTGAATGCAAATTCAAATGCATTCCCCATCCACATTGAGATACGTATTTAAATTTTTAAATGTACATCCAGGTAAATATAGACAGACAGCATCCACACTGGAATGTGCATTTAGATCCACATCTGATTTAGGTCCATGATTCCTGCAAGGATCTGCCAGGGAGCATGTGTAAGGGAAAGAGGGGAAGAATTTAACGGTACCTATCCACCATGAGCAATAATAACTCTAAAATCCAACTTTCAGCACTCTTAAAATAACCCTTTTATCTCTAACCTCAATGATGTTTTAAAGAGCTCTGTCCCAATTATGCATATTTAATATTGAGAATAACCAAGGCTCTTTCAAAGTGTCAATAATTGCAATTATGAGAGTGAAATGCTTAGGCACAATGTCAAAAGTGCAGGTAACCACCACATCAATATTCTGCAAATTATATTCACATTTTAATATATAGCTTAGGTGTTGTTGTTGTTGTCGTTTATACATCCTGTCCCCAAATGCTCAGAGTAGGTAGCATTTTTTTAAAAAAAATCCAATAATGAAATAATTCTGTTATTAAAGGAAACAGTTGCCCTGCTCATGTCCAGTCACTACGTGCCCACCCACCCACACCCACCCATTACCAAATGTAGTTGATCACTCTCAGAAAAAACAACTCAGTTGCAATCTTTGCCAAATCTCTGAAAGGCAATACATAATGAAAAGTGACTAACAGCACAATTCTATGCAGGCCTACTCCGAAATAAATCCACTGTGAACGATGAGGCTTACTCCCAGATAAGTGGATATAGGATTGCAACCTAAAGGAACTCGACAGATGGGAAGCACCCGCTAAGAATGCCTATCTATGTGTCTTTACTATTGTATCTGCTGTATTAAGAACACAAGCAATTGCTTGTAGTATAACGCAGAGATTGCAGGGGCAATCTCAAACTTAGCCAGAAGAGAAGCCATTTAGGGTGTTATAGATTAAACACATTAATATCAAGAGAAACTTTTTAATTCCAAAGCAGTTGACAATGGGACCATTTACCTAGTGGGGTGGTTGGGTTCTCCCTCGCTGGAGGACTTCAAGCAGAGACTGGAAAGCTATTTATGGGCCATGTTCTAGTTCTAGATTTCCTGCATCAAGCAAGGTTGGATTAGGAGGCCAAGACAGCCCCCTCTAGCTCTATGATTATATCATTTGAACTTGAGTTCAAAATTCGAAGAAGCCAGTATAGACTCCAGTATAGGCACTGTTATCACACATTCTATGCCAGCTGCAGAGTGTGAATAGTCTTCAAGGAGTTAAAAGAATTTCTAGGAAAATTAACTGCAGACCACCACCCACCACCCCAATGTAATCCAAAGAATGACAACATCCTACCCTTCTATTCTCCTTCAACTACTCATCTACAATTATGAAATAATGAGATTAAATCCAGAACACTTAACTCCTAAAGAATTAAAGGCAACTTCTAACTTGGAAAAAAGGCAACAAGGGCAGCTAACATAAAAAGCTGTTTAGGACTCAAGGAAGCAGTTATTAAAATGAGATTTATGTGCTGTAAACTGCTCATAGTTCCATCCCTCGAGTGTGAAATTAGCAACTCAGAAAAGATTTCACAGGAACTTAATCTGAGTGCCTTCCTGTTGCAAAAGGATTTGCAGTTTTTCGTCCCTGTGCCTATCTTTGAGCTGCTGGAGTTAAGTCATGCAAAGCAATAGATAATCAGAACTGTCTAAAGGTTCGTGGGCTTTTTTTTTTTTAATTATACTAAGCATGGACCTCTTTTCTGTTCAGCAATCTATTTCTAATACTTTAGCTAGTGCCAGATCATATCTGAAATAAGCTTACGTGTCATATACTTGCAATTTAGTAAAATCTTTAGGTTTTAAAAGGAAACCCCTTAATTCAAGTGCAGGAAAATACTTGCTGCTTTGTACACAATTATTTGGCAGGTACACTTCCTGGAACAAAGAACTGTGCTGCAGTTGGAAAAGGTTTATACTCTTTCTATTTTATTTCTAACACAAAAGGTATATTCTTTTGAATGTCAACACTAACACAAGCATGTAAGAAAGATATTTGGACATCACCACATAATCTCTTTACAGAGGTATCAAATTTGTTAAGCTGCTGCTTCTTCAGATAGAAAGATGCAGTTTTATACAAATATAATGTAATGACTAAAACGTCTAGCACAGAATGTTGTCACACTGGTCATTCAGGACATAATGTCTACTTCATAAGCTAAGGTCATGGCGAGATCGTCGCCCTCATCTACTCACGGCATACGACATCGCAACCGCCATTTTGTTTTTGTTTTTTTTAAAGGAAAAGGAGCACACAAGTGCTCCAACGAAAGGCAAGGTGTTTTCTTTAAAAAACAAACTCTTGCCCTCCCCCCACCCCACCCCTGATGGGCACAAAGCTCCTGAGGAGCTCCATGCCTGGTTCCCAGCTCCTCGCAGTTACTCACGAGGAGCCAGGACAACCCGTGACACCTGGCCACATGTTCCACGGTCTCGGGATGAAAGCAGGAAAAAAGGGCCTGCTGATATCCCGGGCCAAGGGAGGAATCATCCCTCCCTGCTCCTGGGATGCCCTATGCGTCATGTGGATGCACAGGGATGATCCCAGTGCGATCACCGGGATATCGCCTGGTCTAGCCATGGCCTAAGTCACAAATTCAATAGAGTGGAGGGATATGGGGTTATTTATTTATTCATTACATTTTTATACCACCCAATAGCCAAAGCTCTCTGGGCAGTTATACCTTCATATACCCGAATCAGCCTTGTACTAAAATGACAGAATATTTCTTTTGACAGCCAGGTACATATTTATACTTGAAGAATGCAATCACCTTTACCAGAATAATAGGAAATAAACAAGTTGGTTTGGACACTCATTTGTCTCCTTTAAGTTTCCCCCACTCCTGGATGGATAACAAACCTTGACAAAATAATTGTTACGGAAATAGACCAATTCCAGAAGGGGCAGTGCTGGCTCCAGGTTTTGGAGAAGCCTTGGGCAAGGCATCCCCCCTCAATGAGTCTACCTTCTCCCTACCATTGTCACCAGCTGCTATTGCTCCTCGTCCCCTTTCTCATAATTGCTACCACTTGCTTGCTTGCTTGCCAGTGAACAAGTAAGCAAGTGGGATCTACTGCTATTCCTTCCCACCACCTCAACTGCAGGTGAACAAGCAGGTTGTAAAGATGAAGAGTAGGAATAAGTCCTGGAGGCACACGTCAGTGGCCCCCTGCTGGGGTGTGGGCCATCGGCAGATGACAGTGGCCCTGAGAAGGGGTTAGTGTGAGGCGCAGGTCCTCCTCTGCCAGTAGAAAGCTCTGTGGCTTTAAATCTACCACTGTTGGTGTTCTGACTGGAAGCCGGGCCCAAAATAGGGCACTCCCAAGGCAGATCAAACATGTTTTAAAATTGATGGACCGCACCCTACAGATTCAAACGGACTCTGCTTCCAAACAAACTTATACATTTTATACATAAGCTCCTATGCAAAGCTCTCTCAAGCTGTGACCGCTCTCTCCTCAGGCCAGAAACAGTGGGTGTTGCCCTTAATTATTTCCTGGTTCCTCCCCGGAAGCACAACCTATTCAGGCTGAATCCATACTGTTACAATAGCCGGTTTTGTTTTGTTTTTAAAATCCAGACATAAAAAACAGCAAAGCCCTAGCGCCAGTGGATTCCCCATGCAATACCCCAATTCCACTTAGGACCATACTGTGAATTACATATATTTTCAGTTCAGTAAAACAAGGCCATTGCTCATTTTTTTAAAGATATAGCAAAAGAGTATATAGATTTCTTTCAAAGGCCACACACTTAAAATCGTTTAGCAATTATTCATTACCCTTTAGTTTCAACCAATACAGCTGTAATATCGATCAAATGGTTCAAGCGTGTATTTTTATCCCATCCTTGCAGCTCATGCGTAGGACTCGACGGGTGCATTTAATCCGCTTTAATGATTACGAATATGGAAACAGGCGGTAATTGTTCCGGATAATTAATCCAGAGCTAAAGGATTGGATATTTTGCATATTTTGCATGCAGTGTAAAGACAAGATGGAAAGTTGGCAACTTCTCCATCGTTGCGCTGACCAACACCAAAGCAAGCACCACAAACATGTACAAAGGAATTACACTCTGTAATTGCAATCTTCTCAGTCACGGTCCCCCACCCCCATCCCATCACAAGGAACATTCTGAGGTGAAAAGAGGGAAGGAGACCTAGGAGGACCACCACCAAGTATGAAATCCTGTTAAACCTCTAACAATACCAAAACTAACAGACCCTGACAGAATAAGCTCATAAACTGGAAGGGGGTAAAAAAAAAAAAAAGCTGAGGAATTAGCTGCAGGGTACTGGAGCTCTTTCTGTATCTAGGACTCCTTATTTTCTAATGGAAGGTTGACAAAAGAAGTTCCCATTTTAAAATCTGCTCCAGTTGATAAAGTAGAAATCATTTGGATGGGGAATTTAACATTTCTTCCGGACTCAGAAGGTATTATTTAGTATTTTTTCATGAAGATGTTTAGGTAAATAGAAAGAAGATTTAAAACACACCAAATTCAAGCTCATTAGTAGTTTTATCTCTCCGATTAAGAAACATGCAATGAAAGGTTATAATTAAGGCCACATTGAACACAATAGGTCTTGCATCTGAGTAAACATTGTTGGAATGGTCTATTGGCTGCAATAAATTGTTGTTGTTGAGTTAACATGCTTAGTGTTGTGCTGCACTGTTCATTTCAATTTACATCTGAGTCTTGCTTAAATCATACTATGCTTCGCCTAAGTGTCTGAAACAAGCTTTAATCTAAAACAGAGGTTAACAAAAGAACATCTATGGACACTTTCCCCCTGAGTATTGTGCCACATTTTCCCAGCTGGTGCCAAATACTATAAAATGCAGGGTATCTTGGTAGCCAGCCAAAATTGGTAACCTCCACCGCTTTATCCATATCATATCCATATCAGCCTGCACACACTTTAAGATGAGCAAGAAGCCCTTCTTATCTGCCTACCTGTGAGAGCAATTAGGTGGCCAAACTCATGAGGGCCTTTTCCCCAATGGCATCACACCTCTGAAGTAAGTTGCCACTGGAGGTCCACCAGGCCCCATTGGTGCAGGCTTTTAAGGCCTGAAAACATACTATTTTAATTTGGCCTTCCCCTGGTATATTGACTGCTGTTGCCATTTTTATTGCTGTTTTTTTCTCTCTCTTACTGCTTGCATTGTGTTTGTTTTGTTTTTAATACTGTATTGTCAGGATCAGGCTTGTTCTCCCTAGTGTGGGTGAAGGGGTCAGAATCGGAGGAGGAGGAGGAATAATAATTTACCAGCTAACACAGGAAGTGGGGGAGGAGATTCTCTAAGATTCTTCAGTTGTAAAGGATGAACCTTCCCACAAGCTTATCAAGGAGAATGCAGATGGCTCAGAGACCATTCCCCCCCCCCTCCACTCTTTGGAACTCAGCCTCTGTCTGAAGGGGAGGGGACACTGGAGTTGACAGATCCCAGAGTCTGCCGCAGAGTCAAGCAGGTGGAGTTGAGGAGGTGGGAGGCAGTCCCTTAGGGTAGCAGCTTGTGAGAGGCTCCTCCTGAAAGACCCTCCCTGAGCTAAAGTACCTATTGGACTGTAGGAAACTGTCCTCTGTTAGTTGAAGGCAACTGACTAGCTTTGTTAGCCAAATTAGGTTTAGCAGATAGCTCCTAGCATTCACACTTCCTTCAGGTGTGAGGAGATGTTTATTTTTTGAATGAACCTTTGTGGATTACACAGCAGATGTCTTTATTGTCTTACATCAGCGGGAGAGTTTGGAATCATGGACATGTATCAGCTTTTATTTTGTGTTTATTGTTATATGCTGCCTTGGGAGGGTTCTTGCTGTGAAAGGCAGCCAAGAAATAGTTTAAATAATAATAAATAATAACATCCCTTCCCCACTTCAATGGTGCTCAGGATGCCTCTCAAACACAGCATAATTGCCACCAAACAACAAGGACAGCCAAAGACACCTGCAGAAGGAAAAGCAAGACAGACTGCAAACGTATATGTGCTGGTACAGTGTTTTGAGATGCATCTCTTTATCAAGGGAATTTCTTCAATTGCTTCCAATATTTTCTAAAGAGCTATTTGGAGAGATGGGCAACTTGTGGTCCTCCAGGTGTTTTGGCCTACAACTCCCTCGCTAGCTTAACCAATGATGAGGGATGATGAGAATTGCAATCCAAAATATTTGGAAGGCCAAAAGTTGCCTACCCCAATCAATCATCATCATTGCCCAACGCCAAGTTCAAGAGGAAGGAAAGGGTCAGTCACACTTACTACAGCAGAGAGGGAAGCTTGTCATAGTGAGGGAATTTGAGGACTTCCAATCAAATACCATTTCTCTACCCCTCATCAAAGTCTCCAAAACTGCTCAAACTGATTTGGATAGAACATTCTCCAAGTAAATGAACATTCTCTAAATCCAATTTGTTGACAAATCAAGCTTAAAATGTAACTGTATAGTGCCCTGAAACCCACATAAGGTGAAGGGCAATATATAAATCTTTTAAAATAAATTAATATCATTTTAAAGGATACATTGGCCATATTAAGCATTAGCTCTTGTCTGTCTTTTTGGGTTTCCTCTTGACGTTGCGGATTTTTGATGCTTTCCATCTTTTTCTTCTGCAATTTGCACCCAGAGGATCTCACTCAAAAAAACAATGGCATATATGCAGTATTTGTTAATTAATTGATATATCCCAACTTTCTGGTGCCAAAACACCACTCTGGGCAGCTTACAACATTTCAAGTTCCAGATTTATAAGATGATGATATCAGACAAATTGCTCATTCCATTTCTAAGAGGTCCCACAAGTCCCCTTTAGCACTCAGCATGTGGCATATTGTATAAAATGATTAGGACAATGCTTACAGGCCACAACGTGTGATCACAGTATTTACAAAAACACTATACATGTACACAGAAACATCATTGCCAGTTTCTAGTAGAGCAGAATCCACTGCAGTAAACCCCAGATTTATGTTCATCAGAACCTGCCCTGGTCTTGTCCCCAAAATCATAGCAAAGTCTGAGACCTACCCCTGCTTAGAGTTGGAGAGAGGGCAGAGCTCATCCTATAGTTACATTAAGCTTTGAATTAGTCTTTGCCCATGCATGTATACTCTTCACTTTAGGCACAAGCAATCAACCATAGCTTCCCATTTTATCAAAACAAGGCAACTATGGTTACCAGTTTCAGAACTAGCCAGGTTCCTAAACCAGTTTCAAACTATAGCTTGTTCTGAAGCTGGTAACCATGAAATGGTTAACTATAGTTAATTAGAGACTTCCTGGTTTAATCATAGCTCACACAAGCAAAAGACTGATGTACATCTTAGCTAAATAAGCTGAGGTGTGATCTTCTGAAACTGTGTTAATATTTCTGTAAAAGCTTAAGCTTATATTCCCTACACTGAGGGAACATAAGAAGAGCCATGATGGATAAGACCAGGTTCCATCTGGATCAGTATTCCTGATTGACAGCTGATTGGTCAACCAGCTGTCAACAAGAAAACCACAAGCAGTACACAAATGCAACAGCACCCTTCTGCCTATGATCCCCAGCAACTGGTATACACAGGCATACTGGCCATCACATAGCCATCAGGATTAGTCGCCATTGATAGCCTTCTCCTCCAAGAATTTGTCTAACCCCCTTTTAAAGCCAACATCTTGTGGCCGCAAATTCCATAGGTTTAACTATGGCCTTAGCTAGACCTACCGATGGAGGGGTGAAGATCTTGCAATGGTTTTATCGCGTGATCCCCCCTCTGTTTACACGTGGCGCATGACAACCTCAAAAGGAGAGGCATTGCATCACCATTTAAAAAATATATATATTAAAGGGACAGCAAAGCACGAACGCTCATGAGCAAAAGGTTGGGGTTGGTTTTTTTTTTTTAAAAAAAAATACTTTCCCTGCTCCCCCACCCCACACCGATGGGTGCAGTGCTCCTGGGGAGCTCTACGTCCTGTGTGCTGGTCCTGGCTCCTTGCGAGGAACTGCAGCACCCGGCCACACGTTCTGCAGTCTCAGGCTCAGCCCGAGGCCGCAGAAAAAACGGGCCTAAAGGGGAGGGCAAGATCCCGGGGCAAGGGAGGGATCATCCCTCCCTGATCCTGGGATCCCCTGTGCACCATGTGAATGCACAGGGACGATCCTGGGAATCACCCTGGGATTTCGCCCCATCTAGCTATGGCCATGTGCTGTGTAAAAAAACACTTCCTTTTATATCTCCTAAATCTCCCACCAATCAGCTTCATGGGATGGTCCCACTGGATTCTAATATTATGAGAGATGGATAAAAATCTCTCTCTATCCACATTCTCTACACCGTGCATAATTTTGTATACCTCTGCGTCCTTTTTTCCAAGTTAAACAATCCCTGTTGTTGTAATCTTTTCTCATAGGGAAAATGCTCCAGCCACTTGATCATTTTTGTTGCCTTTTTCTGCACTTTTTCCAGCTCTACAATATCTTTTTTTTTAGGTGTAGTGACCAGAACTGTACACAGTATTTTAAATGTGGTCACACCATAGATTTGTATGAAGGTGTTATGATATTTGCAAGTTTATTCTCAATTCATTTTTTAATTATGCCTAACATGGAGTTTGCTTCTCTTTTTTTTTTTTTTACAGCTGCACACATAGGCTTGACATTTTCATTAAGCTGTTGATCACAACCCCTAGATCTTTTTCTGGGTCAGTCTCTGCGAGTTTAGATCCCATCAAGTTATACTTGTAGCTGGGATTGTTTGCCTCAACATGCATCAGTTACATTGGTTTACATTGAACCACATTTGCCATTTGGATGCCCATTCTCCAGAGTTTGAAGAGATCCTTTTGGAGCTCCTCACAATCCCTTTTTGTTTAACCACCCTAAAAAAAATTGGTGTCACTGGCAAACTTGGCCACTTCACTGCTCACTCCTAATTCCAGATAATTTATGAACAAGTTGAAAAGCATTGGTCCCAATACAGATCCCTGTTGAGACCCTACTATTTACTTCCCTCCGTTTGGAGAATTTTCCATTAATCCCTTCTCTCTGTTTTCTGTTCTTTAACCAGTTATTATTCTTTAAGAGGACCTCTCCTCTTACTCCATGACTGCTATGTTTGCTCAGGAATCTTTGGTGAGGGACTTTTGGAAGTCTACTAGATCACCCGTCTACTTGGGGACAAAAGAGCATTCGCTTAAACTCACTAATGAGGAATACTGTTTGCAAAACATACTGAACATGAATAGCCTAGTGAATACTGTACAATATATTTGCATGTTGGCATGTACCAAACCTTTACTGTGGGTACAACAGACAACGTGGCATCAAAACAACATAAAACAGGGTGGTATATATCATCGTGACAGACTTGATGCCTGGTATCTAAGATACGTTAACATGCTGATAAGTTACTTGTTTCCCTGCTGTGAGAACTGGTTGCTGCATTTGATTCTTTGGTTGAAGGCAAGCTAAATTAAAACTGCAGTGACCTATATTGTGCTTCAGCTAATGACCCAGTTAACCTCTGGTTAATTTTTTGTCTCCTGGTGTCCTGGGAACAGGGAGATGTTTACTTCAGTTGTGACAAACCTTTAGAAACAAGCCACTGGCATTTCTTATTCTGGAGCTGTGTGTTTTAATAGAAATTAGCTAATGAACCATGGGGGTTTGAAGAAGTTGCTGAATGCCAATGAGGGGCTTTCTCTCTGTTCTTCTCCACCCTAATTTACATGACTTAAGCTTTTTCCTTTTAAATTTCCCCCTTTTTCCTTTTGTTTCTTGATTATTGATCTGTCTCCTGGGGAGGAAACAACGGTTTGCTTAGTGGGTAGGGCATTACCGTTGGCAGCCTTCCAGCTCCTTCACAAGTTTTGTAATACAAATTATACCAAAAAGACACACAGATGTTGGCAGGGAAGGCTGCAGCTCTAATGCACTTTTTATCCCTGACATAGCTGGTATGAAAACAAATGGGAATATAATTGTAAAATAATAATGTTGCCCTTCGTAGAGAGAAGGGCCAGATCTACACCAAGCAGGTTATAGCACTATGAAAGTGGTATGAAAGCAGTATATGATATGTGTCATGGGCCCCAACAGTTGTCAGTGCACTTCAATACTGCTATAAAGCAGTGGTGTGGCTCCTGCCTCCATCATCATCATCATCATCATCATCATCATCATCATCATCATCATCATTTCTATCCTGCCTTTTTTCCTCCAAGGAACCCAAGGCAGCATACATAATCCTCTTCCTCTCCATTTTATCCTCACAACAACCACTCTGTGAGGTAGGCTGGGCTGAGAGTCTGTGACTGGCCCAAAGTCACCCAGTGGGTTTCCATGGCCAAGCGGGGACTAGAACCCAGATCTCCCAGCTCCCAGTCCAACACTTTAGCCACTACACCACACTGGGGCAGGATCTACATTACTGCTTTAAAGCTCTTTAAAGTGCTTTATAACAGTTTTGACAACTGTTGGGGCCCAGGACACACTCCATATACAGTGTCAAAACGGTTATAAAGTGCTTTAAAGCAGTAGTGTAGACCCGGCCTGGCTTTCATACCACTTTCATACTGCTGTATCATGCTTGGTATAGATCTGGCCAGGGTCTTGCTAACCAGAAGTAATGTAAGTCTTCAGCAGGAATAGGAAATTGCTCCAAGTGAGGTGACATGTGGACGGAAGGAGGAAGGTGCTGTTTGAATATGTTTTTGCTCTTTCTAGTTCAGTCAGTGTCGTTGCCAGGGCTGGGATGGCTCGGCAAGATGCTCTCTGGGAGGTCCACACACAGGCATAGGAACATAGGAAGCTACCTTATACTGGTCAGACCATTGGTCCATCTATCCCAGCATTGTCAACACTGACTGGCAGCGGTTCTCCAGAGATTATGGCAGGATTAATTCCTTGTCCTACCTGGAGAAGCCGAGGATTGAACCTGGGACCTTCTGCATGCAAAGCATGTGCTCTATCACACTGAGCTATGGCCCCTTTTCCAGTCCTGGGCATGATATCTCTCCCCCACCCGTTTCTCTCCTTGGCCCCCTTTTTCAAGCTCTCTCAAGTTCTCACTGGCCCTGTTCAGATGCACACTACACAATGCTGCTTAACCACAAAATGGTTAATGGAATGTTTAACCATGGTTTACGGTGTCGTCTGACACACGTTTTCCCTAACTATCTGCCCCATTAACCACATTGTGGTTAGGTTCACTAACCATGTTATGCAGCGTGGTTAGCGGCACTAACCATGGCTAAAAGTGTTGTCTGACACGTGTCTGTGGTTAAGGGGTTAAGGCATAGAGCTTTCAGTACAGAGTTGCCTAATTTGGTGGGGCCGCTCTAGCCAGCGGGCTCTATGGTTGTTCTGGACTGTTGATTGACACGCTCGCTCGCTGCGGCTGCCATTCCGTGTTTTACATTAGTTTTTTGGAGTGATTTTTGCTCTTCTTAGCAGAGCATGCTTACAGAAGAGCTTTTTAAATACCCGCTTGCAATTTCCCCATACGAAGCATCCATTTCTCCTACCTCGTTGAAGCGCCATTACACCCCTCAGGTTCTAATTACTGTAGCATTGCTGCCTGATGACGCAGCTAGCGCAGCCATCCTGAAAGGCTTCTGCCTCCCCTGTGATGACTGTAGATGTATAGCAGGCAAACCACTTTGTGGTTAGCATGTGGTTAAGGAAAACTTAACCACAAAAGGGTTAAAAGGGTTGTCTGAAAGCATTCTGCATGTAGTTAGCATTAACCACAGCTGAACATGGCTAAGCTAACCATAAAGCCCAGAGTGTCCTCTGAACCAGGCCACTCTCTTTATCCTTTTCCCCTAGCCCATGCTCTTTCTTTTCTCTCTCTCTCTCTCTGTCTTTGGCCTTAGCTAGACCTATCTGAAAGTCCGGGGGAGAGGAGGGGAGACCTCACGTTGTGAGTAACGTAAGATCTCACCCCCGTTTACACATAAGGCATGACGACCTTAAGAAAAGAGGCATCGCACCCACCATTTTTTAATTTTTAAAGAGACAGGAGTGCTCGAGCAACTCACAGTGAGTATTTTTTTTTTAAAAAAAAAAGATTTTCCCCCCTCCCCCCCCACCCTACCCCCTATGGGCGCAACACCTGAGTGATCACGTGGAAGTGGGCCACATGCTCTGCGGTCTCGGCTCAGCCCGAGACCGTGGAAAAAGCAGGGCCAAAGGGTAGGACTCTATCCCGGGGCAAGGGAGGGATGATCCCTCCCTGATCCCAGGATCTCCTGTGCGTCGTGTGGACACACAGGGATGATCGCAGGTATCACCCCAGGATATAGCCTGGTCTAGCTAAGGCCTCTCTCTCCATTTTTCTCCCCCGTGCTCTTCCACACCCACACACAGAACAGTCTTTCTCTCTCTTTTCACTCTTCTCCCCAGCCTGTGCTCTCTCTCTCTCTCTTCACTCCTCCCCTTCCCAGAACACTCTTCCTCTCTCCACTCCCCCCAATGTGCTCTCTCTCTCTTCACTAGTCCCTCGCCCAGTATGCACTTTCTTCACTCCCTACCCCACCTCACCCCTCTCTTCAGAGAAAGAAAAGCAATGCAGTCAGACCTAAGGCAGCTTTCCCCAACCTGATGTCTTTTAGACAGTTTGCACTACAACTCCAAGCACTCCTTATCTTTGGCCGTGTTGGCTGGGATTGTTATTTTAAAGTTTATTTATTTATTTACAATATTTATATACTGCTCCCCATTGAAAATTTCGGAGCGGTGTACAAGATAAAATAAAATAAAAACAGAATAAAACACTTTAAAATAGATTTTAAAAGAAGAAAAATGTTCAGTGAACTATGGCTGGTCATTAAGAAAAGGCTTCCTGGAATAATGACTTTTTCAGGAGGCGCCGAAAGGAATACAAAGTTGGTGCCTGCCTGACCTCCAGAGGCAAGGAATTCCATCGGAGGGGGGCTACCACGCTGAAGGCTTTTCTCCTGGTGGACTCCAATCGGAGGATGGGTCTATGTGGAACCACCAGGAGCATGACCTCAGATGACCTCAGTGACCGGGCAGGTTGGTAGGGGAGAAGGCGCTCTCTCAGGTATCCTGGTCCAAAGTTGTTAAGGCTTTGTACACAAGTACAAGAACCTTAAACCTGGCCTGGTAGCGAATAGGCAGCCATAGCAGAGGAGTTACATGCTGCAAAAACAGCCGAGCTGCAGCATTCTGCATTAGCTCCAGCTTCTGGAGCAGCTTTAAGGGCAGCGCCACATAGAGCGCATTGCAGTAATCCAATTTTGAGGTTACCAATGCCTGTACCACCATGGCCAGGCTATTCCTGTCCAGGAGTATCTGAAAGGTACTAGGTTGGGGAAGGCTGATTTAAGAAATCTGAAAGTTTAATCTAACTATACAAGCCGAAATTTCAAATTCAATCTTAAACTAGAATTCAGGTGGAGTGGAGTGGAGGGTAGAGTGGGAAAGATGAACAATAAAGAAAAGTAGCAGTAAATTCAATACGTGGCTGCTGAGTAAGTAGTAGCAACAAGCATGGTTGCTGATAGTATGACCTATGCTGGATACTATTACCCATTCAGAGTGACGACACATACACAGTGATAAGTTACCAGCCCCCCTGCCTCCACCACTGCTTTGCAACAACATCTAGTGAGGGTGCTGAGCTTCTCTCTTCCAGTGCAATCTGCAGTGGACACTGATAGTAAACTGTCTCATGAGCCACTGCTGGATTTAGTACAGGTGTTTTGTCTTGTTTTGAGACAGGTTAAGCTCAGCTTTCTCTGCCTTTGCTCCTCAAAACACGAGTGTTTGCCTCTCATCAAATACTGATGTCCAATCTTTCTGCCTCTTCCCCCTATGCTTCAGGAAACCTGCCTACCTTCATTTTTACTAGGGGTGTGCTCTGCTCTGTTATGGATCCCCGGATCCGGAGTGGGCTGATCCAGACCTCCGAAGCTTGGTTCCGGAGCGGATCGGGGAAGGTCCGGATTGGCCCGAAGAGGTTTGGAACGGTCCAAAGCGATTCGGACTGTTCCAAAGCTTCAGAGCCAGGTAAATGGGGAGGGGAGCTTACCTGGCTCCATCCACTGTTGCAGTCCCTGCGGTGACAGCGACAGGTAAGAGGAGAGGGGGGCTTACCTGGGTCTGTCACGGACTGGGCGGTGGCTTCAACTGTGGCCCAGGGCTCAGGCCGGAAACAGTTGAAGCAGCCGCCTTGACCATGACGGACGACGCAGCCAGGTAAGTGGGGGAGGGGGGCTTACCTGGCTCTGCCGTTTGCTGCCGCTGCAGTCCATATGGCAGCAGATGGCAGAGCCAGGTAAGGGGGGAAGGCTTATTCGGACCCCATTTTGTCCCCTCTTCCTCACTTACCTGCCTCCACCATCTGCTGCAGAGGCAAGTAAGTGGGAAAGGGAGGGCAAAATGGGGGCCGAATATCGATCCGGACCTCTGGATTTCGCTCCAGATCCAGAGCGGGTCGGGGGAGGTCCAGATCCGGGATCCGAAGCGGTTCGGGGAGGGGGTGCACAGCCCTAATTTTTACATGTCTTTCCAATTCATTTAATATATTGAGTTCTTTTTTGATCCTTAAAAAAGGTCCCTGTTTAACTTGAAAAGCTCGTCTGGGGAGCCCTGGGTACAACCAGCCTTTGCTAGAAACTAGCAGAGTTTATTCTGTTTATTTCTCCTGAGTTTAGTCCTGCAGGAAAAATTGTACATTTGACATAAACAGAATGAATGTGGTCCTACAGTATGTTCTAACTATGTAGGTCAGTATGTAACCAAACTATTTAGGAGTAGGGGCTATATTCTTTAATATCAAAGAAAAGAAACTGATTAGGTTGGAGTTTTGTTCATGAAAGCTATCAACGGGTCTTCAGACAGGGTACCTCAACTTTCCCTGCCTTTACTCCTCAAGATATGAGCTTTTGCCTCTCATCCAGTCTTTCTGATTCTTCCTACTATGCTTCAGGAAGGCTGCCTGCCTTCATTTTTACATGCCTTTCACATCTATCTACTATATTGAGGTGTGTTTTTTATCCTTTCTTTTAAAGGTGCTTTTTTAAAAAAAAACTTGAAAAGCTCGTTTGGAGACACAGGCCAAATAGCTCTGTCCATGGAAGCCACCAATGGGTTCTGGTATATACCAACTGCAAACTTCAAATCAACCACCTCCTTCTCCTCCTCCTCCTTCTTCATTATAATAACTTAAAATACTGTTTCACATGGGGCTGCAGGTGGTCTACCATCTAATCCCATCCAAGGGAGTGAGTAGGTCCAAACATAGTCCCAGTAATGTTGAAGTTTCAGATTGCCCTGGATCATTCACTTCATTCCTACTCAACATTTCCAAAGACAAAACCATTTTTGAAAACATAGTAGGAAAACTAGTTAGTATATGGCAGGGGTTGGAGGAAGTGTTATATTGGGGAAGGGATGATCTCAGAGTTGAACAGCATGTGGACAGCATTTGTATGAAGGCTAGTATTTTGCCAATTAAAAAGCCTATATTACTGAGATAGGAATGCCTTTTCACCAACAACTTACTAAACATTCTTCGTGCAACTCTAGGCCTGTTTTATTGCCACTAATTATAGTTTCATAGACACATTGATTAATCAGGAGGCTCAGTGAGAAACGTTACTTGGGGAACGTTATTTTATTTGTAACAATAAATTATTCATTTGCTAAATATAACAAAGAGTCCAATGGAAAGGGATATGTGGTTAACACAGTAAAATCTGTCCCAGAATAAGATTGCTCATTCGGAGACTATGCCCTAAAATACAATGAACCTTTGAAGATTAATTGTTCCAGTGTGCATACTCTATGCATTAATAAACCATCATATAAAAACATGTTATGTAGCATCCCTTTTCCTTTCCCTTTACATTAATAATTTAATTCTTTATAGGGAAAAGGAAAAGGTGCAGAAAAGGACAACCAAAAAGATTAAGGGGCTGGAGCAGCTTCCCAATGAGGAGAGGTTTTAACATCTGGGACTGCTTAGCTTAGAAAAAAAGGCAAATAATGGGAGATATGATAAAAGTTAGGGATGTGCTCCGCTTCTAATCGGACAGGAGACGCAGGAGCGGAGCGGGGGGCTTCGCCTGCCCTTAAGGCGGAGGCGAAGAGGATTGGGGGGCCAGCGGAGCGTGGCGAAGAGGATCGAGGTGAAGGCGGATCCTTCGCCTCGATCCGGAGCTCCGCCGGAAAGGTAAGTGGGGTTTACCGGGCCCTGCCGCTGTCGCTGTCGCCCATGCGGCGACGGCGGCAGGGCCCGGTAACCCCCCTCCCCACCCTCCTCTCCCTTACCTGCCTCCGTCCGCGGTCCGTCGGCGTCATCAATTGAGCCCGCGGTTCCACCAGGAAGCCTGGGCCGCTTGCGGCCCAGACTTCCTGGTGGAACCGCGGGCTCAATTGAAGACGGCGATGGACCACGGGCGGAGGCAGGTAAGATCCCCCTCTCCCTTGGTCCTTTACCGGGCTCTGCTGCTGGGACTGCCTTGAGTCTTGGCGTGCATATGTATCCCTGGACAAGCTATCATGGTGGCGAGTTTGAGGTTTCTAAAGTGCAAATTAACGGAGCTATGGAAAGGGGTGTGAATGGGGTGCCCGGTTTTCATAAATTCCCCAAAAATCAGGGGATGATGGGACTGCCTTGAGTCTCGGCGTGCGTGTGCATCCCTGGATGAGCTTTCATGGTGGCGAGTTTGAGATTTTTACCGTGCAAATTGACGGAGCTATGGAAAGGGGTGTGAATGGGGTGCCAGGTTTTCATAAATTCCCCAAAAATCAGGGGATGATGGGACTGCCTTGAGTCTCGGCATGTGTATGTATCCCTGGACAAGCTATCATGGTGGTGAGTTTGAGATTTTTAACATGCAAATTGACGGAGCTATGGAAAGGGGTGTGAATGGGGTGCCCGATTTTCATAAATTCCCCCAAAATCAGGGGATGATGGGACTGCCTTGAGTCTTGGCATGCGTGTGCACCCCTGGATAAGCTTTCATGGTGGCAAGTTTGAGATTTTTTACGTGCAAATTGACGGAGCTATGGAAAGGGGTGTGAATGGGGTGCCCGGTTTTCATAAATTCCCCAAAAATCAGGGGATGATGGGATTGGCTTGAAACTTGGCGTGCGTGTGTATACTCCCATGAGGTGTCATGGTGCCAAACTTGAGGTTTCTAACTTTCACAGAAAAAAAGTTGTATACTTTTTTAGCTTAATGCAAGCCTATGGGGGGGGAACGGAGCTCCGATCCGGATCCGGAGCTCCGAGCGGAGCGGAGTGGACATAGGCGGAGCGGGGGCGGGGCGGAGCAGCCCGATCCGCAAATCACGGATCTGGAAGTGAAGCGGAGCGGGGGGTCCATGCACACCCCTAATAAAAGTGTACAAAATTATGCATGATGTAGAGAAAGTGAAAAAGGAAACATCTCTCTCTCTCTCTCTCTGGCATCACCTAGACCTACCTGGTCTAGCACGATGGAGGGGTGAAGATCTCGCGATATTTGTATTGCGAGATCTCCCCCTCTGTTTACACATGGCACGTGACGACCTCGGAAGGAGAGGACGTCGCGCCCGCCATTTTGTTTTGTTAAAGAAGAGCGCATGAACGCTTGTGCGCGAAAGGTAAGCTTTTTTATTTTAAATAATTTTTCCTGCTCTCCCCACCCCTCAAAGGAGGGTGAACAAAGTGCCTGCTTGGGGCAGAAAATTCTGCAGGTGCCAAATGAAGATGGTGGAGCTTTGTCTTCTTTTCCTCACCTCTCTGGGCTGGCTCACTGCCTGCTTCCCTGGTGCAACAAACCAATGCTGCAGTGGAAAAACAGCTGTCACAACTCTCCAGAAAGCTTACTTGGCCCAACTGCTTCACTCTGAGGGGTCCTTCCTCAAGCGAGTGAGACATTCTGGGTGAAGTGGCTTGAAGATTGCCTGTGCTGCTGTGGCACTAGCAATGTGTGAATAGAGATGTGAAGGCCCGGAAAAAAACTGTAAAAATTCGGGGGGGAAAAACGTAATTTTCCGTTTTTTCCCGAAGCCTTTTTGGGTTTTTCCCCCCCAAAAAATTGAAAAAAATGAAGAAAAAACAGATTACGGGATGTTTTATTTTAGCATGATGAATAAAATGTTTAAGACAAGGTGTTCATATGTTTACTTCTCCAAATGATTTCTAAAAACTGTACAGATCAGATTATTACAATGTCTGTGCACCAAGGACAAGCAAGTCCTAAGTTGCAAACTGAGACTACAACTCTCAAATGCAAGAGGAAGATGCATTTCTGCCTCTAGCGGGCACTTCCATGGAAGCAGAGACTGAAACCAGTACTGATAGCTATAGGTCAGAAAATGAGTCTGATTAAATTTCATGCATATTCAATGAATCTTGGTTCCCCCCCATTTTTCTCAGTTCTTTTTATGGGAATGGGGGCTTTATGTCTTGACACTGAAGGACTAGCGGAGACATAAATAATTTTCTTTGTTACTAATGTTGGTGGTTTCTTCAGTTGTTGTTTTTAAAATTGTTTTTTGCCTGCTCCTCATAAACTGGCAGAACCAAAGAGGTTCCTTACAGTTCAGGTGTTCCTAACAGTTCAGGAGCTTGTAGCTTCATTTGTTACACCAAAAAAGTTTAAAAAGTAAATTAAATTTGTAATAATTGTTTGAATACACTACTTTTAATATACCAAATGTAATAATTTTATACCAAACCATCTTGGACACAATTACATTTTATGTTCCTAAAGTAACAAAGTGACTTTCAACCTGTAAAAAGTGCTAATATTGCATTATTTCAATTTTTCCAAAAATTTCCATTTCTCCCCCCCAAAACGGGAAAAAACCGTTCCCCCCAAAAAAACAAAAACAAAAAAACCCACTTTTTTTTCTCATGGCTTCAAAATTTCCGGAAATTTTACATCTCTATATGTGAGGAATCCATTTCGCTCACCCACCTTGGTCTCTGGCTTGCACATCCCAGAGCTTGCCCAACTTGTCACGTGACAAGTCAGGCATGCTTGCAGTTTTTCGGATTTTTTTAATATGTGCAAAACATGATTTGCACAAAATCACAGGTGTAACTACTGAAATCACAATGCGCAAAAAAAAAATGCACCTGTGTCCTCCTTGTAGGTTCTGGTCGACAGCTGGTTGACCACTGTGTGAACAGAATGCTGGACTGGGCTAAGAGTATACCGCAGTTGCTTAAACATCGTGTGCTGCATTTTATCAACTATACAACTACTCTTTTAAGTTTGCAATTCAGGGCCTTCCTAGACGAGGCCTTGGCGCGCCTTCTGACCCGGTTTCCCTGCTGTGCGTCCAGATGACGCACAGGGGAATCCGGAGGCAGGCCGCGCTGAGGCCTCCTCCAACGCACCATAAGCAAATTCGCTTATGGCGCGCCTTTTCCCCAGCTCTGGCCTCAGGCCGGAGCTGGGGAACGTCTAGGGACTTCCGCGGCTTTTTGCGGCTCCTCGCTTACTCGCGAGGAGCCACGAAAAGCTGCGGACCTGCCTGGCACAGCGCTCATACGAGCGCTGTGCCCATCAGCCCGGGGGGGGGAAGAGAGGGGAGGGCGAAGGATGGCAGGGTGGGTGGCAAGGGGGGAGGGGGGGTGAGATTGCGCAGCTGCCGCCTGAGCAAGCAGGCGAGCGGCGCTTGCCCGGGCAAGCGCCGCTCGCCTGCTTGCTCGGGCAGTGGCGGTGTGATCTCCCCCCTCCCCCCTTGCCACCCACCCTGCCATCCTTCCCCCCCCCGTTTTTTAAAAAAACAGTAAAAACACCACTTACCGTCTTCGGGCCGCACCCGGCCCCTTTAAACAAACAAACAAACAAAAATGGCAGACGCCGCAGGGACGCGACGTCCCTGCGCATCCGACGTGTGGAAGCCTGAGGGAGGTGCGCTAACGTTAGCGCGCCTCGGCCCTGCCTCCCTGCCGGCGTAAGTCGGCAGGTCTAGCAAAGCCCCCAGATATTTGTGCACTTATATTTTAAATTATTATTTTGGCAATCCTAGGATAATAGGAAGCTGCCTTATGCACACTCAGACCATTTGGCCCATATGCTCAAGTATTGCCTACTGACTGGCAGTGGCTCTCCAGAGTTTCAGAGAGTGATCTTTTCTGAGCTCTACTTGGAGACATCAGGGATTGAAACTGGGATCTTTTGCATGCAAAGCACATGCCGTCTCACCGAGCCATACATCTACATCAAATTATTTGCACTGTGCTCAGTTTTAGGTGCTATATAAATAATAATTATTTTTATGTAAATCATTTACAGCTACAATTATGATTTTTAAATTCCAGTGCTTCAATGTGTTTTGCTTTACCCGTCAATGTAATAAATGGGGCTATTTTGGCACAGCTCAGGTTTTGCCCTTAAATCAAAACAGCCAGACTAATGTATACCAAGAGTCAATATCAGGTCACTACTGTGGTGTGTGTGTGTGAGAGAGAGAGTGAATTTAAGCATTTTGACATTACAGATTTTTAGCAATGGCAAAACATTCAGTTTATTGTACGTATATCATCACAGCACACATGCAGCCATGTATTATAAAACGGTGGCTGAACAGCACTTTGCCTATCCCTGCCCACCCCATTCCTTCTGCTTTCAATGTTCACACAAACAAACAATCATCTTTCATTCATCCATTATGTAAGAGACAGAAAATTGCCCTATTATTATTTTTACATCCTTTCCTTTTTCCATGGAACTCAGGGTAAGGTAATGAGTTCTAGCTCTTTTTTATCCTCACAACAACCCTGTGAGCTGAGTGATACTTTCTGGCCAAACTGACCCCCAATGTATTTCATGGCTGAGTGGGCTTTGAACCTGGGGGACTTGCAATCCTAGCTCAACACTAGTCCAATAGCCTAGTCTAACCCAAGAATGGGGAACCTACAGCCCACCAGCTGCATCTGGTTCATGGGGTTCCACATCTGGCCTTCCAGCTTCTCTTCCAGGCCTTGTTCAATGCTCAGTGCTAGAGAAAGGCAGCCTCTTTTCAGTGTTGAGCAGGGGAAACCTGCTCTTATCTCCAATTGGTGATCAGAGATAAAAGTAATGTTTCTCTACTCACTACTTTTCTTTCTGCAGAGAGTGGCTTGGAGTGGTATTCAGGGAGTCAATCTGGCCCATAGAGCTGAAACAATTCCTTAACCCTGGTGTGTTGTGCAGTGGCTAAAGTGTTGGACTGGGAGTCGGGAGATCCGAGTTCTAGTCCCCACTCGGCCATCGAAACCCACTGGGTGACTTTGGGCCAGTCACAGACTCTCAGCCCAGCCTACCTCATAGGGTTGTTGTTGTGAGGATAACATGGAGAGGAGGAGGATTATGTAAGCTGCCTTGGGCTCCTTGGAGGAAAAGGCGGGATATAAATGCAATAAATAAATAAATAAATAAATAAATAAATATCTAACATACTTTGCTGAGAATCATAACTGGATCTGGCTCATAGAAGTATTTAATTTAATAATGTATACCCTGCCTTTGATCAAATAATCTCTAAGGCAGTTTATAATACATCAAAATAATACAAAGAACTACCCAGTGACTTTTGTTCATCTGGCTAGTGGCAGAGGGCCGAGCGTCCTCCCCTTCAGCAGTCATAATGTGACTGGCAGTTGGACCGATCCCTTCTCTGGAAGACGGATGGGGCCAGGCTTGTTTTCCTTTGCTGGAAGTGCCAGTAAACAATGTCAATCCTATTTACTCCATCCATCCATTTGTTATACGGGCACCATTAGTTTAGTTTATATGGAACATCAGAAATAATTATTTATATTCATGTACCTAATAGTTGTACTTCTGTCTGTACTGGGGGGAAATAAGTGTACGGGTTTTAAAAGATATTTTTCCTACAACAGCATTTTAAAAGCAGCCTTTAGGAATTACAAAGATAAGAGATTGATAATGTATTTCTCTCTCTCTCTCTCTCTCTCTCTCTCTCTCTCTCTCTCACACACACACACACACACACACACACACAGAGCAAGAGAAATGGATACATGATTCATGAAGGATATTTAAAGGTTCTATTTAAAGCTTTCCTGCAGTCACACTAAGGCAGTGTGCGCAACCATGGTTTTCTAAGGGCTGGTTGAATACTGGTCTATTATTATTTCTAGCCTGCTTTTAAGGGTGGAACTGGTTGCTTGCTGATGCTAAAATGGCCCATGTGTATGCACCACATTTCCAGTGCAATCATATACATGCCTACTGAGAAATAAGTCCCACTAAGTTCAATGGAACTCACTCCCAAGTGTGCAAAAGGCTGCAGCCTTCATCAGCCATCCAACCAGCACATAACTGAGCACATTGACAAATACAACATCACCACTGTAGTTTGTGTGGGGCTTCTTGCTTCTGGTTGCTCTGGTGCATTAGCAGAAGTAATTGACTAGGGGCATGTCTACACCAGGGGAGGGGAGGGGGAGAATCTCCTGATATGCTCCAGCGATAAAGTTTGGGGGGGAAAATTGAGAGCCAACTATATACCCCAGTTGGATCTCCTGGTTCTCTCTCCTTAGAGGACCATGACTGGCAGCTAGACGGAGCAGTGGTGCTGTCAGGTAAGTAGAGCAAGAGAAAACTAATTCTCTGTGGAACCTCTTTTTTATTTTAAAGTGAGTTTACAGGAAAAACGTATGTAGAGTAATATCATGAAACAGATCAACTGTTAGTGGCCCCGTTCAGAAGACACCTTAAACCATGGCTTTAACCACGGTGAATAACGCAAAAAGCCTTATTCACCATGGTTAAAGCCATGGTTTAAGGTGTCTTCTGAACACAGCTCAGCTTTCTGGCTTAACCACCATGGTTAAAGCCATGGTTTAAGGTGTCTTCTGAACACAGCTTGGCTTTCTGTCTTAACCACCGTGGTTAAAGCCATGGTTTAAGGTGTCTTCTGAATGGGCCCAGTATAAAGCCACATAAACATTTTCCATGCACCAACCGTTTGAAGTTTATGATCTCATATATACCACATAACATATAACTTACAAGATCAATATACCAATTTTATTATGTTAGAGAAATGTTTTTAAAAGTTTGGGGGCTAGATTATATTTTTTCCAGGGTGAAAAAATTATATATATAACCCAATTTCAGAGCTGTGTATTTTCTTGGAGATGCAGCAGATGCCCCAATTAATAACTATATAATAGAAGTTCCAATAGCCCAGAATTCCCAAAGCACTTTTTAAAGAAAAACCTCATCTAGTTTTTATTTTAATTTGATCTCTTGTCAGACAAATCTCTAAAGCAGAATTACAACTTTTAATGCCAGTGAAATTCCATGCCAGCCTTTCTAGAGACTCAAATTAAATTTCTGCTTGCTCATAATGTGAAGATCCAATCTTCTGGGATATGCAGTGGCGCCAGGAGTACAAGATATAAATTCAGCAGCCCACAAAGAGAGTACCCAAAGTACTTTTTGATCATCTCCACGTGGGTTGGCTGCAATACTTGCATACGTGCAATACATCAGTTTCTTGGTTTACAACACCAAGTTCATTATGTAGATCCTAGCTCATCTCATATTCAGCTGCTCAAAATGGTTTGGGGTTTGCTATTGTCATTCTTCACTTTCTGTCACATTTTTACCCTCTCAAGGAAAAAAACCATCATCAATGTTTAGTGCTTTGAAACTCAGTAATTGATCATACTTAAAACTCTGAGCTGAAAAGGGAGTTAACACATCATGAGAACATAAGCAGAGCTGTCCTGAATCAGACCAAGGGCCTACACTGTTCCCACAGTGGCCGACCAGAAACATATGGGAACCCCACAGGCAGAGCATGATCAGGACCTTACTGCCTGTGTTCCCCAGTAACCGATATCATTCCAGAGGCATATTGCCTCTGACCCCCCCAGATTATGACCAGACGTAAGATGCAGTTACTTTGAGTGCAATGATTTGAATCCAGAGTAAATTAGTAATGCATTAATCTCACTGAAATCAATGGGACGTAAGTTAGTCTTGACTAACTTGCCTCCTTGGGTTTCAATAGGATTAAAGTGTGACTAACTTCGTCTGGATCCAACCCAAGTTATTTTTGGATGGCATTCTTTTTTTAGCAGAATTATAGTGAATGAGTCCTTTGTTTTAGTGTGAATACAGTATAACCTCTAGCAATTTCCTTTCATTGCCTATAGCATTATTTTATTCATTTCAGCTTTATAGCCAACTAAACAAAAATGCCTTCCATATTTCTCAATTAATTGCTTCTGTATTGTCAGACCTAAGCCAGGGCTGTGGGTGGCCATATCTGGATCTAGCTCCAGAGGATTCCAAAGGGGTGGTTGGAAAGCCCACTTTGACAGATATATGAATTGCTATCCTCAGTTGACAGATTTTATATATAACATATGGTACAGAAAGGTATAAACAATGAAACCAGAAACCCATGACATATAAGGTGTGTTAAATTAGAACCTATACTGGAAAGAAACCGAGATTCTTGATTAAATCCATTTCTTTCCCACCATAAGTGTTAAATTAGCATAGCACACCGAGGAAGACAGCTTTGCTTTGATTGATTGATTGATTGAATGGAAGACTGCTATTCTTATGTTGTCCCAGGACATGTTCTGAGGGCATGTAATGCATCCACCTTGCTAAAACTATGCAAGTCTGAACCTAAACCAGTATCTGGATGGGAGGATAGCAGGGAACCTCATGTATGCCACCTTGAGAAAGATGGATTATATCTGTACTGAAATAAAATAGAAATATACATCTGTATAGATATGCCACAAACCAATTGCAGGTTCATGTCCCTTCAGACCCACTAATTTATTCAACTGTTTGTTTCTGTCTGTACCTCCATGTGTGCCTGTATATCATCAACTGCTAATAATACTGATAGCAATGCACAACTCTAGTACACAAAAGCATATACCACAATAAGTCTGTTACTCTTTGAGGTGCTACAAGGTCTTTGCTAGATCAGAAGGGCCTGTTCTCCAGCTCAGGATTCCTGAAGTCATTAGCTGGAGCTGAGAGATGCCATGGTGAGCCTGCTCATTTGCTTAGCTTCCTGTGGGTTATCTACAAACAACTCGCATTATGTAGCTTATTTGCAGGGTGGCTTATCATGACTTGCAAACATGGCCAATGTTTGCAACATTAATGAGGTTAATGTTATGCCCCAAATATACAAATTCCTGGAATAACTAATGCGAACTCTTTTCACACTGATTTATACAGCGATTTAGAAAATGCTGATCGAAGACACGAACACTACCAGTCTTCCCTGAAGTCCACACTACTGCGCAACTACCTGTGTGTCACATAGTGGAATTTCATCAGCTATTTATCCTGAAGCTTCCTCTGAATGTTCTTTTTAAAATGTAATTTTTAATATGGCGTTTTACCCTGTTTTTATTCTATTTGTTGTTCACCGCTCTGAAATCTTTGGATGGGGACGGGTATATAAATATTGCAAATAAATAGAAATAATACGAACAATTTTTTATTTGCACAGTTAATTGACTAACAGTAAGTCTTCTTTCTTTCTTTTAAACAGAGAGAATCATTTGCCTATGTCTCAGATGTGGTGTCTGCACTATCTTTGTGCAGGCTTTACTGTCCGGCTACTGTTCTCCCCCCCTTCCTTTTTATGCCAGAGCTGAAAAGATAATCAGCTACAATCAGACAAAAAACATTACAAAAGATCAAAGCAGAGTGAAGTGGTTTAGACACAAGTCAAAGCCCAAATGCTAATGTTTCAGATGAACTTGCAGTGAACCATATTGTGCATGAAATCATTTTGATTCAGCCCTAACACTGCATCATCTGTGCGTCTGAATTAATGATATCATCCCATACAAAGATTGTATTTAAAGAGCTTAGTTACCAAAAATATCTAATGACAGCATTTTGACATAATAAGAGATAATGGAACGTCTAAGTCAGTACAATTTGGGTGAGTTGCAAATACCAGAACACATCTGAAGTAAGCATTGTTTTTCCAAGGAAAGCAGAATCTGATGGATCAGCCTATATATTTGCAATCTTCCTAATTACTGAATGAGATGCAATGGAACCAGGCACACAGCCTGAGCTATCTTTCCCAATTTCACTGAAGCAATTTGCACAACTACTGCACAAGCTGCTATACAGTTTTAAAAGCTGCAAACCTCTTCAACATTGGGAACTGCTACAGCAAAATGAGGAAGCAGTGAAAACTATGTGAAAAGTTTTCTGTTGCATGCTCATATCCCTCTTTGTTTACCAGTCCAAAGAGCACATGAAGAGTCAGACCACAGGTTCATTTAACTCAGTATTTTCAACTATGATTGGCAGGGGCTCTCCAATTTCTCTCTGTCAAAGGTCTTCCTCATTCCTTGCTACCTGATTCTTTAAGTTGGAGATGTCAAGGACTTCGACAAGTGCTCCAGCACTCAGTTGTGCTGGAGCACTTGTCTATCTGGTTTTTAAATGCCTAATGTGGGTCAGGATTCTTAGAATTTTGGAGATAACAGAGATAACAAATGTGATAAACAGGGTGTGTTCTATACGTTGAAACAGTTCCACGTTTTCTTAAGTTCTTCCCTGTGGAAAGAGAGACCCAGTTTTGGTCAAGGCCATATTATCCATAACTGGAACACATCATTCTGATTTATTCATTAGAACTGGATCCATTTACTGGAGTACTGCAAAACTGGAATACTCACACATGTTCTAGATTTTGCCAGGCTGTGGATCACAGTCAAACAATGTAAGTAATGAAAAATAATAATAATAAAAAATTCTCATTAGTTCCTACTCTAAGGATCAATTCACACTGCATTTCATTTTGGTAGTTTTTCCTCCACAAGGCTATCTCTAGATTCATGACCATATAGAGAAATGCTGGCCCTGTTCAGAAGTCACCTTAAACCACGGCTTTAACCATGGTGAACAAGGGCAAAATCCTTATTCACCATGGTTAAAGCCGTGGTTTAAGATGTCTTCTGAACCGGGCCACCATTTAATTCATTACTGCAATCTCAGACAGAAGTCTTTCCCATCAACTGATATTTAACCCTTTTAACTAGATATGCCAGAAACTGAAACAGCGACTTTCTGCATACAAAACATATGTTCTATGACTGCATATATGAAGCTGTAGCACAGCAATACAGTTTACAACTGAAACATGGCCAGCATCTCCAAAAGATACTTCTGGGATTGTGAAAATTACAGGAAGTGTAACTATGTGTGACACAGCTTCACATAGTACTTCAGTCAATATCAGGCATATGCGTGCATAAGTATTGTGTATGTGCACACATATATGTGTAGGAGACAGTTTAGACTAGTACATGTCAACCAGGCTGAAGGTCAAAGTTCACCACAGGGAGTTCCATCTACCATTTTGAAATGTAAGCAGTTGCTGGGAGAGAGGCACAAGCTTGATTTTCCCGATACACATTGACTAGATTAAGATATACAAATATATAAATTGTTTTTTGAGGGGGACTTTCTCTGAAAAATATCTGAGGACTCCTATGATGCATCAACAACAACATTATCTGTGACTGTTACAGGACTGTTTGAAAATGCTACCTTTTATTAAACACACACACACACACAAATAATCTGTAGATGCGCTCAGGAGCTTTCTTCCTCCTGCTGTCACAGGGTGCAAGCAAATCTACTTCTAGCTTAATGCAACCAGGGAGTAGAAGGCGGAGGACTGAACTGTTTCCAAAGCATTTTTGGTGCCAATACATGAAAAAACTCATAGACAATTGCTTTCAGAAAACACTGCAGAAATCCATGTTGACAATACCTTCTAAATGGCAGCTATCCTTGCAATATCTTTAGCATGAAACAAGATCTTTGAATTGATCATTGTTTTAATTCCAATGGAATGGGAGGAAAAAACAAAACCATACACCCTCATTTTGCAAGTTGCTTACAATGTTATATGCAACAGTCCAAGAAAATTAATTCTGGGAATACACATCAAGGCATTTCATACATCTGGATGTTTTAATAATCTTCAAAGAGATATAAATAGATAGCGTGCATAGATGAGAACCCTGGCATTTCAAGAAAAGCCAACTTACTGGGAAAAGGAGAAATTTAAAGACAAAGCATGTGAAAGATTGTGAAATAGTAGGGCTGTTACTGATTGGAGCCATTTGTCAATGGAAAGGGGTTGTCTTCAAGAGAAGTCATGAATCTGAAACAAACCCATTTAAGGCAACAGACTAAATTAAACCTCGACACAACCAAAATAGCTCTGAACAGCTCCTATACTGAGCAGAGGACAAACCTTCAAAGACTCCACCCCCCTGGAAGATGCTTGATCTTTAAAACACTTAGATGTTATTAGCACCCATCTAACATAGAACAATTTTCTGGAAACTGATGAATAATGTCTACATAGAGCTAGACACTTTAGGTTAGATTCGACTAAAGAGCCAGTTATCCATGCTGTATGCTAGCCAGAGTCTTGAACTTGACAAAGGAGTGTTAATAACTCAAGATATTCATGTAATGTTTCTCCATGGAAGCAAATGGTTAAATGATTGCTCTTAATAGCTGGATATTCCTTCAATCTTTTGAATGGGGCAAAAACAGACATTCCCTGACACACTATGTAAACATGTCATAATCTAGGTGTCAATGAAAAGGGACAAAGGACAAGACTGCTATTTGGAGTGGGGTGAAGTAAAAGGGGAGGATTCAACCTACATCCCTGAATATCTGATGTGAAGCAGTGGATTTGACTGTGGCCTTAGCTAGACTAGGCGAAATCACGGGGTGATACCCGTGATCGTCCCTGTGCGTCCACATAACGCACAGGGATCCCGGGATCTGGGAGGGATGATCCCTCCCTTGTCCTGGGATCTCACCCTCCCCTTTTTCCGTGGTCCTGGGCTGAGCCCGAGACCGTGGAATGTGTGGCCGGGTACCACAGGTTGACCCGACTCCATGCAATTCCTTGTGAGGAGCTGGAAGCTGCACCCATTGGGGGTAGGGTGGGGGGAGTGAGGAAAATAATTTAAATTTAAAAAAACAACTTCCCTTGAGCATACAAGCATTCATGCACTGCTTCCCCTTTAAGAAATAAAAAATGGTGGGCATGACGCTTCTCCTTCTGAGGTCATCACGCCTCGTGTGTAAACAAAGGAGGGATCTTGCGTTAAACACAAGGCGAGATCTTCCCTTCTCCATCATGGGCTATCAGGTAGGTCTAGCTAAGGCCTGTGTGAGAGTTTAAGTGGGTATCTCCATCTATCCTCAATCTGTATGTTAGTAAATAAACTCAAATATTACAAATCATCATAAACCTCGTGAACTCTCTTCAGAGGAAATCAAACTCATTAAGCGTTGTACACTTGGAACTTCTATCAAAACCAGTCTTTAAAACCATCCCACAGAACTCTCAAAGACACTCCACATCCCATCTTGTATGTGATTTATAAATGGCAAAAAAGTGAAGGGAAATAAAACTGTTGTGAGTGCTTGATGAGAGTATCAACCTCATGGGACCTGCTATAGCATGTTTTAAATAATGCAATGTTATGCTATAGGGAATCATTATTATTATTTATTTTGTTTCTATACTGTCCCATAGCCAGAGTTCTCTGGGCGTTTACAACAGTGTGCTGTCTACTCTGTTTTACTGTGTACACATTGAATTTGGCCTAATAAAATTAGCAGAGATTAAATACAAGCCCTGAAAGGACCATACAGGATCACAACAGAAAATCAGCTTAGTACAGGTTTTCCATATTGTGTGTCAAAGAAACAGAAGGCATTCTTGGGTGAGTTGATAAGGAACATTAGAACAGCAAACTGTTATATCCTCAAATTGCATTGTGAGAGCACAGGGAGTCCACCATAGTTAGATTAAAACCCTTAATCAGAAAGGTTATCACAGCTTTCCCCAACCTGGTACCCTCCAGATGTATTGGACTACAATTCTCATCACCAGCAGCTCATACAGACATTGGCAGTGAGGGCTGGGGATTATGGAAGTTGTAGTCCAACACATTTGAAGGGTGTCAGGTTGGGGAAGGCTGGGGTGTCAGATCTTCTTCTTCTTAAGGTGCCTTCTCCTATTAGAGGTCAGATCTCATTACATCTATTCTTGTTTTTAATGCCGCTGCTCTAAATAATCCCATATAAGTTATCACGTAAATGTCCTTTATTACTGAATCACTAGGTTTGATAACTAAGAACAAGGATTTTATCCTAAAGGTTCTCATCTAGGTATAAATTTATTCTTATGGCAATGTGCTGAGTAAGGGGTCACCTGATTCAAGGAAGTATTAATTGTCCCTATGCACCTTTCACATAAGGGAGTTGCGCAAGCATGTCTTTACACAATTTTCTTGCCTAAGCAGCAGATCCCAAGGCTAGCTGCTGTTCAGACTTAATGGCTCCCATGTTAATTTCCCTGCAATGCTTTGTGATAAAATACCATGCCTCTCTATGCCACTACAGCTTCCTGTCATATTAGCTGCACTCTAAAATTATGCATGACTGAACATCCTTTCCTGGGATTTTTGCTAATAATCAAGCCCAATTCCTGATTTTGCCTTTTCTGATTGCCAGCCTCCTGTTCTTGTTCTGTGCAAACCAACCTTATTGATTCAGAAAGTTCACCTGTCAATGATAATGACTTGACTCCTCTAGAGCTCAATGTCTGCTTACTTGAATTGAAAGAGAGTGTAGTGTACTGGTTAGTGTGCCAAACTTGAATTGCAGAGACCTGGATTTAAATTCCCACTAAGGCCCTTTCTAAACCTAAGGGTTTTCCCAGTAAAGGAAGGATCATCCCTGCCTGCTCCTGGGATCCCGTGTGGCATTTGGATGCACAGGAATGATCCCAGGATGATCCCAGGATATAGGGCTGGTGTAGACATGCCCTAAGTCATGAATAGCACTGGATAATCTTAGACCAGTCACACTATCCTAGCTTAATGGACTTCAATGGGTTGCTGTCGTTGTCAGTAGTGGTGTGCGAAGGGAGGCAGGGAAGGGAAAGGACAACTTGTATACCGCCCTGAGCTCATTGAGAAAGGTTGTGATTAAATTTTAAATAATACAAACTGACTATTTACCAGTTGAGAAAATTCTTACCACAGCGTGCATCTAGCCACGGTAAAACATTTTTCTGAGCCCATATAAAATGACCAAATTATCTCTGAGTTCAGCTCTCCAATGCTAGATTGCTTCGGTCATTTATATCACCCTAAAAATGTTAAGCTCTTTCCTAAGATTTCCGGTCAAGTGTAAAGTGTGGCAAAATTCTCCTGGATACAGAGGATCATTTATTTATTACATTTTTATATCACTCAATAACCAAAACTCCCAGCAAAATGAAACGTAGTATAAAACTTTTAATAGTTTAAAACTACAGTGTAAATCCAAAGTAAAAACCAGCAGCAGAGTAAAGGTTTAAAAATACAATTACAGATTTATAAACAGCAGAAACTGAAAGATTATAATGCTTGGGAAAATAAGGTCTTTATGTGGTGCTGAAAAGGGCACCCTGTGCACCTCTCTTAGAAGTCAGTCCACAGCTGGGTTGCCACAATGGAAAAAGCCCTCTCCTTAGTGGCCACCCACCTCCCTTCAATTGGTGGAGGTATCTGGAGAACAGTCTCTGAAGATGATCTTAGTTTCTGGGCAGGTGTATATATGGGAGGAAAGTATCCTTCAGGTTACCTGGACAAAGCCATTTAGGCCTTCGAATTAAGCCTAGAAATGGACTGGTGTTGCATATCATAAAACACTGGTGTAATATATTCATATTGACCAGTCTCTTTGTTGTCCCATTTTGGACCAGATGAAATTGTTAGACCATTTTCAAACGCAGCCCTATTTATTTATTTATTATTTATTTGTAACATTTATATACCACTGAATATAATAGAATTTCTTCCCCATGTACAAAACATTGTCATAATCCAGAGGAGAGGTTACCAGTGCATGTATAAATGTAATGGGACTATCTCTGCCACCGAGCCCACTGTTCCTCTAATGACAATGCTGTATCCCAGAGTACCTTCAAACTATGAACCCAATCCTTTAGTGGGAGTACAACACCCTCCAGAAGAGGCTGAACATCACTAATTTGGCAGACAAACCACCCAGTAACTTCCGCCAGAGGTTTCATGTAGATGTTGAACAGTGTAGGGGATAAAATAGGGCTTTGTAGAATCCCATAGCATAGCAGCAAAGGCACAGAACAATAATCTCCCAGCATCACCTTCTGGAATCAGTCATCCAAGTAGGAGCAGAAATTCTACAACACAGTGCCTCCAACTACCAACTCAGACAACCTATGCAGAAGGATACTATGACTGATGGTATTGAAAGCTGCTAAAAGGTTCAAGGAAACCAACAAGGCCACACTTCCCTTGCCCCTCTCTCAACAAAGGTAGTCCCACAGCACGACCAACCAACTTCTGTTCCGAAACCTGTCTTGTAGCCTGATTGAAATGGATCCAGATAATCAGTTTCATTCAAGAGTCTCTGGAGTTGACTGGCAAGGTGAGGCAGGTGATCAAGTGAGTAGTCTGGTCACCTGTGTAGACATAAGACTGGCCAAATAGCTAGCCATGTTAAGTTACCCCTTGGTAAAACAGTCACCTAGATTCATTCAAGAGAACAGTCTTATCCCTTGTATTTTCCCGTACGCATTATTGTGATTACGAACAATCTGACTGGAACTGTACCTCTAGAGTGACCAGATACAAAAGAGGACAGAACTCCTGCAGCTTTAACTGTTGTGATGAAGAGGGAATTTCACCAGGTGCATTATGCATACAAATGACACCTACTGAAATTTCTTTTTCTATACAACTGTTAAAGATACAGGAGCCCTGTCTTCCTTTTCATATGGTCGCCCTATATATACTCCTCAAAGCAGCTTTGTAATGATACTCACCATTTTACTTCCAGTGGGACTCAGTGAAATGTCATGTAACATAAATCACATGTCACAATTCAGCTGCTAAAAGAAAAACTAAACAGGATCTTAAAGCTACAATTCTGTACACACTTACTGGGGAGTAAGCTCCATTATAAAGCATTTCATCAAATTATGTATTCTAGTAGCTAAGTCATGTAGCCAGAAAAGCAGCACCCACATATAAGAGGGATTTATCAGGAGGGGTGGACAAACCCCAAGGTTTACAGAAGTAAAATAAGAGTAAAAAAATCATAAGGGAAGGGGGAATTCAAAAATAATCCAATGAAAATTGAGCATGCTTAGTGTTGGAAGTTTCCATTGGAAGTGGCGAGGAGACCTGGGACCCTGGGAAGGAATGGAATGAAGTCTCATGGATGGATGGCTAGCTACCACCTGAAGCGCTCCACACTGCAACATATTGTTGCAGATTCCACTCCTATCTCTAAATATAGAATCAATGAAACAGTGAGACTGGAACAGCCTTGGAGAAGGTCAACCCCTTAATACATCAAAACAGATCTAAATAGATCAAAATACCCAAACAGATCAAATATCACAAGCAGAATGCAGGAACAGCCAAAATATAATCTGCTAGAGTCGCTTGAAATACAAATAATGTGTTTGGTAAAACACATCCATATATAAACAAGCAGTACTCTCATTTCTATAATACTTTAGACACAAACTCAGGTTTGTACAAACAAATTTGTGATGGAGCTGAGCCAACGTAACTATTTTTCTTAATTTAAATGTACTCAAAATGATGTCTCATTCTATTGCAAAATGAATACCCTTTAAAACCCCTTTTTTGTAAAACATCACACTGAAGACATTGATGTTTTGCCCAGGCTACAATTCTGGCAGCAAATATCTAGCAAGTCTGGAAAGCAGAATTGAGCATTTCATTATCTTCTTAATCATACCACAGAAACATAGCCTACTTCCAACACTTCATCTACACAGTGAAAATATATAGATAGTTCAGCGAGAGAGAGAATGACTTACTTGGAGAAAAAACTGAACATTCACCTTATCATCCCGTTGCTATTCTCAGAGCAACTACCTGGTAGATATTGACCTTAAAGTAAAAAGAGAAAAAGTTGTCTGAGTACAGCATATGTCATAGGTTGCCTTCTAAAGATATGGATTGGATACACTGCATTGTACTATTGCTTCCTCAGCATTACTGCTATCTTTCTACATTTGGGGCTAGTTTCTCCAGTTTTCCTAGGACCTGTTTAGGAGATGTCTTTGCAAGCTAAATATTCAGACATACTGTAAAACTTTAATTCCTAAGCTACAGCCCAATTCTAAGAGTGCTTAGCCTGCAGAAAGCCTTACCCAGCCGGCTTAGATTTCCAGACTTTTCACATATAACACAGATGCCATCAAGTGCATTCTCAGAAGTTGTCACAACTAATTCCAGCACAATTATTGGTGCAGCTAGGGATGGATCTCATGTACACTGATGGTGCTAAATAAATAAATAAATAAATAAATAAATAAATAAATAATAGGGCCAAAGTCTAGGGCCCTTCAGCCCAGTGGACCTCCAAATGTCCACCATAGAACAGCAGATCATGGGGGCAATGGCAAACAGGCCCAAGGTCTGCTGCTGCTTGCAACAGAATCCTTTCTTTATTCTTTTTAAAAATATATATACAGTTAAGGGCTGGCTGGCCAGCCTCCATTTTATTCTTATAAATTGGTACATGCTCAGACAAATCTTTTCTTAATCAGGATTGGTAAATGTTTTTTTTTAATTTGTTTGTTGCTCTAACATCTAAGGAATGTAGAAGCAGTTGTAAAGCATGGAATGTCGGAGAGGGAAGAAGAGAAAACTTAGTTGTGTACTTCACAACTGAAGTAATACACATGGCCATCTAAAGCCCACCTGTCCTGCCCCGGGTAAGATCATTAAGTCCTGTGCCTCAAAATTACCTCCCTACACTAGGGTGACCATCTGGAAAGGAGGACAGGGCTCCTGTATCTTTAACAGTTATATCTGGTCAAGAGGGCAGGGCTCCTGCAGCTTTAACTGTTGTGATGAAGAGGGAATTTCACCAGGTGCTACATGCATACAAATGACACCTGCTCAAATTTCCTTCACTATACAACTATTAAAGATACAGGAGCCCTGTCCTCCTTTCCAGATGGTCACCCTAACCTACATACTAGCTAGCACACCTTCAGAATATTTATTTATTTATTAAATTTATATACCGCCCCATAGCTGAAGCTCTCTGGGCAGATGACAAAAGTTAAAAACAGTGAACATTAAAAAGTATACAAAATTTAAAACCATCAAAAATATAAAAACAACAGTATTTTTTATTTTTATTTATCATACTTATACCCCGCTCCTCAGCCAAAAAAGGCTCTCGGAGCAGCTTACACTTAGCAAAAAAGACAGTCCCTGCCCTCAGGCTTACAATCTAATAAAGACATGACACACAAGGAAAAGGAGTCAAGGAGGGAGGGAGGGAGGGAGGGGAGAGAGAGAGAGTCCAGCAGGAGCAGGCCCCGATGTTACTTCTGCCTGCTCCTGTCCCCTTGGTCCTTCTTCTTCCCCACAGGGCCAAGATGGCAGTTTGGCCTGTGTGGGGGGGAAGAGTCCAGCAGGAGCAGGCCCCGATGTTACTTCTGCCTGCTCCTGTCCCCTCGGTCCTTCTTCTTCCCTACTTCAGTATAGAATAATCAATACACTTGGTATATGTTTATGGTCACACTTTACATTTTTAGACATAAATTTAAAACCTTAAGTAGCCAGTAGACTGCAAAATTGTATCTTGTGCTTATGCAGATGTTTAGAGTACTATTCAGTCATTATGAAAAGTTTAGACTCACCATGTGAACAGAAATGGGGCTGCATTCAGTAGCCCCACCACTGATCACGCAGGGCTCCAAATCACATGGGGGCCTACGCATGTGCAGCTGTGGACCCTTATGGGAGGAATTTCATTATAATGTGATGTTGGGAACAGGGCTACTTAGAGTGGCCCCAGTCCTGCTCACATGGTGAGTCTACTTGTTTTTCCATAATGTCTGAATAGGGCTATAGTAATTGTATGAATTGGCCTTTGGTGGCCAAATTTGGCCATCCATCACTATTATTTCCTTGAAGCAGAGGAGAGATAGTTTCGTTGGGCAGCAGCTGGGAAAAAACATACCAACTCTTAGGACGTATTTCTGAATTTCCTGAGGAGAAGAAAAGGACGATGCTGAGATGAGCAATTGTGTGAAAGTAGAAGTGAATGAGCTGAGCTAACTGAAGAAGTCACTCAAATGCGGGAAGAGTATTGCAAGAACTACTTTTCAAAATAATAATAATAATAATAATAATAATAATAATAATAATAATAATAATACAAGAAGACTGTCCTAAACTTCTCTTGCAACACACAAATACTCCTGACCTGGCATTTTCTCAGCTGTCCTAAGAAACTGAAACATTGGCACATTTTCTTATAAACTCATGGTTTAGAAAGACATTTGTTATTTTGTGTATCTTGATAAAGTTCCCACAAACCCATGTATGTTTAGGGAAAGGGTGGAGAGTGAGTTTCCTTAAAACCAAAGTGGTTTTGGAAGAAGAGCTGCATAAAACAAAAATAACCATTAATACTTCTTTAAAAATGTTCTCAGCAGAATTAAGGTACGAGCATTGCATGCAAACTCAAAATGTTAGGAGATGGTCCCATGTTTCCTTTTTGCTGCAGTAGCGGCCATGAAGTAAGACGCGCTGCGGCTGCCACCACAGCAAGAAGTGGCGGACTGATCTCCTGTCCCACAGCCACTGCCGTGGCAAGAACAGGTAGGCAGACTTCCTCCCTTGTCAATGGAGGGGATCTGTCCACCAGTTCTTGCTATGGCGGCAACCGTGGAGGAACATGCGCTGCATTTCCCACCAAAGCAATAAGGTGTGGACGGGGCTGCTCACATGTCTCTCCTGGCATCGTGGCCCCTCCCCTCCCTTGGCATAGCAACAAATCGCCTTTGTGGCAAAGTGGTGGCGGCTGGTGACAAGGAATGCTAGGAGCGGCAGGAGTGTTCAGCATCTCCCATCCCCAGCACTTTCCCTCCACAGCAAGGGCATGTGGGGTGCTGCGATCGGCAGTGCCCCACCCAGGGATGGCATTTGCCTGTCTGGGGAAGTGCATGGGGAGCCGCAGATCACAGCATCCCAACAAGGGATGGTACAATCGGTGGCTCCCCAGGTGCTTCCCGGAATGGGATTATCTCCCCTGCCTATAGAGCCCCACTAGGCAAGAGTGGCAGGAATTTCTGCCACTCTTCCCTCACAACTCTGCAGGCAAGGGAAATCATCAATGGAGCCCACCACACGACACAATAATCAATGGTTGTACATTCAATTTTTGTGAACCGCCCAGAGAGCTTCGGCTATTGGGCGGTATAAAAATGTAATAAATAAATAAATAAATAAATAAAATCAACTCTGCACACCGTTGATTATTTGCATTGGCAATTTCTGTGAAATAACCAACCGTGGCGTGGTTTCCCCCCAACACATGACACAATAGTCTACTGTGGACTATTTAATCAAACTGGGAATAACAAACTTGGAAACAATTTATTGACATGAGCCAAATGCATTTAGGTTATAAAACTCTTCCAGAACAGTTTTCCTTATATAATTCTTTACAGAGTGGTGATCTGACAGCATACAAGAAATTTGTGAAATGTGGATGGAGATTGGCTCCCAAAGATAGTTTATTGATGTAAAAAGCCTTGGGTTCATGTAAATAAACAGTGCCTGTTGAGGATAACACTAGTGTATCCTACAGACTGTTTGGAAGGATTTCAGAGAAATATGTCTGGAATATGTGAGACATCTATGCTATATAAATACTTATTTAAAAGTCTTCAAATATTAACACAAAGCTTTTATTACTTCCTAAAAAGGGGGAAAACAAATATCTTGTATGGAGTTAATTTTGAATCAATAATTTTCCTGGGTTTTATTTTTAGGGAGACAGGGGAAAGAATGTAATAAAAGCCAAGAAAGTAATGAGTTGCGCAGTCAAAATACATTAATTTCGTTTTAAATCTACTAGTATTTAAAGTTTGGAAAGCACCTTGTGTTACAACTTTGCATAGTGTAGATTATTTTTTCATTTGAAATTTTACTAGATATGTGTAAGATTGGGGTTATAAAAGTTTGTTGGCATAGCATAGAGAAAGAAGCTTTTGGGGGCACAGAATGGGTTTAAATGGGTGTACAAGTGATAGGGTAGTGATTTAATATTAAAGGGGCAACTAGGCATACACACACAGAACACTGTTTCAAGGGTTAGATGCTTTAGTTTGGATAAGGCCTGAGAAAATGATTTGGAAATATTTCATATAGTTCAATGACATTACTCATGAGAACTTGCAACTTTGTATTGCTCAAAAGACATTAGTCATAGGAACTTGTGACATGTACTAACTGTAACTAGGGGAAGGGTCCAGGGTGAAGGACAGGTGAGGCTGTGGTTGGAAAATAAGAGCCAGACAACCACAAGAACAGGTAACTTGACCTTTCATTGTCATAAACAAATACATCAGAAAGGGGAGGAGATTTTCAGGAGGAAAGGGAAAGGAACCTCTCGTGCAAGCACTTGAGTCACTGCTGACTCCTAGAGCGATGCCTGCTTTCGCTGACATTTTCTTGGCAGACTTTGTAGCGGGGTGGTTTGCCATTGCCTTCCCCAGTCGCAGTTACCTTTCCCCCAGCTAGCTGGGTACTCATTTTACCGACCTCGGAAGGATGGAAGGCTGAGTCGACCTGAGCTGGCTGCCTGAGAACCGGCTTCCGCTGGGATCAAACTCAGGCCGTGGGGAGAGTTTTGGCTGCATTAACTGCCGCTTACCACTCTGCGCCACACGAGGAGAGGATGGTCTAAATTATGCGGTGGTCCAACGGGTTCAGAAGATGTCAATAGGAGGAATTGATGATGTCAAATTGGGCATTTAAGGCTGAACACAGAGGGATAAGATGTCTTACCTTTCCCTCAGGCATGGTTTGGTCTTGCCTGGGAGAGATGGGAGTCCCTCTGTGGAGAAGAGCTCCTTCACAGAGACTGTGGCCATTGCTAGACCAGGCTATATCCCGGGCTGATACCTGGGATCGTCCCTGTGTGTCCAGATGATGCACAGGGGATCCCGAGCTCAAGCAGGGATCAACCCTGCCTGGCCCTGGGATATAGCCTACCCCTTTGGGCCTGCTTTTTTTGCAGTCCCGGGTGGGGGGAGACTGGAAATTATTATTATTATTTTTTTAAAAAAACTTACCTTGGGTCGCTCATGCGCAGCCGGCCCTTTAAGATGAAAAAAAATGGCGGACGCGATGGGGCTTTCCTTCAGCCCGTCACGTCTGACGTGTAGACAGTGGCAACAGCCCGCGATAGTTGTATCACGGGCTTTCCCCTACTGCATCGTGGATTTTCAGGTAGGTCTAGCAAAGGCCTGTGTTTGTCTGTCTTTGTTTGTCTATGTTTGTCTTGTTCTCCAAACCTGCCAGACTTGTATGTTCTTTTAATTTGCTTTGCTGAATGGAGGTTTGTGTGTCTGACTTTAACTTTCTTAAATTGTTTTAATAAATGTTTTTAAAGTTATAACAGTTTCATTGTGCTTGCGAGTCTGAGTGAAGTCAATCATTCTGGATGTCTATCTCCGGATCTTCTTTACACCTACTATAGTGTGGAATTTAAGGAGTACTGTTACAAGGTATTGCAGGAACCTGTGCCTATTTTCAGTACCTCTTAAAAAGACCACCAGAAAATTCCTCCTACAATAGACAGAAACAGGATTTTCCTTTATGGTATTGAGTCATTGCAATTCATCTTAAAACTTCACAGAGTCCCATCTGAAAATGCTCTTACAAGGGAACACTGGGTCCAAAAGATGCATAACATCTCTTACTCCCTCTAAGACACAACTGTCCTGTAAAAAACTGCATATGCTGTCTTGATAGAGAATGCTAGGCAGGTACAAACTGAAGCAAAAGAAGATCTCTAGCTCATAGCAGCTTGCTTTTGGGAGCTTGGAGAGAACGAAAAGGAGGGGAAACTGAAGAAATAATCTAGAGAACTAGTCCAACACAAATCTGAATCTCATTAGGAAATGCAATAAATTAATTAGCTTATTTTTGCATGCTGAAGCCTTAACAGGAAGAGTATAAACCACATCTTTGCATGCCAGATGCCCCAGTTTTGCTTTCTAACATCTCCAGGTAGGGCTAGAAAAGACACGTTTGAAACACTGAAGAGCTGTTGTCAATCAGAGTTGACAATGCTGAGCTAGATAGACCAAAGTCTGACTCAAGCCAGATCTACACCAAGCAGGGTATAACACTTTGAAAGTGGTTTGAAAATGGTATATGGAATGTGTCATGGGCCCCAGCAGTTGTCAATACTGTTATAAACTGTTATAAAGCAGTAGTATAGATCCTGCCTCAGTATAAAACAGTTTCTTATGTTCTCATGGTTATACTTAGAGATATGAAGGCCCGAAAAAAAACTGGAAAAATTCAGGGGAGGAGGAGTTTCCCCCCCCCATTTTTTTCTGAAGCCTTTTTGGGGGGGTTTCTGAATAACTGAGAAAATTCAAAAAAATGAATAAAAATGAACATTGGGGGTATGTTTAATTTTAGCATGATGAATAAAATGTTTAAGACAAGAAGTTCATATATTTAATTATCCAAATGATTTCTAAAAACTATGTACAGTATCAGATTATTACAATTTCGGTGCACTGAGGACAAGCAAGTCCTAGGTTGCAAACCAAGACTCCAACTCTCAAATGTAAGAGCAAGATGCATTTCTGCCTCTAGGGGGCACTGCCATTGAAGCAGAGACTGAAACTGATAGTGATAACTATAGCTCAGAAAATGAGTCTGATTAAATTTTATGCATATTCATTGAATCTTGGTGTCCCCCCCCCTTTTTTTTTTCCTCAGTTCTTTTTATGGAAATGGGTGCTTTGTGTCTGCTTGACACTGTGGAGGACTAGCGGAGACATAAATAGTTTTCTTTGTTACTAATGTTGATGGGTTTTTTTAAATTGTTTTTGCTTGCTCCTCATAAACTGGCAAAAACAAAGAGGTTCCTTACAGTTCAGGCGCTTGTAGCTCTGTTACCCCAAAAAGTAAAAATTTAAAAAAGTAAATTCAATTTGCAATAATTGTTTGAATACACTGTACTTTTAATATACCAAATGTGATAATTCTATGCCAAACCAATTTGTATATAATTACATTTTATGTTCCTAAAGTAACAAAGTGAATTTCAATATGTAAAAAGTGCTAATATTACAATTTCCCCCAAGATTTCTGTTTTTTTCTGGGAAAAACTGGGGGGAAACTGTTTTTTTCTCTCCCTTGGTTTAAAAAATTCCGGAAATTTTACATCTCTAGTTATACTTCCAAAGACTCTCACATGGAATCCAGAGTACCATAGCTAGTTATTTTTGTGCCCAGGACATGCTCATATACATACTCACTTATAGGACCTAGCACTACAGAGTTTTTTTCTCCGAAAACATTTACTCAAGGTTAATAGAACAGATACAGAAATATAAGCAGACATTACCCTGGAAAGGCGCCTGTGAGGAGCAACTGCTAAGATCTGAAGTGATTTAAGGATGGGAGAAGGGAGCACAAGGGAGCACATTCATGTAGCATCAAACCATAATTTGGTGCTATGTGTAAAACAAAATTGTCAAAATTAAGTCATTTTGGGGGAAATTGCCCAAGGAAAGAATGGAGATCAAAATTATTTGTACAGCCCCATGATCCAAATCCAAATCAGTTATTTACAATAAAGTACATATTTCAGATATTTACAATAAAGTACATATTTCTAAGTTACTCAAAATCCTGTCCAAATTTTCCTGAGTTTTGTATTTTTTAGTTCTTAATTAGCTTTTTGCCAAATGAAATGTCCAAATACTTGTGGATGAAACAGAGTGTCAAAATGACTGAATGAAGCAAGCAATATAAAATTCTTGAGTGAAGAGTGTGTGGTATATTCTGACTTGCGGGAAAACAAATAATGAGAAAGTTGGCTCCAGCTGAAGGAATAAAAGCACTTTTATGAAAAGCTTTCCCAGTGATTAGTGTCAGGTGGAAGATATGTAGAAATAAAACTCAGGATGGGAGAATATTGGGGGTGGGATGAAGTGTGCACAGTATAGACAGCTGACACAGTTTCAAAATAATCCAGCACTCATGGTGGCATTCATTACAAAAAGTATTTTTATAAGGCCAAAATCTGGGCTGATTTGGGGCTGTGCCATCGTGCTAACCACATGCAATAAAGAGATGCCAAAGCATTGCACACATACATCCCTCACCCACCCGAACACCCCAGACTAATGATGAGTGAACTCCTCTGAGCTAGATTCTGTATTGGGTTAGTACTTGCCAGCATCTTTGGAAAACATTGGGGCAGAAGTGGGGGAAGAGAATGACAAGTGTTCTAAATTGCTTCATATTTCTTTTGCATAGTCTACAGCTCTCGTTCCCCAGATGTGTTGGACTGCAAGTCCCATCATTCCCAGGCAGGATGGTTATTGGGACATGCTGGCTGGGAATGATGGGAGTTGCAGTCCAATATATCTTCAGGACATCAGGTTGGGAAAGGCTGGTTTACACAGTACAGCCATTTTAACATATTTATTTATTTATTTTTATTATTTATTTATTTATTTTATTACATTTATATTTAGGGCAGATAATGATGACTATTTACTACATGTTGATAAATAAAGTTTTGAAGACAAATGTGTACTTATATTCAGCCTTGCTTCTTTCATGGAATTAAAGGCAACACACATGGATTTCCAGGAAGTGTCCCACACAGGTATTAACCAGACCCAAATGTACTTAGCTCCATAAACTGGCTCCATCATGTACCCTCAGACCATGTTTATGTAGTAATGACATTTTGCTCACCTTGTGGAAAAGGAAAGGGAAGGAAAGGAACCTTTCATGCAAGTACTTGAGTCATTGCTGACTCCTAGAGGGACGCCTGCTTTCGCTGACGTTTTCTTGGCAGACTTTGTAGCGGGGTGGTTTGCCATTGCCTTCCCCAGTCGCAGTTACCTTTCCTCCAGCTAGCTGGGTACTCATTTTACCAACCTCAGAAGGATGGAAGGCTGAGTCGACCTGAGCCGGCTGCCTGAGAACCAGCTTCCTCTGGGATCAAACTCAGGCCGCGGGGAGAGTTTCGGCTGCAGTAACTGCCGCTTACCACTCTGCGCCACACGAGGCTTTTGTCACCTTGGGGACAAACCAGATATTATGCTAAAAGTGTCTTTGCACTTGTATGCAATAATCCCCTGCCCTGGAAATTATTTATTCTGGGAGGAAAGCTATAGTTTGCACTAGTAAATGTGACTACATATTTAACTTGTTACTTTATAACCACTATGGCCTTTGCTAGACCTACCGTTAAATCTGAGCAAGAGGAGGGGAGAGCCCGCAATGCAACAATCGTGGGCTATCGCCCTAGTCCACACACGATGAGCTCTGGAGGAAAGCCGTTACGCCCGCCTTTTTTTTTGTTCAAGGGCCAGATGCGCACGAACGCTCGTGCGCGCAGGTACGTGTTTATTTAAAAAAAGGTCTCCCCGATCCCCCACCCTGCCCCCGATGGGTGAAGCACAGAGCTGGGAAAAACCACTTACACAGGCCACACGTTCATGGTCTCGGGCTGAGCCCAAGACCGCGGGAAATACCAGGCCAAAAGTGGTGCCCATTATCCCGGGGCAAGGGAGGGTTGATCCCTTGCCACACAGGGGTGATCCCAGGTATCAGCCCGGGATAACCCCTTGTCTAGCTAAGGCCTAAGTCTAGCCACCGTAGCTTGGCCCTATACCCTATATAACCATGGAATCTCGGAATCCAAGCTAATCCATGCAGGAATATTGATACTTTGATCCTTGGAAAACCAAGTCGTTAATTTTATGCGTAAACAAACAATCATATACTTCTGGCTATCCAGATGTTGTTGGGCTGCAGCTTCTTCCAGCCATAGCTAGCACAGGCAGTGATGAGAGATTATATAAGATGCAGTCCAAAAACATCTGGAGTGCTACAAGCTGACCACCCATTGGGTTGTGTCCTACATAGAGTAGACCCATTGAAATGAATGAGACTTATGTGAGTCAGAACTAACTTAAGACCCATTCATTTCAATGGGTCTTCTCTGAGTAGGATTAATATTGGATATTACCCCTTGACTCCACAGAGAATACATTTAAACTTCATCAACAATGCTTTTTGATAAGAGTCACTTCACACATTGAGCTGCAGGTTATCATGTGGAACATGGAACTACTTGGAACATGGACTGCTGGCAAGGGATGGGTTGCACCTCACAAGGGCTGGAAAGAATGTGTTCAGCCACAGCGTGAAGAACTTGATCAGGAGGGCTTTAAACTGAATCTTACGGGGGCGGCAGACATAAACTTCGAGACAATAATGGATGAAGGCCAATGCACCACAGTACAGAGAACAGCTCCAACAGTGTCCCAAAATAGTGTCTGCAACAATGTAGGAACAAAGCCAGACTATAAAACACATGGTCTTCGATGTCTCTATACTAATGCCCAGAGCATGGGAAACAAACAGAACGAACTTGAACTCTTATTACATGAAGGCAAATACGACTTGATAGGTATAACTGAAACTTGGTGGGATGACTCCCATGACTGGAATATAGCAATTGAAGGATATAACTTGTTCAAAAAGAACAGAAGAAATAGAAAGGGAGGTGGAGTTGCACTATATGTTAAAAATATCTATCCCTGCACAGAAATACAGGCGGATCAGACTAGGAGCCCCGTTGAGAGTGTCTGGATTAAAATAAATGGGGCAAGGAATAAAAAGAACATGATAATCGGAGTCTACTACCGACCACCCAATCAAGGAGAAGACGAGGATGAAACTTCTGAGAAACAAATTGCCAGTGTTTCAAGGAAGTGTGATGTAGTAGTGATGGGGGACTTCAATTACCCTGATATCTGTTGGGAGACCAATACTGCCAAAAGCCAAGAAATTCCTGACTGTGTAGGTGATAACTTTCTCCTACAGAAAGTGGAGGAAGGAACTAGAGGATCGGCAATCCTTGACTTGATATTGACCAACAGGGATGACTTAGTGGATAAAGTGGCAGTTACGGGAACTCTGGGGGAAAGTGACCACGTCATACTTGAATTCTTGATTATGAAGGAGACAAAAGTTGAGTGTAGCCATACACATACTCTGGATTTTAGGAAAGCTGATTTTAATAAACTCAGAACTATAACAAGTAAGGTCCCGTGGCAAATGAGCCTAATGAGAAAAGGAGTGCAGGATGGGTGGGAGTATTTAAAAAAGGAATTTTTAAAGGCACAGTTACAAACAATTCCAACAAGGAGAAAAGATAGAAGACAACAGAGGAAACCAATGTGGCTCCACAAAAAGCTTAGAGATGATCTGAAAACAAAAAAGGATACATATAGGAAGTGGAAGGAAGGCCAGGCTACAAAAGAAGAGTACAGACAGGTGACACAGAAGTGCCAAAATGGTGTCAGGAAGGCTAAAGGTGAGAATGAGCTGAGGTTAGCGAGGGATGCTAAAAGCAATAAAAAGGCTTTCTTCAGATACGTGAGTAGTAAAAGACAGAGGAAAGAAATGGTGGTTCAACTGCTTAATGAGGATGGCAAATTGATAACAGATGACAAAGAAAAGGCTGAAGTGCTCAATTCCTACTTTGCCTCAGTCTTCTCTCAAAAGCGGGTCTATGACCCCCCTGGAGAAAGTGAAGCAGAAGTTGAGGGGGCAGGATTGCAGTTTGAGATTGATAAACAAATGGTCAAAGAACACCTAATTCCCTTGAATGAGTTCAAATCTCTAGGGCCCGATGAACTGCATCCTAGAGTAATGAAGGAGCTAGCGGAAGAACTCTCAGAATCTTTGTCTATTATCTTTGCAAAATCATGGAAGACGGGTGAGGTGTCGGATGACTGGAGGAGGGCTAACATTGTCCCTATCTTCAAAAAGGGCAAAAAAGAGGAACCTGGGAACTACAGACCAGTCAGTCTGACATCCATCCCTGGGAAAATTCTGGAGCAGATTATAAAGAAGTCAATCTGTAAACACCTTGAAATCAATACAGTGATCACTAGAAGCCAACATGGATTTGTCAAGAACAAGTCCTGTCAGACAAATTTGATCTCATTTTTTGATCGGGTAACCTCCCTTGTGGACTGTGGGAATGCTGTGGATGTCATATATCTTGACTTCAGTAAAGCTTTTGACAAAGTGCCCCATGATATTCTGATTAACAAACTAGCTAAAAGTGGGCTAGATGGAACAACTATTAGGTGGATTCACATTTGGCTACAAAATTGGACTCAAAGAGTACTTATCAATGGAACCTTCTCAAACCGGGGAGAGGCAACGAGTGGGGTACCGCAGGGCTCAGTCCTGGGCCCAGTGCTCTTCAACATTTTTATTAATGATTTGGACAAGGAGGTGCAGGGAATGCTTATCAAATTTGCAGATGACACAAAATTGGATGGGATAGCTAATACCCTGGAAGACAAAAACAAACTTCAAAGTGATCTTGATAGGCTGGAGTGCTGGGCTGAAAACAACAGAATGAAATTTAATAGGGATAAATGCCAAGTTCTACATTTAGGAAATAGAAACCAAATGCACAGTTACAAGATGGGGGATACTTGGCTCAGCAATACTACAAACGAGAAGGATCTTGGAATTGTTGTAGGTCACAAGCTGAATATGAGCCAACAGTGCAACATGGCTGCAAGAAAGGGAAATGCTATTTTAGACTGCATTAATAGAAGTATAGCTTCCAAATAACGAGGTACTGGTTCCTCTCTATTCAGCCCTGGTTAGGCCTCATCTAGCGTATTGCGTCCAGTTCTGGGCTCCACAATTCAAGAAGGACACAGACAAGCTGGAGCGTGTTCAGAGGAGGGCAACCAGGATGATCAGGGGTCTGGAAACAAAGCTGGGCATGTTTAGCCTGGAGAACTGGGCATGTTTAGCCTGGAGAAGAGAAGATTGAGGGGAGACATGATAGCACTCTTCAAATACTTAAAAGGTTGTCACACAGAGGAGGGCCAGGTTCTTTTCTCGATCCTCCCAGAGTGCAGGACACGGAATAATGGGCTCAAGTTAAAGGAAGCCAGATTCCAGCTGGACATCAGGAAAAACTTCCTGACTGTTAGAGCAGTATGACAATGGAATCAGTTGCCTGGTGAGGTTGTGGCCTCTCCCACACTAGAGGCCTTCAAGAGGCAGCTGGACAACCATCTGTCAGGGATGCTTTAGGGTGGATTCCTGCATTGAGCAGGGGTTTGACTCAATGGCCTTGTAGGCCCCTTCCAACTCTGCTATTCTATGATTCTATGTCTTGAGTAATGAGATAATGTACATGTACGTGTGAACAGGACCATCTATAATATATTATTCTGCCATACAGTAAAGGGGAATTTTACCCCATGCTTGAACCTGATGTGGTGTGAAATGGCCATACTTATGCACCTGTAATGCAGTTAATTAATACAATCAGCATGCTAAATAGAAAAGAGCTGCTGATCAGTGATGGAACACATGCTTTCCAAGTAGACACACAAGAGCCATCATCCCCAATGTCTCTGATTCTGAAAGAGAGGTAGCAGAACTAGGAAGGCACTAGCCTGTATGTATCAGCTTTCAGAACTAGTACTGGGCAGGTTTAACAGCTAAATCCGCTCCTGAGTCACAACCCCTAAAGCTTGCTTCTTCCATGTAAGTTGCTCCTGGCTGACAGTGAAATTCTATTCACGTAATGGTACCTCTCCTCCTTCCTGCACACACACCCTGGAGCAGTTTGGGGGATGCATTGGGGCTTCAGGAGTGAAGGAGGAATCCATTCCACCAGTGGTGAGTGTTCCGCAGGTGGACGGGTATCAATGCATATCTGAATGACTCAAGCTCTGATGTATCCTGACTATCCTCCCATGGAGTTGCTCTGGTCTGCTCTCACAATGCATGGACAAGTTTGGTCCTTGATGAAACACAGCAATTATCTGATTAGCCTTGAGCCATTACAGGAGAAAGCAGGCATGACAAATGTTGTGAACTATTGAATATTCCTTTTATCTGTAGCAAGAACTGTAGGAAGGTACAGCTTTTCCCCATGGGAACTAAGATTTAATTGGATTGCCCAATGACCCCAGTATTCCTCAGGTAGATTTGCACAATTATAACACAGATTATTTAATAGTAACCAAGATGTGAGCTCACAGTTTAATCCACTGTGCAATTATTTAACCAAACATTTGGCAAATGACCCATGGCTGTTAATACAAAGAAAACACAAAGAGATGGATCCAAAATTGTTAAAGAGATTATAGCATGAGAGTTAATTGGAGTTATGGCACTTCTTTCTGCATTATACTGCCGGAGCACTTGTTTAACAAAACTAAGACAAATCCCAATTCAACAGGAGTGTTCAGGGAAAAAAAGTAAAAGGGACAAATCAAGTATGTAAAACAGTCTCAGGCATTCTTTACTGATGTGAAAAGAATATAATGAATGCTTCATTGCTTAAAGGGGGAATATTTCATTCTTGCCAGGGGACAGGTTTACAAAGGATGATATTTACATTTTCCTGCAACCTCTAATTTTCCCATTCATCATTTGCCAGAGTCTCAAGAACGTATGCAGTGCGTAGAATGTTTGCCTATGCTTAATGATCCTTTTACCAAACAAAATGCCTCAGATGCAAATGAGGAAATTAGTTAATATTGCTGATGCTGCTACATTAGATCCATTAATATCACACGGTGTCTCTGATTCAGACAAACCTAGTTTACACATGGCGTAGATCGAGGGGGGAGGCTCTTTGGTACTGAGGGTCATATCTGGTGTCAGGTGTGGGTGGGGGGATGCACATGTGCATGTGCATGTGCATGTACACACACACACACACACACACACACACACACACACACGGCTGTTTCAGGGTCTCCTCTCCACTGCAGCAACCGTATTTGGACTTGTTACTTTCCCTCTGCCATTAGCTTTGTGAGAGATCCAGGCAGCTCTGGGATCACTGGAGCAGACAGGCTAAAATGTCCTAGCTGCCCCAGGAACCCCAAAAGGGACTGCTGCTTTCCTACCACCATTAGCACCAGTAAAACAGTAATCCTGGCTGCCTTGGGGTTACTGAGAGAAGGCTAAAGCCTATCCCCCCCCCTATGACCCCACCATTTCTATGGGTCTCCTTCATGGACATGGAAGTGAATTGGGGGCAATGGTCTTTGAATCTTCAGTTTTGTTCATTTTTTAGCCTGTTTGTCCCCCAGATCAGGGCTTTGGCCCATTTTAGATTATCACAAAAACCATGGCTTGTGAATAAGCCTTCTTAAAAAGTACTGGAGTGATGTTAAGTCTGCCCCTTTGCTGCTTCTATGCCCTCATTGGCCGAGTCCCCCTAAAGACAACATCTGATTGGTTCAGATTCTGCTACTCAAAAAGTTTAAAACATTAATTTATTTCAAAAAGGTGTGCTGTAGAGGCTTTCCCCTCCTCCAATGAATAAAATTTGAGGAAGTGTGCTTTATAAAAACAATATTTTAACAGTCTTGTTCAAAGCTGGAGGAAAGCTAAATGGTAACATGAACGCTTCGCAGAGCCTCCTGCAGTGTCGACTATATATCCTTGTCATCCACGCCACATACAAAAATGCAACCTTGCAATGAATTAAGGTTGTATCAAACTCACATGTATGCTTTTTGTTGCTGTTCTCAATACATTCCCCACCACCTCAACCCTGCCCTGAAAACCCTAGAGTCTTGTACTTCTTTGCTTTGGAAATTAAAAGTGATGTACAAGACCCACATCTTTCTGAGAATCATTTTTAAAAATAAAGCTGCTGTATCTGTGTCAGTGAAAAGCTTTGGTAAATACTAACAGTGCAATACTCATAAGCCCCATTAAGATCTATATAAGTGAATATAAAATTGCAGCCCAAAACACTTTCAGCTGAGGGAGGAATAAATAGAAGTTATTGGGGCAGAATTAAAAGCCAGCTGATAGATGTCTACCCAGATGAGTCTGCAGTCTGATTTTCTACGAAGCTAAATGGGAAACATATACACTTTGGGTGAAGCAAATGCAGCCTATAACTTATTACATGGGATTCTAAACTGCAATTAACAGAAATAGTTCTCTCTTTTTTTTGGAACGGTACATACGATGGAAATGATGGTAATTCTATATACACAATGTATGGTGTGTTTTCCCCCCACCCGTTTTCACGATGTATTTTCTGTTCTGTTTGTTGATATTCACAATAAAAACTTTTTTTAAAAAAATAAATAGTTCTATGCAAAACAAAGAAAATTGATGTTGTAAAAGTTACAAATAGGGTAAAAGGGAACAGAAATTATCTCTGCAGCCCAATTCATATTACCTATCCCCAGATAAATGGGCACCACCACAAATAATTCTTCTGTAAGAAACACACAAGGGACAATGAAATATAATGACAATCCAGAATTGCTGGCTTACCCATGCAAGTGGGTAAAACAAATCCAAAATGACATTGAAACTCAGGATCATGGATTGGTACTCTTAAAAAAGCCAGACTTGTAGGTCAGGAATAAACCTGGCCCATCATAGTCAGCGTGGTTCTGGCTACATCTCCATCCTCAGAAACCAAATGCAGACACAGGAAAGGGGGCGTTCCTGGGCGAGAGGAGAAGAGGAGCCTGGGGCATTGGCTATATGACATTTCCCAGGGTTGCCTCAGCTTCCTTTCTTCCCACTCCGAAGTGCTGGGCAGATGAAATTGCCTGTCTAGCAGAAATGGAGGGCAGCTGGAGAGTGGAGGCGAAGGCCTCCTCCACACTCCAGCTATGCTATGGTAGATACTCAGCAACCTGCCAACTATCTTCATAGGATTGCGCCCTTAGTGTTTTAGACACTTAGGTTGCACTTTGGCATCTTCAAACTGGCCCAGACTGCAGTTTTCCAGTAAAACTGTACAGACAAATTATTAAGAACAACGTAGTTATTAAAGCAACTTGAACAGGTTTCTTGTGAACAAATAACAACCCAGTTCTATCCAAAACAACTCAGTGGGGTAACCACTCTTGTTTTATACTCTGTCCCTTCATTTACCCTGTATGCAAAATAGTGGTTCACTTTTCTTCACATTAACAAGCCTATTGAAACAAAAAGTTTCTTCTGAACAACTGAACCTCAAGGTACGCATACTGCACACCTGGCACAGTGAGATATGGAGATCTGCAAGCAATAAGAGGATTCCAAGTCACAGTCTAATGAAAGAGCAACCATCTGCTTATTACATAGTGCAATGCAAAAGCTATCTGCATTTTGAGAGGCCTCTGAGTGTTCCACAAAGAACGGTTCTCTCCCTGAATTTTACAGAGGCACAAGATAGCAGCATGACAAGAATTAAAAGTACTCCAAGAGTTCAATACAACATGCCATATTAAATTATTCCATTCTGTACAAAAATAAGTCATAGTTCTAGAGTGATTAAAACAAAGCTATTCTCCCTCATTTCTAACACGACAGAAGTTTAAAAGCCTGCCTATAACTCACAGATCAGACCCAAATAAGAAGCAGGAGGAGCTATATTAAATATGCCAAGCATATCATATGAAGCATATCATGCCACAAAATAATAAAATATGAGAACCAAACATTTTATATTTTAGGGTTTTAAGCTCTATTTTGTGAATCACTAAGAGAGGTTTGGTTATAAATGAAATAAACAACCAATTGTGTACTTTGCACATCTCTTATGCACAAGCCATATTCTGTCTCTAATATGTATATATTTATGGCATTTTGCACTACTTTGTTCTTCTGATGATAATTTCTATGGTTTTTTTTTTGTTTTTTTGTTTTTTGTTTTTTTACTTTTTTTTTACTTTTCAGAATATTCCCTGAAGAAGAGCTGAATGCAGCTCAGATATTTCAGAATACTAGTCAGTCCATCAATAAACATGGAATTTCACAGGCTGTAAGGTGACCATATGAAAAGGAGGGCAGGGCTTCTGTTAAAGATACAGGAGCACAGTCCTCCTTTCCATATGGTCACCCTAGGTAACAAGACAGCTCCCTAACCCAAGCTTATTAAGGGTGCAATCCTATTCAGGTTTAAACAGAAAAAAGTCCTACAACTCCCAGCCTATGCCAGCCAGCATGGCTGGTTGGGGAATGCTGGAAGTTTTAAGACTTTCTGTCTAAATCTGCATAGGATTACACCCTAAATTTTAACAATGGGAACACAACAGAAAAATAGATGAGAAGGGTAACAAATATTGAACTATGTGAAAATGCAGTTACTTGTAAAAAAAAAAGTCTTAATTTCAGTTGGGAATGAGCAGAAATCCTATGAAGGTTTAGATGGTCTAAAATCATGAGCTGAAATGTGTCCAGCTTTGTATATGGAATCAGGTTTCAAGGGGTTAAGCCAAAGAAGAAATTATTTTTGATTAAGGATTTGAAAAGCTAGAGAAAGTGGCACTTTGGAGGTGTTCCGTGAGGGAACTCTAGGCACAAAAAGCAGTAGGAAGAAAGGACAAACATCTTTAAAGAGCAGGAGTTTGGGATAGATGAAGGTGATAAGAGTTAGAGGAGCAAAGGTCACAAGCACGAAACATGTTGGAAGGTAAGGACAATATGGCCTGGTTCAGACCACAGTCTGGGCTTTGTGGTTAGCTTAACCATGTTCAGCTGTGGTTAATGCTAACCACATGTGGAATGCTTGCAGACAACACTTTTAACCCTTTTGTGGTTAAGTTTTCCTTAACCACACTCTAACCACAAAGTGGTTAGTGGAGCACCTGATTCCTCCAACTGATCCAACCTGTATCCCAGCAGCCCTAGCGCTAGGAGCCCTGGCAGTTACATCATTTTAGAGCAGGCACCAATGAAATCAGCAATTACATGCATTCATCGCCCCGTTTAGTGAGCGGTTCCTTTGCTTTCTGCATCACTATGCCTGCTATACTTCTACAGTCATCACAGTGGGGGCAGACACCTTCTGGGATGGCTCTGCTAGCTGCGTCATCAGGCAGCAATGCCACAGTAATTAGAACCTGAGGGGTGTAATGGTGCTTCAACGAGGTAGGAGAAACAGATGCTTTGTATGGGGAAATTGCAAGCAGGGATTTAAAAAGTTCTACTGTAAGCATGCTCTGCTAAAAAGAGCAAGAATTGCCCCCCAAAAACTAATGAGAAAAACGAAATGGCAGCCGCAGCAAGCGTATCAATCAGCAGTCCAGAGCAGCCATAGAGCCCGCTGGCTAGAGTGGCCCCACCTAGGTAGGCAACTCTGTACTGGAAGCTCTATCCCTTGGCCCCTTAACCACAGACACGTGTCAGATGACACTTTTAGCCATGGGTAGTGCCGCTAACCACGCTGCATAACCTGGTCAGTGAGCCTAACCACAATGTGGTTAATGGGGCAGATGGTTAGGGAAAACGTGTGTCAGACGACACCGTAAACCATGGTTAAACATTCCATTAACCATTTTCTGATTAAGCAGCATGGTTTAGCGTGTTGTCTGAACGGGGCCAAAGACAGGGTAGTAAAAATCTGCGTAGAGCTGAAAAGAGTTTCTTGACAATCTCTTTTATAATACTCCGGTCAAGGAAGCTCGTAGCCTTGGCTTTATCTTCGACTCCTCGCTCTCCTTTATTCCTCATATTGAGGCAGTAGCTAAATCTTGTCGATTTTTCCTGTATAATATTGCCAGGATTCGATCATTTTTGTCTGTCTCTTCTGCCAAGACGCTTGTTCATGCACTGGTTATTTCACGGTTGGACTACTGCAACCTTCTTCTCTCTGGCCTTCCTTCTTCTCACATCAGCCCGTTGGTTTCTGTTCACCACTCTGCCGCAAAGATCATCTTCTTAGCACGCCGCTCCGACCATGTTACTCCGCTTCTGAAATCTCTTCATTGGCTTCCAATTCACTTCAGAATCCAATATAAACTTCTCCTGTTAACCTTCAAAGCTTTTCACGGTCTAGCTCCTTCCTATCTCTCCTCTCTCATCTCACACTATTGCCCCGCTCGTGCTCTTCGCTCCTCTGATGCCATGTTTCTCGCCTGCCCAAGGGCCTCTACTTCCCTTGCTCGGCTTCGTCCATTTTCGTCTGCTGCCCCTTACGCCTGGAACGCTCTTCCAGAACATTTGAGAACTACAAGTTCAACCACAGCTTTTAAAGCTCAACTAAAAACTTTTCTTTTTCCTAAAGCTTTTAAAACTTGATGTTGTGCAGACTTCTACTGTTACTTTCTACTGTTAGTTTTTCCCTACCCTGTGCCTGCTTACCCTTCCCTGTACCTGTTGGCATTCTCTTCCCCTCCTTATTGTTTTACTATGATTTTATTAGATTGTAAGCCTATGCGGCAGGGTCTTGCTATTTACTGTTTTACTCTGTACAGCACCATGTACATTGATGGTGCTATATAAATAAATAATAATAATAATAATAATAATAATAATAATAATAATAATAATGAACCATTGCACTCTGTCACCGATCACTTTTTTCCTACATATTGATTTTGTGTGACCCATATCACACTGGACTATTGCATTCTGTCTTTGACCAACACTCATATAGGCAGGCATTAACAAAACATTTTTACTCCTGTTCCACAGATGAGATGTAGCAGAGTGGCAGAAATACAATAATTATATTCCCTGTGCCATATAGTATTGTCATTTTAGGTTTCCTCACTGATGAATTCCTTATTTTCTAGTCTAGAACTTATTCACATGCAGGCCACCTACATTTGAAATTCAATTTTCCCAGCCTTGAGTAAAATAGAAACCTATCTGCTTATTCAAGTTTGAGTTGGGTCCACTCCTAAAATATTGTTCAAATGCATTTCAAAGTATCAAGATTGTTTTGTGTATGAATGTTTCAGTCACAACCATACTGCAAAATGGTAAACTATTCTCCAACCTAAGTGTTTTGTTCACGAGAATATACTTGGTTTGGTACAAAATCCTGAAATGTCATGGGAACATAATATGCATAATATGAATGCATACTACCCCATCCATAATGCATAACAGCCTGTCCGTATAATTGTGACTTCAGCATATTTGTTGAAGAGCATGACAGAGTTTGGAACGACCACAAGAATTTAGAGAGAATTTCAATATTTGACCTGGATTCCAAATTTTAATTTATTTATTTTTACAAACCATTTCTATCCTTACTATAAATATCTTCAATCATTGCTTCCAAGATAGTGGCACACATGGGAGAAAATTGAAGGCAGGCAGAGATTTGCTTGTTGTTTTCACTCCAGCAGTTCCCAATGCCAATGAGGCAAGATTATTTTAAAGCTAAAAAAAAGAGATAGCCAGTGTGATGTAGTGGTTAGAGTGTTGGACTTGGCATCTGGAGACCCAGGTTCAAATCCCCCCTTGACCATGAAATTCACTGGATAACTTCGGCCCAGTCGCTGTCTGTCAGCCTAACTACTTTGTTACAAGGATAAAATGGAGAGGAGGAGGATCAGGTACACCGCCTTGCGCTCCATAGAAGAAAAGATGGGATATAAATGTAACAAACAAATAAATAAATAATATAAAAAAAAGAACGGCTGCAGCAAATCCATCAAAGAAAGTTCTGCTGTGCATATGATTCCATCCTGCACATCTTTCAGTGAGGTTTTGACTGAATTTCCTTTTCCCACCACAATCTCACTTGCTTTTGCCCATGTTTCTTACTGTGTCTGTAAATGCCTGACTCCATGTAGCAAGTTGCTCCTCCCTGCACCTTTAGACCAACATCTGTAAGAAAACCTTAACTGAACTACCTTGGACTCTCCTTTCTTCCAGTCTGACCCTTCTCTCCATATCCCAAGTATTCACTGACAATTCCTGACTTCTTTCTCTATGCTTTTTATTTTCTGTACAAACTAGATAGCAAGCCCACTGAGCATGAGATATGCCACTTCAGCGCTCTGTACTTTAACTAGCACAGTGCTGTTACCAAATATTAAGTAGGAGGAGAGGTCATCACTTCCCTGTAACATGATGAAAGTATCTGTGACATTTTGAACTACAGAGAATATTAAAATGAAGAGAAGCTTCCTCTGAGAATATAACCTTGTTAAAGACGTGCTCTGGTTCTGAGGGCTGATTCAAACACATAAAGGCTGCTAAAAAGAGTTTACATATGGAGGCAATCAAAGCAATGGGAGATATATTCCAATTTGTCATGTTTCTGGTGGTAGCTGGCACTAGCACGGATGCTCCTCTATATGGCTGTCATAACACTGGCCCCAACTCAGAGACCCATGCCAACATGTGTTAAAAATACTGCATATCCCATGTCCAGATAAAGCTCACTACAGTCTGCAGATGATCTGGACCCTAAGGTCAGCAACTCCAGATGGCCCAATGTGGAGTCAAAACTCCACAATAAATCCTCAAGCAGAAGACCCCCATGAGCCCCCACGTTAGACATTAGAAGGCACACTGTGAGGCTAGTGAGTAGTTTGGCAATACAAAGAACCAAGCAAACATACTTCCTATTTAATTCTATTTCTCACTGGGACAAGAGAGATGTAGGCAGTTAACAATGTTTATATCAGTGTAGGCCTCAATTTAGGTCAGCACCTTTTAGACGTTACAGCAATAGAACGGGAGCTGCTGTACTGTGGCTTCATTCATGGCACTGCTGTAGCATTTGAAGGCCTGCCACCACTAGGGATGGGGAAAAAAAAATTCTGGTTCACACTGTAATGATCTAATTTCACACTTTTGAACCAATATGCAAACTGAAATGCATTTATCCTTTGAAATTCGCAGTTGTCCGAATTTGCAAAGCATTCTTCAATTGAAATAAATGCTTACAAAATGCACGTATTAAGGGAACGTGCACACAAAAATCCATACATTAATAAAAATAGGGTACAAAATGGCATTTTATTTGGGAAAAATGCATATATCAGAGAAAATAACATACAAAAATATGTATATTAGGTGAAATGCACACAAATGTTCATGTAAGACTGGAAAAATGAGAAAATGAGAAAAATCCACACGTGACACATTCATCCATCCCTAGTCACCACATCTGCAGGGTCAGTCATGCAGATCCATATAATCACCATGCAGCTGGGACCCTTCAGTCCCAGCTACCTGGTGATTATGTGGTAAAGACCCATGTGATTAGCCACAGCCCTGTGATGAATGGTGTTTAAACATTACATCAGTGCCACTGATTGACCCCACAGAAAAGTAACTCTCATACTACTGCTGTAACAACTAAAGGACACCTTTTATACATCAAACAACTTATCAGCTGTCCTGGAGCTGTCCCTGGTCCTGGAGTTCCAGCTTACAAACCTTGATTTTTCTGGTCTGACTAGTACTCTGCATCTAGCCACTAGAATGACATGTTACCTGCTCTTGAGACCAGTACTAAAGGATGTACCTCAGTTGGCACAATGATGTCAACTGCCCAAGTCATCTTAGTATTCTACAGAGTGACCAGGACTTTGATGGGAGTACTGGCCTCACCAGCAGGAAAGGCCAAATGAAAGACCATGAAGAGTCTAAACCTCAATAGGAAGTGATCCAACCATGACAAGATGTTAATTCCTCCACTTTTAGATCATCCTATTTATGCCAGTTGAAAAACCAAATCAGAGGTATGTCCTTCAACATGTATAGGGCCAATGACATGTTGGGACTGTGACATGGTTGTCATCAGGGCCATAAAGTCCTAAGCTGCCCCAGATTTGATGACTTCAGCATGGAAGTTAAGATCACACAGAACCATCATCCAACAGAGCCTCAATGTCAAGTCCATGGCCACCTCCATCAGCTCAGGATAGGAGAAGACTGATGGGCAGTGGAATAATAAACCAAGATCTTCCTCAGAGGCCATCTTCAGAGGGCACCCTTGCCATCTGAAGTAAAGCAAATTGCTGCAGGGGACGATTTGTAGCACCCTGTATGAGGAATTCTCTGACCAGGGAAACTCACCTGGAGCCTATAATAGTGCCTATAAGGCACCAAGCTTTTAACCTCTGGAATATTTTTTCCTGCTGTAATGGTTTTAGTGCTGCCACTTTCTGTGTCTCTCTTTTTACTGTGTCTTTTAGTTATTTACTTGTTTTAATATGTTTTTAGATGTGTCTCTGGGTGTGCTATTTGTTTATATGTTTTTACTTAAATGGTTTGGTACTTAGTATAATGTATTTTTAATGGTTTTAATTTTTGTGAAATGCCCAGAGAGCTTTGGCCATGAGGTGTTACAGAAATTTGATAAATACAATTGTACACCGCCCTGGAAACTATTAAATGAAGGGTGCTATAGAAATATTTTAAATCAAAGTACAATAAATAATACTACATTACTTCAAAAGCAGCATTGTATGCCATCCTGATGTAATTTACACACTATCTTGAGAAGTTACATCATCACTACTACCATTCCTAGTTACACAATGAGCTTGTTATCCTGAAACCATCAACCCCTATGACCCTGTTCAGATGACACACTAAGCCACAATGGTTAAACATTTTGAACTAAACATTATGGCTTAGTGTATTATGTAAACCATGGCTTAGCGTGTCATGTGAACCATTCTTAACCGTGGTGGTTACATAACCATGGTTTAAAAATGCTCACTAGCCATTTGCTGCAAAAGGGTTAGTGGCTTAACCATGGCTTAGCTTGTTGTCTGAACCGGCCCTAGGTATACCAGCCTTCGCCAACATGGTTACCTCTATATATTCTGAACTACAACTCTCATCAGCAACAGCCAGCACATCCAATTATCTGGGGTGATGGGAGTTGAAGTCCAAAACATCTAGAGGGTTCCTCATTGGGGAGGGCTGATGTATACTCACAAGGAATCCTGGGCTTACTCAGCCAAAAATTCTGGCTGCAATGAGATATCTCCAGTCAGTCTAAGACATAGTTCAGTTATATTGTAATAACTAAATTCTATATTATTTATATATTTAATATACAACAATGCAACTAAACAAAATTGCTATTTTTAAAACAACAAAAAAACCACCCCACTATAAACAGTCTAACACGGTCATCAACGGCAAAGTGCACATTCTTTTCTCTCATTGTTTGCACTGCATAAAACCTTCAGAAGATATTAGAGTGTCAATGTCAGTAAACTAACAAGGTCTCCAGGAGATTCAGGCTCTATATCCACTTACCTGGGAGTAAGCCCCATTGAACTCAATGGTACTTCCTCCTGATTAGACATGTATACGATTACATTGTCAGGCTGTAAAGGAAGGTTGCTAGCATCAAGTCTTTTGGTTTTCTTTCATATTTTTGTTTTTTCAGTCTATTTTTATATGCAATTTTATTATTACTGTACTCTGCTTTGTGCACCTTGAGTGGAAAACTAGTATATACAATTAAAAAATAAAAGGAAATGAAGAAACATTAGGATGTGTTACACTTGCATCTGTTCCACTTGGTTCTCATAGTCAATAATTCTTTGCTAACATGCATGAACAACTCCACAGAAAGAGTGTATAAGAGGCAATATGAAAAGTTTGATCTTTGGCATTTGATTTGTGATGGCTCTTTCCCAGTTTCATCAGCTCTTGATACTCAGGTGATGAACATACATGTGTGAACTGGTCCTTAATCTACAGGTAATACAATAAACAAGGGCTGCAGGAACCCTTCAGCCCAAGTATATGACATGATCATAGCATATTAGAGTTGGAAGGGGCCTATAAGGCCATAGAGTCCAACCCCGTGCTGAATGCAGGAATATGTGACATGAGTATGCTGACATATTAAACATTCTTCTCCCTATACTATAAGGGATGCACAGACCTGTTAAATCCAATCTGCAGAGTTCTTCTTTTCCGCACTTCCAGTCCATTCTGTGCTGGTTCCAGGTGGGTTTCCCCCCCCCCCATAATGATTTTTTGTTGTTGCATATTTTAAAAAACATGTGCATTTTTGCATGCATTTTTTTCAAACAGTATGAATTTTCATACACATCCACTCATATTTGTGTGCAATTCTCCCAACATCTGAGGCACATGTAAGAGCACATATGCTGCTGCTGCTGCCGCCACCCCCCCTCACCCCTTTCACGGCATCATCATACCTCCCTTCTTGTATCAACCCCTACCCCTTACCGCATTGCACCCTACCACCCCTTCCGCTTAGCTCATCACACCCTACCTCTTCCCCTTATCTTTACCACTATTGGGTGAAGCGGTTGACACAGCTTTTGCAACAGACCATCAGCACACCCCACTCTGCCTGCCACCTGGCTTCCTCTGAGAGGATTCTCAGGGTGAGCCTGAGGGCAGGTGGCTGAGAGCATCCATCCATGCTCTGTTTCAATCAGAGGATTCCCTTAGAGTGAAACAGAGGGTGAGTGGCTGATCCAGAGTCTCCCGCCAGAGAGTGTGGGAATGCAGAGTGGTGCAACTCACTGCTCTTCCCATTCCACCACTTGAGGTGGGAGCTTCACCCTGCCTCATCTGAGTGCCACTCCTGTTTGTACGTATTTTTGAAATGTATTTTTCTTTATGCACTTTTCAAATGTGTGCATTATATAAGTCACATTGTTCTTGTTCCCCAGAACCCATCACAAGTCTGGAAATCTATGGTTTTCCCAATGCAAAGTGTGTTTGGATCTGCGGTCATTTCCAAGAGGTGCGGAAAACTTGATGCAGTGGATTCCTCTTAAATCCCTACATACAATTGCACTATGTTATTAGTTGGATGCACCAGAGGCTTTAAAGCAGAGGCATGAAAGAACCTTTAATCATCACAGGGTGAAATTACATTATCATAACAGCAGATCCATTCAAGAATCTTTGGAGGTATGAAATTAGCCTGCCAGGTCAAAATTGCTCAGTCTCTACTGGTTGAAACCCACTTCTCTCTTTCTATCTCTTTCTCTGACAGGCAGGATTTCCCCCAACAAACACCCAGTAACCATTCATAAGTGACAACTGCAACCTTAGATGGGCTTCAGTGGATTAACTACGCCTGTTGGCACACACAAGCATGTAGCACACCTGCAAGCTCAGCCCAAGAAGATAACGGCAGATCAATATTTCAAAAGTAAAGGATGATTTGGAGCTCTGGTGTATGTTGCCCAGAGCTTTAGTTGATGCATTTCTAAAATGGGCTGTGCCTGGGTTCAAGCCAGCCAGTGTGTATGCCTGGCTATGGTGACTCGACAGTGAAGCAAAAACCATTCTGCATGTGCTCAGAACTACTTCAAATGCTCCCAACAATCAACATTTATTGTGGGGGCTGAGGCCTGCTGTGGCTACATGGTTTCTGAATGAATAGTTGGGAGTTACCTGATAAATGAATTTCAAGAGGGTAGCTGTTACATTAAGGGGGGATCCAAAGCACCTTGCGGAAACTTGACGACTCACTACTTTATTCTGGCATAAACTATTGTGGATTTTAGTCCACTTCATTAGATGTAGTGGACTATAATCTACAAAAAACCAATGCCAGAATAAATTTGTGAGCCTTTAAGGTGACATTAGACTCTTTGTTGGTTATACTCATAGGCTACGGCTGCAATCCCATACCTTATTGTTTTAGAAGTAAACCCCCACTGGACTCAAGGGGACATCCTTCTGAATAGGCAAGCCTAAGATTGTGCTTTGAGAGTGTGGATGAATCTGCCTCTGTGCAGTTGTTCAAAAAATGCAGGTCTCTTAGGCTGCAATCCTATTACCCACTTACCTGGGAGTATGCTCTATTGAACTCAATGGGGCTTACTTCACTGATATAACTGCACCGTTAAAGTATTTGGGTAACATCCAACAAATAGATCCCCCGAAATGAATGGGTTTACTCTACTCTATGCTGGACTCTATGAGTCCAGCATAGAGTCTTATGTTGGACTCTACCCCCATCTTGAACTCGCCGTCGCCTCAAAGGAAGCCCAGGGTGTCAGGGCAGGCGGGTGGAAACCAAGAGCGGAGGCTTTGCCTTCTCTCCTCCCGACTTTTGGAAGAAGAAAGGCAGCAGCAGCAGCAAACAACAACAAGCCCGTCCTGGCACCGGTGCCTCAAGTGCAGAAACAAGGTCAAATTTCGAAAGCAGCAGACAGAAAGAGAGGGGGGGCAGGGGAGGGAGGGAGCGGTTTCGTGCCTTTCCACCCAAGCCAAGCCAATGAACTTACCTCAGGCAGCTGCCCTCTCCCTGCGTAAAGAGGCGCGTTCCTCGCGCACGCAGGGCCAAGGCGGCGCTTCTTTTGCTGGCCGACTTAAGTGGACTCGGGCGGAGGCGGGGCTGGAGGAGCTTGCCTGCCCCAGCAACAAGAGAGCGAGCCGGGCGCCCTTCAGCCTGTAAAGGGAGGGGGGCGAGAGCGGGGTGCACAGAAAGGTCCGCCAGGCGAGCCGTGCACAATGCAAGGGAACGCAAGAGCGAGGCTCGCCCGCCTTGCGGGAGGACCACACAGCTGCTTGGCCTCGGTCCCGCCCTCTCCTCGCAGCGCGAGGGGCTCCCGACCGACCGGCCAGCCAGAGAGCGCGGGATGCGCCGAAGGGAATGCCTCGAACCATCTGTTGCGAAGCGACTCCTTTGCTCGGGGGCTGCTGAGGAGCCTTCGCGTTCTCCTCCTCCTCCTCCTCCTCCAATCAGCGGGGGGCGGGGGGAGGGAGAGCGAACGAGGGGAAAGCAGGAGGGTTGTCTGCCGATGGGCACCACTGGACGCTCATCAACACGCCGCCACGTTTGCCGCCCTTTTCCCCCTTCCCCTTCATTGAGCGTCCCTCGCCCTCTTCCCAACTTTTGTATCCACCTGCTAATTCCATCCGTCTCTCCAGACAAAACACTGCGTGTTTTTTTTAGAGCTGTAGAGCCGTTAGAGTTCCCTAGAGGGACAAAGGGGGCGCTGGGGGTGGAAGGGTGAACCCCTTTCTCTCTCCCCGCGCCCCAGCGGTCCCGATCCCAATCTCCGTCTTCATCCGGCCAGCGGAAGCTGTGAAGCAAGTAAACAGACAAAATCATAGAACAAGTCACAAGAAGTCCACTTCAGCGACGGGTGTAGTTTTTGGACCAGATTAGGGCGTTTGCACTAGAGAGCGACACGTGAATTGGGTTGGCAAAGAACAGTTACCGTACACGCACCCAGCTCGAAGACATTCCTTGGCCCCTACTAACCTTCATATGATGGGAGGCAAGCGGTGGTGTGCTTTGGGGGAGCAGGGGATGAGGTGGAATGTGTTAGCCTAGGAAGGTGTCTCATTGGGGATGCTGAAGCTACACATCCAGTTACCAAATTACATAAGAAAGTAAGAAGAGCCATGCAGGGTCAGGCCAATGGTCCATCTCCTCCAGCATTCTGTTTATAGAGCGGCCAACCAAACCCTCAACTACTACATAAGTGCAACAGCACCCTCCAGGCTCTGTTGTACATAGGAGGCAGCATATAGCCACCAGTAGCCATTGATAGCCGCCTCTTCCAGGAATTTATCCAACCCACTTTTAAAGCCATCCAAATTGGTGGTCCTCACCCCATCTTGTGGACATGAATTCCATAGTTCAACTCTGTGCTGGGTGAAAAAGTACTTCCTTTTTTTCTGTCCTGAATCTCCCACCAATCAGCTTCATGAGATAACCCTATTGGGTTCTAGTATTATGAGAGGAGAAAAAGCTCTCCCTTACCACTTCCTCCACAACATGGTAATTTGTACACTCCATATAGCTGCAATCCCATATAGCTGCAAACCCATTTACCTGGGAGTAAGCCCCATTGAATTCAATGGAACTTACTTCTGGGTAGTCATCTATAGGATTGCACTGTAAAGTAAACCAAAGCACAATTAGAACACAGATTTTAAATTGAAAGGGCCTGTCCATAAGACAAACTATTTTAAAAGCCAAAGTGCATAAAAAGGTCTTTAGCTGCTGCTGAGAAGTCGATAACGATGGCACAAGATGTACCTCTCTGCGAAGGCTGTTCCATAACTGGGATGTTACTGTCAAAAAGGCCCTTTGTCTAGTGCTTATCCTAGACCCCACTTTATTTGGTGGGGTCACTCAGAGCAAGACCTCTGAAGAAGATATTAAGGTTAGGGTAGATACATATGGGAGGATGTAGTCTTTCATGTAATCTGGTCCCAAGCCATTTAGGGCTTTACAGATTAAAATCAAGACTTTAAATTGGGCCCAGAAATGAACTGGCATCCAGTGCAGCTTACAAAACACAGGTGTAACATGGTCAAATTGCCCAATTTCCATTACTAATGTTGCATCCCTATTCTGGACCAATTGAAGTTTCCTATTCATTTTTAAAGCAGCATCATGTACAATGCATTGCAATTGTCAAAATGTGCATTGGTAATTGTGGCTAAGCTATCACCTAAATTGTTATGTTCCTTTAAATTTTTTTACCCAATTTCTTTGGCTGCCTACTGTGCTTAGAACAGCTTTCTAGAATACCGATGGGGTGACACCTTTCACTCTCTGGCCTTAGCTAGACCTAAGGTTTATCCCGGGATCATCCCGGGGTCATCCCTGTTCATGTAAATGACACACAGGGGATCCCGGGAGCAGGCAGGGACGATCCCAGGATAAACCTTAGGTCTAGCTAAGGCCTAAATCTCCCTCAAATTCTTAAGTATTTAAGGTGGGAGTAGGAAACTTGATCCCTTCCAGTTGTTTTGGACTACAGTGCCCAGAATCTCTGACCATGGCCATGCTGGCTGGGCCTTATGGGAGCAGTAGTACAAGACATCTAGAGCAGCAGTCTTCAATTGGTCCAGATCTGAGACCCACCTTGGACTTCCAATCTGCAATATGGTGCCCACTTTCAAATTTTCTTCATGCCCAACATGGTGGCAACAACTTTGCTGCAACCCTTCTGAAGTGATCTCATGACCCACTTTTGGTTCGCAACCTACCTGTTGAAGACCACTGATCTAGAGAATACCAGGCTGCCTATCCCTGATTTGAGGAATGTCCTATTGGGTCATCTCATCTAATATTGTCTCCAAACATAGCCAGCCAGACACCTCTGGAAAGCACACAAGCATATTATGACAGCTATACTCCTCTTATCATTCCCCATTGTTTCCAGCATCTAGTATTCAGTAGTGATGTTGGAGAAATCTGCAATGGAATCAAATGAGTTTGGATTTCTATGAATCCAATCCACAGATTCTGCAGCCACCTAGCTTTTCCTTAGTGGCATGGATTCTGCAGACTTCTGGACCATTTTCTTTTCACTTTCCAGAATTTTACACTAATTTAGAGATAGAAAAATACATTTAAAAAAAAAGAATGGCTGAAAATGCACATTTCCTGCATAGGCGAATACATGAAGTGTACATTTGTGTGTGTGTGTGTGTTTGCAGATTTTAAGAGAGAAGTGTGGATTTTTGCAAGTGTGGATTTTTGCAAATTCAGGAAATATGACAGAACATATTCCACAAACACAGACAGAATAGATTTTACAAGGTCTGAACGTCCCTAGTATTTAGAAGCATTCTACTTTTGAACATGGAAACTGTTCCATATAGCCCTAAACAATTTAGAACCAGGTTACCTGAAAGATCCTCTCCTCCTATATAGACCCGTTACACCACTATGACCCTCAGAGGAAGCCTTGCTGTCTGTGCCACAGCCTGCAGAGTCCAATTTGGCAGCATCACAGTGAGGAGCCTTCCCTGTGGTGGCACCTTTTCTCTGGAATGACCTCTCCCTCTCTGATATGTCAGGCACCAACAATCATGTGCTTCTGATGATTATTAAAAACAAACTTGTTTACCTTGACTATTTCCAACCAATCCGTTGTTGTGCATTTAAAATAAGCACGTAACATAAGAACATAAGAAGAACAATACTGGATCAGATCAAGGTCTGTATAGTCTAGCACTCTGTTCAAACAATGCCCAACTAGCTGTCAAGCAGACACAGGTACAACAGCACCCTCCCACCCATGTTTCCCAGCAACTGGTATATACAGGCTAACTGCCTCTGATTACTGGACGTAGCACATAGCCATCAGAACTAGTAGCCATTGATAGCCTTCTCCTCCAGGAATTTATCCATGCCGCTGTTATGTGTGGAATTGATTCCAATTTCTGCGGTAATATACTCTACTCATTGCCTAATCCCATTTTAAAGCCTGAGGCTGTGAAATCCACAAATAAATACAATTTATCCTCAAAAACCCATCCCTCTATTAAGATGGTAACCTCTATAATAAATTTTATTTCCTATTCTACGTGCCTTGTACTTGCAGTCCCCCCCTCCCACCGCAATATATTGTTCTCAACTCTGAATCTTTTGGATGGAGTCGGCAACAAATTCAATAGTAGAAAAATGAAAAATGTCACCTACTATATTCTGCTGATTCAAGCACAATGCACTCACAAAATAACTGTGTTACGTGGGGTAAATTATTTAAGATATTTCATCTATGTTTGTCCATTCTAGATTAACTCAAGCCCCTTAACTTCATATATTTTCTTAAGAACTAAAATGAGGGAAGTAATATTTTAAACGATAAGTGAATAATCATTTTCATGCTAATATACTAATATATATTAATATACTAATATATATTTTCATGCTAATATACTAATAAACTATTCCCCAGCATTAATCACAGCAATTGATAGTAATTACTCTATTATCTTTCAAGTCATCCTAGGCAATATATTATTGACACTCAATTTAGTTTCTGGTGACTTACCAGTGCAATCCTATACATACCAACTCAAAAGTAAGCCCCATTGAGTTCAGTAGGACTTACTCCCTGGCACATGTGTATAGAATTTCAGCCTAAACAGTAAGCCCCATTCAATACAGTGCAACTTGCAACTGAGTAGAACATACACATGGTTTTGCAGTTAGCCTTCAGACTTACAGTACATTGTGTGCTTTTAAAACAACAACAACTAAACAACAAAACTACTTCACTATAAGTACCTTTACAATTGAGAACTGAGAGACAGGCATATCTGGAAATGTTTGGGAGAGAAGAATGAAGTGGAAAGTTTTACTAATTAACCAAGTAATGCATTTGCACTCTGTTAAAGCAGTGCACAATTAAGAGTTTGCAAGACAAAGCACTGTCTTACATGGTGTTTAGCCTACAGTACAGACTTAAAAATGCAAGAAAAAAAAAGAGTTCAGTGCCCCCAATTATATTAACATTTTAATAGAGAATAGATGAGACACCCACTAAGGAAAACTCATTCAAGTAAATAATGTTACAATTCTATTTCCATATTTGGCACTATAGGCTTCTTGAGTGCAATACAGGTGGAAAAACAACTTCTATATTAATATACGAAGCATCCACAGTTTGAGTTTTAATGGGACAAAATCGATAGTTTTGTGAGTTTTGCAGTAATCATTATACTAATTCGTCACTAGCAGCTCATAAATAGTTTTAAAAATAGTTTGCATGTGACTTTTTCTTGCAATTTCCAGAGTTAATTATATCCATCAGGCATGATAATCCAGGGCTTTGTAAAGGTCATGATGTCACAGAATGTTCCATTTTCCTTAAATCTATTGATCACATTGGATTGTGGTTGCCAGTTTCCTTTTCCCCAGTCACCTACAACATTATTAAATGGAATTAGAAACTTCTTGACATTCACTAGCTTTAAGTCATCCAAAATTCCAATCTTACGTACAAATTTTACAGCAAGTTCTTCTGTAAAATAGTATGAGATGCAACACTGGCTTTAAAAGCTCTAAATGCCACAAAATTAAAAAACAGGTTTGGGGACAATATAAATACACACTATACTATCAGCTATTGTGGAGAACCTTGCAGAATCGGGCAGCATATGGACAGAGTTCTGAGGTTGTATGTATGATTGTTTAATTTACAAAAAGGCAGATTATAGTTGAACATTGGTGTGTGTGTGGGGGGGGGGGCAGAAACTTTCCTAATAGTCATAGCAGTCAGACAATGGAACCAGCTCTCTAGGCACTTAGTGGGCTTGAAGGCTTCTGAGATTCCTATGCCCTGCTTTAGCATGGCAGAGCGGGAGGCGTGGCGGCGATGATCTTTGCTTCCCACCCTCTGATCTCCTTTATTTTTGCTAGATGGATTTTTCAGCCCAATTAGGGAGAGCGCTTTGGAGGGAGAGGGAAGGAGGAGGCTCAGGGTAAATCATATCTTGACCTTTCCAGTGCCCTCCCGTCCCTGCCTTCCCTACCCACCTCAGAGAGGCAGCCGACATGGTTCTCTCTGTATTGGTTGTGAGGGGTGGTGGTGTCAGAGCCAGGGGGTGGATTTCTGATTTCCCCTTCTGAGGTTGGATGGCTGTCTCCGACCTCAGAAGGGGTTTTCTGAGCTGCCCAATGGTCCCTGGGATATTTGCCCAGGGACCATAGGATGGCTCTCCAAGAACCTGGAGTTGTACTGATATTTCCAGGAAACCTTTTGCATTTCTGCCTACTTTACTAAGATAGCTATTGCATGTGGAAATAAGAGCATCTTTGCCATTGAGCTCTTCTTGTTAATAGATTGTGGGCAAGTGGAGTACTTAGGGCTGGTGCCAGACTATTTTGGACCCTAGGCAAGGCGAGCTACTTGCACACACACCCAAACTGCCAACTTCGATTCAGCTGTTCAAGAAGAGTTTCTATTATATTTTCTTTTTATTATGTTTCTTTCTTAAAACAGCTAATTTGTATAAAACCGTGACCCTTAAAGGTCACAGAGGAGACCAAGGAAAGGGGAACAAGAGAAGCCTCAAGGAAATCCAGGAGGCTGCCAATTCAAAGAGGCTGTGTGCTTGCCATGTGCTCCAGAGTGCTGAGTGAAGAGGGTCGGTGTGGAGAGTTGCTGCAGGGCCTGAAGGGGGTGTGGCCTGATTGCTGATTGTACTTTGTAGTCAGCAATCAGTGGCCTGATTGCTGTTGATTGTTGTTGGTCTCCCAATGACCTCAGTCTGTTTCCTGACTTGGAGCTGAGCAGAAGCAGGGAAGAGCAGCTGGCCCAGCTCAAGTAGAAGCTAGAAAAGTAAGCCAGTTCCCAGAGAGCGAGCGAACAGGAAGAGCAAACAGGAGTTTGACAGGGGGAGGTAGGCAGGGGAGGCCAAGGGGGAGGCCTCTAAGGAAAAAAAGAGAGGGGGGGAACAAAGAAAAACATAAAGAGAAACCCCCCCACCCCCCCACCCAAAAAAACCAACAACCCAAAAAATCTTATTTTCCCTTAAGACATACTCATATAGTTGTGTACCTTCAGAGAGGACAGGACAAAGTAAAGGCAATTCCACTATAAACAGAAAGGAAAAAACAAAGCAGAAATAGACAATATGGATGGAAAGGAGCCCCTCGAGGTGGTGACCTGCAAAGGGTGTGCAATGTTTGTGTTTCTGCCTGAGTTCAACATGGCGTATACCTACAACAAGTGCAAGCTGGTGGCACTTTTGGAAGAAAAAGTGAGAGGACTTGAGCGGCGAGTGTCCATCCTCCAAAGAATAAGAGAAGACGAGGAGTTCTTAGACCGAACGGTGGAACTGCAACAGCAACAAGAATCACACGAGATTGAAGAGCAACAGCCAGCTGAAGCAGAAGTGGAGTATGCTGAGGGGAGGAAAGCCAATGAAGAGGAAACTCTCTGGAAAAGAGTGACAATTAGGAGCAGAAGAACTAGAAGGCATTCTGCACCAGTGGAACCATTAGAGCTAAGCAACCGCTTTCAGCTTCTGGAGGATAGGTCTGAAGGACAGTTTGCAGAGGAAGAAGTACAGGAGACACCGTGCAACAATGAACAAGAGGCAGAAGGTAGGTCAACCAAGAAGAAGAGAAGAGTAGTTGTTGTGGGAGACTCCCTGCTGCGTGGGATTGAAACCCAAGTATGTCGTGAAGACCCATGGACTCGCCAGGTGTGCTGTCTCCCTGGAGCACAGATTAGAGATGTGACTGAAGGGTTACTGAAACTCATAAAGTCCACGGACACATACCCCTTTCTTCTCATCCATGTGGGAACAAATGATGTCGCCAAGCAGAGCTACGAAGAAATCATTTCAGACTATGAAGCTCTGGGAAGGAAACTGAAGAACTTTGGGGCCCAGGTAGTTTTCACATCCATCCTCCCGGTTCTTGGAAGAGGATTAGAAAGGGAAAGAAAAATATGTTGGGTTATTGTGCCAGAACTTTTCTCTCTCTGGAACTCTGTTTGTGCTCAGAAACAAACACACATCACGCAGGTCTTACACAGCAGAGCTGGTTTATTTCCTTCAGGCTTCTGTGCAGTTCAATTCAGATCAGTTCAGATCAGCACACTGAGGCATACACAGAGAGCAGTGATCATAGAGCAGTGATCAGTAAGCAGTGATCAGTTCCATTTTACACAAGTGAGAAACTATATACACATCTACACAATTCTTATCTACATTACATACAGCTGTGATGAGGCTAACTTAGAATCTTGGCAAGGTTCCCAGAACAGCCTCTATCTCAAGGTAATTGCCCACAGATATACTTTCTCTGTTTAACCCTGAGATAGCCATACACACACAATTTTAATGACTAAGCAAGTATTTCTTTTCATATACTTAACAGTCCTCCTCTTGCGCATGTTGTTTAAATTGTGTTACAATCTGAGACCCAGCTTTAAAAGCATCTCTTTGTGTTTTACCATTGATACTGGTTTTGTGAATAAATCAGCCAACATCATTTCAGATGGACAATATTCAAGCTTAATCCAGCCCTTCTGAATTATATCTTTCACATGAGAATAACGAACATCCACATGTTTAGTTCTTGGTTTACACTTTTCAGATGTAGCCATACTAATACATGCCTGATTATCCTCAAATATGGTTACTGGTGTCTCAATTTCCAACCTTAGATCAGCAAATAATTGTTTATACCACTCAATCTCATTACAAGCCAGAGATAAACTGATATATTCTGCTTCTGCACTAGAGGTTGCTACACAATTTTGTTTTCTTGTATACCAATCAATCAAGGATTGATTGTAAAAGAATGCTGCTCCACTGGTAGACTTTCTATCAATTGCGTTAGCCCAGTCAGCATCTGCATAAACACAGAAATTTCCATCTTTGTGTGTAGATATTTCCAATTTGTGATTGATTGTACCTTTTAGATATCTCAATACACGTTTTACAGCTGTCCAATCAGTTACAGAAGGTTTTGTCATTTTTCTGCTTAAAAGATTTACAGCAAATGTAATATCTGGTCTACTTAGGTTTGCTAGATAAAGTAAACTTCCAATCACACTCTGATATTTCTGTATGTCTTCCATTTCAGTACTGTCTGTCTGATTTTGAAAATCAGTGACCATAGGAGTGGCAACAATTTTACAATTCTCCATGCTGTGTTCTTCCAGCAATTTTTTAATTTTGCCACTTTGTTCAATCAGAAATGACCCTGTGTTAGAATCTTTTGAAATTTGCATTCCCAAATAACTTTTCACTGAACCAAGGTCTTTTAACTCAAAATGTCTTTGCAGCTGGTTTACAAATGTGTTTTTCTGTTCTTCTTCATTAAAAACCAGTAACAAATCATCTACATAAATCAGCAAATACACTACATTTGAACCATCCTGTTTTGTGTACAAACAATGATCAGCTTTGCTTTGTTTAAAACCCATTTTGATCAATACATTGTCCAGTTTCTTATTCCAACACCTTGCTGCTTGCCTCAAACCATATATGGATTTTTTCAATTTACAAACTAACCCTGGATTTTTAACAAAACCTTTTGGTTGAGTCATGTAAATTTCCTCTGTTAAATCTCCATATAAGAAAGCTGTTTTGATGTCAAAATGAAATACATTCAATTGTTTTTCTGCTGCAATTTTTAACAAAAGTTTTACACTTGAGTATTTTGTTGTAGGTGCATAAACTTCTTCAAAATCTATTAGATATTTTTGAGCAAATCCTCTTGCTACCAATCTTGCTCTGTAACGTTCCACCTGTCCTTTCTCATTTTGTTTTACTTTGAATACCCATTTACAGGTAATGGCTTTACGACCTTCAGGTAAAGGTACTAGCTCCCACGTTTCATTTTTTTCCATTGCTCTGATTTCCTCTGACATTGCTTCATGCCAGCCCTGAGCTTCTGTAGGTTCCATTTCCTGAATTTCCTCAAATGAAGTAGGTTCATAGGCTATTAGTAAAGCTCTATGAGAAACCTGTTTGCTTTGGTATTCATCTGAGTAACGAATTGGAGCTTTGCGTTCCCTTTCTGATCGTCTTGGCATAGTTACAGGCATAGTTTCCTCCTCTACAGTTTCTTCCCCCTCCCTCTCTTGCTGAGATTGTTCAGGAATTTCTTCTGTTTCTACAGCTTTCTGTTCTACAGGCAAACTTACATACTGTTTTGTTTCCTGCATTTGTTCATGAAAAACTACATCTCTGCTCACAATTACACTTTTGTGATATGGAGACCACAAACGATAGCCTTTTGTTTGTGTATCATATCCCAACAGTTTACATTCCAAACCTCTTTGAGCTAGTTTTCCTGGTCTGTTTTCTTTCTGAATATGAGCAAAACATTTACTTCCAAAAACCCGTATATGTGACACTCTAGGTTTTCTTTTGTAAAACATTTCATATGGGGTTTTTTCATGTACAGAGTGGTAAAGCCTGTTTAACAAATAATTTGAGGTGGACAAAGCTTCTGCCCAGAACAGATTAGACAATCCTGACTCTTTCAATAGAGCTCTTAACATGTTCTGCAAGGTTCTGTTTTTCCTTTCTGCAACTCCATTTTGAAATGGTGAATATGGAGCAGTAAGGTTATGTTGTATACCCTCATCACTGAGGAATTTTTTAAATTGGTTGCTAAGAAATTCACCTCCCCGGTCCGTTCTTAGATTAGCTATAGGTTCTTTAAATCTATTTTTACTCCACTTAACAAAGGCTTTAAACTTTCCAAAAGTTTCACTCTTCTGTTTTAACACATACACAAATCCAAATCTACTGTAATCATCAACAATAGACAAGAAAAATCTGTTTCCTCCTTGACTTGTCTCAAAAGGACCTGCAAGATCTGCATGAATTAATTCAAAAATTCTTTTTGTTGTTCTCTCACTATGTTTTGGAATGTTTGACTTATGACACTTGGTTTCACTGCATACATTACATTCTACATAGTTAGAACATGGTTTGATTTTCACCCCTTCACACAATTCTGGAATCTTAGAAATTGTTTTATAGTTAGCATGACCAAACCTTTTATGAGTTAAATTGATACACTCTTGGTGTGGTTTGCAATTGGCTATTGTTTTTGTTGTGACTTTGCTGGCTACAACTTCATTTTCTGTACAAGTATTAATCACATACAAAGATTCTTTCATTATTCCTTGCACACACACCTTGTTTCCCTGTTTTATAGTACAATTTTCTTCAGTAAAACAAACCTCATACCCCATTTCTGTTAACTGAAACACACTTAGAAGGTTTGTTTCCAATTCTGGTACATATAAAACACTTTGTAGTTCAACTCCCAGACAATCAAAATATACATTACCCACACCACAAATCTGGATTTTTGTTCCATTTGCAAGGGTAACACACTTTTGCTCTGAAGTAGAAGTTTCCAAGGTTACAAATGAAAGTTTGTCTTTTGCCATACTTATTGAAGCCCCAGAGTCCAAAAACCAAGGATTCATTGTCTCTTTGACTCTTGCTAGAAGACACTTCTTTTTTGATTCAGCTTCATTCATGTTGTTTTCTTCTCTCCACTTTGCTGTTGACTGCTTTTTCTTCTTGTTGTTGCAATCCCGCCTTAAGTGTCCTGTGGAACCACAGTTAAAGCATTTCCTTGCCTTTAATGCAGCCACCACGTCAGAAGTTTTATGGCTTTGTTGAAATTCAGCCACAGGATGTTTAAGGCTCTGTTGTTTTGAAGCTTGTCTTCTTTCATAGGTTTCCAGTAGTTTTCCAGCTACATACTCGAGGGTTAAATTTTTCTCCTCTTGACTTTCCATCATGGTGACAACCGCGTCGTACGATGAATCAAGACTTGACAAAATCACATAGACTTGGTGTATAGTTGTAAACTCCATCCCTCGTGCCCTGAGTTGATTGAAGAGTTCTCTCATGCTTTTCAAATGGTTTGACATAGACTCCCCTAGTTTCAGCTTCATTCCATACAGTTTCCGGGTTAGAATTACTTTACTGCCCGCTGTTTCTCTTTGATATACAGCTTGTAGCGCATTCCAGCACTCTTTTGATGTATTCAAAAACTGAATGAAGGAAATTTGAGAGTCTTCCACAGCTAATGCAATAACTGCCATTGCTTTTGCATCGTCCTTAAACCATTTAGCATTCTGTGGATCTGCTCTATCTGGTGGATCCTCTGTGACTACATACCACAGTTCAGCCTGAATCAGATACATTTGCATTTTGTAAGACCATAATGCATAGTTAGAGTCATTCAGCTTTTCCAACAATTGATGCAAACCAGACATATTAGCTCCTGCCATTTCCTCTGCTTTAGGAATTGGTATCTCACCGTCCTCCTGCTCAGAGTCCTCCTCAGAGTCAGCCGACTGAGATTTTTCCTCACTTTGCAGCACTGGCTTTAGCTTGATGTCTTCCTCCATCAACAGTTTTCTGTTTTAGCAGACTCCTGGTTCTGATACTGCACCGTTCCCATCAAGTTCTGGTTCTTCTGCCTGGATTAGGCTGGTGTAGGCTGGACTGGACTAGACTGGGCCCATAACCTTTGTTGGGTTATTGTGCCAGAACTTTTCTCTCTCTGGAACTCTGTTTGTGCTCAGAAACAAACACACATCACGCAGGTCTTACACAGCAGAGCTGGTTTATTTCCTTCAGGCTTCTGTGCAGTTCAATTCAGATCAGTTCAGATCAGCACACTGAGGCATACACAGAGAGCAGTGATCATAGAGCAGTGATCAGTAAGCAGTGATCAGTTCCATTTTACACAAGTGAGAAACTATATACACATCTACACAATTCTTATCTACATTACATACAGCTGTGATGAGGCTAACTTAGAATCTTGGCAAGGTTCCCAGAACAGCCTCTATCTCAAGGTAATTGCCCACAGATATACTTTCTCTGTTTAACCCTGAGATAGCCATACACACACAATTTTAATGACTAAGCAAGTATTTCTTTTCATATACTTAACAAAATACTCCAGATGAACAACTGGCTACGAAGGTGGTGCCGACATGAGAATTTTGGATTCTGGGACCACGGGCTACGCTACTTGGAACATGGACTGCTGGCAAGGGATGGGTTGCACCTCACAAGGGCTGGAAAGAATGTGTTCGGCCACAGCATGAAGAACTTGATCAGGAGGGCTTTAAACTGAATCTTACGGGGGCGGGAGACGTAAACCTCGAGGCAACAATGGATGAAGGCCAAGGCACCACAGTGCAGAGAACAGCTCCAATAGTGCCCCAAAATAGTGTCGGCAACAATGTAGGAACAAAGCCAGACTATAAAACACATGGTCTTCGATGTCTATATACTAATGCCCAGAGCATGGGAAACAAACAGAACGAACTTGAACTCTTATTACATGAAGGCAAATACGACTTGATAGGTATAACTGAAACTTGGTGGGATGACTCCCATGACTGGAATATAGCAATTGAAGGATATAACTTGTTCAAAAAGAACAGAAGAAATAGAAAGGGAGGTGGAGTTGCACTATATGTTAAAAATACCTATCCCTGCACAGAAATACAGGCGGATCAGACTAGGAGCCCCATCGAGAGCATCTGGATTAAAATAAATGGGGCAAGGAATAAAAAGAACATGATAATCGGAGTCTACTACCGACCACCCAATCAAGGAGAAGACAAGGATGAAACTTTTGAGAAACAAATTGCCAATGTTTCAAGGAAGTGTGATGTAGTAGTGATGGGGGACTTCAATTACCCTGATATCTGTTGGGAGACCAATACTGCCAAAAGCGGCCCTTCCAAGAAATTCCTGACATGTGTGGGTGATAACTTTCTCCTACAGAAAGTGGAGGAAGGAACTAGAGGATCGGTAATCCTTGACTTGATATTGACCAATAGGGATGACTTAGTGGATAAAGTGGCAGTTACGGGAACTCTGGGGGAAAGTGACCACGTCATACTTGAATTCTTGATTATGAAGGAGACAAATGTTGAGTGTAGCCATACACGTACTCTGGATTTTAGGAAAGCTGATTTTAATAAACTCAGAACTATGATAAGTAAGGTCCCGTGGCAAATGAGCCTAATGAGAAAAGGAGTGCAGGATGGATGGGAGTATTTAAAAAAGGAAATTTTAAAGGCACAGTTACAAACAATTCCAACAAGGAGAAAAGATAGAAGACAACAGAGGAAACCAATGTGGCTCCACAAAAAGCTTAGAGATGATCTGAAAACAAAAAAGGATACATATAGGAAGTGGAAGGAAGGCCAGGCTACAAAAGAAGAGTACAGACAAGTGGCGCAGAAGTGCCGAAATGGCGTCAGGAAGGCTAAAGCTGAGAATGAGCTGAGATTAGCGAGGGATGCTAAAAGCAATAAAAAGGCTTTCTTCAGATATGTGAGTAGTAAAAGACAGAGGAAAGAAATGGTGGTTCAACTGCTTAATGAGGATGGCAAATTGATAACAGATGACAAAGAAAAGGCTGAAGTGCTCAATTCCTACTTTGCCTCAGTGTTCTCTCAAAAGCGGGTCTATGACCCCCCTGGAAAAAGTGAAGCAGAAGTTGAGGGGGCAGGATTGCAATTTGAGATTGATAAACAAATGGTCAAAGAACACCTAATTCCCTTGAATGAGTTCAAATCTCCAGGGTCCGATGAAATGCATCCTAGAGTAATGAAGGAGCTAGCGGAAGAACTCTCAGAACCTTTGTCTATTATCTTTGCAAAATCATGGAAGACGGGTGAGGTGCCGGACAACTGGAGGAGGGCTAACCTTGTCCCTATCTTCAAAAAGGGAAAAAGGAGGAACCTGGGAACTACAGACCAGTCAGTCTGACATCCATCCCTGGGAAAATTCTGGAGCAGATTATAAAGAAGTCAATCTGTAAACACTTTGAAATCAATGCGGTGATCACTAGAAGCCAACATGGATTTGTCAAGAACAAGTCCTGTCAGACAAATTTGATCTCATTTTTTGATAGGATAACCTCCCTTGTGGACTGTGGGAATGCTGTGGAAGTCATATATCTTGACTTCAGCAAAGCTTTTGACAAAGTACCACATGACATTCTGATTAACAAACTAGCTAAAAGTGGGCTAGATGGAACAACTATCAGGTGGATCCACAGTTGGCTACAGAATCGGACTCAAAGAGTACTTATCAATGGAACCTTCTCAAACTGGGGAGAGGCAACGAGTGGGGTGCCGCAGGGCTCAGTCCTGGGCCCAGTGCTCTTCAACATTTTTATTAATGATTTGGACGAGGAGGTGCAGGGAACGCTGATCAAATTTGCAGATGACACAAAATTGGGTGGGATAGCTAATACCCTGGAAGACAGAAACAAACTTCAAAGTGATCTTGATAGGCTGGAGTGCTGGGCTGAAAACAACAGCATTAAATTTAATAGGGATAAATGCCAATTTCTTCATTTAGGAAATAGAAACCAAAGGCACAGTTACAAGATGGGGGATACTTGGCTCAGCAACACTACAAACGAGAAGGATCTTGGAATTGTTGTAGATCGCAAGCTGAATATGAGCCAACAGTGCGATATGGCTGCAAGAAAGGCAAATGCTGTTTTGGGCTGCATTAATAGAAGTATAGCTTCCAAATCACGTGAGGTACTGGTTCCTCTCTATTCGGCCCTGGTTAGGCCTCATCTAGAGTATTGCTTCCAGTTCTGGGCTCCACAATTCAAGAAGGATGCAGACAAGCTGGAGTGTGTTCAGAGGAGGGCAACCAGGATGATCAGGGGTCTGGAAACAAAGCCCTATGAAGAGAGACTGAAAGAACTGGGCATGTTTAGCCTGGAGAAGAGAAGATTGAGAGGAGACATGATAGCACTCTTCAAACACTTAAAAGGTTGTCACACAGAGGAGGGCCAGGGTCTCTTCTCGATCCTCCCAGAGTGCAGGACACGGAATAACGGGCTCAAGTTAAAGGAAGCCAGATTCCGGCTGGACATAAGGAAAAACTTCCTGACTGTTAGAGCAGTGCGACAATGGAATCAGTTACCTAGGGAGGTTGTGGGCTCTCCCACACTAGAGGCCTTCAAGAGGCAGCTGGACAACCATCTGTCAGGGATGCTTTAGGGTGGATTCCTGCATTGAGCAGGGGGTTGGACTCGATGGCCTTGTAGGCCCCTTCCAACTCTGGTATTCTATGATTCTATGATTCTACTGCATCCCTCTGAGGTCTGCGCCCTAGGTGGCTGCCTAGTTGGCCTAATGGTAGTGCCGGCCCTGGGAGTACTTCTTCACTTCTTCACTGGTTATTTTTTTTAAAAGAATGAAAGCTCCAGACTTGAGCTGGTTAAAGTGAACCAATTTATTAACAGGTTTCTACACAGCTTCTGCCTGGGCCACACTTTCTGAAGATTGCTGTAGATGGTGACTAGCTCCTTCCCTATTTGGGAATAATTTTGCTCGCAGCTATTGATACACTTGATTGCCTTACAGTACAACTACTCCAGCCGCTGTTCCAGATACAATATTTTCATCATCATATTTTAGCTTTGTATCTAGGATGATGGCATCCTAAATACAAAGATTCTTGCTCAGATTGTTATCCAAATGCTATTTAGGCTCCTTTCCCTTCAGGTCTCACAGAGGTGCTGTCAGCGATGCCAGAAGAGGGGGCCTAGAGCTTCATCTAAGATTAGTCAGGGTGTGTGATCTCCCCTATTCTGGGGATGATCAGGCAAAAAAGATTGCTGCTGTAGTCAAGGCCAATAGATAAGGAAGAGGGAGAGATGGAGCCCACTTTCCAGGAAGGACCAGTGGTGCTGCTTTTACTGGACCACTGGGCATAATTCCTAAGTTCTGCAGATGGCAGTGCCCTATCAGCAATAGTCACTGCAAAGTATTTCCTTATTTTCCCTATCTCTTTTTTTGCATGGGTGCTACAGAATGATGCTCCAGAAGACAGTTGCACCCACCATCTTCATTAGCCAGAGTACTTCTAGGCCCATGGCAGCTGGGATTGTGTTTGAATTTAATTTTCATTTAAACTTGTACTGTCTTGAGCCTTTCTCTTCTTAAAAACACTTCTGAGGTCCCTGTGTGATGTGCTGCAAGATCTGTCAGTCTTGATATTTCTAGCGATTTCATTTCTCCTACTTTCTTTGGATCTGGCTTGTTGCAGTGTGGAATGCTCCTATTCAGTGTTCCACCCACCCACCCAGGCCATCTTCCAAAATATCCATTCCGTCTTCACCTCCACCAGCACTCAGTTTACAGTTTTTGTTCCAATATATGCTTTCTACTCTGTAGACACTGAGCATACTTAGTCCTCATTAGACAGTTTTTGGTCCTTCCCTTATTTATTTATTTTATTTATTTATTTATTTATTTATTTATTACATTTTTATACCGCCCAATAGCCGAAGCTCTCTGGGCGGTTCACAAAGCTCTCTGGGCGGTTCACAAAGCTCTCTGGGTGCTTCCCTTAACCCCCCCCCTAAATGTATATACTTCTGCATGTCTAGGGGTTCCTCAAATCTGCCAATATCTCCCCATTGTGTGTGGATGGTGGTGCTTTTGCTACATAAGGATCAGCACCTAGATAATGAGTTCACTATTACTATACAAATATGATCACCAAAGTAGCTCACTTGCTCCATCCAATTTACATTTTGTTGACATTTAGTTTTAGGTTGTTTTCCCAGCACACTGTCAGTAGAGAGAGCACAGTCCTATGCAAGTTTAGACAGAAAACATTATTTTTCTGACTAAAGATGCATAGGAGTGCACCCTTAGAGTTTTCATGCTGCTTTCTAGAACTTCCATGTACTAAAATGTCATCAGTGAGAGCTTTAGCTCTCCAAACCTTTTAAGAGTTGCTGCTTTCTCCACCCCACCCCCTTTCATGCACAACCTTATTCTGCAGGACAGGAGTTGTGTTACTTACCAGAGAACTACCAAGAAGGAGGGGACCCTCCCTGCCTGACATTCCAGCCCAGAAAAAGAGAAAGCAAAGCTAATACCCTCAGTATTATTGTGCTACTGTGCTCAGCCTCTTTCCTTTCCAATGGAAAGCCAGAATTACAGCACCAACGACCCCCACGAGACCTGAGGAAAACCTGTCAGCATTTCTCCATCGCTGTCTTTTCAATGGATGTCCTGTAATTTTACCAAAGTCACGAAGGATTAGTAGCAGCCACATATCATACCTTTACATAAATATTGGGGGCAAGAGGTTGTCACATACAGCATGGGAAAATTCCTTAATTGTCGTTGTTATGGAAGCCACCAGGAAAAACTCCAAAGAATCTTGAGATCTCTCTTATGTGATCATTTCATTCTGAATGGGGGGGGGGGGGGGAGCTAAAATAAATCTGATCAAACTCAACACACTTAAACTTAAATTATGTGAAAATGGGAGATACTAAAAACATGAGTTGATGAGGAAAGCTGAATGTTTTTGATTTACTCTAAGAGATCTCAGTTATCACATTGCTATCACAGTTATCACAGAGCGATTGCAGATTTGCTCCATAAACATGGTTATGATGGGATTGTAAATCCTGGTTGTTGTCACATCCATATTGCATCATTCACCTTTAACAGGGACAATTTCTCCTACTGTGCCTCCACTTCACATTTTACTCCCCACACCCATATTGGAATTCCACTTTTCCCCTCCTTATCAGATTGTTGTGTGATTAGAACAAAGATGGATACAGTAGGGTGAAAATGTGGACTATTGGATCAAAACCTTATCTATGCCTGTGGTGTTACACAGCACAAGTCAATTCCAAATGTATGCCTGCAGTTGGTAAGTCTGTGGTTTTTAGAATGTTGGCCTGAGTGGGCGGAGTTAGAATGTCTTGGGAGGGGGGAGGAGTGATATATAAGGGAATGACTTAGGGGATTGTGAGTTCTTTTCAGAGAGTTCTTGTTCTTGTTCTTATCAGGAAACCTTTTCAGGGAGACTTATTAGGTACTCTTAGAGTCTGTAGTGCTCTCTGTGTTTATGGTACTTAAATTCTGGGAAATTTGAGAGTCAGTGTAGTGAGTGGTGTCTTTAGAGTGTGGTGTGCACGTAGTGGATGTATATTAATCAATACTGAGAATAAAGAAAGTTCAAGAGTGATTGTGTGAGAAAAAGGAAAGCGCGAATGTGAGAGTGACAGGATTGTATGGAAGGTTTCAAAAAGGTTTTTAAATGTTATTATTTGAAACAAAGCTTATGAACTTTTAAAAATAAATTTTGATTGTTTGTTTTAAAACTACCACAAAAATCCCACGTGTCTGTTTGGCGTTTATCATCTTAAGTATACACATTCAGCACCCACTCTGACAATCATTCACCTCAGCAGATATAACTCACAGCGCATTATTATATATATATTAAAAATCCTTCTCCATTTTAAACCCCTTTCTCCACATAGTTTGGAGGAAGGTGATTTTTATCCCTTGCCTCAGGCATATCAAGCGGTGGTGCTTGGCTTGAGCAGGGAGTAGCCTCGGCCGGGTCTGGTGTTCAGAGCCTGTATCGCCCCATAAGAAGTGGTGGTAGCGGTAAGGTTAGTTGTTCAGAGCCTGTGTCGTGGCAATGCCCTCCATGAAATTCCATGAATAAGCATGTGCTGGAAGTTCTAGCTGCCTCTGCCAAACGGTGACCGGGGGCATAATTCATGCAGTGCAGCTAATGTAGGGTGACCATATGAAAAGGAGATACAAAACCAGATACAAAAGAGGGCAGGGCTCCTGCAGCTTTAACTGTTGTGATGAAGAAGGGATTTCACCAGGCACTGCATGCATACAAATGACACCTGCTGAAACCCCCTTTTCTATACAACTGTCCTCTTTTCCATAGGGTCACCCTAGTTAATGCAATGCAACACTTACATAGAGGCCAGTTACGGTCTGTTCAATTGTAAGATTCCCTCCATTAGCTGCCACTTGGCCCTGGATGCTGGAAAGTGCAGCAGGCACCCACAAGGGTGGTGACTTCTCTTGGCCTTTATACTCCATTAAATCAAACTACATTGTTGGCTGAATAAAAGGCCAGGCAATTAGAGCAAATGATGAATCAGAGATAATAGATAAATTTCACATAGGTGATAAACAGATCTCATCTATGCAATTCAGGTCAGTCACTGACTATAAGAAAATGGAGGGTGTTTAAATATTGTTGCTGTTCTTCAGCATGGGGGATTAGTTACAGTTGGAGTTTCATCACATTCAAATTGATTGGTTTTTATAAAAGATGAAGTACTTATCTTAAAATACTGAAAGAGTCAAACCTTCATTGAACAATTTTTGTCTGTTGGGGATAAATGATAAAGGTATTATTGGTTTTCTATTTTACTCTGGTTATCTTGTCATATAGTGGTAACAGATTTCTTTTTAACTTTTATTTATGTACAAGTATGTAGTGCTATTCTTGTTGTTTCTAATGAGTCCTTCTTAGCAAATTTTATTTTAATGGGAGAAAAATATATAAACAAAAAGCAAATGTATAGTTTTAATGATGAAATGAAATCCCTGATTGCCATGGTTAAAGTAGGTGAATGTCTGTAAGGCATCACAGATGGGGGAAAGGGAAACATGGGCGGGAGGGTGCTGTTGCACCCCTGTCCTGCTTGTTGGTCCCTGGTCAACAGCTGGTTGTCCACTGTGTGAACAGAATGCTGGACTAGATGGACTCTTGGTCTGATCCAGCAGGGCTCTTAATGTTCTTAACAGCTAGACAGCTCTCTCTCTCTCTCTCTCTCTCTCTCTCTCTCTCTCTCTCTCTCTCTCTCTCTCTCTCTCTCTCTCCATTTTCTCCACCCCTATTTTGAGGAAGATAAATACAGACCGTTTCACAAGAGACCTCATTTAGACTTGAGAATCCTTCTGGAACATTTCAAGTACATAAAGAAACTACAAATGGGCCATGCCTAGCATTTCTGTTATGGGAAATCTCAGAGGACAAATGCACCATATAGCACATAACCATCTCATTAATATATACTTTCAAAGAGCTTTGGTAGTTTATTCCCACTCAGAAGCACTGATCGTTTCCATTTCAGACTGCTATCTAAGCAGTCAGGTTCTTTTTAACTCTTTTGTACTGCAAAGCAAACCTAACAGTTCATACTACCTACCACCACCACCTGAAATGTCTGTGGCTCTGCTTAAGAGTGGCTGCATTCAAACAACACGATAGTCAATGGTGGGGTAACAACTTGACAATTATTTATCCAGGGGTACTTTCCACACAACATGATAATAACCAATAGTGGTGTGGATTAGGATCGGTGTTGAGTTGACTATTAAGCCATGCTGAGTTGACTCACTCATCCCCTGCCCTCCCTCCTCCCACTAGTATCCCATCAGCCATTGCTGCCAAAAATCTATACTGTCAGCTAGACTAGAGCAGACTAGAAAATCTATCCTGCCAGCTGGACTTAGACTGCTCTAGCTTTGCAACTCTGTGACTGGGGAAATAACCAATACTGGCTGAGGAAATAACCAACACTGCCCTCCACATAATATAATAACCAACAGTGGTTCAAATAGCCAACTCTATACAGTGGCTGTTTGGACAACACGCTAATCAACTGGGGGGGGGGGCGTTCATAGGAACAGAATTAGAAACAATCGTTGATTAGTGTGTCATCTGAACTCAGCCAGCATTGGTTATTTGCATTGGTTATTTTAGCCAAATAACTGGCCGTTGGTTAAAAAACTCTCTCCACAGAACATGATAACCTATGGTGGGTTAAAAAACCAACTGTTGACTATTTAAACCACCATTGGTTATCGTGTTGTCTGAACCCAGCCAGTGCATCGTCTTCATTCCCCCAGGGTATTCAATAATGGCTTGTCAACTTATATCTGTGCCTGTCTGCTGCACTTGTCTTTTTGCTCCTCTGTTCTTTCATGTTCTATTGCCCCATTATTTTCTGTGGTTTTGTTCAGTGGTGTTCGTTTGCTTTGCTTTTTTCTTTTGCTCAGGGCTCAGTGGTAGAGCACTCGCTTTGGATGCAGATGGTCCCAGGTTCAATCCTCGGCATCTCCAAGTAGGGCTGGAAAAAAATCCTGCTTGAAACCCTGGAGAGTTGCTGCTGGTCAGTATTGACAAAACAGGGTTAGATGGACCAATGGTCTGAATCAGTATAAGGCAGTTATTTAAGTTCCTAATTCCTTTCATTTATAAAATGAGCTCGTCTTCATATAACCAACTGCCAAAGATCTCCTTTCTAAGCCCTTCCAGTTTAAATGTGATGTATGCTCCTTTGGTCAATTTAAGCCTAGCTCCAGCTGCTTCGGAACCCTCTACTTTATTTCTTGTAATATAAAGTCATTTTCTTTGCATGAGAAAATAAGGCCAAAGGAGAATTCCCACAAGAACCAAGAGCACTCGATCTTTCAACTCTAAAGAGCTCATATGCACTTATATTTGGTTCTGTTTTCCAGTCTATTCCCAAGAGGTCTCTTTGTCCCCAGATTTCCTTTCTCCCCCTTAATATGTTTTTGCTGTAGACAAAATATAAAAACACATATTGATTAATAATACAGTGGTGGCCAAAATTGTGGATGCTTTTTGAACATTTCATGTTTTGCAACTTTGCATGCTTATAGAAAATGTTTTGTTTCACGAAATTCAAATGTTTATATATCAATTGAAAGATAGTTTAATGCTGAATTCAATACAAAAAACCAAAATGCAAATATCTGCAGTGCAAAAGAAGTTATGCTTACTTTAGTCTAAAAATAAACAGGTGTGATTGAGTGAAGAAGCGGATTGGAATTGCAAACCCTACTGGCCAATCACAGTCCTTGTTCTGGGGACCAATCACAGGGCAGTAGCTGCAATACATCATGTTTCAAGTTGGGGAAAGTCAGTTTTGCTGTTTGTTCTGTAACTGAAGTGCAATTGGAGATTGTGTGAATATTTGAAGTATTTCTCAAAAGTGTACGTGCGTGCATAATAAATAGAGCAATGGCACCAAAGAAAAGAATTGATTGGACACCCAGGAAAAGAAGCAGGATTGTTGTATTATGTGAATCAGGTCTTTCAATTGATATATAAACATTTGAATTTCGTGAAACAGAACATTTTCAATAAGCATGCAAAGTTGCAAAACATGAAATGTTCAAAAACTGTCCACAATTTTGGCCACCACTGTAGATAGAGCAATTACTGCAATTTACGTTCTGCATAAATACCCACATATTTTCATTCCAAACATCCCATTATTTTCTCCCCATTCCTTTAATTCTTTATAATAAAACTTTACATAGCTATCAATTACATGACGTTGTGCTCTTTTTTTGTGTGTTTGGTGGTATACAGCAGGTCAACTATTCATCCTTTATCCTGTACTAGAAGGAAAGAGAAGCAGGAGCAAAGTGGATGGGTTAGGGAATGTCATCAGAACTATTTCCCTCCCTCCTGTAGTTCTTCCACATGGCAAGTAGAGTAGCAGCAAGATTTTGCTCTAGCTAATTAACTGATTAATCAATCAGCTAATAAACAAAATAACTAATTGACTAATCAGCCAATGGCTCTATTTCTTTGCTCAGTTTCAACAAACTGCTATAATTAAAGATGAGAAAGCAAAAGCAGTAAAGGTCTGGACTGAGATGTAATGCAAGGGCTTTTAATAAACTCCATTAACACTGCAATCCAAAGCACTTGCTAGGGGAGTACGCCTCATTGAGCTCAGTGAGACTTACTCTGGAGTAAATATGCTTCGTGTTGAATTGCCAATGCCATATAAGGGTATAATATCCTAGGGCATGAGGGAGAGTTTCCATGAAGAAACGTGTGAGTATGTACATTGTCCACCCAGCTTTCCATTAAAGTAATGTCCAAGATGGCTTACCGAAAGAAAGAAGAAGTTAAACAATAGAAAATCAAATGAAAACTTCAACAAATCAAACAAAACTTCAAGGAGAAGCATGGAAACACCACTTCTAAGAGGTAAAAGGGCAGGATATAAATGTAGTAAATAATAATAATAATAATAATAATAATAATAATAATAATAATGATAATAATAATAAAAATAATATTTCTTACCTGCCTCTCTATCCTGATCGAGGCGGGGAACAACAATAAATATAAAATACATAAAATATTGATTAAAAACATAGTATACATTGATAAAACTTCCTAAAAAACGTACTCAAAACATACTAAAAGCATCCTAAGCAAATATTTTTGGATCACTAAGATTACAATTCTGTGCTTGGCTGGAACTAAATCCCATTGAACCCAGTAGGATTTCCTTTTGAATATACATGAACTAGCTCCTGTCCTAACCATTTAGGAAAACTTACTTGAAAAACAGTTTCACTGAAATCTACATGACATACCTCTGAATTTTCATTGTGCTTTTCCTGTGTGAACATTTTTACTATGTTCTGTCCATACGGGTGGGTATGACACAGCTGCTTTGGGTGAGGAAAGGGAAGATCCAATTCACCTGGCCAGCCATTTTAAAAAAACTTTATATGTGTGCTTGACAATTTGTTACCATGATCTATTAAAAAAAGAAATCAGGAGAAAGTAAGTATTTCCCAATAGAAAGACAGAAAATATTTTAATTCAGCCATCCCTAAGCTGGGCTGAATCGACACGGAAATGCCATATGAGGCGATTCTGTTTAAATCCAGATTTTCAACAAATCAAATTTACTTCTTGCATGATAAACAGAGCCAGTAAAGTGGTATATGCTTTCTTGGGGGCAAACAGCACCAGAAACACTGTGTTCACTCAAGGTTGTGTGGGCAGAGTCTCTGTCACCAACTGCGTAGGTGCAGGGCAGTGAATGAATGGGGGCTGGTTGCCCACCTCCTCCCCACTCCGATGGTTGAACTACCCACCCCCTCTACCCCCTGCTGCAGTGGGATTAGAGGGTTTCCATGGTGTTTCCTGCATCATCTGATGGGAACTCGATGTGTATTTTCTATCATTCCGGGGGGGGGGGGTAAACAACAACACTCAAAACAAAGTGGTGGCAACCATAGAGTCTACTGGCAAGAGCAACTAACACTTCCAGCAACGTTCTTGCCATTGCAGAATTTCTCTATGGCCACATGGCCATTTTTTCCACCTTTTTTCAACAGATCAGGCTTGGGGAGCCTATTTGTGCCACGGAGGAGGCTGGGATGCATGGTTAAACTGTGTGGAGGCATGTGCTGCAACTTATAGAGGTGGGTGGGTACAGGAATCACATGGCACTGCGTGGTTCACAGTAGTGTGGTGGGCCCACTTGTCTTGGTTCTGTTATCCTCCCCTCTCCGTAGTTACCATAATTGCTCCCCTCCTTGTATGCGTGAATAGGACCACAGGCAGTAACTGGAAAAAGTCAGTGGTTGGTTTTATTCATTTATTTAACTGGCCTAATAACACTCTCCCAGTTAAGTGCTATTTAACACACACAAGAACAAAGGAAGTGCTGTGCTGGATCAGACCAAAGATTCAGCTAGTCCAGCATTCTGTTCACACAGCGGCCAACTACTGTCGACCAGGGACCCTATAAACAGGACGCAGTGCAACAGCACCCTCCTACCCATTTTCCTCAACAACAGGTATATACACTTTATACAGCTTTACACATTCAGTCTTAAAATCATTTTAATGTTAATTTGAAGATAAACAAATAGGGTGACAAATGTCTCCTAGCAGAAAGGAAATAATGAAGGTATTCCAAGGGGACAATATATTCCCCTGCCCGATAAGTCACGAAACCTATCTCAACCTACACTTGTAGGAAAAAGTAGAAGAGTGCTAAGAACCAGGCACACCTGCAGAGATGACGCTACTGTTAAACCAAATGCACACCTTCAACTCCCTACTACCCCGCTTCAGGGCAGGCAAGAGGACTAGTTATCCGGAACAGACTGCCCTATTCTGTGCCTCTTTTAAAAACTTTCTGTAAGAAGTTGAAGCATTGTATTAGCAGTACATTATTGCCTTATTAGCATTCACAGTGTCTCATGTGGATGGCTTCCAGCTAAGGTACATGTGGGAGGGATGTACTTGCATCCTTTATCATGTGATGGCAGGTGAATTTAAGTGCTAAAATGTATATGTTCTTCATTATCTTCAATGGTCTATGTCTGTAATAAATATCTTAGCACATTATTCTCAGGTACATAGACAATCATCTCTTAATAAAGCAATCAAGAGCGGCTGGAATCATAAAACGAAACATTAGCACATCCTATCTGTATGATGCTTTCCTCTTTTCACAGGTCCACATGACCTACTTTGCAATATTCCCCCCATTCCTCATCCCCTGAACTGTCTTCTGAGCTAAAGAAATATATGCAGGTATGAAGCACTTGCTAATGTGTCCCAATTCATTCAATAATTTATTATTCTCATTTAAAGCAAATAACCATCTTTTTGATTAAACTACTTCAAAGTGCTGTCTAGCAGTCCTAGAGAAGGAACTGCATAGCACGTTTTCTCTCTCTCTCTCTCTCTCTCACACACGCACACACACACACACACACACACACACAGAGTGTATTATTCTTTACAATTACCCAGCTGGAAGCTTTTTATATTGCTTTTGCAGAGCTGTTCACTGGGAAATGAAAAGGGGGAAACATTAAAATTCTAAATAGAAACTAACCTTATATTTCCACATGCCACATACGTGTGTGTGTGTGTGATCAAGGTAAGGTTAGTACTTTGTTCAGCATTACAAATATATCATCACTTTCAGGGCTGTTTGTATAGTACAGTATCACTACACTTGCATATCATTCTCATGAACTTAGGTCATGGCAAAGTACAGCTTGCACTGTAGAACACAAAAAGAGCCCCACTGAATCAGACCAACATGTCTACGCAGAAATAAATCCCATTGATTTTAATGAGTCTTACTCCCAGATAAAGGGGTATGGGATTGCAGCCTTGGTCCTGTTTCCCTTTTCCAACTGTGGCCAGCCAAATACTTATTGGGAGCTTAGAGGCAATCTATTGTGGTAGTGAATTCCACAGCTTAATTGGGCAAGACTGTGCTTCCTTGTGCAGGGCATACCTCTGGAGTGTCCATATATTCCAGCCTCCCCCAACCTGGTGCCTTTCGGAGGTATTGGACTACAACTTCCATAACCCCTATACTAGCTGGGGACCATGGGAGTTGTAGTCCAACACTTCCAGAGCCTGTATTTTGGGAAGAATAACCACATCCTCAAATGTAAAAGAAGTGTCAGCAGTTGATGATATCATGGCTACCTGATGTGTGTCTTGTGTGTTTTATAGCAGTGTGATAGCAACGACAAACAAACCTTTCCTCAGCTTTTCCTACCAAGGAAAAAGCCTTCTTGTCCAAGGCTGTCACACCTTGCCTTGAAAAAAAGAGAGCTTCTCTTAGTACACTTTCTTTTTGCCTTTCTTCCATCATGAAACAGGTGGTGAAAATTGGGTTTCTTGGCATTCTTCCAACCAGACCTGTTTGGTGTTGTTTCGTTTTCTCTGTCCATTCAATGATTTAAAAGCAAAGATAGCATGTGTTCCTTTGGCTAAAGGGACAGTAAACATCATAAACAACTGGTAATATACTGTCACAGTTTAAAATATCGTTCAGCAGATGTATGAAATTGCATGACATGTTGCCTTAGCATTCATGCAAGAGTGGCTATATGTCCTTTACAGGGGACACTGTTATCTATCTGAAGGCCAGTCCAAGGCCAGATAAAGAATCATAAGAAGAGAGACAAAAGGTCTTGAAGCTGCCCATCACAAGTTAGGCCATGGAGAGCAGACTGAGCAAGCACCTGCTCACCTGGGCCAGATCTACACCTTGAGTCAAATCATTGTATGTGTGTATTTTATGGTGTTTTTATTTGTGTTGTACCCCGCTTCAATCCAGAGGGAGAGGCGGGTAACAAAATAATAATAATAATAATAATAATAATAATAATAATAATAATAATAATATGATGATGATGATGAATATGTCATAAAAAGCAGGAAGTAACACTATGAGCCTCATTACATGGGGGGGATCGAGTCTCTTTACCGTTGCTTCTCTGCACTGTCTCATTCTTCCCGGAGAGGAAAGAGGAAGTAAACAAAGACCACAAGGCCTTTCAGGGGCTGTTTTAATCGCGCTGCTTTTCCTGCACACAGCAGGAGATCATGGCACATTCCATATTTTTTTTTAAAAAAAGTCAGATTAAAAAGGATCTACTTTGCTACGGAAAAATGAGCAGGAGGAGCAAGAGGTGTGCAGGAGGTGGACATTCTCATCTAAAGGATGCACACAAAGTCATAAGTGGGCAGTAGTGAGTGTATAATAAAATGCTCATCTGCTGAACCTTCAAGAAAGCAGTATATGGAATGTGGATTTTGCCCCAGCAGTTATCAGTGCACTTAAATACCACTATAAAGTAATAGTGTAGATCTTACCCTGGTCTTATGATGGTAAAATGGATTACATTTCCATTTATGCTACATAGATTTTTCTAAATTTGCACAAACATGTATAAATTAGCATATTCAAAAAAATGCCCCTTTTTCCTTTGGCGGTACATGTGGCCATTCTAGATTCTGTATTTACTTGTAACAAACCCCACCTAGAGCTTTAACTTCTAGAGACTCTCGGGATGGAGTTGAACCCTAAAAAATTACAACTGTGGTAGCTCACTTTCTTTCCCCAACCCTAAAAGGGTACTAAATAGGTACAGTGATGTGTCAGAGTCAGTTAACAAGACATATGGACTAACAGGGCAATTTGATGCATGTCTACTCAAAAGAAAATCTTATTGCAGTCAAGGTTTCTTACTCCCAGGTAAGTAGGTATACAATTGCAGCTTAAAATGGGGACAGTTGGATCATATGCTAAGCTCCACTTCTCACTGTTGACTCTTAAGGTTTAGTGATCGTAATTACTTGACTTAAAGCAATACCAGTCAAGATCCTTTAAAATAGGTAGCCTCTTACCCAAATGTACATGCTTCACATCTTATTGCTGTTTAAGCTGCAACCCTATGGTCCCTGAGAGGGTGTCCTAGGGGGTGATAGGATAGATTGGATTTCCCACTCCAATATTAGTGAGAGGGAGAGTTGTCCTCAGAGTGGGAGAGCTGACATTAGATCCCCTCCTCCCAGCCCCCATGGAAACTTCTGCAGCTAGAGTGACCATATGGAAAGAGGAGAGGGTTCCTGTATCTATAACAGTTGCATAGAAAAGGGAATTTCAGCAGGTGTCTTGTGTATGTGTGCAGCACCTGGGGAAATTCCCTCTTCATCACAGCAGTTAAAGCTGCAAGAGCCCTGCCCTCTTTTGCATCTCGTCGTGCATAAAAATGACACCTACTGAAATTTCCTTTCCTATACAACTGTTAAAGATACAGGAGCCTGGTGGTCACCCTATCTGCAGACTTTACATCAGAACAGTGATGAAGAATGGGGAAAGAAGCATGTTGGGTTTGTGTGTGTTGGGTGCAGTCTGGGTGGGACTGTATACCCAAAGGATTCACAGCTCTCCTGGCGCCTAAAATGTTTGCTCCAATTGTTTGGTAATCTACACCAGCCCTGGAGCTGATGCAGATTAACCCCTATATTTCCACTGGTTTCAATGGAAGGGAATTGGTTAAATAAATTCCCAGGCAGGGGGAAGGGGGGCAGAAATGTTGCTCCTCTCTCAGTTCCTTCATCATGGGCATGATGACGAACACAGCAGAGCTTTGGATATCCTGGATGCACCAACGACGGAACTCTCCAAGAGAAAGGTTAGGATCACTCCATTAATATGACATCTAGTTATTTTGTTTCTAAATGACATTAGCACTGCTTTTCTGTTGTGAAAGGACAAGGCCTGCATTTTCTAAAATAAATAAAAATAAACTTATCGTCTGCAAAGTATGGAAATACATAGGCTGGGGGTGTAGCATCTGTCTGGTGTACTGACTCATTTCAACATAGGTTTCAATGCAGCCAGATCTACAATTCAATTTCCAAATGCTTCAAAAAATAAAGAGCAAACCAAGTCAGGCCATCATGCACATAATGATATAATCTGCACATGCAGAAGGAATATATGAATGTTTAGACATCATTTGCATTCCATTATTCACTTCTTTATATAAAATGTAATGTACTGAGGAAAAGAGCAGAGACTCTGTCCAGATTAAACACATTTCCAGTTTATCCAGTACTTAAATAACTTTTAATAAGGTATCAAGTATAACTGTGGTTTTGGCATGTATAAAATGAAACATTTAGGATAAATGGCGATACTCCTTGACACAAGGCTACTCCAATGGCAGGTTAAATTGGAGATAGTTAGGGCACTATCCCATATTGTCACAGTGCTAGCGCTAATAATGTTGCACTAGCATCAGTCAATGCTAGCTCAATGTCATTAGCACTTGCTAGGCAAAGTGAAAAATGAGTGACTTGCCACCAGATTTGGGCAGTGTGGTTTGCTGCTGAATTTTTGTGGCAAATCACTGTGCTTCCTGTTTGCTTAGCAAGCAGTAATTATGTTGTGCTAGTGTTGGTTTATGGTAGCGCTGTGGGAACTTTGGATATAGCCCATGGTGAATTTGGATAACCAAGATTAATAGTTCTACTATATCCCTATATTTCCTCAGGTGTGAAATAAAAGGGTCCTGAGGGAGTTTGTTCTTGTGTTTCTATTCTGTGGTTCTGTTCTGCGGTTCTGTGCCAGCTTCTGTGTGTCATATTTTGATTGTACTCTTGTGGCCATGGATTTATTGTGTTATTTCTGTACAGTACCTAGTAAATTTAAGGCATTTTAGAAATAAAGACAGTCTGCTTAAAATCAAAGGAGGGTTTAAAAAAGATTCTATTAATTTTTAATAATAATAATCATACATCTCTACATATGATGCCCCATGTCAATAAAATTACAATTTAATTCATCAACAATATAAAATTAACTAAAATGAACAAACTGAAAAGAATTATACATACACCAGAATTACCAGCAAAATAGGAGGTTATGATGTGAGTAATAGAAAGTATGGGAAAATAAAATAGTTTTCATCTCGTGTCTCAGGGCGCAATCCTATGTTGATACCCAGAGGCTGCTGAGTATCCAATGCAGGGTGGCCGGAGCACAGAGGTGATCTTTGCCTCTGCACTCTGGCTGCCCTCCAATCCTGCTGGATGGGTGATTTTGCCCATCTAGCAGCAGCGCTTTGGAGGGGGAGGGAAGGAGGCTGGGGCAGCCATAGGCTTCAAAATAAGGAAGCTGCCCTTCTCACCTCCTGTCCCCCAGGGAACACCCCCTTTTCCCTATCTCTGTGCTCCACTTACCACCACACCTTAAAAAAGTTATCATAGAGCTGGAAAAACTGCAGAAAAGGACAACTAAATTGATTAAGGGGCTGGAGCATCTCCCCTATGAGGGAAGGTTACATCAACTGGGTTTGTTTAGCTTGGAGAAAAGGAGACTAAGGGGAGACATGATAGAGGTGTACAAAATTATATATGGTATAGAGAATGTGGATAGGGAGACATTTTTCTCCCTCTCTCAAAATATTAGAAAATGGGGTCATCCCATTAAGTTGATCGGTGAGAGATCCAGGACAAATAAGAGGAAGTACTTCTTCAAACAGCACATAGTTAAAGTATGGAACTCACTACCACAAGATGTAGTGATGGCCACCAATTTGCATGGCTTTAAAAGGGGGTTGGATAAATTCCTGGAGGCAAAGGCTATCAATGGCTACTACTGTGGCGTTACACCCCACAAGTCAATTCCAAATGTATGTCTGCAGTTTGTAAGTCTGTGGTTTTTAGAATGTTGGCCTGAGTGGGCGGAGTTAGGATGTCTTGGGAGGGGGGGAGGAGTGATATATAAGGGAATGACTGAGGGGATTGAGAAAACTTTTCAGGGAGACTTGTTAGGTACTCTTAGAGTCTGTAGCGCTCTCTGTGTTTATGGTACTTAAGTTCTGGGAAATTTGAGGGTCAGTGCAGTGAGTAGTGTCTTTAGAGTGTAGTGTGCATGTAGTGGATGTATATTAATCAATACTGTGAATAAAGAAAGTTCAAGAGTGATTGTGTGAGAAAAAGGAAAGCGCGTATGTGAATAAGTGACAGGATTGTATGAAAGGTTTCAAAAAGGTTTTTAAATGTTGTTAGTTGAAACAAAGCTTGTGAACTTTTAAAAATAAATTTTGATTGTTTTGTTTTTAAACTACCACAAAAATCCCACGTGTCTGTTTGGCATTTATCATCTTAAGTTTACACATTTAGCACCCACTCTGACAATCATTCACCTCAGCAGATTTAACTCACAGCACTTTATTATATATATTAAAATCCTTCTCCATTTTAAACCCCTTTTCTCCACATAGTTTGGAGGAAGGTGGTTCTTATCCCTTGCCTCAGGCGTATCAAGCAGTGGTGCTTGGCTTGAGCAGGGAGTAGCCTCGGCCGGGTCTGGTGTTCAGAGCCTGTGTCGTGGCAACTAGCCCTGATGGTTGTGTGCTATCTCCAGTATTCGAGGCAGTAAGCCTGTGTACACCAGTTGCTGGGGAACATGGGTTGGAGGGTGCACCATGTCATGCTTTGTTGGTCCCTGGCCAATGGCTGGTTGGCCACTCTGTGAACAGAGTGCTGAACTAGATGGACCCTTGGTCTGATCCAGCATCAGGGCTCTTCTTAAGTGTGGAGAGGTAGCTACCATGGTTTTCTCTGTGCTGGCTATGAGGGACGGGGGATGGGGAATGCCAAGACTCTGATCCCTTAGCCAGGAAAATGCAAAATCCTATGGACCCCAGATGCTGTCTAGGGGTCCATAGGATTGCTCTCTAAATGATCCAAGAAGAGGCACCGAGTGAACATTCTGTCACTTTCTCCATTTGTCACCCAACTAAACTTTGAAGATGGGGTCACTTAAATAGTGGCAATTCAAGGTAAAGTGAAGGTTCATTTGGGAGAAAGACATGCTTGAGCCAGATCTCAAGCTGTTTAGATCATTATAGCTCAAAGCCAGCAGTTCGAATTGTACCAAGAAACAAATTGGAAGCCAGCGTACGTACACCCACCCACACCCAGACACATACAGATACACACTCTTCTCCCATCTGAAATACATCATCTTTCCCCCCCAAACCAATTAGGGAAGGTGTGCAATTTAAACAGGGAGCACAGAGGGTAATTCCCCACATGTGCCTTACAGGCAACCCTATCAACAAGTTTTATAAGGTACGTGGACATTTTCAAAATAGCTTTAAGAAAGATGCCGTCTTTAAGACAGTTACCAGACCAAATACCAGGAGCCAGATGCAAGTGTTGCTGTTGCTTTTCTAGTGACTCAGCAGCAGAAACCTCAATCAATCTTGGTTCTGAAATGAACTGCAAAATGCAAAACAGATAGCTCATACCAGTGAGAAGGTAAGCAGTAAGCATATTTTGCAACATAAAAGGCATGTTTGGATGTAAATCATATTGGATAGACAGTAAACTGTCTGGAGAAGCAATTTTCATATACGATGCTATGCGGCAGCAAACTCTCTGGGAATTTATATCAAAGGATCCACTTCCTATTACATTATACTGGGGACCCTTTTGATACCCACTGACATGGAGTGTGAAATATGAAATGACACTTGAGCAGTTTGTGACACTGTAGAAAAATAATATGACTAGAATGATATCTCATACAAAGAACAAGGGCACAGTATATTTCAAGGGATTTGGATCATTATCACCGTTCTGCTTCTTTTTAAGGAACAGAACAGACGAAAAGGTTCTTAGTCTATTCATCTTCAACCCTTGAAAGTGAATCCAGAGGTGGACTGCACCCTGACCTCACCTGAGGTGGATTACCCCACAGGCACTCCCAGAACTTTTCTTTTCTTTTTTTTTATGGTGGAAGGTTTCTTTTTGAGAATATGAAGGACAGGAAAGAGAGAGGTACTGGCATAAACTAGGTGAGGGGAATAAAATTGATTGCACATTAAAGGTTAGTGTTGAAGGTGGATACTGGATCTGAAAACCTGGAATAATAATAATAATAATAATAATAATAATAATAATAATAATAATAATAATAAAATAAAGTTTCTGAGTCAGTAAAGGACAGCATGACTCGGCAAAGCCCATTGTGTCTGTCTAGAAATACCACCATGAGCAAGAAAAGAGAGATAATAATACAAGAACTCAGTCTTATACTGCCATGCTTCAGAATGCTTATAATCTTAGTAGACAGCATGAGAATATTTGCAAGTCTAGACATTCTTCTACATCAGGGGTGGGCAATGTGCTTCCTGAAGGTCACATGCAGCTTCTTTGGCCTTTTTGTGTGCTCCCACTGTAACCTCTGCTGCCGCGGTGCTGCAAAAATTTGGTGGTCTGGAGGCAGCAAAAAAAGTGGTGATTTCCATTTAAAACAAGGTGAGAAGCAGGTAAAATTCTGGAAGCCTTTGGGAGATTGATTTTTCTTTAAAACAAGGCATGTGCTGCCGGCATAGCTGCATATGAACTGCTGCTTTTGGGGATCATTGCTGAATTTTAGTGGCAAATTTAGAAGCACCCTGCTGGCAATGGTGGTGTGGAGGGGTGTCAACCCCCATGGGTTCCGGGAGTAGGAAATTGGCTCCCACACTTCCAGATGTTGTCCACCCCATTCCAGACATCGCCCTCTCCTACATTGTATCTATCTTCCTGAAAATGTAGTACGGGAAGGATTGTGCTCAGCGGTGGAGTGCCTGCTTTGCAAAAAGTCCCAGGTTCAATCCCTGAAATCTCTGAGTAGGAAAGACCTAGCCATGGGAGTTAGAGTCTGGAGGGCACCAGGCTGGGGAAGGCTAGTGCAGACAGCACTGAACTACATGGACCAATGGTATAAGGCAGCTTCCTATGTTTCAGTTTTCAGGACTGCTGTGCCAGAACTTCAAATGTACCCCTTGATTGTTTGCTTCCCCTTCAAAGCAGCCCCCTGGCTGTTGCCATTATGTGACTCATGTTACTGCATACCTCCATGCCAGCAAAAGAAATACTGCCATCCTCTCCCATCACAGGAATCTATCATACACTGAGTCAGACCATTGATCCATCTTGCTCAGCACTGTGTATAGCAGTGGTCTTCAATTGGTGGGTCGCAGCCCAAAAGTGAGTTTCAAGATCAGTCCACATGTGTCGCAGCAAGGCTGTTGCCGCCATTTTGGGCATGGAGAAAGCTGTGAAAGTGGGTCCCATGCTGCAGGTTGGGAGTTTTAGGTGGGACTCAGATCTGGACCAGGTAAAGACCACTGGTGTACAGTGACTGGAAATGGCTCTAGAGGTTTCTAACAGGGGTCTTTCACAGATGGCAGGCATTACGCGTGAGACTTTCTGCATGCAAAGCAGCGATGTCTCTCCCCTTATTATCAACCTCTTTTTTCCTTTGGGGAAAGAAAGCCTAGCATTCAGGTGATGTCTGAGGCTAACCCAGCAAGTTGCCACAATTCTACATCTTGTCCGTAAGATTGGCTGAGCCAGAACCCAAAGTTATCCAATCTCTCTCTCTCTCTCTCTCTCCCTCCCTCCCTCTCTCCCTCCCTCCCTCTCCCTGTAGGTTGGTATTTGGACCAAAATTTCCTACATCCAAGCCCAACACAGTAGCTACTGCACTGTACTGGGACAGGGACCTGCATTTCTCAGCTAGCTAGAGATTTCACAGAATTCTTTAGTTTAAGAACCAAAGGAACCGCTGCAGGTTCCCTTCCATGATGTGAGGTCCGGTGCAGTGCCACACACCCTAAAGGGCACTGGATTAAGTTCCTCTGTTCCCACAAGCTCTTTTGCCCATTTCTTGGCTTGATTGTTATCTTTCTGGAGCAAGAAACATGTCTCCTTTATAAGTACAGATAACAGCATGCCTTTAGCAAACATAATAAGTGTCCTTTTCAATTATAATTTTGTGGTGAGAAATTATATTTACTAATTATAATTCTTTAACTTTTCATCATTTTCTTCAAAGCTTTATATTTGGAAGCCCAGACTGTAACTTTTTATGTCTATGCATTAACACCACCTTGCAAATTTTCACATGCATTTTGTTGTTATTTAATTTTCAAGGCAAGAAGGAAAAGGGAAGAGTGGAAGATTTTCTCGCAAGAGATAGCATGAAATGACTTTGGAATAATTCCTTGGAGAAGCTAATATTTTAAATTAACACTTGGTTTCAAGGGGAAAATATAAAGATTTGTTAGATGTTGTACTATCCCTCCAAGATGCTCTGGTTGGTGTTCAGCAAGTAAGTAAGTAAATAAGTAAGGCTTAGAGCAGGGGTGGGGGACATGTGGCCCTCCAGATGTTGTTGGCTTGCAGCTCCCATCAGCCCCAAGGAGCATAGCCAGTAGCGAGGGATGTTGGGAACTGCAACCCAACAACATCTGGTTTGCAGTTCTCTATCACTGTTTTAGAGAGAGTGATTTGCAAAACAAACAAACATACAAACAAAAAACACCAAGGGCCAAGCAATGTGTGATGCAGGAGATCTATATATTTTTACTGATTGGTTGATTGATTTTATTATGTTTCTATACCGCCCCATAGCCGAAGCTCTCTGAGTGGTTTACAAAGTTTAAACATTAATCATTAAAAATCAATATACAAAATTTAAAACCATAAAAACATAAAAACAGATAATAACCAAGTCTGCCTTTTTTGTCCCTTAAACGCCACATTTTTCTCATATGCAATTTCATGCAGGGTTAATCAATGATCTCCTAATAATTTAAACTCCTAGCATTTATTAACTACTTAGTACATTTCTAATCCACCCAGTAACTAATGTTTTCTGGGTGGATTACAATCAGTTAAAAAGCTAAAATGCCATTTTAAAACACAGTAAAAATATAAAATACAATACACACATATAAAAAACAAAACAAAATACAATATCATAAACAATAAACGGCACAGGAATGGATAAGCAGTCATAATAATCTAGAACTAGGTCTCTAAAATGCCTGGGACAATGGAAAGGTCTTTGTCTGGCACAAAAAAGATAACAATGTAGGTGACAATCTCTTTGAGGAGTCTGTTCCACGAGTGAGGAGCCACCACTGAGAAGGCCCTCTCAATGTTGGCTTCCTTTGGGGGATTCTTCCTTTGATGGGTGCATCTGGAGGAGGGCCCCTGAAGTCCTCAGGGTCTGAGCAGGTACATGCTTGGATCTCCTGACATTTTATATAAAGTTTATCAGCAGCCACATAAAGAAGGCTGATTGGCTTGGGGCTGCATCATTGGGGGAGGGGGGATATTTAACTCCTTCTCTCCCTATACCATTTCCCCAATCAAAACTACACCTTTAATCTGCTAAGTGCTTTGTGAGGATGAAAGCCAAGTACTAATATCATGAGTGCTGTCTTCTTTTCCCTTGAACAGGGCTAATAACATTGTTGCGGAGGAATCATCTTGACTGGGGAAATGGAATGGCATAAGGGGATAAGCAATCCTTCCTTCAGAGCCACTGCACTATGCCAGTTCACCCTTCTCTCCATTACTATTTTAAAGCTTTAAAAACAGATGCTGAGAGACTCGCTCATGCATCTCATGTGTCACATATAGCTTGCCTCCCGCCCCCCAGAAATAACGATTTATTTGTTGCATTTCTATACCATCCAAGTGAGATCACAACCAAGAAGGGATTTGTACATGGGATTCCAGCACTATAAACACTTTGCTTTTTTTTTTTTTAAACTACCTTGCAAATTTCTAACTAACACTAAATTCCTATGCAGATCTGCTAGTGAGTAAGTCCTATAGGATTCACTGGAACTTACTCCATGGGATCAAGCTGCAGACCTCTTCACAATACTCTTGACCTACTGCTCCACTGCATTGTATTGCAAACAACTATTTTCCGCCTGATTCCAGCATTCATAATTTTCCACCCATATCTAAATCCTCAGCATTCTGGTTGCCTACCAAACTTAGAAGCTTATGACAAATCAATTGCAAATATTCAGTGAATGTCTGGAGTGTAAATACAGGGAATGGTAACATTGACTGGCTTTATTTATGGTGATTTTTAAAAGCCCTTTTAAATGTCCTTGAAATTTGGAAAAGCGAATACATTATCTCTTGGTGAGCTGCAAAATTAACTAAGGCCTTAGCCAAATGGGGCAAAATCCCAGGGCAATCCCCAGGATCATACCTGTGGATCCACATGACACACAGGGAATCCTGGGATCAGAGAGGGATGATCCCTCCCTTGCCCTGGGATCTCACCCTACACTTTAGGCCTGCTTTTTCCATGGTCTCGGGATGATCCTGAGACCGTGGAACATGTGGGCGGGCATCACAGTTTGTCCCAGTTCCTTGCAAGGAGCCGGGGCCCGCACATAGGGCGCAGAGCTCATCAGGAGCTCTGCGCCCATTGGGGGGAGGGGGAAAATTAAGTTTATATTTTAAAAAACCCTACCTTTCTGCACATGAGTGTTCATGCGCTCTTCTTCTTTAAGAAAATTTTAAAAATGGCAGCTGCGATGTCCTCACCTTCCAACATTGCCGTGCACTGTGTGTAAACTGAGGGGAAATCTCGTGATAAAAATCTTGTGAGATCTTCACCCCTCTGTCGGCTAGACCGCCAGGTCTAGCTGAGGCCAAAGAAGATGCTCCCAAGAACTTAATAACATTATTAGCCTGTTTTTAACTCTTTTGATCTTGGGACAGGCTTGGCATCAGCATCCAGCTAGGGATGTGCAAATCAGCACAACTCAAGCTTGCCAAAATTTTCTGAGTTCCATCTTGAAGCTCATTCCAACTCCAGTCCATATCAGGTTGCAAGTTTTGTTTTCTTTCTGCATGAAAACCTATGCTTATTATTGGGGGTATTTTTTCCAAATGTACACATCAGTTGTGTGCCTCTTTGAAAAGTACACATTCTTCTCCCATTGATTAAAGCTTATTTGTGCACATTTTTCAAAAGTATGGATTTTTTCCTGTGAGCATTTTTTAAAATTTATGCATGTTGTCAAATACATTTTCGGAAGACTTGCAAATGCACCTGCAAGCTCAGAAATGTATGGATTTCAACTGTAGGTTGCAGCCAAGTCCATGTTCGAACTGTTTAAATCCTGATCAAAAATGAACGGAAGCAAATTTCTACATCCAGCATGATGGGGCAACTTTGAAAGAGCTATGAGCAAGGGTAAATGTTTCAATGGCCAGATCCACACCAAGCAGAATATAAGACTTTGAAAGCAGTTTGAAAACAGTATATGGAATATGTCATGGGCCCCAACAGTTGTCAATACCATTATAAATCATTATAAAGCAGTTGTGTAGATCCTGCCCTACCAGAGGCAGTAAGCAGTTACTGGGGAACATGGGTAGGAGGGTGCTGCTGCACTGTGTCTTGCTTATGGGTTCCTGGTTGACATCTGGTTGGCCACTGTGTGAACAGAATGCTGGACTAGATGGACCCTTGGTCTGATTCAGTGTGGCTCTTCTTGTGTTCTTAAATATGTGGGCCTGGAGAGTCCGTTGAGGCTCATGCTGGTATCCCTCTGGATCAAATTTTATTATATCACAACAGCTTAGGATCTAGTGGTCTGAAGAGAAGTGCTGGGTGAAGCCACCACTGCCATTTTTAAATGAAACTGCTGGCAACTGTTGCAACCACTTTGCCTGACAGCTTTTCTTATTAGTGCAGGACTACCTGCCACTAACTTGTCTCCACTGATACCTATCACTACACTTCCACCCATTCCTCAATCCTCTGGAAACTTCACTGGGGGATGGCCCAAGAGGGTGGCATGGAGGGCACCAGAGGTAACCTTGCTCATGGCCCTTTCAAAGTTGGCGTTGGACCAGATTGGATGGGGTTGCACTCCCCCTAAAGGATCGGGTCTGTAGTTTGGGGGTGCTCTTGGATCCAGAACTGTCACTTGAGGCACAGGTGAACTCAGTGGCAAAGAGCACCTTTTACCAGCTTAGGCTGATATACCAGCTGTGCCCTTATCTGGACAGAGATAGCCTAGCTACAGTTATCCATGCTCTGATAACCTCTTGTTTGGATTACTGCAATGCGTTATACGTGGGGCTGCCTTTGAAAACGGTCCGGAAACTTCAACTGGTACAAAACAGGGCAGCCAACAAGACCACATTACGCCAGTCCTTTTCCAGCTTCATTGGCTGCCAGTCCAGGTCCGGGCCCGATTCAAAGTGCTGGTATTAACATTTAAAGCCCTAAACGGCTTGGGGCCAGGTTATCTGAAGGAACGCCTCCTCCCATATGTACCTGCCCAGACCCGAAGGTCATCTTCAGGGGTCCTTCTCCGTGAGCCCCTGCCAAAGCAAGTGAGGCAGGTGGCTACCAGGAGGAGGGCCTTCTCTGCTGTGGCACCCCAGCTGTGGAATGCGCTCCCTAAGGAGGTTTGCTTGGCACCTACATTATATGCTTTCAGACGCCAGGTGAAGACCTTTTTATTCTCCCAACATTTTAACAATCTATAAATACACTTTAACATGGTATTTTAAATTTGTAATTTTGCATTGCTGCTGTTTTTATCTGGTTGAGCTTTTATATTGTATTTTATATTATGGTTTTATACTGTTGTTTTATACTATGAATGGTTTTAATTTTTGTGAACCGCTCAGAGAGCTCCGGCTATTGGGTGGTATAGAAATGTAATAAATAAATAAATAGATAGATAGATAGATAGATTTGCAGTGCAGTCTTCATCCAGACAAATATTGAGCTAAGGAGCAAAGGCAAGAAAAACAAGAGAGGAGTCAGGTGTCAACTGGGCAAATAGCCAGATAAGACATTAGCTGACAAGGGCTATTGCTTTGGGGCATCAGTGACAGTCACTCTGGCATCTCTCTACATTATAGACTACTATAACTGTCATGGCTTTCCTCAAAGACGCTTGGGAATTGTCATTTGAATCCTCTGCTAGAGATTCTAGCTTCCCTGAATGGAATTACATTCCTCAAGTTTCCTTAGGGCTAAGGTATAGCTCACAAACTGGTTGAAATTTCTAATGTTTAGAGTCTACTTAGGGTGGCACTTGCAGATTTAGGGAGTGGAGGGAGTTTGTTGAGCCAGAAAGTTATGATGCAGCTCGATAGGGGTAGCAGCTGGTGGGAACTGATATTTCACTATATAGCTATGAGAAAACACTACATACTGTAAGTTTTTCAAACCTTAGCTTCACCGTGAATTCACTGGGCATGTTAGTGCAGTCCATAAAACTTTGCTCTTTTAATTCCATATTTTAACCTATATCATTTTTTGCTGTGCGGTTTTATTCTGGTTGTGCTTTTTATGTTGTATTTTGTATTTGTGTTTTTAGATTGTTGGTTGTTTTTATGCTCTTCATGATTTTAATTTTTGTGAACCGCCCAGAGAGCTTTGGCTATTGGGGAGTATAAAAATGTAACAACTAACTAAATAAATAAAAAGGCCAAGCATGGCAAGGTTTCAGCATAGGCTATAGGTTGTCAGGACCATGGAGAGCTCACTGAGGGGCTGTTTATGGCTTACAAGGTCAAGCTAGATGCAAGAGATTGTGCCTAAAGTAGATCCATTGCAATGAATGGGACTGAAGTTAGTCATAAGTAACTGAAGTCCCATTCTTTTCAATGGGGCTACTCTAAGTACAAGTAAAACTGGATATACAACCGGAGGCAACTGACAACCAGAGAGCTTGGATTGTTGCTCCAGCGCTAAGCTGGAGTCAGCCCCCAAGTTAAGTAGTCCTCCAGCAAGGCAGGTGTCTGAAACGCTACCTCTTCAGAGGAAAGCTGCTTGAGCTCAAATGGGTCATGCCCTATTCTGAAGGGGCCTGATCAAGAATGGCTGAGAGAACAGGGGCAGTATCCGAGGTCTTCACAGCTGTAGTGCTAATGATTTCGTGCTAGTGTAAACCAAGGCTATTGCAACATCATTAGTGCTTGCTAGGCAAAGGGGAAAAAGTGAGGATTTGCCACCCAATTTCAGCAGCATTGTTTGCTGCTGAAATTTAGCAGCACATTGCCACGTTTCCCCTTTGCCTCATGAGTGCCAATGGCATCGTGCTAGAGCTGTTTTACACTAGCAATATGGCAACATTGGAAACCAACCCAGGAGCCCCAAAACTATGCTTTGTAGATAGACAAATGTTCAGTGCACTGTGCTCCTACTCACAAGTAAATATCCCTGTGTTCAGTGGAGCTTTCTCCTTTGTAAATGTCTTTAGGACTGTAGTCTTAATGTTAAACCCCCTATCCCTCACTGATTGTTACGTGACCATCCATTTCAACCAGCCCTTTGTTTACTGAGGGTCTTCTTTATTTGAGTCATTTCTATCAATTCATGTTTCTAAGTCCTTTATGTGGCTGCCCTCCTCCCCCATTCACATCTAAAATCCTCTGGTGGTGGCAGGAAGGTTTAAATTTCCAAGCAGCTGTCTGCCATAACTGGTGCTGGAAACTACAATTCCCAGAGGGAACTGTGATAAAGTGCATGTGTGTGGTGCATGCAACAACATTACATGCTGGGAGAGAAGTCCTTGGAAACAGACATGCTCCCCTTACCCCAAGAATTCTCTGAGAAATCTCATAAATGCAGAGTAGCTGAGACCACATTGAACCAAGTAGAAGTTGCCCATTGTCACGACACAGGCTCTGAACAACAGACCCGGCCGCGGCTACTCTCTGCTCAAGACAAGCACCACTGCTTGATACACCTGAGGCGAGGGATAAAAACCACCTTCCTCCAAACTATGTGGAGAAAGGGGTTAAATGGAGAAGGATTTCAACAATAAAATAATGCACCGTGAATTATATGTGCTGAGGTGAATTATTGTCAGAGTGGGTGCTAAATGTATAAACTTCAGATAATATATGCCAAACAGACATGTGGGACTTTTGTGATAGTTAAAACAAAATAATTAACATTTATTTTAAAAGTTCACAAACTTTGTTTCTAAAGCTTTTAAAACTTGATTTTGTTCTGACTTTATACTGTTAGTTTTACCCTACCCAGTGCCTGTTTACCCTACCCTGTGCCTGTTTGCATTCTCTTCCCCTCCTTATTGTTTTATTATGATTTTATTAGAATGTAAGCCTATGCGGCAGGGTCTTGCTATTTACTGTTTTACTCTGTACAGCACCATGTACATTGATGGTGCTATATAAATAATAATAATAATAATAATAATAATAATAATAATAATAATAATAATAATAAAACATTTAAAAACCTTTTTGAAACCTTTCATCCAATCCTTTCACCCATTCACATACATGCTTTCCTTTCTCTCACGCAATCACTCTTAAACTTTCTTTATTATCAGTATTGATTAATATACATCAACTATGTGCACACCACACTCCAAAGACACCACTCTCTACCCTGAACCTCAAATTCTCCAGACCCAAGTACTCTAAACAGCAAGAGCTAACACACAGAGAGTGCTAACGACTCTAAGAGTACCTAAAAAGTCTCCTCAAACCCCTCAGTCATTCCCTTATATATCACTCCTCCCCCCTCCTTAGACATTCTAACTCCACCTACTCAGGCCAACATTTTAAAAACCACAGACGTACAAACTCCAGACTTACATTTGGGAACTGACTTGTGGGGTGTAACGCCACACCCATCCATGCTCATCACATTCTGTATGTATCTAGACTGCTTTCCCAAACAATTGTGGAATGTCTTCTGAGTTTATTTTTGCATGGTCCCTTTTCTTGTTTGTCAGATTTAAAATGAAATTGCAGGAGGATTCAAAAGCTGTTAGGCACTTCAAGGCATTCCTTTGGAAAAGGGTTTATTATCTGAAAGAATGTTTATTTCCTTTAAACTTTAATGTCTGCCTTGGGGTCTGATAAGTGCCTGGTTGGGATCTTATCATCTACAGACTTTACTGGGATACAGGATTCCAGCGACCTTTCAATAACTTTAATTACAGGCACTCTCCTTCCTAGTCCTATTATCTGTGTTGTGGTTGACAGAATTTTGCATGTATGTCTTGGAGGGAAATGCTAATATTAAGGTGCATTGTGATTAAATGCCACACTCACTTTATAGTTCTTAGTATTTAAATCTTTATCCTGCACCTCTAAATTTTTCATTAGGTAAATATTACAGCTATTTGCTCTTCTTGTTATGCAGTGTTCTCAAGTATCAAGCTAATTCTGCTTTGATTGCTGAAAACACAAATGCAATGCATTATTAAAAATTTAGATGAGCTTTTGTACATTTGTAAATGCCTTTTCACTTACAGATGGAGCACAAGAAGATTCACTAATGAGCTTGAAGTTGCTAACAGATTTTGATAGCAGACATGACAATTAGTGGCTTATCTTTACAAACAGAATGATTCCTCCTGGTTATCTACCAAGAAAAGAACAAATAGAGCAGCTAAGCACATTCTGATTTGCATTGCATTATAGGAAAAACAGGTCTGGAATTTCCTGTTGATGTAGCAGAACTGCTTTCATAATTTAGGATGCTCAGCAACAAAGAGAGATTTACAAATAATAAAGCCCTACAGTAAATATTGCTGGGAAAGCAGTACTTCCATGCTAATGAACACTAGCTACAATAAAGCACAAACTTGGCTAAATATTATATAAGACTAATATTAGTCTTAATATAATATTAGTCTTAATATAATCGCCTGCCCAGTTGGTTTCTCTAGATAGGATGGAAGAGGTGCGCCATCTTGTTCATTGCCTCAGGCAGCAAAATGTCTGGGGCTGGCCCTGGTATGGTGCCACACAGGAAAGGTCAGAGTCTGGTTGTTCCTTTGACCTTGCAAGCAAGTATTTAAAGCCAGGCCAAGCCAGAAGAAAACAATGGGAAGCTTGTGGTGATGAAACCCAGAAGGAACCTGGGAGGTCAACACTTTCCATTCCATGGTCTCAAGTGTTGTGGCAAAAGGAGCACCAGGGTATGATGATTATTGTTTTACAACAACATTTCAAGTTGGATATTTGGATGCCATCAATTGTTTAAGTTGAAAGGTTCTGTGTGAATGTGCATGCACAGAACTGGTTTTCATTCAAAGTATTTACACCCCACTCTTCAGCCAGAAATGCTCCCAGAGAAACTTATGGATCAATAAAACTAAGATAGGCCTAATCTACACCTGCCATTTATCCCAGGGTGGTTATGAGGTCATCCCTGTACATCCAAATGATGCACAGCTGATCCTGGGGTGAACCAGAGAAAAGCACTAATTTCTCCCAGGATAGCTGGGACTGCTTTTTTCCTCCCCCCCCCATCTTGGGATCATCCTGAGCTCCGCGGGTGGTGTGGCTCTCCTTCCCAGTGTCCTCCCTCTTCGCTGTGAGTAGTGGGGCTCAGGAAACAGGCACATTGCTGTGCAGGGAGAATCCATGGGCATTGGAGGGGGGAGAACATTTTTACCATCTCTTACAGAGCCAAGTGTCTTGTAGTGTTTTTTTAAAAACAACAATCAGTCCTTCATGCAGGATCACACCCACGCAATTGCGCAAATCTCTATTTTTGAAAGAAATGGCACCCTGGAACATCCCTCTTTACTTCCGAGACAACTTGCTGGTGTGTGGCCCCTGAGGGGTGATCCCGGAAGTGGAAAACTCTGTGATCATCCCTCCCCACTCTCCAAAGGGCTGCAGGTGTAGATGAGCCCTATGTCTCTTTTCTCAGATTTACAGTCTAAAAAGCCATGACACAAAAGAAAAAAGGGATAGGGAGGGGAAAGGAATTAAGAAAGCTCAGACACTAGTTCTTAATATTATTCCTGTAGATGTGAACGAAAGGGCCAGAGTGAAGCCTTCATGTATTCTTCCCACAGTTTGATTTCTGTCAAGTGGAGGAGGTAAAATAAAGATTTCATCACTAGTCTGTAAATGCAGCCAAAGAAAGCTTTGCTTGTGACCAATACTGTTTGTTTTTATTTGAAAGAGTGGCTGGAAAATCCCTTGGCTGCTGGCTCTGTTTCAATGTCCGCTGACTTGCTTCATTGGAAGCAAACCTGAAGTGTACAACTTAAAGCCTGTGTTGCAAATGAAGAAAGGAATGCAATCACACACACCCTTCACACACACAGTGCATTGATATGTTTTAATGCTGGCTCCCTGTAGCTTTTTGAGATGGGGGACCCTTTCAGAGATCTGCTTAGAGGGATGTTCTACCTAGATCATCTGTTTTATATTTTAAAGTTTCTCTAATTAAGCAATTAACTACACTGTTGATGCCTTCCAAGTTCTCACATCACCCTTGGCTATTGATCTGTGCTCAGGGATTCATCCTTTTCTTCAAATGGAGAGGGCAACAAGGGAGAGGGCCTTTTCAATGGTGCCCCCCCCCAATTATGGAATGATCTCCCTGATGAGGCTCACCTAGCGCCAACATTGTTATCTTTTCAGAGCCAGGACAAGACTTTTCTCTTCTCCCAGGCATTTAACAGCATTTAACAGCATATGCTAAGTTTGTTTGTTTTTTAATGAACCCCAGAACTGTTGTTGATTAAATGGTTACTGTTGTTTTATACTGGTTTTTTTTTTTTTTTGTATTTTTGATGGTTTTAAATTTTGTATACTTTTTAATGTTCATTGTTTTTAACTTTTGTAAACTACCCAGAGAGCTTCAGCTGTGGGGTGGTATATAAATTTAATAAATAAATAAATGATTATTTTCCTTCTTCTTTAGATTTCTAGCTCTTTCTGCTTCCCTACGTTAAGCACGCCAACTTGCTGTCCTCCCGTTTTGTATCCCCACTTCTCAAATCCCTCCTCCTCATTTCAGAAGAACATAAACCAGGAGGCACAGTCTAGAGAGCAAGGCTGGATGAAGGTCTTTCTAACACTACCTTTGCTCTTCCTTTATGCTAAGCAGTTAATCACCTCCAACATGGCCTACTGCAGGTCTTTTTGATTCAAACATAGGTTGATTTACTGGGAAGCCTGGGCCATATTTTCTGCTGCTTTAATCATTATCATGCTAGCTCATAAGCATATTTCCAAATCAGCTCTTGGAGGAGAGGTACTATATTATTGTAATTATTGCAATTCCATCTTAATCATTGCAGAACTTGGACTTTTGCTATTCATCTGAGTAGGACCAAACTGCAGATTAATGAGATAGATGGAAGTCAAATTTAGGTCGCTAGGTAAGAGGTTGAAAGCCCTAAACTCTAAAGTAGCTTTCTCTGAGATAGTAGGCATTCCACGTGCAGGACCCAGGTAGTTAGGCAAAGCTGGGGGGGTCTTAATGTGTAGATGAGGCAAGGATGCAGGAAGGATGGGTTAAGATTTATTGGACCCTGGGGGACATTTTGGGACTAGCCAGGCCTGTACAAAAGGGACAGGCTCCACTTGAACTAGAATGGAACCAGACTCCTGGCACTTGCCAACTAAGAGGTGGCAGTGCAGCTTTTAAATTGACCCCAGGAAGAAGCTGACAGGAGCCAAGAAGTAGGGATGCTGGGGTGTTTGGGTTTTGAAGGAGAAAATAGATGTAGTGGGCGTATTGGGAACCTGGTGAAATGGAGAGAACCAGTGGGATATGGTCATCTCTGAGTACCAACTCTATAGTAGGGATAGGGAAGGGCTTACTGGGGGTAGGCTTGCTCTGTAGATCAAAGAAGATAGTTCTGCAGACGTTTGGGACTTCAACTTAGAATTCCCTGCCAGCATGATCAATTGTAAGGAATACTGGGAGTTGAAGTCCAAACCATCTGGAAATCTACTTTCTCCTCTCGAACTGACCAGAGGGGAAGTGACCTTAGACTTAATCCTAAATGGAACCTAGCACCTAGTGTGAGCTGTAAGTGATGTTGAACCTATTAGAAATGGTAACACAGTGCCATCAAATTTAATGTTTATGCCTTGGAAAAATAGCAAAGAAGTCTAACACATTTGACTTCAAAAGAGGAAACTTCTTAAACAATGAGGTGATTAGTAAAAATAAGGTTGAAAAGGCAAGTCAAGAGGGTCAAATCTCTCCAGGACAGAAGATCACCTAGAATGTAAACTGCAGGTCAGGAAAAATACCACCAAGTCCATGGGAACACTACACAAACAGTGTCAAGGAACCTCTTAGAGAGAGGAAAAAAGGGTTCCTTCAGAAAATGGAAACCTTTCCTAAATGAGAACATAATGGAATACAAAACTTGAATAAAAGAAATGCAAGGGAACAATGATGAATGCAAAAAGAAAGAAAGGATTTAAGAGGAGCATATCTCTTCATTGGCTTCCAATTCACTTCAGAATCCAATATAAACTTCTGTTGACCTACAAAGCTTTTCACTGTCTAGCTCCTTCCTATCTCTCCTCTCACACTATTGCCCCGCTCGTGCTCTTCGCTCCTCTGATGCCATGTTTCTTGCCTGCCCAAGGGTCTCTACTTCCCTTGCTCGGCTTCGTCCATTTTCTTCTGCTGCCCCTTATGCCTGGAACGCTCTTCCAGAACATTTGAGAACTACAAGTTCAACCACAGCTTTTAAAGCTCAGCTAAAAACTTTTCTTTTTCCTAAAGCTTTTAAAACTTGATTTTGTTCTGACTTTATACTGTTAGTTTTACCCTACCCAGTGCCTGTTTACCCTACCCTGTGCCTGTTTGCATTCTCTTCCCCTCCTTATTGTTTTATTATGATTTTATTAGAATGTAAGCCTATACGGCAGGGTCTTGCTATTTACTGTTTTACTCTGTACAGCACCATATACATTGATGGTGCTATATTAATAATAATAATAATAATAATAATAATAATAATAATAATCTAAAAACATTAAGTGCAATAATGTTTGCACCTAATTCTTTAAGTATCTCGGAAGGAGGAAACTGTCTAGACAGTTGAACAACAACAGAGTTTATTTATTTATTACATTTTTATACTGCCTGATAGCTGAGGCTCTCTGGGCAATTCACAATTAAAACCATAAAATACACCAAGTCAGAACATAATATAAAGCTTTAAAAGTTTAAAGAATATCGTATAAAACTAAAATAAGTTACAGCCCAGGGAAAGCCTGTGTGAAAAGATATGTTAAAGGATGTTACATTTTCTGCCTCCCGAAGCGCACAAGGGAAGGTTTTCCAGATGGTGGATGCAGCCACCGAGAAGTTAAAGGATTATAAGGAGATTGCAGAGAAACTGTATGAACTGTTTGCATTTGTCTACACTGCAGAAGATGTAGCAAGATAGCTAAGCCTGAACTGACATTTTCAGGGATATCTGAGGAACTGAGGCAAATATAACAGTGGCAAGAGATGAAATTCTAGGCCCAAATGGAAAACAAACCAATAAAAAGATCCCAATAGGATCCTTCCAACAGCTCTTAAAGAACTCAAATGTGAGATTGCTGATCTTTTTACTAAAATATGTAACATGTTCCTATGATCAATCTCTGTATCAGAGGACTGGAGGTTGGCCAATGTTGTTTTTATACTGTTGTTTTTATGTTTTTAATTTTTTTTATACTTTTAATGTTTACTGTTTTTAACTTTTGTAAACTGCCCAGAGAGCTTCGGCTATGGGGCGGTATATAAATGTAACAAATAAATAAATAAATAAATATGTAGTGCCAATTTTAAAAATGAGAAATGGCAGGGGAGGAAGGGGGAATCAATGAATTTACAGGCTGATTAGATTGATGCTAGATAGCACCAGCGACATCACAGGCACTGTCCAATAGGTGCAAAGTGCATTTCATCCCCCCAGTGAGTAACTATGGCCATATCTAAATGGGGCAATATCTCGGGGCGATCCCAGGGATCATCCCTGTGCATTCAGATGATGCACAGGGGATCCTGGGAACAGGGAGGGATGATCCCTCCCTTTCCCCAGGATATGGCCCTACCTTTTGAGCCCACTTTTTCCACATTCTCGGGCTGGTCCTGAGACTGTGGGATGTGTGGGTGGGCATCGCAGTTTGTCCTGGCTCCTCACGGTTACTCGCAAGGAGCCAGGACCCACATTGAGGGTGGGGTGGCGGGAGCGGGGAAAATTATTTAAAATATAATACTTTCCTTTTGTGCACGAGCGTTCATGTGCTCTGCTCCTTTAACAAAAACAAAAAACAAAATGGTGGGCGCGAAGTCCTCTCCCTCCGAGGTTGTCGTGCGCCACGTGTAAACAGAGGGGGACATCTCACGATAACAATATCATGAGATCCTCACCCCTCCATCGTGCTACATCCAGTAGGTCTAGCTGAGGCCTATGTCTCATAACCACACTTCTGCAGTTAGAAGGTAGGGTTTCTCATGTTCCTATGACTCGGCATCTCTCTCTCTCTCTCTTTTAGAAATAAGTTGCCAAGTGTAAGGTCACATATATGGTATGAATATATGTTGTTGTTGTTTTAAAGAAATGCACTCCATTTTTTGTTTTCTAAATGCTCAATATATTTACTGTGAAATTCATTTAAATTCTGACACTGTAGGTAACACGTATGAAAAACCGCCTCTTCATATTGTTCAGATAAAAGGGTGTTTTCAAAAGGTTTTGATGAAGTGTGATATATAGCCTGTCATCTAAAAGGCAATGCACTTGTTTCATTTTTCTCTGGGATAATAAGACTCTTAAGATTTCCAACCGATAATGTCAACAACACCTAATCGCCAGTTCAAACTTAACATGTGTTTTCACTCATCCTTTTTATTCTTTCAAAAGAACCATAAAGCTTTTTCTCTGTCAAATAGTTTGTGGGGAAATTCTTAGTTCTCAAAGATTTGCAAAGAAATGTTCTTTAATCGGCTGCTCACTTGCCTTTGTGCCCTTTCCACATTCTTCTAGAAAATTGACTTACCTACAAGCTGAATGCAGCATCATTCAATTATAAGATTTTAACATCTTGCGTTTTATACATCCAGGCAATACCCAAGTCAAATTCAACCTCTTTGCAAACGTTTCAGTAGATTTAGTTTCATTCCATCTTAACATCCCTAATGTCACTTTGTGGAATTGACAGACTTTAAACCTTTCAAGAATTTAGTTAGTTTCATTTATATCTCACCTTTTTTTCTCTTGCAAGGAACCCAAGGTGGCATACATGATTCTCCTCCATTTTTATCCTCATAACAACCCTGTGAGGTAGATTTAGCTGAGAGTTAGTTACTGGCCCAAAGTCACCCAGTGAGCTTCATGGCCTGAGTGAAGACTGGAACATGGATTGCCTGAATTCCAGTCCAATATTACAGTCTACACCACAATGGCACACACTGGTATTAGGTGGCTAGTGCAAATTTTTCAGGTTGCAAGTTCTAGAGACAGCAATTTTCAGCCATGCCTTTCCCCAATAACCTCAGGGTGGAAATGTGGTTCCACCATTTTATCTTCATAATTATTAAGTAAGGTTAATACATAACCACTATTCAGACAGCCAACTATGAATACAGTAAGGACAGACAAATCTGTCAACTTTGGTTTAATTCCACTTCTCATTTTTTAAACCTTAAGTTCAGTTTTCCTGAATGTGGATTTGTCCCCCAGTTTGCATGAAAATTCATACACATTTATGTGTGAATTTCATCTAATTTACGCTTTTTGGTCTGCAATCTTGCTTAATATACACATTTTTGCAAATAATTTTCCTAATATAATGCATTTAAAATGTTATTTTCATGAATATTTGGATTTTTGTGTGCACTTTACTTAACGTACACATTTTTTGATGGGTGAACTCCATTGCAAAACTGAGAGAAGTGCAAAGTTCAAAGGAAAACTGAGACTTGGGCCATAGCTAGATGGGTTGAAATCCTGGGGCGATCCCTGGGATCATCCCTGTGTGTTCACATAACGCACAGGGGATCCTGGGATCAGGGAGGGATGATCCCTCCCTTGCCCCGGGATCTCGCCCTACCCTTTGAGCCTGGTATTTCCGCGGTCTCGGGCTGAATCTGAAACCGCACAGTGTGTGGCCAGGTGTCGTGGTTTGTCCCGGTTCCTCATGAGGAGCTGGGACCCATGCACAGGGCACAGAGCTCCTCAGGAGCACTACGCCCATTGGGGGTGGGGTGGGGTGAGCAGGGAAAATACCTTTTTTAAAATAAAAACTTACCTCTGGAACATGAGCATTTGTGCACATCTTCTCCTTTAAGAAAATTAAAAAATGGTGGGTGCAACACCTGTCCCTCTGAGGTCGTTGCATGCTGTGTGTGAACAGAGGGCGAGATCTTGCGATAAAAATATTGACACAGGATTGCGGCCTATACTTTCTGTGCCTGCAGTTCAAAAGGATGACGGGAGTGACCACCGATGAACTGCAATGCCTATAAACGACTTTAGTTGAAATCTAGGTTTCGCAAATTGGGATGACTAAACTAGATTCCAGGAATAGAATTTCCCATATTATATTAAAGGCTTGATAGCAACTATTGGGGGTGGGAGGAATTGAGCTTTGGAACACAGCACCAGGGAACGGGGGTTTAATGGGTCTCCCACACCATTTTTTTTAAGCCAATATTACACCCCTGAAGATATTGGTCCCATTGGGGGAATGGGGAAGACATATAGGTGTTTTGTGGTGGGGGAGTCAATTTTTATCAGGAAAATTGCTAAGGTGGACGCTTATGCATTGCAAAAGAAGAAGAAGAAATGCACCACCAAAAAAGAGAACCCCCTCCCCCAGTTTGTCTAGTGCATTGGTAATTTATATGTACAGATGCACATTTAGAAATAAATAGAAATACAATCCATCTCACTATAGTGGGGAAGACTGTAACCAGCTGATCTGTATGCCTGCTCAGCCTGCTGTCCAAGTGCTAACTGTTAATGGGCAACTTCAAAGCCTCTGCTTTCCTTTCTTATGGTTCTTAATCTTTAAACAAGACCTGGACCGGACAACCCTTCTAACAGAGTGCACTATCACATAGAGGATTGTAATCCAGCAATCTTTCAAACAGAGGACTGTCCTCTGTAAAGTAGGGCAGCTGCCCATTCTAAAAATGGCTAAACCAAGTCCTGAGGAGTTGCAGAGCCCCCTAATTTTACCATTATAAATCCTTTAAAAACACAGGAGATCCTGTTTATGGATCTCTTGCATTATATCCCATTAGGCTCAAAGGTGAGAGGATCAAGTCTTCACATTGACCTGTAGTATGGTTATGAAAAGATAATTGAGCTTTTCCATGTTCTTACTTTCTTTGCATTTTCTTTCCTTAGCTTATGGGAAATAAGCTAAATATTTCAATCCTAAAATAATGTCTGCTGGATTAGACCAAAGGACATAAGAACATAAGAAGAACCCTGCTGGACGAGGCCACGGGTCCATCTAGTCCAGCTTTCTGTTCACACAGTGGCCAACCAGCTATCTTTGGGAAACCCACAAGCAGGACATTTTATTTATTTATTTATTTATTTATTATTGCATTTATATCCCACCTTTTTTCCTGCAAGGAACCCAAGGCGGCATACATAATCCTCCTCCTCCTCTCCACTTTATCCTCACAACAACAACCCTGTGAGGTGGGTTGGGCTGAGAGTCTGTGACTGGCCCAAAGTCACCCAGTGGTTTTCCATGGCCGAGTGGGGACTAGAACCCAGATCTCTTGGCTCCCAGTCTGACACTCTAGCCACTACACCACACTGGCAACAGCATGCTTCATCCACACCATCATTCTGTTTAAAAAAAGTTGCCAGCCAGATACACCCAGAAACCCACAAACAGGGGCAATTCAATACACACATACTTGAGAGTAAGCTGCATTGAACTCAATGGGACTTTCTTCTGAGCAGATATACATAGGGCTGTAGTGTCAGGCAAAATCCACCCCACCCCCGAGCTGCTCCCCAGCAACCGCCTCTGAAACAGGCCTTTCCATTTAGCATCATGGCTAAAAGCTGTCATTAGACACTTAATTGTAACTGTGCCATTTAATGCGAGTGATATTTAGATCCCATTTAGTGCAGCATACAAAAAAGTGCCATTACATGTAATTTTGATTTGATGCAAAATATCCCTATAATAGAAATTCATATTTTAGGTATTCTCTCTCTCACTTGCTCTCTCTCCTCCCCCTCCCCCATATGAGAGCATTAACATATCTTCCATCTAGCATGCCACCAGAGGAACCAAATTAGATTAGCAAAAGTTTCATGCAAAACTTCAGCATTCAGAAAATTATTCCTGAGATGAGCAGCATTTCATAAATTAAGATCCATGGGGACAAAGCAGACTGTTCAAAATATGCCAGCTGCACACGTTAAAGCATTTAGCAGCTCTACAAATTAAAGAGCTACCACAATGCTAAATAAGCTCTTCATTAACCATTTATTGGACGAAGTGAAATTTGTTTTCCTTTCTCTCTCTTCGTGTGTGTGTGAGAGAGTGAACACACACACATGGCCTGGTTATTATAAGAACCTCACAGCTGTACACCAGGGAACAGATGTAAGTTCTGAATTTGGGTGGAGCAAAAGGGTGTGGTTTTTTTGGGTTTTTTGTTGTTGTTGTTGTTGTTGTTGTTTTTTGCTGCAGCTGTTCTGTTCACTGTCTCATCACAAATTCTAGGTATGTAATCACGCTCCTCTGCTCAAGGAATGAGTGACATCTGTCCTACTCTCTGCAGAGACAGCCCAAAGTAACAGTGGATAATCTGGGCTAGGTAGATGGTAGGAAGATGCTAGGGAATGTCAGCATAATGTTTATACATGGCTCCAGTTCCTGATACACACTTCGAAATAATTCCCCCATTGATAGCATTGGTGGTCGTGTGGATTAGCTACAGCAGCACCAGGTCTGTCATAGCTGATGGGCCCAGATCGGGCCTGTAAGGTGGAGTGGAAGGAGTCCAAAGATGGTTCTTCCTCATGCATTCCCAGAACACCCCATTTTGGGTCTTCCCATGCCTGCAACCTGGGGTATTCTGGAAACAGGGTGGGGAGGAATTATCTTTAAATTCACTCCTTTCCCCAAACAGGAACCACTGTGGGCAGCTTTTAGCCCACCCAGACACAACAGGATGTCTGTCATGGCAGAGCACCCCCCACCAACCAGTAGCTCTCCTCTCTGCCAGCTAAAGCTGTTGGAGAGGCACCAACACTAGGGTGACCATATTAAAAAGAGGACAGGGCCCCTGTATATTTAATAGTTGTATAGAAAAGGGAATTTCAGCAGGTGTCATTTGTATGCATGCAGCACCTGGTGAAATTCCCTCTTCATAACATCACAACAGTTAAAGCTGCAGGTGCCTTGCCCTCTTTTAAATCTGGTCACTCTAGTATAGCTCCTGCAGCTTTAACTGTTTTGATGAAGAGGGAATTTCACCAGGTGCTGCATGCATACAAATGACTGTGGCATTGCACCCCCTAAGTCAGCTCCCTAATGCATGCCTAGCATTAGTAAGTCTGGTGTATTTAGAATGTTGACCTGAGTTTGTGGAGTTAGAATGTCTTGGGAGGGGGAGGAATGACTGAGGAGATCCTTAGCTCTCTCTGTGTTAGCTTTTGGTGTGTAGAGTATTTGGATTCTGGAGAGTTTGAGGTTCAGTATAGAGAGTGGTGTCTTTTGAGAGCGGGGTGTGCAGATAGACGGTTTGTGTAAAATAAACAATATTGATAATAAAATTCAAGAGTGAGTGTGTGTGTGACAGGAAAGTGTGTATGTGAATGGGTGAAAGGATTGGATGAGAGGTTTCAAAAAGGTTTTACATTTTTTTATATTGAAACAAAGCTTGTGAACTTTTAAAATAAATTTTAATTATTTTGTTTTAACCACCACAAAAATCCCACGTGTCTGTTTGGCATTTATCATCTGAAGTTTATTCATTTAACACTTACTCTGACAATAATTCCCCTCAGCACATATAATTCACAGCACATTATTTTATTATGAAAATCCTTCTCCATTTAACCCCTTTCTCCACATAGTTTGGAGAAAGGCGGTGTTGTCCCTCGCCTCAGGCGTATCAAGCGGTGGTGCTTGTCTTGAGCAGGGTGTGTCTGCAGCTGGCTCTGTTGTTCAGAGCTTGTGTCCTGGCAATGACACCTGCTGAAATTCTGTTTTCTATGCAACTGTTAAAGATACAGGAGCCCTGTCCTCCTTTCCATAGGGTCATCCTACTTCCAGCCATCTAAATCCAAGGTTAAGATTGTACTTTTAGATGCCTTTTGTAAAAGTATCCAATTCTGTCTTGATGTTGCCTGTCCAGTACTGTTCTACCCAAACTATTCTACAATTACAAGTGAGAGTTAGAAATGTTATCCTTTTGTTCTCCAAATTAATTTATTCATGGATACGTTTTTAGCCATTACATTGTTCTAAGCAGAAGGAAGGCAAGCAAATACTGTTTGCTTTAAAAAGAAAGAAAAAAAGAACTATAGCCTATATTTGATTGAGCAGCATGGTAATTTTATAATCAAAGCAACTCAATCTCAGCCAAATTACATGGGAAATTCCAAACGTTATTGGACAATTTAATTACATTGATAAAAATAAATGAATTAATTCATCAATGCATTTTTTGTTTTTGTATTTTATCTATAAGTCTAGACTCGGTTCTTGGGGAAGGTGAAATGTGACTTGATGACCATTATTGTAACAGGAGACTGCTAGTATCCACCTGCCTAAAGAACGGTTGTATTATTTTTTTCCTCAATTATGCTTATTTTATTTTTTTAAAAAGGCATACACTTTTTCTGCCTTTTAAAAACAAAGTTTGTGATAAGTTACAGTGGTCCCATGCAGAAATAGCAGGACAGAATAATGTTACAAATGAGTATGGCTTTCTTCAAGAACCCAAGAGCAAGGTTACTTCAGAAGGGACTTTGATCATGGCTTTGACAATCAGGTTCCACTTAACCCATGAGACCTCTGAACTGGTTAATTTATTTACAACTGGCTGAGCCTAAAGATGCTTGTGAGAAATCAGGCCTAAATGGGATGAGCTAGGCAATTTCTGTTGATGATGCATTAAGAATTAAGAGGGCTGTATAATCAATATGGAGCCCACCGTCAGCAACAAGCATCTATTCCCACATGAATGGTCTGCCTGATTGGCCGCTGGGAACAAAGGTTTCATTTAAGTATAATTTAAGGCAGGCTGATTACTGCAAATAGAGATGTATATGAAGACAACCGCTGAAGCCTGTTACAGATTATTTGGAATGGGCTGGCCTTTGGCTTAACCAGTGTTTCACCAACTTTAATGACCTTAATGAATCACATATTCCTTCTCTATCAGCTATATAGGCTATTGGCCAGTTAGACGAGGATATTGTTTATATAGCAAGGCTGTTAAGTAACATACACCACAGTCTTATCTTTGGCACGGGCTGTATGATTTCCTGCCAAACCTGAAAATGGAATTTGGGGAAAGATCTGATAAGAATTAGGCAGAGGGGCCGGGGAGAGGAGAAGAATGAAAGAAAGCTGGTGGATGGCCCAGACTTTTGAAGATCCTGTGGAACTAGTTTAATGTACTACATAGAAATAAAAGTGATGAGTTTGCAAGTAATTAGGGTTAATGCTTTATGCAGCCCATTTAATGTGGAAAGTGCTTTACCATCTTAATTTGGTTCACGTTTACAACAGGAAAGGGGAAGTTATTTCCCACTTTATGGATGGCGAATTGAAAATGAGAAAGAATGAGAGTGACTCATTCTGGAGCTGAGGAAGTATTAAAATGCAGGCCTCACAGATTCAAGTCCAACATTGTGCGCTCCCGCTGAATTCCCATTAAAGTTTCCCACTGATATCAAGGGGACTTCGTGGCCAATCCTATGCATGTTTGCAGGAAAAAAAGTCCTTCAACTTGCAGCATTCCCCTAGCCAGCCATGGATTATGCCCTTAGTGTTTTAACTTTGGCCAGATCATTCCCTTTGGGCGAAGCTACATGTTAAAAGGAGACACCCCAAAGGGCATCCATGTGGTAAATTTCTGCCAGCGGGAAATTTCTTCCCAAAGCTAATTGGTGAGTGAGTGAGTGACTTTTGTTGGGGCTATAGTGGGGGACGGGGAGGGTTAAGCCCACCTTTTTGTGAACCATGGTCCCAATCTTGCAGTTATTTAAATTTTTTAAAAAATCATGTTAATTGCTTATACCTAATTAATGTCATGTCTATAATATATAACACTATGTCCTGTTTTTCTTCCATTATGGAACTCAAGGTGGCATCCATGGGGTTCCCAGGTAGTCCCCCATCCAGGGCATCTTTACACTTCCTGCTTTTTGGTGCAATTGTGGGTTGCATCACATGGATGGAGAGAGGCAACTATATGGTTTGGGTTGAATACTTCCCCTCTGAGCATGCTCTGTTCATTTCCATTGAGACAGCGGCATCTAGTGGCGGAAGATCCTGCTTTTTTCAGATGTTACCGCTTAATACTAGAACCCAGGGTCATCCCATGAAACCGATTGGTGGGAGATTCAGGACAGATAAAAGGAAGGACTTTGTAGCACAGAGCATAGTAAATCTATGGAATTCATTACCAGAAGATGTAGTGATGGCCACCAATTCAGATGGCTTTAAAATGAGGTTGGATAAATTCCTGGAGGAAAAGGCTATCAATGACTACTAATCCTGATGGCTAAGTTAAGCCTGCATACACTAGTTGCTGGGGAACATGGGTGGGAGGATGCTGTTGCACCATGTCCTGCTTGTGGGGCTTTGGTTGACAGCTGGTTGCTCAGAGTGCTGGACTAGATGGACCCTTGGTCTGATCCAGCATGGCTCATCTTATGTTCAATGTAAACTCTCAGTCTTGGTCTGACTGGCAGTGATGCAACAGCTCCCATAGGTTCTCCATCAAGCTACATTCCTAGTACCAATCCAACTTACAACCTTGCTAGGATCCCAAAGGTTTGTGTGCCCTCTCACCTTCTGGGGATTTTGGAAGTGGCCAAAGCACTACATCTGAGAAGGATTTGAGTGTGGTCATTGACAGCAAGCTAATCACGAGACATCAGTGCAAGATAGCAGCTAGAAGGGCTAACACAGTTCTCGGCTGCATTAGAAGAAACATTGTATCAAAGGCACATGAAGTCCTTATTCCTCTCTACTTGGCACTAGTAAGACCACAGCTGGAGAATTGTGTATGATCTTGAGTACCATGTTCTCAGAAGGACATTGATAGGTTAGAAATGGTTTGGAGGAGGGCAGCAAAGATGATACAGGGACTTAAGGACACATCCTATGAGGATGGGCTGATGGAACTTGGGATGTTCAGTCTGGAGAAAAGTAAACCGAGGGGAGACATGTTAGCAGGCTGAAGTTTGTTTTTTGATTTTTTTTAAAAAAAATCAAAATCATTATTGATTTGGCTTAAAAATCTTAGTATGCGATAAAAATATCTCTTACTACTATCATTCTTCCTAAAGTAAAAGAGATGTGTGAAAAAAAATATGTTCAGGCATTACTGATTTACTTGTGTTTCAGGCACACATAAATTCCTGTTCCATCCTTGGCAAGTGTCAGGTATGAATATGAAGGTAAAATAATAAATCTACATTTAAGCAAAGAATTTTTTCTCAACTCTCAGATGCTTTTTTATGAAATGTTCCAAGGAGAGTGCTCTTTAACTGCGAGTTAAAAACATAGCACTTTATTGTTGTTGTTGTCATCCTTGTTTCAGTTTATTCTCCAAATGCAACACTGAAATTATATCATCCTCTTTTTATTACTTAACACAAGGTGTTACTTAACACTGAGCTTGAGGAGGGGGCATAGTTCAGTGCAACAGAACACCTGCTTTGCATGCAGAAGGTCCCAGGTTCGATCCCCAGCTTCTCCAGGAGCAGCAAGGAAAGAATCCCTGCCTGAAACACTTCAGAGGCGCTGCCAGTCAGTGTCGACTATACTGGGCTAGATAGCCCAAAGGGCTGACTCAGTATAAGGCAGCTTCCTATGTTCTGAGGCAAACTTTGCAGCCCCGCAAGCACCTTTGTCATTATTTTCAGGACCAAGGGCACATTTGTCCCACGATCATTTGGGCCTGTGGGAATTTATTTTTAAGATTCTCTCTTTTCTTTCCCCCTCCCTGTTTGGTTCTCTCTTTTCTTGCCTCTTCTTCACTGTGTTCTCTTTCCTCCTCCTTTCAAATTCCAGCCACCACTGCATCTCCTTTCTCCTTCTTTCTCCCTCCCCCTGCCACCTACCACTGTTTTCCCTTCCTGGTGTCACCACCTCCTGTGCACGTCCTGCCTCCTCCATACAAAATGGCCTTCCCACCACTGCACTCACCTCCATGTGGTCCTTTCCCACCACCACCACTGCTTCCTCTGCCACAGACAAGAAAGGAGGTGAGAAGAAGGGGCCGCGAGGGGTCTGGAGGGCACACTGGAGGGTCATGGCAGGCGCTGAACCTTAACTGGACAGCCATCTGTCAGGGATGCTTTGAGGTGGATTCCTGCATTGAATCATAGAATAGTAGTTTTGGAAGGGGTCTATAAGGCCATCAAGCCCAACTCCCTGCTCAATGCAGGAATCCACCTTAAAGCATCACTGACAGATGGCTGTCCAGCTGCCTCTTGAATGCCTCTAGTGTGGGAGAGCCCAAGACCTCCCTAGGAAATTGGTTCCATTGTTGTACTGCTCTAACAGTCAGGAAGTTTTTTTCCAATGTCCAGCTGGAATCTGGCTTCCTGTAACTTGAGCAGGGGGTTGCATTCAATGGCGTTATAGGCCCCTTCCAACTCTACAATTCTATGATTCTAACTAGGTGTAATTGGAATGAGGGTTCCATCTCCTATAGTCTTGCGTGAAAACTTGTGTCTAGACTGGAGAACAGTTCAGATAGGTCAGGAGTGGGCCTCAGGTTCATGCATGCATCCTTCCACCTACATGGTGAGGGAGATCTTGAGTTTGAATACATTTTAAGACATCCACTTCTTCTGACAAAGAAGGGAATGAGAGAAGCAGTGAAGGGAGCATGTTAGCTTCTTCATGGTTGTAATCCATAGTGGGATATAGTTTAAGTAGAGCCTGGGGTTGTTTGTGTAATGGACTCAAATTATGTGACCCAGTTACTCAAATCCTGATCAATTATGAAAAATAAGCATATATGTCATCATTCTCAGCAAGGCAAGGGGCATTTGGATCCATGAATTATATATCTATCTATCTATATCTATATCTATATCTAGATATAGATATAGATATATAATGATGGAGTAGACTGAATGCATATAGAAGGCCGTGTATCACCCCCTGGTTCTGCTCCTGTCTCCTATGCACATTCAGCATAACTTTTCAAACATAATGGGAGGAGAAGCTGGAGGCAAATCTATATGCTGCAAGCATTTATCATTACTTGGGGCTAATCCAGGAAACCATCGGTGGGGTTGACAAGCTTCCTACTGAAAAATACCCACATGTTCCAAAGGCTAACTGCTGGAGCCTACGATACTGGCTCAAGACCACTCTTTACAATGCATAAATCAGCCTGAAAATATTGGTGAAAGGGGACCCAGCTTCAGTAGGCACTGTTTCCATTATGGCAGAAAATCAATCAAGGAGCAAATTAATTTAAACAAACCAACAAACCAACAACTAGGATGTTATTTGCATAAAGATGAGCCCAATGAAATATCTCTCACTTCAAGATGGACTGTCCCTGGAAGTTGTTCATTTTAAGGCTAGTGTCAGGGACTGGCATACTTGGGTACCTGCCTAGGCACTCAACCTAACTGGGGTCCACTGCCAACCCCCAGAAGCCTTGGCTCTGCTGCTTAGGGTGACCCTATGGAAAGGAGGACAGGGTTCCTGTATCTTTAACAGTTGTATTGAAAAGGGAATTTCTGCAGGTGTCATTTGTATGCAGGCAGCACCTTGTGAAATTCCCTCTTCATCACAACAGTTCAAGCTGCAGGAGCCCTGCCTAGTGCGACCAGATACAAAAGGGGGCAGGGCTCCTGCACCTTTAACTGTTGTGATGAAAATGGAATTCCACCAGGTGCTGCAGCCTGGAATTTTAGAATGCGGGGAGGATGTGCTGAAGCCAGGCAACCACCAAAAGATCAGCATTTGCGGGGAAAGGCTGGGGCCAGGAAATGGGTGTGGCCACCTGAGGAAACTTGGCGGGCTTGAGACCCCAGGCAGACCAGATTTGGTCCTTAGGCTTAAGGTTCTCAACCCCTGGTTTAAAGACTATGAGTTGGAGAGAAAGCTAAACAACCCCATGTCAACTTATACTTTCCTCACTTGCAGTGGCCAACCGTATGTCATTTGTTACACACATTTGCTACCTACATATTAACATCAAGTCTTGATAAGCCCACTGTTGTCCTCCTCCTGTGAATTACAGAATCCAGGTCTTTTTTCCCCCCTTGGTGAATTGAGTTCCAGGTCCATGTGATAGTGAATAGAATTAGCTAAGAAGCAAATGCTGGAACACTGCCCTTCGTCAGACCTCTTCAGGAGGCACAATTGCCAAGAACAATACGACCTGTATAAATCTGCTGAAAAGTTTCTTCCACCACCCATTATTACCCGACTGATGTACTTCTGTGTCAATAGCGGAATTAGAAGCTTAATGACGTGCACTGTGAAACACAATGCGTGTCTTTTATGTCTTTCATCTCCAGACACTTGCCTTGTTATCATTTTCATGCAAAAGCAACAGACACTGCCTGCTTGACCTTCCTTTACAGTAGGAAAGGAATCCTATTTCATTAATTTATATATACTGCATGAGAACACTCTCAGTGTATTCACTGTTATCTTTGCTCTGTAAAACTGGCATATTAAAAGGGATTTCTTGGACTGCTAGGAGCCACCCAACTAGTCCAGCAATTCTCTAGCTGTCAATTTTTTTCCTCCCCTCTCTGTGGAATTTTATATTGTGAAATAAAGCTAACATTAGAAGCAACAACAAAAGAATACATACCAATACAACAAGATGACTAAGAGATAAATCCTATGGCCCCCAGGAGGTGTCCCAGGGGCCATAGGATGCAGTGGGTCTCCCCCTATGAAGCTGAAAACAGACCTCTAACCTTGGAGGAGGAACAACATAAGAAGAGCCCTGCTGGATCAAACCAAAGCTCCATCTAGTCCAGCATTCTGTTCACACAGTGGCCAAAGAACTGTCCATGAGAAACCCACAAGCAGGACATGAGAGCAACTCCCACCCATGTTCCCTAGCAAATGATTTACATAGGCATACTGCCTCTGATACTAGAGCTAGCATATAGCCATTGATAGCCTTATCCTCCTTCTCTTTTGAAGCCATTCAAAGTGGTGGCCATCACTACGTCTTGTGGAAGTAAATTCCATAGTTTAACTATGCACTGTGTGAAGAAGTACTTTTTTATCTGTCATGAATCTCTCGCCAATTTGATTCATGGGTTGACCCCATTTCCTAGTATTTTGAGAGAGGGAGAAAAAATATGTCTCCATATCCACTTTCTCTACAACATGCTGTAGATGCCTATTGCCCCACCCCCTCCAGGCCTCCCCCAGCCACCATGGGAGAGGTACCCTGTCCCATTAGATTGAAGCTCCAACCCCAGTAGGGGTGGGTGGGGAGGGAAGAAGCTGTGTTGGGCTAGGCAGGGAGGGCGAGGCAGTGGATCTGATGGATCCAACAGCATCTCAGCCCCTGACCATTGCCCCTTCCTGGGAAACATTTAGACCCAGTCAAGAGTACATGTAAATATTTCCATCCCATTACCAGTAATGGGAGGGAATGATTTTACTTTTGCCCATAGATGGAAAAACCAACGCAAATCCTTGACTCTCTCCTGTCTGTATAGAGCCCAGGAGAAAATGGAGCATTGATCTCATAATAGTCCAGCGAGAGCTTAAGACTGCTCTCTAAAGAAATAAATTCTCATTATAATTCATAGTATATCATGATATGCTTGTGGGACAGCAAGGGTAAAACAGCCTAAGAAGAAGCTCACTATTTAATCAAAGATTGGATATATGTTATATAGATATATAATGTGGATGTGTGCAGTCTTAAAAAATATATAGGCATCTGTACTTGATTAAAATTTTGAAGTTTGAAGGGCTTCCACGTAGGAAATAAATGGAAACTACGGTGTCACAATAACTTTTTTTAAAATTAGAATTCCTTGCTTGCTATCCTTGCTGAGTAAGTTTGTATGTAATCACAGTCTTCCAAATTTCATCAATCCATTGCTATTTAGTTGGGTGGCTTTGGAGACTTTCAATTACATGTCTCTGTGCACAATTGCTTAAGAAGGTCCTTATGCAGGAATCCAAGGTCATTAGGTTCAAAATGATGAAGAAGCAGAGCTTTAGGAATTACCTCAGTTGACTACCAGATTCATGTCCAATCTTTTCTTGAACATTTCTAGGATCAGAGATTCCTAGCATCCCTGGTTGCAATGTTTCCATTGCCCAGTTGCAATTACTTATGACCTGGTTTACACATCATGCCTAACCAGGGTTTGTTTACAACTACCTAGGGTTGTTTAGTTCTAAATGTGTGGGAACGAGCATTCCGGCTCCTGGTCATTCATCCGCTCTTGCTGAGCTAAACAACTCAGTGATGCTCAGGGGAGAGGAAACCAAGAGCTAGAACCCATGGCTTATCCTTGAGTTCTAATGCTGGGGGCCTGTCTTGACAAGGGGTTTGCCCTGGGGTGGATCTGCAGAGGTGGCAGGTCATTTCTGTGATGCAGCTGCCATCATGGAGCCGTCCCAGGGTTTTCCCCCAAAGCACCAATTTTAAACAGCTTGAGAATATGTACGCTTTGCCTGAAAATGTTATCACATTCACGTTTGAGGTGGGTGGGGTACAAACAGGCAAGTCCTGATGTGAAATGATTCTTGTACATTCCCTACATAAAACTCACACACTTTTTATATCTATCGGAGTTTATAAAAGAATACAAGGCAGCCCTTATTTTCCTATGGTTTCAAGGCACAGATGTGTGTAAGTCATAAGAACGTAAGAGGAGTCATGCTGGATCAGACCAAGGGTCCATCTAGTTCAGCATTCTGTTCACACAGTGGCCACCCAGCTGTTGAGTAGGAACCCACAAGCAGGTGCAGTAGCACCCTCCTATCAATGTTCCCCACAACTGCTATACATAGGCTTGCTGCCTCTGCACACAGCCATCAGGACTAATAGCCATTGATAGCCTTCTCCTCCAGAAATTTATCTAACCCCCTTTTAAAGCCATCCAAATTGGTGTCCATCACTACATCTTGCAGTAGAAAATCCCACAGTTTAACTATGTGCTGTGTGAAAAAGTACTTCTTTTTACTGTCCTGAGTCTCCCACTAATCAGCTTCATGGGATGACCCTGGGTTCTAGTATTTTGAGAGAGGAGGTCATTAATGAACATATTTTGTTATGTTTGTTTTGGCTTCACTGGATATTTTATACAGTTGTTTTTTAAAATATATCCTGAACTGACATATGGGGCAGGACACAATTCCCCCCTCCTCTTCTCAAGATATGACATAATAGCAGTTATCATGAGCGTCTATCACTGGCATATTATGCCCTATCTCAGATAATTACTTAGCCTTCGGTAGCTCTTCTCTGCATTATTAATGTTGCTTATTGCTTCGCACAACATTTAGTTCTTAAATCCACCCACATCAATGCTAGTTGCCGCTTGGTCGATTTAGATGACAAAAATAACAAATTGGAGGTATAGCTTTTGTTTACACAGAGCACATTAGGCTGGTAGTTATCAAATAAGAACTGTATTACTACCTTAAATTACGTTGAAAATAAAATCAATAGCTTATTTAAACACTGAGCAAACAGTCACAACAAATGTACAAAATATTACCCCAGGAAACTCAGCAGCAACTTTTAATAAGAGAAGAAATGCAGACAAAGTCACACAAAAAAAAGAAATTTTAGGGAGAGAAAAAAATGCAAAACATAACATTAGCTTTAGGGAAGTTTGCTTATTTTAGATGCAGTGTGAATTATTTCTTCCTTCATTTAAGGTAGTTTATGACCCATAATAAGAAAAGATTCTCACAGGCTCTTCACCAGCCAGGGATGAATCTTCACCAGACTTTATCAGTGAAAATGCTAACAACTCAGAGTCTGTAGGAACTCAGCAATCCTCAGAGGGGGAAGGGATTTCAGAGTTGACCGATCCCAGAGTCTGCCGCAGATTCAAACAGGGGGAGCTAAAAGAAGGTGAGAGGTGATCAGCTCAGCTAGCTTCACACCAAAGGCTTCTTCAGAGGAATCCTCCCTGAAGTTAAGGGACTCAAGGAAAAGGCCTTACCTTTTGTTGAAAGGACAATTGTCTCATTTATTTATTTATTTAAAACATTTATATCCCACCCTATACCATTAAGATCTCCAATCTCAAGTTAGAGGAAAGTTCCTAGAGGAAAGTTGCCTAGAGGAAAGTTCCTAGTGTTTAACCTCTCTTTAGGTGCGAAGAGATGTATATTTGCTGAATAAAGTTTTGTGGATTATTCAGCAGACCTCTTTCTTGTTTCATACCGCAGCAGGAGGGTTTGGAAACATGACAGCTTGTTCCAAAGTCTTTGTCTTCCAAGAAAATAGATTTTGCTGAAGTTACCTCACATGACAGATCTTTACAATTCCAATCAGTAGTAAGCCTTTCACACTATAAATCTGAGTAAATTGTGAGTAATTTCAACGGGGTGTGTTACTTTGATTGATATCAGTGGATTTTAGTTGACATCGGTGGGCACTCAGCCTTTGGTTTGTGTCCTGTTCCCTCAAATACAGGAGCCACAAGACTTGGATTTCCCAATTAGCAGTGAGGCAGGGAAGCATTTTAGCAGGGCAAGGAGATTTCACATCAAGGATTCTATGAGATCTTGCAAAAGTCAGGAAAGAAGGGAAGGCTTTTAAAGCTAGCTTGTCTCTCCCGCCTGTTCCTGGAGTATTAGTAGGGCCTTATATTATAGGCTTAAAAGGTATAAATTGGTTTGTCACTCATTCCTCCTCCCAAGTAGGGCTCAGAGAGAGAAGACTGTACCTTCTATTCTGGGCTTTGTCTTAGATTCATCACCATATGTGCTCCTGGGGGTTATTGTAGAAAGACTGAAGCTGGGATATGTGACTAGTTGGGTTTGTCCAGTCTCCTTGATTCTGAAGATTCCCTGAGTGGGAATGACAGTTTTGAGGTGTTTATCAGGGTCCACTGAATCTCCTTGGTCTTTGTATGTGCTGGGGTTGAGGTGGAATCTTCCTCCTATAAGGCGGTCTCATCTAGTTCCAAACAGGAAGATGCTGGGACATGACAGTACAGTATCCATACCTCTGGGTCATCAGCCTCAAATGCATGAAGTAAATGTGATGGTGTGAACTCTAGTCCATGAATGTTTATGCCAAACAACAAAACTATTGGTCTTTATGGTGTCAGAAGACTCTGTTGATTTTGCTGCAACAGATAACATGGCTACCCCTCTGTGAAACATTAATAACAATATGATCATAACTCCATGTCCCCTATTGGTTTTATATTAGTTTATGCATGGTGGGGTGCTCTCGCATTATTGAGGGACAAAAAATGCCATTAAACACTTTTAAATTGATTACTTTATGCTATCTATCTTTGCAATTGGCCCTTCAAGGCAGCCTATCTTTATCAGCTTATTGTGACTCTGGTAGCCGAATGGGAAAACCACAATGCATCCACATCACTCATTTTTAATCTGTTTTGTCTCTGAGTAATGTATCTGCATAAATGAAAAATTGGGAAGATGGAGAACCAAACAGTGATCACATGAAGAGCCTCAAGAAACATTCCATACATTGTATGACAATCTGTAGCCCAGTCTTCAAGAAGGTGCAGATGTTTTATATTTCAACTCCCATCAGCTTCAGTCAGCATGGCCAATGACAATGTTGGGAATTGTAGTCCAAAACATCTGGGAGGGCACCAGGTTGTGGAAGGCTGTTGTAGCCTTTCCAAACTAAAGAAACAAGATGCTACTGAAGGATTTGGTCCCTGGTGATTATTATAAGCTTAATATGTGCCAAGACCTTCTGGAGAACTGAGTGATGAGGTTTCCTGCTGTTTTATTGCATGAGAGCTGATGATGCCGGTACGTTATTTTGCCAAGGGATAGAAATATAGCAAACTGACACAGTGGGTTATGGGCTGACTACTTTAAGCCAGAGACTGAGAATGCCTATTAGCATTGCTCAAGCTAATCACCCCTTAAAGGGGAATCATATCTGGCTTTTTATCTGCCAAGGCGCTGCTGTCAACAGAGATTTAAAAGACAAAATAATATTACACAATGGCAGCCTGTGTAAGTGGCCTGATATGGTGTACACAGTGCGAGAACACCCAGGGCTATGATAGGAACAGACGTTTGAAGTTAAAGCAGAGTTTAAAAATATGTGAAGGTTGTATTGCAATAGATGTCTGCCTTCTTATCCCTGGATGAACAGATCTCCATAAAGAATCTCTACAGCTTTAATGCTTCATGGAGACTTTTTCCGTTATGTAAATAAGGATGTATTCCTAAATACTCTTCAATGTGAGGAAGCCTCAGTAAACGCAATGGGACTTACTTCTGTGTAAACAGCCTTAGGATGTAAAAATGCTTGGGCCTCACTCACTCACTGACACATGGAAGTTTTGACATTTTTAGGGTACGGTGCCGTGAGCTAGAGCTCTGAAATTTGGTACACGTGTAGTCCAGGGTGCCCCAATTCTTAAAACAATCTGCAAATGTATATTTATTTATTTTATTAATGTATTACATATTTATGCTGCCCAACAGCCTAAGCAATTTGGGCAGTTTACAACTAAAACCATCTCCTCAAAGCTGGAGATAGGGATGTATGGATTTTGTTAAATCCATTCTGTCTACGTTTCATGGATTGTCAGGGATCTTTTGTTCCATCATTCGCTCATTGACAGAACTGGATTTTTGTTTTACCAGAATTTCATTCTACCTGTGCTAATTTGCATTAGTTCCAATGTAGGGTGACCATATGAAAAGGAAGACAGGGCGCCTATATTATTATTATTATTATTATTATTATTATTATTATTATTATTATTATTATTATTTATATAGCACCATCAATGTACATGGTGCTGTACAGAGTGAAACAGTTGCATAGAAAAGGGAATTTCAGCAGGTGTCATTTGTATGCAGGCAGCATCTGGTGAAATTCCCTCTTCATCACAACAGTTAAAATGCAGGAGCTATACTAGAGTAACCAGATTTAAAAGAGGGCAGGGCACCTGCAGCTTTAACTGTTGTGATGAAGAAGAAATTTCACCAGGTTCTCCATATATACAAATGACACCTGCTGAAATTCCCTTTTCAATACAACTTTTAAAGATACAGGAGCCCTGTCCTCTTTTTCATATGGTCACCCTATGCCAATGTGCACCTGTAAAAATGCCAGTCTGCTGCAGAGTCTGCAGGTCAGATTGATAGAAATCTGAACTCATTTACTTGTAATTTTGTCACACAGAGTGCAAGACATGGAATAACGGGGTCAAGTTACAGGAAGCCAGATTCCAGCTGGACATCAGGAAAAATGTCCAATTCCATCCTCCCCTAACCTACCAGGGGCTCCCCTTCTGCCACTGTTCTATCACCAAATTTGCTGCTGCAATTCAATTTGCTTGTTTTAAAGCAAAACCGTGCTCCTGAAACCCCCCCCCCCATCTGTCTTATCTTAAAGTAAAATTTCCACCTTTTGGGGGGCTGTTTTTCTTTTTTAAAATCTTTAAACCAGACCTGAACTAGACAGCCTTTCAAATAATGGATGACTTCCAATAGAGGACTGTCCTCTGTAAAGTAGATCACTTGGCCACCCTAGCCATTGCTCCTCAGTCCTTACTAAAATTTCCCCTCATTTTGCATAATGTTCAGTACATATCAATACACCGTATATGGATTAATGCTAAGATTACAACTCAAAGGTTTGGGCACTAAAAAAAGAAGGTGCTATTAATATATGAAAAATGAAGAATCATGCCCTCTTTAACATATGTGTATAAAGAAGACTTTAAGAATGACTCCCATTTCATACTGCCTATGAAAACAATTTCTTCTTTTATTAGTAAAACCTAAATTGCTTTCTTTCACTAGTCCATGAAATCATAATGATTCACAGCAGTTTAAGATATGAGTTGCACAATATACAGCGAACTGTAATGCTTTCCCACAAAAAGCAGGTGAACTTGCAAGTTGTATTTTCTGTTTTCTTTACATTTCCTCCTGTTGCCTTTTGGTTATGTCCCTATCCTATAGAGAGGGCAAGTGAACGCGTAAAAATGAAGAGAAGAAAAGCTTTGGCTATTCACCTGAGAACTTCCCACACCTTGTGTTAATTCCAGAAGAACTAATGTGTTGATATTGCACATCTCTAATACATTGATGCTGTGATCTTAAACATGGCATGGTGTTAGAATATCACTGAATACAAGGTAGGTACACTAATTGCCTTTACTATTTAAGGGAGAGCTAAAGCTGCCAAGGTATTTTCCATAAGGGTTTAGCTGGGTCACAGTTCTGCATTGTTGTATGTATTTACGTGTATGTCTCCTCATCTTCTTATTCATTTATTTATTTATTTATTTATTTATTTATTTATTTATTACATTTCTATACCGCCCAATAGCCGAAGCTCTCTGGGAGGTTCACAAAAATTAAAATCATAGTAAAACAATCAACAGGTTAAAAGCACAAATACACAATACAATATAAAAAGCACAACCAGAATAAAAATAATCTTCTTATTAGACAGTCATCATCTTGGAGATGCTGCCACTGTCACTCCTCCCCCCACCCCCAAATTCCTCTCCAGTGAGTTTGTGGCACCAGAGGCAATACATTTTGGACATTTCCCAACACCCATTTATTTATTTAATCAGTATATTTGTATCCTGCCCTTCTTCCAGTTCTGGAATACAGGGTGGCTAACAACCCAATCATCATCATCATCATCATCTCCCAAAATAAGGATTTATTTAATTTATTTGTTACATTAATATCCTACTTATCCTTTGAGGAGCTCATGATGGCATACATGATACTCCTTCTCTACCACCACCTCCTTTTCCTCTATATTTTAACCGCACAACAATCCTGTGAGGTTATTTATTTAGCACTATCAATGTACATAGTGCTGTACATAGTAAAAGAGTCCTTGTGACAAAATCACAAGGTGAGTTAGTAGATGAGGTGCCAACACCGAGAATGTCTTGTCTCATGACATTACTTTCCTAGACTCTGCTATTGATAGGACAACTAGCAAGGCACCTTCTGCTGATCCTAAGGCTCTGGTCAGTTGGTAATGGGAAAGGTGCTCCCTTAAGTACTTGGGTCCCAGGTCATCATAAGCAGCCAGGATGTCTCTCTCTCTCTCTCTCTCTCTCTCTCTCTCTCTCTCTCTCTCTCTCTCTCTCTCACACACACACACACACACACACACACACACACATTCCATTTTTAAAAGACTGAGAATTGGCTCAGACTCAGTAGCTCCCTGACAGCCAGTGTAGTGCTTTCAGGACTGGGGTGATATGATCACTTCTTATTGCTCCTGCCAACTGCTGTGCCAACAGCATTCTGTACCAGCTGCAGCTTCCAGACCACCTTCAAGGATAGTCCTATAAAGAGCTCATTCCAGTAATCTATCCAGGATGTTACTGGAGCATCCTGATTCCTGAAAGGTGGTAGCTGGTGCTAGACTGAGCCAATCTTAGCAACTACACACAATACCTTTGGCACAATTGTGATGGAGTTGTGTCTGAGTGGAGAAGTGCACTTTCAGCAGCTGATATGCATTCTCTATCCCTTAACTCAACCATCCTGTGATAAAAAGAGAATGGTACCTCTTAAATGTTTGCTTTGTATCTTCTTTCAAAAGATAAGTATTAAAGCAATATATTATCCTGTAAAGATCTAATTTTCATGATATGCTACTTCAACTAGAGATCACTGGGGTTTGTTTTTTATTTGTTCCTGAAGAGATCATTGGGTTTGTTTTTTATTTGTTCATGAAGTGTTAATATTTCTACAAATTGTGTGAGAAATCTAGTTTAAGAAATAGTGAGAAATAAATTATACACACACACACACACACACACACACCAATGCTCTTTGAAAAAGCATAGTCTAGGCTAGATTACGTTTTCATCTCTGTATCATAGTTAAATAACTATAGTGCTGATAATAGTATAAATCTTAAAGGGCCTACAGCCAAGGTCTCCCCCGCCCCCCCCTCTCTATGTAAAAGCCATTATTTTGCCTTTCATACATTTTATATGAAAGGTAAATCAGTATCATTGAAATGTTGACCAGGAATGTTTTCCTTTCCTATTCATAACTCAAGTTCCAATGTAGGTGCAGATCAACCATGAGGGAGGAAACAGCAGCCAGGCATTTCTCCACCATGCCTGGGTCCAGCTCCAGCTGGGAGCCCCCTCCCTCCTGCTACCAACTGTCACTGCAGAGGCCACCATGAGGGAGGAAGCAGCAGCCAGGCATTTCTCCACCGTGCCTGGGTCCAGCTCCAGCTGAGAGCCCCCTCCCTCCTGCTACCAACTGTCTCTGCAGAGGCCACCAGTGAGGGAGGAAGCAGCAGCCAGGCACCTCTCCACCGTGCCTGGGTCCAGCTCCAGCTGAGAGCCCCCTCCCTCCTGCTGTCCCCTGTAACTGCTGAACTTTCCAACTAAGATTGTAGTGCCTGAATTTGCTTTCCTTTTCCCCCTCCTCCTCCTCCCTCCCAATCCCCTTTCCTTTTGTGTCATGTCTTTTAGATTGTAAGCCTGTGGGCAGGGACTGTCAAGAAATACTTTTGTAAGCCGCCATGAGAGCCTTTTTTGGCTGAATGGCGGCATAAAAATACTTAAATAAATAAATAAAATAAATAAATAAATAAACCACCACCACTTATTTGGAGCAATGGCTAAGCATTTTGGTCACCTAGGGGTGACCATATTACACCAATTTTAAAATCACTACACTGGCTGCCAATTAGTTCCCTAGCAAAGTATAAAGTGTTGATTATTACCTTTAAAGCCCTACATGGTGTGCGTCCAGGTTACCCGTGGCATCGCCTTCTCCCGTACAACCTGCACCGCACACTCAGGTCCTCTAGGGAGAATTTACTTCAGTCAGCCAAAAGTAGGCTGACAACCAATACCCAGAGGACCTTCTCTTCTGCCGCTCCCAGACTATGGAATGGCCTGCCGGGAGAGATCCGCCAGCTTAATAGCCTTTCTGAATTTAAAAAACCTATAAAGATGGATCTCTTCCAGCAGGGCCTACCCAGTCGAATTTTAAAATGTCTTAAGAGATTTTAGGATTTTAATAACGTATTAGCTTTATGTTTTTAATCATATATATATATATATATATATATATATATATATATATATATATATATTCAATGTTGTTCCCCGCCTCGATCCAGAGGGAGGCAGGTAAGAAATAATAATAAAATAATAATAATAATAATAATAATAATAATAATAATTTGCTTGTGTTCTATAAATAGCAGTGCCCATATATGCATTTCCCTGAAGCCCATCCTTCATCCTTTGGTTCATGCTTTCATTCTTCTATCTTTTTTGGAATAGAAGAGGTGCCATTTAGTTGGTTATTAAGGAAAACAAATATTAGCATTTTGTACAGGGGTGGCCAACTTCTTAAGCCTGGGGGGAGGGGGGCTGCATGCTTTAGCACCAATTTACACAGACAAATTGCTCACAGACCAATTTTCCTGTGCAAACTATAACAGTTAGTGTCCAGGGGAACTAAGGACTTCTCTAAACAAGTGATTTATAGCACGCTCATGATTGGCCCCTCACAGAAGTTTGCAGGTCAGTTTCATGCATTGTAAACAGCCAGGATGTCTCTCTCCCTCACACACCCGTTCCGTTTTTAAAAAGATCAGGGATAAGCTGGAACAAACCCTTCATGGAGTGATATCAGCAGTGGGTGAAGCTGGTATTGCGCTATGAACTTGCAAAGGAAGTTCATGTGTCTGCAGTTGAGGAAGAGGCTAAAATGCTTTCCTGCAACAAAGAAAAGCATTTGGTCCTTCTGTCAGTGGGCAAAGATTTTTTTTTTCAAGCATGCCTTTAGCATATAAGTTGGCCTGTTGTGGAAGGGGTTTTTGAATTAATTGGTGCTGTTTATTTATTTCATTGTGTTTTTCATTTATTTGTTTTTATGCTATGTTGAAATTAAGATTTTGTTAAACTGCACTTTATTGTTAGCCGCTTTGAACCCTATCTCTCTCCCCCCCCACTTTTTTTTTGGCGGAAAGGCAGGTTTATTATTATTATTATTATTTATTTATAGGAATCAATTAAATAAATAAATAATGTTCCATTGCAATGTTGGGAAAGGACATTTCACAATTTTAGGAAAAACGAGGCAGCCCAGCATCTCCCAAAATGCACAAAGATGAGGACTGGAAGCAGGAAAACAAAGCTCTCTCCGGCACCTGCCCCCAAAAGCAATCTGTCCTGCTTCCCAGGAAGGCTAGCCTTGTTTCCCTGAAATCTAGGGTTGTCTATTCGCCCTGCTTAGCCCATTCTGGCTGTGCAGCGGCGCAGCGTGGTTTATCTGACGCAGCCGCCAACTCGCAACCACATTGGTCTTCTTCCCTAAACCTGTGCTTTTTCACACTGTCAATTTACCATGATTTTTTTAAAGTTGCTCCGAGGTCACCACTTTCTTTCCTCGGCCTGTCAGTAGTGGCCTCGCTTTGGGTTGAGACAGTGGGCGTTCCTGGGGAAACGGATCGAAGCCCAGGGTAATTCTGGGTCAGTGCGGGAAGGCAGGGCAGGGGGCGGGCTCAGTGAGCTGAATGGCCATTGGTGCTGCGGCTTTTCCATCCGGATAGCCCACGCTCCCTCCTGTCGTGAGGATTTCTCATTCCCACCCCACTACTGTGATCCTGCGGGATTTTGTGAGAACCAAGCAGCAAAGCATCATCATGAAGACACCTCCCAAGAAAGTTTAACTCCAAGTATACTTAGAATTGTGGTATAATTGCGTCGTTTTAGGAGGGCATATGTGTTGGGGTAGTTACTGATACATTTGCATCACACAGTTCTGTGCCATCAGGCTATTTAGTTCAATTATTGTAAAGTCTGGCAGCCTACAGTGCTTCACACATGCCTAAGTATGCATACAAATGAATCCTAAATTGAAACTTGGAAAATTACCCCCCCTCCCCCTGCATTTTATAATGTCTCTGTTTACCTTTACTAGGCACTTAGCTTACTTGTTTTAGCAACAGCAAAGCTGTCACAATTAGCATATTTTTAAAAGCAAGCTGTTAAGAGTATAGGTGCTGGTGGTTTTACTAGCAGACAGTTTGTCCTGTGTTAGTTTGTGATGAAAGAAAATACTAGCTAATAAAGTATACAAGCTCTGTTAAGAGAAAATAAAAGTCAGAATGTATTGGACTTTGTATTTATACTTTGGTGAAGTTTTATTCTATTTATCCTTGTGAGATGGGATGGCGAGCATATGTCACGGAATTTTGGAGTATTTTATTTGGCTTCAGATGGTATAGTCACATCCAGTCTGTCCAGCTGACCTGGAGACCTGACCTGTTGAATTGGAGAGAGCGAAAGGCAGTTACATAACAACATAAGAAAACTCTGGATCAGGCCTATCTAATTCAGCATTCTGTTTCCATAGCAGCCAACCAGATGTCCATGGAAAGCCCAGAAGTAGGACGCGAGGACAGTAGTCCAGCAACTGGTATTCAGAGGGATGCTACCTCTTATCCTGGAGGTAGGATATAGCCATCATGAACAGTAGCCATGGATAGCCTTCTTCTCCATGAATTTGTCTAATTCCTTTTTTAAAGCCATCCAGGTTGGCAGTCATCGCTACATTTTGAGGTAGCGAATTCCAAACATTTAGCTTCACTGAATGACCCCAGCATGATAGAGGGAGAATAACTCCCCCTAATACAGTTTTTTCACACCATAAATAATTTTAAACATGACTCTTTACTCACCCTTTTCTAATCTAAAAAGCCCCATATATTGTAACCCTTCGTCATAGGGAAGTTTCTCCAGCCTCCTATCATTTGGTTGCCTTTTTCTGCACCTTTTCCAGATCTAAAACCCTTTTTTTCAGATGAGGTGACCAGAACTGTACACAGTATTCCAAGTGTGATTGCACCATAGATTTGTATACAGGTATTATGAATGATATTGGAAGTTTTATTTTCAATTCCTTTCCTAATGATCCCCTATATGGAATTTGTCTTATAAGGAACATATTAATTAATTAATTTCATTTCGATACTGCTCAATAGCTGAAGCTCTCTGGGCAGTTCATAAAACTTAAAACCATAAGGCACAGTGTAAAATATAAAATATGGAAGCTTAAAAGCACAATATAAAAGTACAATCAGAATAAAATTCAGCAGCAATGCAGAGATTTAAAATATAGGTTGTTGTTTTAAATACTGGTTTAAAACAGCAGAGCTAAAAGATTAGGATGGTAAAATGCTAAAATATTGGGAAAATAAAAAAGTCTTCACCTAGTGCCAGAAACAGTACAATGTAGGTGCCAAGCAAACTCTCGAGGGAGCTCATTCCACAGCCAGGGTGCCAAAGCAGAAAAGGCCCTTTTCCTGGTAGCCAATATAGGAAGCTAGCCCAATATTGTTGACACTGACTGGTAGTAGTTCTCCAGGATTTTTCAAGCCCAACCTGGAGAGGTTGGGGATTGAACTTGTGAATGCAAAGCATGTTCTACCAGCAGGCCATGGCAATTCCCTTTCCACAGCAGCAACACAATGGATCTATGTTTTCACTGAGCTGTCTTACTATAGCTGGGTCAAGCTGAGTCCTGGGATAAACTATGGAACAAATCTGAAGGTAGGCAGAGATAAAAAGCATTGTGTTACCACTCAAGAAGAAAGGCAATCCAAAAGCAAGGTCTGAGGTGGAACATAAGGAAGCAGTCCAAATCAAGGACAAACCAAGGGGACAGGTTTTATCAGGAGTTCAAGGGTCAGCAGCACAAGAGATCAGTCCAAAGAGAAAACAGGATCAGGGAAGCTAGTTTTCAAGATATTAGGAGCTGCAATACAGGTGTTTTCCAACAACCAGCAGGACTAAACATAGAATTTGTAGAGTCAATTCTCCCAACACACGATGTACAGCCGAAAGCCATTGCTTATAATGAATTGCATTTGCCATTTTAATGCCCACACTCCCAGTTTAGAGACATCCTTCTAGAGATCATTTTGTTTCAACCCCTCTAATAAATTTGGTATCCTCAACAAACCTGGCTATCTTAGTGCTCAACCATCCCTAACTCCAGATCATTCATGAATAAGTTAAAAACAGCAGTACCAATACAGATTGTTTGGGGACCCCACTATTTACACCCTCCATTGAGATACCTGCCCATTTATTCCTACTCTCTGCTTTGTATTCTTAACCAGTTCTTGAAGCAGTTCTTGATTGATTGATTAAATTGACATCCTGCCTTTCCTGCCTCATAACATCTGTGCTGTTACAATAAAGTCCAGTAGCAAGTACAACGGGCTTGGATGAGTTTATCTTTGAAGATAATTGGCCGCCAATATATTCTGGACTGTGTTCTTTCAAGAGGTATTGTTCAGATTGGTTTGGAGTGTCCTTTAGCATTAACAATGAGAGGTAGTGATTCGGCTTGTGCATAGGTTTGTGCCCCTCCCCCCAGCAAAGTGACATCTTTTGGACTCCTATGATCTGGAGCACGCCCTTCTTCTTCTTCTTCTTCTTCTTCTTCTTCTTCTTCTTCTTCTTCTTCTTCTTCTTCTTCTTCTTCTTCGGTTTTATGGTGAAGCAAGGCCTGAAGGCCCTATTACTGCCACTACTACCAATGCCTAATAGCCCAGGCAAATGATTTCCAAACTGCCAACTAAATTACTATCAGACAAAAATTGCCATATGGCAGAGATCACAAAAGATCGAAACTCAGGAATCCTAAGGAGAACATACAAGTCCTCAACAGGAGTTTCGTTCTCCCTTTACAAAGGAAAGATTCCCGTTCTCTCAAATAGTTCATGCAATCCCATATAATATGATCAATTGTCTCCCTTACTCCACAAGTGGATCAGAGGTCTGATTCCACCTGCCCAATGTCAAACAGATTGCTTTGAGCCGCGCAATGACCAAACGAATGTATAGAGCAAAATTTCTGACCTTGTATGTATTATTTGTTTTGGTATTGTTTTTATTGTGCTTGTTTTAACCACCTGTTGAAACATTAAAACTGTATTACTACTACAAAAAATACACTCGAAAAACACAAACTTGCCAACTTCGATCTCGTAAATTTGGACAAAATGGAAAAAAGCTACATTCTATGTGACTGCCTTCCTAGTGTTTTTGCCAATTTAGTATGCACTCCCTTTGTAGGGAGCTCTTAATTTCACTGTGTAACAACGGTAATTGAACTTTTCGCTGTACTATCTGCAACTTCTAGCATGCAGTTGCAAGCAACTTGCCATTTTTAATTTCCCACAGTGCCCTAATGTAGTATTGCACCAGTGCATTATGGGAAATGTAAATGGTGGATGGCTTGCAGCCATGTGCTGCAAAGTAAAATCAGGCCAGGGGAAACTTTGGTCCTTCTGCCCAAGGATTCTCGATTACCAAAATGGCATTAGCAACCTGAATTATTTACTCTGGAACGTTGTTCAAGCATTGACCCACATCACTGCTATAGTAACTGGTATTCAACTATTGGCCTTCAATGGATCTAGGATGGTCATGGGTTAATTGAGAGCAACAGTCTGCTGTCTGTTGCTCTCATTTAAATTGCCTTGGGGGGGGGCGTAATTCATGTAAGATGCTGCAGGATGCATAAGAAGTATACTATCATGCAGGTGCTAAGTAGCAAGGTGTCTTGTTTAAAGGGTTCTTGAGCAATACACTAGGCTCTTCACATGCAGTATTTGCATGCCAGTGAAAACTGCATACAAAGGGCCAGCGTACAAATTAAGAATGCTTTAAGCAAGATGCTGGGGCCATGTGGAGCCTTGCAAGAGTAAGTGCTTTTGGAATGCATGACAACATTGTGGGGCCAGGTTATTCGAAGGAACGCCTCCTCCCATATGTACCTGCCCGGACCTTAAGATCATCTACAGGAGCCCTTCTCCGTGAGCCCCTGCCAAAGGAAGTGAGGCAGGTGGCTACTAGAAGGAGGGCTTTCTCCGCTGTGGCACCCCGGTTGTGGAATGAGCTCCCCAGAGAGGTCCGCCTGGCGCCTACACTGTACTGCTTTCGTCGCCAGCTGAATACCTTTTTATTCTCTCAATATTTTAACACTTAATTTAACTTAAATTTAAATCTTACTGTTTTAACTCTGTATTTTAATCTTATATCAATTTCTGCTGCGTGGTTTTATCCTGGTTGTGCTTTTTATACTGTATTTTGTAATTGTGCTTTTAACCTGTTGGTTGTTTTATTGTGGTTTTAATTTTTGTGAACCGCCCAGAGAGCTTCGGGTATTGGGCGATATAAAAATGTAATAAATAAATAAATAAACATGTATACAACATATATTGGCTTCCAATTATTGGCAAAGTTTGCTAATGCTTCCAGACAGGTTGGGTGATTACACTGGATTGCTTTACAAGTTTCACCTTTTAGAAGCTAAGGATGGAAGGCACAGAGATTGAAAATGCAAAATAAAGTAAGCAATTAAAGCAAGTGAAACGTTGGTCTCAGCTACTAATTGTTCACACACACAAATCATTAGTTTACAATGTGTGTCTCTGCAAGGGAGGCTTTTTTGCAGTGCTTTTAGTGAGTCTTTGAGGCAGTCTCCTTGGCAAAAAATCAGGGAAAATAAGCCATTCCGCGGGCAGTTGTTTGTACATCCAGGAGAGAGGGAGGAGGGAATTGCAGGACTGCAAAATTAATTTGAGTAGAATACCAACAGAGTTGACTAGCTCACAATTCAATAAGCATCTGCAAATCTCACTTACTGTCAGCTGAGTCACCGTATGGACCGGGAAAGAGCAATTGAATTACCACCTGCTACTTGATGTCACAGGCTCATTGAACGCCTTTCCTGGCACACAACACTGGGCTGCATTTGGTGAAAGAATTTGGAAAAGCGGACACTCATTGATGAAAGGCACAACCTACCTGGATTCCTGCCTCTTCCCATTTGTCCCGGAGGATTCTGAGTTGCTGAGATCTCAGCTCATGTCAGGGAAGGTTTATTCAGTCTCACACCACTCTGTTTGTTTGCCTGGGACAGATCTGGGCTGCCTTGTTAGATTGGTTGCATCAGCATTACTTTGGTCGTGAGCCAGCTGAGCTCTGTTGCTCACCTCTTGTGGTGCTGGGTGGGATCCATGGCAGGGATAAGTGGAAGTGGACTCCCCACTGGTGGACCTCCTGAAGGGATCTTGGGGGCATTGCTTCAAGGCCCAACCCGGCTCAGGGGCTGGCATGTCTGCTACATAACCAGACTGGTAGTGGTGGCCCACAGGATTAGGGGTGGTGGTGGTTGCATCAGTCAGCAGGATCCTTGCTCTACGTCTTGCCAAACTGTGCAAGCTGTAACCAATAAAGATCTGGCCATTTTAAAAGACATTTCCAACCATAGGATCATTCTTGCTCGCTCCACCCCTGCTCTCAGATTCTGATACATGATCACTCCAAAAACGTAATTAAATGCTGTATTGGAAACCATCTCGAGTCAGGAGAACCCCATAAGCAAAAAATCAGGGCTTTTCTAGATGAAGCATTTATCGTGTGCTCATCTTTTCCTACTCGCATTTGTTTCTGCATGCTTTAGAAGATATTGTGACCCTAAAGTTTTGCTTCTGTATCTAACAAGCAATTTTGATGTTTTTTTTTTTTTTTTTAGAGCAGGTGAAATATGGTATTTAATTGTGAAAGTGGAAGAAGCTACTTTTTTCACTTAAGTATTTGCACTATTCTGTTATACCACAGTGCCACCCATAGGTTATGTCATGGAAAACCAGGAAAGGAAATGCATTTCATGTTGTGCTCGGATCTCAATTCTTCTACGAAAGTAAAAGTAGATATAGAGGATGAACAGCTCATTAACAGCTTCGTGTAGAAAAGCTGTCCGTTTGCCAGTACTGCCAATGTGTATTCCTTCAAAATATTCATTCCATCTAATATTAAAATACTTACCTACCTACTCCAGAATTCAAGAAAGGGCTCAGGGAAATATCAAAAGTATTGGGGTTCCAGGTTGCATGGAGGCCTACGTACATAGAGCTGGGCTTGAGTAGGCCTCCTACGCCAGATGTTCATG